>NW_028292572.1:1122566-1862551 GCF_029948245.1 Actinia tenebrosa | reverse complement strand
AAAGTGAGGTGAGCAGTGGAATGGGTGTGTGGCGCAGTATTTTATATGCAAGAGAGAGTGAGCAGTATAGGGCTAGCAATAGGCCCCTTGGGTTTTTGTGTGTCATCGGAGGTAGGTTGGGTGCAGGGTATTACGACGTTGGGGAAAAGGCATTTTTCAAAATTATCATGCATTAATTTCATAAGAGAACAAAATAGGTCATTTTTTGGCTATATTTCATGCAAAAAGCATAGCTATAGGCCCATGGGTTTCATCGATTTTGGTCCATTTTCAACCTTTTTCCAAAATTAGAGCCAATTAATTCATAAGAGTAATCCCACAAATAAGTCATTTGGCCCATTTTTAGGCAAAAAGCATAGGCGGCTATAAGCCCATGGTTTTGATCGATTTTTTGCATTTTCACCCCTTTTCAAAATTATGGATTATTCATAAGAGATCCAAAATAGGTTTTTTGCATTTTCAGGCAAAAAATGGGGCTATACCCATGGGGTTCTTTGACGATTTTGGACCATTTTCAACCTTTTCAAAAATTATGCATTATTCATAAGAGATCCAAGATAGTCATGTTTGGCCAGTTTGTAGGCAAAAGGGCGGAGCTATAGCCCATGGTTTTGATCGATTTTTGTCCACCTTCACCCCTTTTTCAAAATCATGCATTATCCATGAGATAAAAAATAGGTTATTTTTGGCCATTTTTAGGCAATAGGCAGGGGCTATAGCCATGGTTTTGATCGATTTCTGATCCAATTTTCACACCTTTTTTAAAATTATGCATTATACATAAAGAGATCCAAAATTGGTCATTTTTGGCCATTGTTTAGGCAAAAAGCATGGGCTATAGCCCATGGGTTTTGATCGATTTTTGTCCACTTTCCACACCTTTTTCAAAATCATGCATTATTCATGACATAGAAAATAGGTTATTTTTGGCCATTTTAGGCAAAAGGCAGGGGCTATAGCCCATGGTTGTGATCGATTTCTGTCCATTTTCACACCTTTTTCAAAATTATGCATTATTCATAAGAGATCCACAATAGGTCCTTTTGGCCATTTTTAGGCAAAAAGTATGGGCTATAGCCCATGGTTTTGATCGATTTGGTGCATTTTCACACCTTTTTCAAATTATGCATTTATCATAGAGATACCAAATAGGTCATTTTGGATCCATTTTTAGGCAAAAAGAATGTTTTTGATTCGATTTTGGTCGAGTTTCACACCTTTTCAAAATTATGCATTATTCATAAGATAAAAAAATTTGTATTTTTGGCCATTTTTAGGCGAAAAGCATGGGCTATAGCCCCTGGTTATTTGATCGATTTTCGTCCCTTTTCACACCTTTTTCCAAATTATGCATTATTCATGAGATACAAAATAGGTCATTTTGGGCCATTTTTTAGGCAAAAAGCATAGCTATAGCCCAATGGTTTTGATCGATTTTGGTCCATTTTCACACCCATTTGAAAATTAGGCATTATTCATAAGAGATTAAAAAATAGGTCATTTTTGGCCATTTTTACGCAAAACGCATGGGCTATAGCCATGGTTTTCATCGATTTTGGTCCATTTTCTCACCTTTTTCAAAATTATGCATTATTCATAAGAGATCTAAAATAGGTCATTTTGAGCCATTTTTAGGCAAATAGCATGGGCTATAGCCCATGGTTTTGATCGATTTTCGTGCATTTTTACACCTTTTTCAAATTATGCATTATTCATAAGAGATCCAAAATAGGTCATTTTGGGCCATTTTTAGGCAAAAGGTATGGGCTATAGCCCATGGTTTTGATCGATTTTGGTCCACTTTCACACCCTTTTTCAAAATCATGCATTATTCATGAGATTAAAAATAGGTTATTTTTGGCCATTTTTAGGCAAACGGCAGGGGCTATAGCCCATGGTTTTGATCGATTTCTGTCCATTTTCACACCTTTTCAAAATTATGCATTATTCATAAGAGATCCAAAATAGGTCATTTTTGGCCATTTTTAGGCAAAAAGAATGGTTTTTGATCGATTTTAGTCCAGGTTTCAGCACCTTTTCAAAATTATGCATTATTCATAAAAGATCCAAAATAGGTCATTTTGGGCCATTTTTAGGCGAAAAGCATGGGCTATAGCCCATGGTTTTGATCGATTTTCGTCCATTTTCACACCTTTTTCCAAATTATGCATTATTCATAAGAGATCCAAAATAGGTCATTTTGGCCATTTTTAGGCAAAAAGTATGGTTTTGATCGATTTTAGTCCAGTTTCACACCTTTTCAAAATTATGCATTATTCATAAAGAGATCCAAATATGTTCATTTTGGGCCATTTTTAGGCGAAAAGCATGGGCTATAGCCCATTGGTTTTGAGATCGATTTTCGTCCATTTTTCACACCTTTTTTCCAAATTATGCATTATTCATGAGATACAAATAGGTCATTTTGGCCATTTTTAGGCAAAAGCTAGGCTATGAGCCCATGGTTTTGATCGATTTTTGGTCCATTTTCACACCCATTTGAAAATTAGGCATTATTCATAAGAGATTAAAAAAATAGGTCATTTTTGGCCATTTTTACGCAAAACGCATGGGCTATAGCCCATGGTTTTCATCGATTTTGGTCCATTTTCTCACCTTTTTCAAAATTATGCATTATTCATAAGAGATCTAAAATAGGTCATTTTGAGCCATTTTTAGGCAAATAGCATGGGCTATAGCCCATGGTTTTGATCGATTTTTGGTGCATTTTTACACCTTTTTCAAATTATGCATTATTCATAAGAGATCCAAAATAGGTCATTTTGGGCCATTTTAGGCAAAAGGTAGGGGCTATAGCCCATGGTTTTGATCGATTTTGGTCCACTTTCACACCTTTTTCAAAATCATTCATTATTCATGAGATTAAAAATAGGTTATTTTTGGCCATTTTTAGGCAAAAGGCAGGGGCTATAGCCCATGGTTTTGATCGATTTCTGTCCATTTTCACACCTTTTTCAAAATTATGCATTATTCATAAGAGATCCAAAATAGGTCATTTTTGGCCATTTTTAGGCAAAAAGTATGGTTTTGATCGATTTTAGTCCAGTTTCACACCTTTTTCAAAATTATGCATTATTCATAGAGATCCAAAATAGGTATTTTTGGCCATTTTTAGGCAAAAAAGCATGGGCTATAGCCCATGGTTTTGATCGATTTTGGACCATTTTCACACCTTTTTCAAAATTATGCATTATTCATAAGAGATCCAAAATAGGTTATTTTGGCCATTTTTAGGCAAAAAGCATAGGGCCATAGTCCATGGTTTTTGATCGATTTTGGTCCAACTTTTCACACATTTTCAAAATTATGCATTATTCATAGAGATAAAAATAGGTTATTTTTGGGCCATTTTTACGCAAAAGGCATGGGCTATAGCCCATGGTTTTCGATCGATTTCTGGTCCATTTTCACCTTTTTTCAAAATTATGCATTATTCATAAGAGATCCAAAATAGGTCATTTTTGGCCATTTTTAGGCAAAAAGCATGGTTTTGATCGATTTTCGTCCAGTTTCACACCTTTTTCTAAATTATGCATATTTCATAAGATACAAAATAGGTTATTTTTGGCCATTTTTAGGCAAAAAGCATGGGCTATAGGCAGTGGTTTTCATCGATTTTGGTGCATTTTCACACCTTTTTTTAAAATTATGCATTATTCATAAGAGATCCAAAATAGGTCATTTTGGGCCATTTTCAGGCAAAAAGCATGGGCTATAGCCCATGGTTTTGATCGATTTTGGACCATTTTCACACCTTTTTCAAAATTATGCATTATTCATAAGATATAAAAGATAGGTCATTTTTGGGCCATTTTTAGGCAAAAGGCAGGAGCTATAGCCCATGGTTTTGATCGATTTTTGTCCACTTTCACACCTTTTTCAAAATCATGCATTATTCATGAGATACAAAATATGTTATTTTTGGCCAATTTTAGGCAAAAAGCATAGGCTATACGCCATGGTTTTCATCGATTTTGGTCCATTTTCACACCTTTTTCAAAATTATGCATTATTCATAAGAGATCCACAATAGGTCATTTTTGGCCATTTTTAGGCAAAAAGCATGGGCTATAGCCCATGGTTTTGATCGATTTTGGTCCATTTTCACACCTTTTTATAATTATGCATTATTCATGAGATACAAAATAGGTCATTTTTGGCCATTTTTAGGCAAAAAGCATGTTTTTGATCGATTTTGGTCCAGTTTCACACCTTTTTCAAAATTATGCATTATTCATAAGATACAAAATAGGTTATTTTTGGCCATTTTTAGGCAAAAAGCATGGGCTATAGCCCATGGTTTTGATCGATTTTGGTCCATTTTTACACCTTTTTCAAAATTATGCATTATTCATGAGATACAAAATAGGTCATTTTGGGCCATTTTTAGGCAAAAAGCATAGGCCATTGCCCATGGTTTTGATCGATTTTGGTCCATTTTCACACCCATTTGAAAATTATGCATTATTCATAAGAGATACAAAATAGGTCATTTTGGGCCATTTTTACGCAAAACGCATGGGCTATAGCCCATGGTTTCGATCGATTTTGGTCCATTTTCTCACCTTTTTCAAAATTATGCATTATTCATAAGAGATCCAAAATAGGTCATTTTTGGGCCATTTTTAGGCAAATAAGCATGGTTTTGATCGATTTTGCGTGCCATTTTCACACCTTTTTCTAAATTATGCATATTTCATAAGATACAAAATAGGTTATTTTGGGCCATTTTTAGGCAAAAACGCATGGGCTATAGGCAGTGGTTTTCATCGATTTTGTGCCACTTTCACACCTTTTTTAAAATTATGCATTATTCATAAGAGATCCAAAATAGGTCATTTTGGGCCATTTTCAGGCAAAAAGCATGGGCTATAGCCCATGGTTTTGATCGATTTTGGACCATTTTCACACCTTTTTCAAAATTATGCATTATTCATGAAGATATAAAAGATAGGTCATTTTTTGGGCCATTTTTAGGCAAAAGCAGGAGCTATAGTTCCATGGTTTGATCGATTTTGGTTTCCACTTTCACACGATTTTTCAAACTAATGCATTATTTCATGTAGATTAAAAATCGGTTTTTTTTGGTCATTTTTAGGCAAAAGATAGGGGCTATAGACCATGGTTTTGATCGATTTCTTTCCATTTTCACACCTTTTTCAAAATTATGCATTATTCATAAGAGATACAAAATAGGTTATTTTTGGCCATTTTTTAGGCAAAAAAGCATGGGCCATAGTCCATGGTTTTGATACGATTTTGCTCCACTTTCACACGTTTTTCAAATAATGCATTATTCATGAGATTAAAAATAGGTATTTTTGGTCATTTTTAGGCAAAAGGTTAGGGGCTATAGCCCATGGTTTTGATCGATTTTCTGTCCATTTTCACACCTTTTTCAACATTATGCATTATTCATAAGAGATCCAACTAGGTTATTTTTGCCATTTTTAGGCAAAAAGCATGGTTTTGATCGATTTTGGTCCAGGTTTCACACCTTTTTCAAAATTATGCATTATTCATAAGATACAAAATAGGTGATTTTTGGCCATTTTTAGGCAAAAAGCATGGGCTATAGCCCATGGTTTTGATCGATTTTGGTCCATTTTCACACCTTTTTCAAAATTATGCATTATTCATGAGATAAAAAATAGGTTATTTTTGGCTATTTTTAGGCAAAAAGCATAGGCTATAGCCCATGGTTTTGATCGATTTTGGTCCATTTTCTCACCTTTTTCAAAATTATGCATTATTCATAAGAGATCAAAAATAGGTCATTTTGGGCCATTTTTAGGCAAATAGCATGGGCTATAGCCCATGGTTTTGATCGATTTTGGTGCATTTTCACACCTTTTTCAAATTATGCATTATTCATAAGAGATCCAAAATAGGTCATTTTGGGCCATTTTTAGGCAAAAGGCATGGGCTATAGCCCATGGTTTTGATCGATTTTGGTCCACTTTCACACCTTTTTCAAAATCATGCATTATTCATGAGATTAAAAATAGGTTATTTTTGGGCCATTTTTAGGCAAAAGGCAGGAGCTATAGCCCATGGTTTTGATCGATTTCTGTTTATTTTCACACCTTTTTCAAAATTATGCATTATTCATAAGAGATCCAAAATAGGTCATTTTGGGCCATTTTTACGCAAAACGCATGGGCTATAGCCCATGGTTTTGATCGATTTTGGTCCATTTTCACACCTTTTTCAAAATTATGCATTATTCATAAGAGATCCAAAATAGGTCATTTTGAGCCATTTTTAGGCAAATAGCATGGGCTATAGCCCATGGTTTTGATCGATTTTGGTGCATTTTCACACCTTTTTCAAATTATGCATTATTCATAAGAGATCCAAAATAGGTCATTTTGGGCCATTTTTAGGCAAAAGGCACGGGCTATAGCCCATGGTTTTGATCGATTTTGGTCCACTTTCACACCTTTTTCAAAATCATGCATTATTCATGAGATTAAAAATAGGTTATTTTATGCCATTTTTAGGCAAAAAGCATGGGCCATAGTCCATGGTTTTGATCGATTTTGGTCCACTTTCACACGTTTTTCAAAATAATGCATTATTCATGAGATTAAAAATAGGTCATTTTGGGCCATTTTTAGGCCAAAGGCAGGGGCCATAGCCCATGGTTTTGATCGACTTTGGTCCATTTTCACACCCATTTGAAAATTATGCATTATTCATAAGAGATCCAAAATAGGTCATTTTGGGCCATTTTTAGGCAAATAGCATGGGCTATAGCCCATGGTTTTGATCGATTTTGGTCCATTTTTACACCTATTTGAAAATTATGCATTATTCATAAGAGATCCAAAATAGGTCATTTTGGGCCATTTTTACGCAAAACGCATGGGCTATAGCCCATGGTTTTGATCGATTTTGGTCCATTTTCTCACCTTTTTCAAAATTATGCATTATTCATAAGAGATCCAAAATAGGTTATTTTTGGCCATTTATAGGCAAAAAGCATAGGCTATAGCCCATGGTTTTTTATCGATTTTGGTCCATTTTCACACCTTTTTCAAAATTATGCATTATTCATGAGATACAAAATAGGTCATTTTTGGCCATTTTTAGGCAAAAGGCAGGGGCTATAGCCCATGGTTTTGATCGATTTTGGTGCATTTTCACACCTTTTTCAAAATTATGCATTATTCATAAGAGATCCAAAATAGGTCATTTTGGGCCAATTTTAGGCAAATAGCATGGGCTATAGCCCATGGTTTTGATCGATTTTGGTGCATTTTCACACATTTTTCAAATTATGCATTATTCATAAGAGATACAAAATAGGTCATTTTGGGCCATTTTTAGGCAAAAAGCATAGGCTATAGCCCATGGTTTTGATCGATTTTGGTCCATTTTCACACCCATTTGAAAATTATGCATTATTCATAAGAGATACAAAATAGGTCATTTTTGGCCATTTTTACGCAAAACGCATGGGCTATAGCCCATGGTTTTGATCGATTTTGGTCCATTTTCACACCTTTTTCAAAATTATGCATTATTCATAAGAGATCCAAAATAGGTCATTTTTGGCCATTTTTAGGCAAATAGCATGGGCTATAGCCCATGGTTTTGATCGATTTTGGTCCATTTTTACACCTATTTGAAAATTATGCATTATTCATAAGAGATCCAAAATAGGTCATTTTGGGCCATTTTTACGCAAAACGCATGGGCTATAGCCCATGGTTTTGATCGATTTTGATCCATTTTCTCACCTTTTTCAAAATTATGCATTATTCATAAGAGATACAAAATAGGTTATTTTTGGCCATTTTTAGGCAAATAGCATGGGCTATAGCCCATGGTTTTGATCGATTTTGGTCCATTTTCACACCTTTTTCAAATTATGCATTATTCATAAGAGATCCAAAATAGGTCATTTTTGGCCATTGTTAGGCAAAAAGCATGGGCTATAGCCCATGGTTTTGATCGATTTTGGTCCATTTTCACACACATTTGAAAATTATGCATTATTCATAAGAGATAGAAAATAGGTCATTTTTGGCCATTTTTACGCAAAACGCATGGGCTATAGCCCATGGTTTTGATCGATTTTGGTCCATTTTCTCACCTTTTTCAAAATTATGCATTCTTCATAAGAGATCCAAAATAGGTCATTTTGGGCCATTTTTAGGCAAATAGCATGGGCTATAGCCCATGGTTTTGATCGATTTTGGTGCATTTTCACACATTTTTCAAATTATGCATTATTCATAAGAGATCCAAAATAGGTCATTTTTGGCCATTGTTAGGCAAAAAGCATGGGCTATAGCCCATGGTTTTGATCGATTTTGGTCCATTTTCACACACATTTGAAAATTATGCATTATTCATAAGAGATACAAAATAGGTCATTTTTGGCCATTTTTACGCAAAACGCATGGGCTATAGCTCATGGTTTTGATCGATTTTGGTCCATTTTCTCACCTTTTTCAAAGTTATGCATTATTCATAAGAGATACAAAATAGGTTATTTTTGGCCATTTTTAGGCAAAAAGCATGGGCCATAGTCCATGGTTTTGATCGATTTTGGTCCATTTTCACACCCATTTGAAAATTATGCATTATTCATAAGAGATAGAAAATAGGTCATTTTTGGCCATATACATTAATTACGTTAATATTTAGTACTATTATAATCTAATTCTTCTTTTTTCTAAGGTCACTATCTGGCTATTACATTGTAATCAGTACACATTCTTTCATGGGATTATGAAAAACACTCTATCTAAACAAACAGCTACTGTTATATTGTGAAGCAGTATTAATAATATTATATTTGGTTAAAAGAAATTATTCACCAAAAGTTAATATATTTTTATTTTAATAATATGAGACTCTAAAACGCTCTGAATATTGAGAGCACAAACACTAAATACCACAATTATGTATTCTGTAATTAAATTATTCTAGTTTTGAGACCTTTACCATAAAAAAATCCTGTATAGAACAGCTCTAATCTTCTTGTCATTATTTTCCTTAGTATCATAAATGGAATCTTAAACGTCATGACTCTTCTAGCCTGGCAACTTGACTAGAAGTGTCATTGTCTTTGATCAAAGTTTTTACTTCCGTCCATTAAAATTTATAATTGACAATGACACTTCTATAGCTGTCTGGCTATCAGAGTCATGAAAGATAGCAGAATTGCAAAAAAACTTCACAGAATCATGAAAACAGCCCATGTTAAGTTTGTCTCGTACTTGAAAGAACCAAAGATTCATATCAGGTGCACCATCCAAAAGGTCTTGACTAAAGTTTATACAGCTTATTTTTGTAGGAGAGATTGTCCTGTCATCTCTTCTGGGATGTCAAGTCCCATCACCTCAAGAACAGTTGGAGCTACGTCACATAACGCTGCATTGTGGGTAAACTCTCTGTACTTATGTCCACCCGTCATTATCAATGGCACTGAAATAAGAGGATGCAAAAAATTTTGTCCCATTCTCATAGCAGTGCTTAAATTATGGACCACAAATAACTATAAACCCCCAACCAAAAGACACCCTACCGATATACTAACAAAAAACTGACACCCTACCGAAAAAGTACTGACACCCTAATGATATACTGCCGATGATGTGCAAATAATGCACCATCACTCTAATGACACCGATTTTAGAGTTGGGAAGATACAGGAATTAAAAAGGGAGTTCTGTTTCAAGGGGCATCCATCTATAAAAGAGGCAGAACCCAAAAAAACGAAATCCAATTTCATAAGGGGAGGGGTGAGAGGAAGCGGGACCAAGGAAGGCTCCTTGCAGTTACAGACATCCAAGCAGCACAAACTAAGTTTTTGCGGATACAAAATCTGGGTTCCCATTTGGGACGGGTTTGGGGATAGGTTTGGGGGTGGGGGCTTGGGGGGCAGGGGGAGGTACTTTAGTCTTCCAAGGTTTTGGTAATGCCATAAAAAGAAGAGTGCTTACCTCGGTTAGTAGTGTGTGCAGTATGTGGACCCCCCTGTTCACTGATCATTTGTTCGGCATTGCCATGATCAGATGTTATCATCAGCGTAAAGTTGTGCTTTTGGCAGGCTTCATAGATTCTACCTATTGCAGCATCTGACAATTAAAATAAACACAATGACTAGGATTAATTAGACTGTAGCCAGGATAATGGTGTTTAAAAAGAGCAAATTTAAAAATTTAAATTTTTGAAATAATTTGGGAAAAGCATTTTCCCCCTTCTCATCACCATGGTTTTTGTGGATATAGGTTCAACCCTCACCTTGGAATTTACATGCATGTTTATATCACAGTATATAGAAACATGTGCTGTGTTATATTCCTAATATATATACAATACTGTACCTGTAGCAGCACAAGCAACAACAGCAGCTTCATACTTCCCAGTATGACCAACCATGTCAGGTGGGGCAAAGTTGCACATCACAAATGGGTGCTTGCCTTCATGGATAGCTTTACAGACCTTCAATACATTCATAAAGTACATGTTTTGGATGACAATCAATGCTGAATAAATTGTCACTCATAATTAAGAACAAGAATGATTAAGAGACGTGGGCAAGGGACCTAGCATTAGACCTCTTGACAGTAATTCAGCTAATAAACTAGTGGTCCTCCTTTAACATCTCTATCTCATAAGGGATGGAACCGCCACTAACATGGTGAAAGTCTAACCACATGCAGATGTAATTACAAAGGCAGCATCTTCTAAATTATTTATTTATATTTAGAGGCTTTCATCACGCTTTTTGACTTACAAAGGAGAACAAGAACAAAAAAAAAAAAAAAAAGAAAAAAAAAGAAAAAGAAAGAAAGAAATTCAAAAGCAAACAAGCATGATGAGGGGTGGGCAAATGGACTTGAGCTCCTGGCTTAAGACCCTGAGTCAAGCCTTGAACCATGACCTCCTGCACTATAGACTGACACTATAGCTAACTGTGCGGCAGTCAAAGAAGTCACAATCAATAACAAACCTTCTTACCTCATCAGCAACACCAGCTGAACTCATAGGAGGTTCCAAGTCATAGGTAGGAACTTTTGGCGACGGCACAAGCTTGCGATCCTCTAAATCAAATTTAGCTTCAACACCACCGTTGAAGAAGAATGTTACGTGTGCATATTTTTCAGTTTCTAGAAAAACAAAAATGTAGAAAAATTAGTTACAAAATATCTAGATTTAGAGTAATAAAGATGACACAACTTTGAAGTTTTCTAATCCCAAGTTCTTAATTATTATAACATTACTGAACACAGTACAGCACAAAAGTGTTTTCCTCTTGTATACATGTAGAATTAATTTTAAAATATAGGTTTTCATTTGGCATGCTATGCACTCTCATAACGCACTCAACATCAACCAATGAGGAACCAAAACTTATTATAACAGTTATTTAATAATTAATTTATGCACAATCTTCTCTGATGGAATCAAGGATGGTGTAGCGGTAGTACACCTGCCTTTGACCCTTGGGGTTTTAGGTTCCAATCCTGGACTTGGCAAATTACAATCATGTGAGTAAGTTTGTTGTTAGGACTCTCTCTTAATTTAAGGGCTTTTCTTTGGGTCCTCTGGTTTTCCTCCCTCAGCTAGCCCAACATGCAACTGTAAAACACTATTATTTTGATCTGTGAGTTAACCCTGTTTTGACTTTGAGTCAGAGTCTGCTTCACTGTATCAATACCACTTGAAGGTTTTTTTTAAACAACAACAAGCATATGTACCTGCACAATGATACTGTGGAACTTTTTTGCTACCAAGCCATTCTGCGAGGACATTCTTGGGTACTTCTGGAGGAAACATCACATCAAATGGAAACTCTTTCTTGTACTCTGTCATAGTGATATGATGCTGAAAATGAAAAAATTAGTAGTTCAGTGAAATAAGCAGATTATCATGTGCTTTATGACCAGCCAACAAACGTCTACTGACTGTCAGCCAGTAGTTGTCCATGTACATCAGCCCGCAGCAAGACTAAAAAGGCCTCAAAAAAGCATTAAGTCACAGAGTCAGCTGATCGTTGACTGACAGACAGCCATTTCCTGGCTGTTAATCAGCCAATCATTGGTCAACAGTTGGTCGATCATCAGTACACATCATCATCAATGTTGTTGGGTGCTCAGGATCATTTCCAACATGAGCAGGAATCATGTTTCATCTTGTATTTTATTTGCGATTGTATTTTAAACAGTCCAGTGATCAATAGTCGGCCAACTAACATTGGCCACTATACAGCAGAGTATTGACTGACATGTGTCGGTTGTTCATAATCGGTATAATGCATCTACAGTGTATTACGTTGCTTTTTAATAAGGACAACAAATGAGATAATTTACTAACAGTAGTTATTAAGCATACCAGGTTCTTTGGAATCACATCTGTTTCAAATGGTGGTTTTATGCCAATGGCTTCATTGATTTGCCTCATACGGTCAGCCCGGAAATCAAAGAAGCACAAAGTATCTCCATCTTTGAAGAAAGTCAAACAAACAATAATAAATAATAGATCAATAGATGAGATAAATGAGATACCTATGGATAGATTGATGGATGGATAGGTGCAGATGGATGCACAGACAGGTGTATAGATAGACATATGGATGGATAGAATCATAACTAACCTTGTATTCTCCCTTCAGGATCAACAATGATTGGTTTTAGAAATTCATCTGTCTCATGCTTATCACCTTCTGCTTCATAACGGCTCTTAATTACCTGAATATCAACAAACAGTTATCACCACATAGAACATAATTATGAATGAAATTATATATTATAATGATGGGTGTTAAAAACAAGCATAATTTCCAGGACAACTACTTAGTATTATAAGAATTTAAGGGACAGGCAATAATGAAAAAAAACTTTGAAAAACTTACATCTATGCATTTATTAAGAGTTGTTGTCTCTCCTTTGCCTTGAACAAGACCTTCAAAGGCAATCTTGATTCTTTCCCATCTCTTGTCTCTGTCCATAGCATAGTACCGTCCAGTAATAGTCGCAAGTGAACCATAATTAAGTTCCTTTAACTTGTCGATTACTTGCTGCACATAACCAACTATAAATAAAATTATTAAATTATAAATAATAAATAAAGAAAACCACAACAGAAATCATTTGATTATGAATAATTAATATAGAAAAACACAACAGAAATCGTTGTCGCAGGAGAAGTCTGTGAATCGGATTTACAGAATCCTCCTTATTTCCATTCAACTTCACCATGGATTTTCTCAACCAAACTTACTCCAATAAGCTCAAAAAATTAAGTAAAACATGAAACTATACTCCTAGACATTTTATTAGTAGTATACAATATTTGCATCTGATCTGTATAGGTTTACAAAGGTTCCCTTCCAGCTAGCTCTAGTATTAATGCTGATACAGACTGGCTTCTCATATTGTGTAATCATGTACTTTATGACCAGCCAACAGGTGGTTGGTGTTGGTCGACTATTGACCAACAGTCAGGCAATAGTCAGCTGACACGTGTCGGCCAGTCATGAAGTGCACAATTACCCTACACTCATATTGTACAGTATATAGTTATAGGTATTAGCTTGCTCTATCAACTATTCACCTCCACTAGTAGGGCGTGTATCTCTACCATCTGAGAAGAACTGGATGAATGTTTTGGGCACACCAAGTTCCTTTACTGCTTCAACGAGACCAAAAAGTTGATCGATGTGCGAGTGGACTCCACCATCACTTATCTTAAAAACAAAAGAACAATCAAAATTATCTTATTAATTAAAAAGAAAAAAATAGAAAATAAACAAAAATATATAATTATGTAAAAATTTACAGGATTGTCCAAAATGAGATGACTTCAATTATTTATCTGCTTAATAATAATAACATCTGCTTACAATATCTTTAATAGCAAATTTTATTTACCAATCCTAGAAAATGAAATCTGCCATTTGATTTCTTTGCTCTTTCAGCTGCAGCTGCTAGTGCTTTGTTCGTGGACAATTTGCGCTGCTCCACAGCCATGTTTATTCTAACAATATCCTAAAAGAAAATGAACAAGACACACATTTAAATGAAGAACTTCTTGTCTCTAAGTTTGATCCAACCCTGAAACATCTAACTTACAGATCAAACCCTGAAATAACCTCTGGGCTGACCAAAGTCAGGGCATGGCTGACTCATCACAGATCAAACCCTGAAACAACCTCTGGGCTGACCTAAGTCAGGGCATGGCTAACTCACAGATCAAAACCTGAAAAAACCTCTGGGCTAACCTAAGTCAGGGCATGGCTGACTCACAGATCGAACCCCTGAAACAACCTCTGGGCTAACCTAAGTCAGGGCATGGATAACTCACAGATCAAAACCTGAAACAACCTCTGGGCTAACCTAAGTCAGGGTATGGCTAACTCACAGATCAAATGCAAATTTACCATGTTGGGTTTTGAGGAGGGAGGAAAACCAGAGAACCCAGAGAAAACCCTCAAATCAAGGGCAAGGCTCAAGGCTCACTCACATGTTATACAAGAACTACAAAAACACAAGAAATCAGAGGTGAGAGGCAAAAGCAACATGCCAATGGCCACTATATCATCCTGCATCCTAAAGCACAATAGATTATCCCTCTCTAAATTATCTTCAATGCTACTACATGTAGGCTAGCATGGGTATGCGAAAGAAATGACGCACTTTTTCGATTGATCTTCTTTTGTATTTTCATGTTAGCCTCACGATAAAGATGAGAGGAAATTTTATGTTATGCTTATTTACTGAAGCATGGTGTGTGATATAAATATACTACATACCTGATAGACTACGCGTCCAGCACCAATATTAAGATGTCCTACTTCAGAATTACCCATCAAGCCATCTGGTAGTCCTACTGACAGGCCTGATGCATCAAGGGTAGCATACGCACAATCCTTGCTGGCAGCAAAGCTGTCCATTACTGGGGTCTCGGCATGATATATAGCATTCCCTGTTGTATAATTACAATCATATATTGAGTATATTATGTACACAATTTTGGAGTAAGTGTGGATTAGAATCAAATTAACGGTATTACTGTTACTATTATTATTAGTATCATTACAGATCCCCCTCCCCATACAATGAATTCTTTGCACCTATGGAGGATGGGCAGGAAAGAAATATTCATTCAGTCCTCCATCTGTTCCTTTGACTTCAACAGATATTACATTTCTAAAAAATCCCTATGATCAGTCATCAATCCTCCTTTTGATTGCATTAGCTTATAAAATGCACATATCGCTTTCTTGCGAGTTAAATAGCCAACACATTTTGCTGTAGGAATTCGACGTTTATTTGAAGTGGTTATTATCTGAGCAGCTGAAGCAAAATTGACATTAACTTATGCAAATTTGACGAATAATTTTGCAAACGACCTGAGTTCAGCTTAAAAGAGAAACTAGAAATGTAAAGAAAGGACATGGACAATTGGAGAAGACTACGACCTAAGGCACAGAGGATTTAAAATAAAAGACTACATATCGCAATCACCAAGGATTGAGATCCTTTTTTCACTATTTGTTTTACCGGTGATGTTGTCATTTGCTACGTGCACAAAATCATGCTTTTGTCCAGCAACTAACCTTCTGTTTTCTCTGATATCCCCCAGCCATCAATGACAATAAGGCACACTTTGTTTTTGACTTCTGCCATTGCTGTGCGGGTTTAGTAAAGGGATTTATGCAAGAACAGAATATCAAAGTGTCGAGTTGTTCAGTTTTTCCACCAGACGAACACTGACCGGTGACAATAAAGGGCCTGCTGTACTACACGGTCAGGGGATATACCCTGTAATGTAGGCCCTAGGCTGTACGCGGCTGGCTACGGACAGACAGACACACGGACGTACAGTACATGGAAATTTTATCAACATTTCTCTACAGACTGTTATTCTTTCGGTTTTATTTGTTTTTTCGTTCTCTCTCTTTCTTTCTGTTTTCCTTTCTCTATCTTTATTTCTTACCTACCTCTTTCCCTTCTTCTTCCCTGGCGGTGTTTCCATTCCTGGCAAAGTGGTAGTGAAGGGGAACGGGGATATTGAAGAGCTTTCGAATTCCTACAAGTCTTTCTTTCTTTTTTTTCATTCTTTCATTCATTTTTCTTCCTTCCTTCTATTCATTTATTCTTCTTTTATTTAATTTTTATTCATTCATTTTCCTTTCTTCTTTTCTCTTTCTTTCTTTGTTTCTTTCTTTCTTTGTTTCTTTCTTCCTTTCTTTGTTTCTTTGTTTCTTTCTTTCTTCGTTTCTTTCTTTCTTTCTCTTTCTCTTTCTTTCTTTCTTTTTTCCTTCCTTCCTTCCTTTCTTTGTTTCTTTGTTTCTTTCTTTCTGTCTTTCTTTCTGTCTTTTTCTCTTCCGATCGACTCTATCTCTAGTTGAAGAAAAGGAGGATTGGAAATCATTGGAAATCACTACACTTGCAAAAGTACATAACTGTTGTTTATTGGTGTTTTTTATGCATTTTAAGAAATATTTATTTACATATTAACTTGATCCAATGTAACTAGAGTAACAATAGCTAACAATGCAATCCAACAGAAGTGCTTTTTGTGTCCTTACCACACAATCCCTTCATGTTTAATGTTTTTATTTTAAGAGTCCTTCCAGGCTGCGCCCATTTTTTCATGTCCGACGAAATCCGTATTCCTTTTTTGAGATATAAATTTTGTAGATGAGGAATTCCATCATGTTGATTATAAAGTTGCATCATTTACATTTGTGTTTCGTTGTCTCTTGTCTATGTTTTTGGTTTCAATTTTACCATGGCGTTTTATTGTCGACAAAGAACGACATTACGCAGATATTGCACAGGCAGCCCAAAGAACTCGTAGTAAAATACTTGATGTTGTCCAAGTAATAACCTAAGTAGCTTAGTAACCTAGCACACCACAGCTAGTCCATACTTCATTACTGAATGTGGGTCGCAGCCGGGTAAAAATGTTTTGTAGAAGAGCCCGCTCTTATAGTGTTCAGTCGTGATATCCAACTGCATAGGTGCATTAGCAGAAATGTTTATGAAAAACCAAGGTTTTTCTTTTTGTTGTCTGTTTCATCCCCATCAAACATTGCCAGGTCAAGACCATCGAGAATAGAGTTAATATCGCCATCTTTTGTTATTGCATAAGTTGCGCTTCGACCTGGAAAAAAAGTGTCATTGTTTTATGAGAATAGCATTGGAATTCAGGCGTTAAAATCTTGATCATGGGGTCGCATTTAAAACTGCAGAACCTGCCGTTCACATTTCGGGATTTTTCATGCAAAAGAAAAACGAAAGAAAAAAAGAGAAGATAAAAAACACCCCGCTGGTTGATGTCCAGATGTCATGTGAGTGATCATCCTCCGCCATTTTTGAACACAGATAATCATTGCGGAGCTTGATTCGTTTATTCGTATATACACGCAATAGATGGATATTCCGGTCCTTTTCTGTAACATTTTTCACTCAATTTTTGAATTTACCCTTATCCAATCTAATATTGCGGACAACGATCACGTAACCGGTAAGTGTTGGGGCCTTTCTAACTCACCTCCTGTCCATTCGTTTACTGAGAAATAAAATACACCTATAACAATAAAATACATATGTTTAGTTTGGTATCCCTATCAATATAATGTATTTGGCCTTTGATGCAAGATTGGCCAATCGAAGACCATGATCATCGGCGACTTTACTAGTAACTCGTAAAAGTCCTCTGTAAGGTTACTGAAAAAGCACCTACCAACCCCCTTCCCTATCCCCGCATCTTATCCGACTAGAGAGAGAGAGAGAGAGAGAAAGATAGAGCATCAATGTCTATACGTTACCATATATATATTAGGACGTAAAACCAAGCGTAATAGGTGACCTACTAGGAGCTGGTCATTATTAATCACCATTATTAAATCAGGGAGAGGTTTAGACAACTGGAGGGGGATAAGGTAAATATTGATAGGAATAAAAGGGGGATCACTCAGTAGTAAGCACTTATAAGGCGTGGATCATTTAAATTATACTGTCTCTTGGATGGTATCAGTCTTTGTGATATTTAATTAAAAATCCCCAGACCCTGCCCCAGTCAAATAATGACCGCTCCCTAATTAGAAGAGAGCAAATGTCAACCAGTGAGATTCAATTGCAAGTATTCTTCTCACTTCTTCTTCTTATGTTCCTAATTAATTAATCTGATATGACTATTGTCGGTGTTCCATTTGTCCTTTTGTTCTCAAAGGCTCTTGGGATATTTTGGTTGAGTGTTGTAACTAACCTTTTTTTTGTTTCCTTAAAGCTGCTATTTGAAGAGAATGTTTTCGCCGAAGCTCTTCGTATGTTTGTTTAAATTTCTCATGGAATTCATTCAAGTCTTTTCGCATTTCTTGTACAATCATATTATGTCTTTGTTTGGCAGGAAGCTTTGCCCATAGAGGCCACGAACCCTCAATATCTTTACCTGGATGGTTGAAATGAGGAATAAAAAATGGAAACGCTGAAACAATTAATTGCATCCACAACTGATAAGCTAATGATGTAGAACAATGATTTCAAATATAAATTCTAATGTAGAACGCGCGCGCGCAAAAAATGATGTTGATGAATATAAATTCTAGTTTAATCTAGGAAATATATTGGCAAATATAGATTGAAAAAAAAAGTAAAAAAAATTATGTAAATTATAAATATAAATTCTAATCTAGGAAAAATTATGTCAAATATAAATTCAAATGTTTTAGTTTCTAGGGTTTGTATAGCCTCTGTCGTAGAAGATTCAAGTGAGAGGAAAGTGGAGGCTATATTCTACATGGGAAAAGTGTGCGAGAAGGTAAAAGCTTACCCTCAACAATCAACATATTTTCGTATACAATTTTATTTCCTATGCACTAAAATCGAGTGCTCTTTCCATTTATGTGGTTCCCGCGCCATCTTGACACGAGTGCTTCGCTTATAGGGGGGTTAAGTCACGTGATCTAATAGCGTAAATGGCACATTGCAGCTATGAAATTCAGTCATAATTACTTATGCATTTCTTTAATCTGTCCATCAATCCATAGTACTTACTATTGTTATTATTATTCTTTCTCATCATTTTCTTGACCTGTCGTCTTCGGTATCCATATTCCCACATCAAAGCTAGCACTACTATTACAGCCAAGGCGACCCCAAGTATAAGTGCGGTCAGCCTGAATAAGTCTGACTCTGATGTCAATAGACTACTAGAGGTCTTGATAGCAGGAGGGATCGAACTGGCCTTTGGAAAGATAACAGCAAACAATGCAATGCTCAAGTAAAAACTAGACTGCTTAACAATTAGGGTGAGTTCCAGATATCCAGGGGAATGAACGCAACGTATTTACAGACAACCATCGTTACAGCCGATACCCTCGGGACCGTCGCTTGGTGTCCGCATAATAGCTAGCACTCGCTATAACGATAGTTAATTACGGTCATTTCTTTGTCAGTATTCACCACTTTCCATACATCGGTTTACTGGTCAAACGCAAAGCATTCAGTCGAGGTTTCAAGGTTCGAATTTGAATAATCCTTTGAAAATACCTTGGCGCCTCGCTTGAGCGCTTTGTGTTTGACCTGGAACCAATGTATGCAAAATGGTGAATCAGTTTCCGCCTGGCTTTTGCTCCTCCCTGGAATATCGAGGTGTTCGTAATACTGGGTCGTCCACAAGGTGAGAGTCGGCTGCTTTGGGGTGGGATACTTTAGGTGCCGGGAAGGGATGGATGAGCGTAGATCACATTGTCCTATTCCTTCCCCCTCCCCTCCCCCATATTTATGGAGAGAGATGATATTTATTGAAGGGAGAGGATCACTATGCTTCGACTGAGAAATGCTACAACTACTCTCCCCCTTCCCCCCACCCCAATAAATAAAGTAAAACCCCTTCCTCTGGTTTTTAATGATGTATAGAAATAAAGGCGACAAGAGATTAGTTATCTACCTTGATATTCTTGACATTACTCTGTACTATTTTATGGATTTCATTCTCCTCACTCTTCATAAAGTTCCGCATACAATTACCCAGTTTCTGTGCATCGCCGCCAAGCACCACGCCGTTAGTCGACTCGAAACCCGTCTTGATTATTTCTTTTACCCTCAACCACTTCTCGTTGAATAATTTCTCCTCGCTTGCTGTTGCGTACGAGTCTAGCAAAGCAGCATGGACCTTTTCGTCCTTAAGGTCTTGATATATGTCGTAGATGTTACCATAGCGACCTAGGTGGGAACGATGACGAAAAAAGATTAAAGAAATAGTACTAAAATACTTCAGTCCTTATTTATAATAGTAATAAATTATGCGTTCGGTGTGTATAATGAAGTAGAGAGAATAAGAGAAAAATGCCAATTTTTTTCGCTTATTCTCTCTACTTCATTATCTATAATAGATTTTATTTTCATTCAAAGTAACTTTCTCACGTCTTCACAGCTTTCTCGTAAATGTCCGGGGAATTTGGGAATCAACTTCTCCAATGAACCTCCCTTCCTTCAACTCTGGGGCTTTCTAGTGATCGGTGCGTTATAATAGCAACCACATTTTAAGCATGAAGAAAAGGGGTGCTGAAGAGAAATCGGAAGACTGTATGAATATTCTCCGAAGAGGTGATCAAAATATTCCTGTTATTATGGCCGTGTATTGCATGTTCTGAACACTTTTAATCTTGTCTTTCTTGCAGTCCGAACAGTGATAGCCTATAGCCTAACCATTTTTGCCCCGCACGAAACATGAGTATCTGATACAGCTGACTCCACAATACATCCTGAGGTCTTCCCTTCAAATTTTCTTTGGCCTTAGTTAGAAAGTGGAATCATTGTATTTTATCACAATTTGCTTATTCTTTCATCAAATTCAAAAACTCTCTTGTCGTCTCTGACGGACGCGGATTTCCATAAAACTTTGGTCTACAACAACAGGGAGGATTTGTGTATCTATTCGAGACCACAGTTTCCCGAACGTGATTCTTTGTACCCGGAGAAACAACCGAAACATTTTTGCGCGTGTTCGTAAAATAGACATGAAAATAGCGGAATTGGTAAGAGAAACACAGAAACTTCGTAGATCTGCAAACATTTGTGGTAGAAAAAGGAAGTTCTTAAAGTATTAACCAACTTATTTCCTGCAAAAAAAAATCAACGGTGTAGGTAAAAGGGACTGTTGTTCGTAAGTTTCCGAACATGCGCACTACTGGTTTCACCAAGTTTGATCAGCTTACCAACAAGGATGGAGTTTCTTCTCACACCGAGTTTGTATTCCGAAGAATTATCGATCGCTGCCACCTGAAATGAAAACACAACGACAAATTATCGGAATGTTGGGGATGCGCGCTAACGATAGGTATAAAGGTAATTAGATAATCAGGCTCCTTCCATCTGTTACACACTACATGGAGTTTACTATAGTTTTCTTATGAGGGGGAAACGTACGATACTAAACAGCACGTACGGTACGCTATGTCTTAACTGATTGAATATCGCTTCCCATTGTTTTTGTGGGTTTCACGGTAAGATACGAAACGGCTACGGTACGTCTATGAATTTCGCGTAACGCTTCCGACTCACCCATACAAAGATATATCATACAGTATTCTCTAACTTCACATTATTTGTTGGGTACGTATAGGAGTATAGAAAACCCACTTAGAGTGTAGAAATGTTGCTCTCATTTTTATTGTCTTCGCCATCCCACCAAGACCTCTCCTCCTCTACCCTTCCCTTGGAAATCAAATCCACACTTGCCGACCTACAGACTAATCTATACCTTGGTGCCGTAAAGCTTTAAATCACTCTTGAACACCATGCTCATTAGTGAGGCCGTAATACTACTTGTCAGGACAGCGATGGTAGCTATGCCCATCCAGATCCACACTATAGCAAACAAACGCGCAATGACTGACTTGGGAATTCGATCGCCATATCTGCAAAGAAATAGTAATTTTGTGAGTCACTGGAAAAAAAAGTACAACACAACGACCTCGAGATACTTCTTGGTTCGTGACCATTCTCAAGGAACAAAGTATAACATAACAAAACACAAACGTATACACGTATACAAACAAAAATGTTGGTAAACTCCACCGGTTATGACTTCATATGAAAACCAAGAATTGTCTATCATATTGGTTTCGTTAGTCATTCCTGTGTTTTTCTGTTTTACTTTTGGTTATGGGGTTTCCCCTGTTGTTGACATTTTTGTCACGAGGAAGGCCTGCGAGGAAGGAGAAGGTAGCGCCGGCATAAATATGTCATTTTAGCTGGGGCTTTTTAACATGTGACTAGAGTTATCCGTATCACTCGACTCAACACGTGCATGGTATAACAGTGGTGAGGTTGTTTTGTTGATACAATGTTATTTTTAGATGGGGTTTTTGTAAGGATTATTTGTAACTGAATGTTATTGTTTACATGTGACCACGATGACATAATAATCAATACGTGCATAAATGAATGAATGAATGAATGAAGGAATTAACTTTATTTTATACGACTCAGTAACACTGCTTTTCAGTGTGTGTTACTCAATACGTGCATGGCAGTCAAGTGGTTGTTTTGTCAGTTGTATTGATTGTTTATGGTTTACACATGACTTGTGCTGGAAGTCATGTGAGACCGTTCAAAACAACCGGCCTCAGTTATAGCTAGTCATAGCTTGGTATCCGTTTGTTAACGGCAAAACAGAATCAGAACAAAATCATAACAGAACAGAACAGAACAGAATCAGAACAGAATCAAAAATGTTTCGAAACCACTACAATTAATAGTTATGTATTGTAGCGAATTATCAAAGCAAATCAATCGTAGATAAAAGGAGTTTTAGCAAACCAATAAAATGTGTTGACAGGATGCATGGAACCACTTACAAAAAATGTATTGTTCAATTCAATTGATCACAACAGAGATCGAAACAGAACAGAGTTCGAAACAACGAGACAGAAAAAATATATAAATAAATAACTGGTAATACCGGAAGAGGTCAAATAAGTAATCACTCACAGCTGGAATAAAGGTTATATATGTCATTTGTTTTAGACTATAAGTAGGACATGCCTTGAACCATTGCAACTCTGTTTATCAGGGGAAACGCATCAACACGTTATCGAACTTTAGCTAAATCGATCAGAATACATGTTTGACGCAGGAATATAATCGTGTCACACAGAAGACAGCTAAGTCGCGACTAAGTCATTGTTTTTATACTGATAAATTTTAATTTTTGGCAAGCAACAGCTGAGGAGTAACTCTAATAATAAGCAGAGAGATGAACAGTGGATTTCCGCCTATGGATTTCAAGATCGCAGTATTGGGAGCCGGTGGAGTAGGCAAAACCTCTCTCCTAAGAGCGTTCTTCGACCAACCTTTTACTACAGACCATAAACCGACTGTGGATGACTATTTTGTGCACGGGATCAAGCTACGTGGGGTTTTCTATAACGCTTGTATCGTTGATACAAGCGGTAGCTTCTCGTTTCCGGTGATGAGGCGATTTGCTATTTCGCATTGTCAAGGCTTTGTTGTGACTTATGCTCTAAATGACGAGAAATCGTTCCAGGCTGCAGTGTCGACACTGGATGAAATAATCGATTTGAAGGCAGGTATTGGCTTGAAGTATAAGCGGATTCCAGTTATGCTGGTAGCGAACAAATTCGATTGTAAAGACAGGCAGGTTTCCGCTGTTGAAGCTCAAGCCGAACTCAACACTCGACCTTGGATTGTGGGCTTGTATACTGAAGTGTCGTGCAAGACTAATAGTGGGGTTGATGGGATATTTGAAAGCCTTTTGAACCTAATGCAAGCTATTAAGGAAAGAGAGCAGAGTAAAAGTGATAAATCATCTTCTCTTCGGCAAAGCGGGAGAAATTCCTCAAGAAAAAAGTATAATTCTGGCGGAGGAAAGAAATGAATTTTTATTCACCTTTCATAAATCGTCTTTTTCCTTAGTTCCAATGTGAAACTAAAAAGGCCTAAAAACAAACTCAAGAGACAACGACTAGAAAGTACAATATCTACATGTACTATTATTACACATGACGGGCATATTTATCATTATATATATGATATATTCCATTGAATTAACTCATCGAAATTCATGAACTCACATGAAAGATTGCTGAAAACAAAAACAAAAAACTTTTACTTTTAATAGAATGCTTGATACTTATGATTTGATAAAAATACACGGTCATAACCATGAACAGTAGTGTTGATCACAAGCTTCCAAGCATGTCTGTTGTTCAAAGAATGCTTGGATGACCAATTACTATTTCCTCCAAGAAAATAATAGTCCGAAGCATAGAAAACAATATGAAGAGAGCTTTCGTAGAATTTCGAAGCAGGGACGGATTTTTGCCATAAACCAGTATTCATTGTACACATAGTCGATAGATTAACTATGTTGTACATGATTGTCTATCCGTGACTGAAAATGTAAATAAGGAAAACTGAAGTACACACACGTAAACAGAAAGCAAATAACGACGAAAGAGAAAGATAAGGCCAAAAAAATGAATGTCATTTTTAAGATAGACAGATGAGTCTAGAATAGAGTTTTAACACGATCGTGTTTGTTTATGAGAATACCTACGTTATTTGCTAGAAATACATAGAATGAACGACAAGGAATATTAATTACAGGTCAATAGAGAGACGACGGAGAATGAACGCCTACGCGCAGTCGATAAGTCTCTTTACATTACATGCGAAATAAACTGAACCATATCATGCATTCCTTTGTTTATTAACTCATAACCCTGGATAAAGTGGGAGGATTGTTGATAAGCATTGTGTTTGATATGCGTATATTCCGTCAAAACAAGAATTCATATCCTTATTTTTGGTCAATGAGGACCGAATAAATCTCATGCTTGGCAATTTCTACGGAAAACTCTAAAGGACTTTCGGATTGATCGAGAACTCCACACAAATAATATGGTACTGTCCCGCTATAAGTAGTACTGTCCCTATTTTAACGGCCCTAACGGTAACACCCCCCTACGGTAACACCCCCCTACGGTAATAAGTCCCATTACGGTAACACCCCAGCCCTACGCTAGCACCCCCTACGGTAACACCTCCTACGGTAACACCCCCCTTCGGTAACAACCCCCTAGTGCCAACACTACTCACCCTACAGTTGTCATAGTGATGAAGGCCCACCAGAATCCTTCTATAGTTCCATCAATAAACGATCTTGGAAAATGCTTGGGGTTATAGTGTACATCCTGTAAAAAAGAAAGGCATGTTCTTCCTTATAATATACTAAGTCCACTTAATCCCTACATGTGTGTATTTAGTATTTTTATCATTATTATCATTATCATTATCATTATCATTATCATTATCATTATCATTATCATTATCATTATCATTATCATTATCATTATCATTATCATTATCATTATCATTATCATTATCATTATCATTATCATTATCATTATTATTATTATTGCACAATAAAGAGAAAAGGCTTCGATGATATAAGGGTGCAGTTCCCCCTGCACGCAAGTTGTGGATAAAAAGTATATCGTTTAGCTGTTTTTTTAATCGAAACAGATATTACTCGCAACATTAGTTCTTTCAGTCGTGAAGAGTATTTATATTGTTCGTTTGTCGAGGCCCAACCAACGTTTCTATAGAAAAACGCCGCACGCGGAAAGGAGTGGGGATTTGCAAGAGACTTACTATAAGCCAGATGGCAGCTCCAGCTAGGTACGCCAAAACAAAAACAAATATGACAGTGGGCCAGCAGCCAAGGATAGCTTTAAGGACCTCGTTATGAATGGCTCTTCTGTCAGCCACTAAGAATGCAGCACCAGGCATATCCATAATAGATACAAACTCATACTCTCCGCCAAACCCGATGTATTTGGTTTGGTCTTTGGTTCCTCCTATTGGGAAGCTGATAAAGGATTTCTCATCAATTCTGTCCTTGACATCGTGGAGACCAGGCTTCTGGGCCTTGTTATTGTGTCCGTCATACTTGAAGTCCATTGATATGGTCCCGTTTCCCGCGTCGCAAATCCCGCAGCATTTTGTCACAGCGGACAGTAGTATTGGAGGGAAGATGCCTCCAATGGGCGTCGATAGTCCGTTAAATTTGGATTTAGTGTCGTTGATTGAAACTTGCTCTCTGACGTATGGAGGATGTGCCCACCAATTAGTAGACATATATGGATGGCACGTGCAAGTTACTATGGTAACAAAAATAAACGTACTTAATCATCACTTGATTAATTACAAGAATTGAAATCATGAAAAACAAAAAGTGAAATAATCCCTAATTATACTCAGCCGTATATACCTCTCAGAGATCGATAAACAGAATGCAATTGATACAAATAACACGATATGACGCATGGTAATTAACAAATGATGTTTGTACCTAAGGTAGACCACAATGCACCATGACCTTGAAAAAGGTCTACTCGATTACAGACCCCTTGCATGTGACGTCAAAACAGCTCGATCTGGGGAACAAAACAAAAGAATTCCAATCTCCTGAGAAATTGTTTTGTCCCCCAGTTTGAGCTGCATTCCAAAGTGCTGCAAGGGGTCTATAAAAAAGGTATGCTTATACTTGCTCATGCTTACCCCCATCAAACTTTGCCCATTTGCCATCACCTTTAGACGTGAATCCAGCCACTTTAATTTCGTAAACTGCAAAGCTCTCTAAACCTATCAACGTAACAGTCTTTTCGTTTGCTCTTACTGTGACGTTCTTGCCCTTTGCGTTACTAACCGGTTCATCAGCTAATCTAACAAGTTTATATGACACTTTGTATCCGAGCAGTATGCCATGGACGTAGCGTTGTGGTATGTGAAACCACTTCACAGGAATTGTGGTTGAACTGGCTCTGTTGTCTGGACTAGCATTTGGCGGGGCTTCGCTTGGAACTAGACAGAAATTTATATCAATGATGAGAGATTATCATATAAAAAATGTTGTTGGCTAAATGGGATATGTGTTCTGTTAAAACAGTGTGCGCCGTTGTCCTCGATGTTGTGCACCTATTTCAAAAATGGGTTTCAAAGCCAGAGGAGATACGGAGATATGCTTAGAGGTATGTCCATTATCCCTTCCAATCTTGGAATGACTTGTCGTCTAACACCTAACTTCTCCTTTGGTGACGACTTCCTTTTTTGAAATAGGTGCATGCTGATGCTGCAGTTCAAATCAGCTGAATGAATCTCGTAATGATAAAACAACAATGATGATCGCGCAACCACTAGTCGCGTTGTTCAATGATCCTATGAGACTCTTATTTCAAAATATCCAGCTTCAACGTCCGCACAGAACAATGGAAGTGGCATACCATAAAAGCAATCAATTTTCTGTCTTGCCGCTTGCCGCTTATATAGCGGGGTTCGAAATAAACTAGCGTATCTGGCTGGACAGGGAAACGTGAGCAAAGAGCGAGACTGGTTTTTGAGCGAGTGCGAGGGAGCGCTAAGGACTGCAGAGTCCAGGATTGAGATATAAGGCAGATTAAGATTCCCGTTTTTCCTTACCGCAAACGGCAAACGTGACCACGTTTTCATCGTTTCCCTACATTTCACTTTGCCTTTTGCAAACCTTCTCGACAAAGACACGTATTCTTAATTTTATCTACTACTTGGAGATTTTTGCGATTCCTTTTCACTAGTTTTAAAGAATTTTTTAATGGTCAACTGACGTTTCACGTTTACCGTAAACGAGGATCTTAAACTCTCCTATGGAGACTTACCATCTTCGTCTGTCCTGACGGTAATAATAGTAGAATTTGGCCCATCACCGATACGTGTAAAAGCAGATATCCTGATATCATATTCGGTATACCTCATCAGTCCTGTTAGCAAAACCTTATAACTATTACGGCTCAAGACTCGCGTTACATAGAGTGACTTTGCCTTTGTCTTGTAATATAGTCGATATCCGAGTAAAATACCGTGTACGTCTTCATAAGGTACCTTCCCCCAGGAGACTAGCAGACTCCTAGAGCTTGTGTTATGAGCACGTAAATTTTGGGGAGGCTTGCTTGGTCCTAAAAATATCGATGCCAAAACATTAATCAAGGATAAGTACCCTTCTACTGAGTACTACTTTGCATAACACAATGCTTTAACGTGACACGCATTACAATGTCACGCTTACATCATACTTGTTAGAAATACAATTACGAAGGTAACAGGGTAACGCAATGCTAAACATAGGGATACAAACATTCCATTTCAGCATCCGTTGGGTTAAAAAAGATTTCATTAAGGCGATTGTTATAATCAGGTAAAGGGCTCACAGAGCCATGATAGTGCCGTTGATTGGACGATCACTGGATCACGCCCGCTGTGCCGTTACCATGCCATGTGCTATGGATGCATAGAAAATCTATCATATATTGCGCTATTTAGCAAATATGTACATACTGTCTTCGTCTGTCGTGACGTAAAAGGGCTTGAGAGACTCATCTCCATCACCGATGCGTGTGTACCCCAGGACTCGCACTTCGTACTCCGCAAATTTAACCAGGTCGGTCAGTTGCACGTGTTGTAAGGTAGGAGAGGGGACAGTTTGTATTTGCTCCTTGCCGATACTTCTAACGCTTCGACGTTTCTTGAAGCGGTAAAGTACGCGATAGCCTAAGAGTATACCGTGCACACAGCATTCTGGGATATCAGACCACGTGACGTTGAGCGTTGTTGAGCTGGTGTTGTAGGACTGAAGGTTTTGTGGTGGTAGACTGGGTACTGTATTCGCCAAACATAACGAAAAGATGAACAAGATAATAAAAAATATAAAGTCTTAGCCTTCAGCAATGCCAATATAAAGCGATTATTCCTCATAATTTCCCAGCCCCCCACTCTCTAAGATTCGTATTTTTCTCTGTGATATATGTATACGAACCTAGTATTCGTTATTGGTCCCCCCCTCCCTCTCTCCACATTGCCAAATTCTAGAGTGATGTTTGGGTATAACATTAGTTGCGCCCACTTCACTACCAAGTAATTTTTGCATACTTGTCCCCAAGCGCGCGCACACACTTTAAAAGGACTGGCTACATTTGGGAAAAAATTGAAATTTTTTAACATAGTACTTTCCTAAAGTAAAATTTAATGCTGATTCCAAATATGAAAAGAAAAATGGGGTGTCTCGAGCTTGTTTTCGAGATAATCAGCACCGGAAGTGATCAGAAAAAAAAAATCATATAACCGTTCTTTGCAGAATCTATGATTGCACGAATGAAAGCTAAGCTACAATAATTAATACGTCAATATTTGTGACAAAACGACAAAGAAATACATTGATTTGTCATATTTTGTCGTTTCAGTGCTCAGAAAAAATCTACTTTTTCATGTGTTAGAAAAATAAACATTTTCTAAAAAATCAATATAACCTAGATTTTTAGGAGTCTTTTTTTTTTTTTGAATAAACTATTTAAAAAAAAGTCCCGTGCAAAATTTGAGGGTTTTGCTCTCTTAAAGTTCAAAACATGTATGGTTCTTCAATAAAATGTCGTAGATTTTTCAGCGGTTTTTGAGCGCGCGCACATCGTGGGCTCAAATCGAACGTTCAAAAGTAGGAAGTCACCTTAAACAACTAAATTATTTGCTTGTGAAGATGCCCACGATAAATTGTGCAGGGATCGTGGGGTTGGAATTCGGGAGGGGACTGGGAAGGAGGGAATTAAATTTTTAGGCTGCCTTATTTGGGGAGTGATTATCACTGAATATAAATATCACGTTGCTTTTCTTACCGTCCTCGTCTGTACTGACTGAAATATTTATCGTCGTAGGTCCATCTCCCTTGACTGTAAATGCCAATACCTTCACTAGATAGACGGTAAATTTCTTCAAGGAAGAAACATTAAGGCTTTCCGTTGACATATCAGTTGTCAGGCTAGTAAAATTACTGCTTGAGTTGGCAGCCATCTTAATAAGTACTCGGTAACCGCGCAGAATACCGTGGAGTTGTCCGTCTGGAACTGGACCCCAGTTTATCATGAGTGACGTGGAGGTTAAATTATGGGCTGTCAGATTTGTTGGAGCATGGCTGGGAACTGATTTAAAAAGAAATATTTTATGTTTTTATGATAATGAAATCCGTGAAAGGAGTAGGAGACTGGACCCTAATCAGTCGCAAGGGGACTGGACTTCCAAATCTCCAATTCGTTTCTTTGAATGGTAATTATTAGACCGTTACTCGAGAAACATTATACTGTCAGGCAATGAACTGCAATATTTACTTAAAATGTTTATTAATGCGCATGCTTAAAACGCATTTTGGAATTTTGCATGCGAAGATAATTGCTTTGGCCAACAAATCAAAATTCGTATTAGTGTCTGATAGATATTTAATAGATATTAAAACTCGAATATCTTACTGTCTTCGTCAGTGGTGACTGTGGTGTTCACTGCCATTGGTCCATTTCCTTTCACCGTAAACGCCAACACAGTTATCCGATAAACAGTAAACTTCTGTAGGCTGGACAGAACAGCTAAGCGGGTGGTGTTCACTGTCAACACATATGTATAGTTTGAAGTACCATCGTTGTCTATTTTATAGAGTACTTTGTAACCTTGCAGAATACCATGTAAATATCCGTGGGGGACTTGGTGCCACATCACAACTAAGCTCGTAGAACTGGTGTTGTGGCCAGTAACGTTCAGAGGTGCACGACTTGGTACTGTGTAGAAGTCAAACATTGATTAGCCTTAAATATCTGGATGATTTATCATTCCTCTTATTAAGTTTTGATACCACTACTCAAGCGCTAGAATCCTTTTTGTAGTACCTTTTATTGGCCTAATTTACACCATCATCATCGTGAGACCCCAAAGAAGTTAAAAATACATTTGAATGGGAAAAAGAAATCTGGTCTATAGTAGACATTATGAAGGCGTAATGAGGAGAACAGAGGATTGTCCTACGAAATTCAAAGTAAGACTATATAGTAATGCACTTTATGTCCAAAATGCACCATGGAAAGAATTTAGGGTCTCACAATCCAGCCTTAAAATGCTGCGTAAGTAACTTATATCATTCCCTTCTTGGATCTAAAAAGGGTTGTATTAGTTTCCTTTCTACTTTATAGTTGAACCAATGGGGCAGGTTATTTTTTGATGCTGAGAATCGAACTTACCATCTTCATCAGTGGTGACATTTATGGAATCAGACGCCACACCATCGCCTTTTACAGTGAATCCCAACAATTTCACCAAATAATGAGTAAACCTCTTGAGCCCACTGATATTGTAATTGTTAGCCAGCGTCGTGACGTTACTATAGCTTCCATTGACATCACGGGATTCTCTATACAGCACACGATATCCTCTCAAAATACCATGGATATAATATCTTGGTATTTGGCCCCAGGTGACGTTGAGGGATGTTGAACTCGTGTTGTATGTTACCACATTTGGAGGAGGACGACCGGGGACTAGGACGAGATGGAAACACACGATCAACTTAGTGTTCAGGTGACGTCATAGCCACCATGTTGGATGAATATTATATTAATAATATCTGTTAATTTTTTATGTTGAATCATCTAATATGGCGGCTAAGTCATAATCAGAGGTACACGGTCCTCAGTTTCCTACCGCAATGGGGAGGGGTAACAAGTTGAATGTATGTATATGTACACATATCTATGGTACGATGGTGGAATTCGCTCTAGTTGCTGGTCACTTACTGCTTTTTTCAAAAACATGCGAATTCTGTGTCTGCGAGCTGCACGCGGATGTTTGGTTTTTCGCTGCCGTCAATCCTAATCAGTCGGTAGCTTTCATATTTTTGACTTGCGGCAGCAAAACAAAAAAAACAAAAAAACAAAAAAAAGCAAAAAAAAAAAAAAAAAAATCAGCGTGCAGCTCGGAGACACAGAGTTCGCATGTTTATGGGAAATAGCAGTAAATTGGCAACCAAAAATCAACAAAAATCGACAAAGCAAATTGACAAAAGGTATTGATAAATTGCTTGGCTATCACATAAACTAAAATGTCAATGTTTATATAAGCACTGCGCCCACCAATGCTAAATAGATTGAAACTGACATTCACAGGGCATGTCAGTCTATTTATATTATTCTTGACTTGTGGTCCTCTACTTGTCTAGTAGGATTACTTAAGAAAGAGGAATAGTACATACTGTCTTCGTCGGTGTAGACAGAGATCTCATTCGACACGCTTCCGTTTCCTTTCTTGGTGAACGCCATCATTGCAATCTTGTACTCCGTATATTTATTAAGCCTGCGCAGTACATAGGTAAAGTTATACGCATGCGCAGTCTCGATCACGTGTGAGGTATTTGAGTCATTGGATCTTCGGTAAAGTATATGGTAACCAAGGACAATGCCGTGAGCAAAGACTGCCGGGACTTGATCCCAGGTCACTTGTATACTTGTCGAGCTCGTGTTGACTGCTTGGATGTTTGCAGGTGGTGAACTGGGAACTAAAATAAGGTTATAGGAATAAAATGAAACAAATTGTGAATTTTGTCGAGCTAATAAAGTTTAACAACGAAGAAGTAAAAAAGATTTTAGTATGAGGTTAATAACTGTTGCAACATTTCAAAAACTTGAAAATACTTTTTGTTTTTCAAAGATCAGATAATAATAATAATAATACTATAGAACGAAGTATTCCAAGAAGAAGGCGGGGCTCGAAATAGTGGCCTGCCAATGGCCAAATGACAGGACAAATTTCAGGTTTATTGCCAGGTGAAGATAACGATGCACTGCCAAATAAACAATGAAATGGCATGCAAAATTTACTGGAATGACCTCCTTTTACCATGCTCCTTACTATGGTAGGCTAAAAAAGTTTTCTACTTCGAGCCCTGGAACGTAATCCTAACAAAATGTGATTTTTTAGCTTGCCAATGAAGCTTTATAATTTCGGAAAACCAACTAGTACCTTAACACCGATAAAGAGAAATTAACTGATCGATTTGAAGGCAGGGAAAGACATTCCTACTATTAAAACAGTTGATAGATAGATAATTTGTAACACCGTATGGTATGTAAAAATGAAACTGACGTTTCGGACGTTAGTCCTTCATCGGAGTAAACGTTTATTCCGATAAAGGACTAACGTCCGAAACGTCAGTTTCATTTTTACATACCATACGGTGTTACAAATTATCTATCTATCAGCTGTTTTACTGAAAACACCGACGCAGTTTACACTAGTTTTCACTAGTTTTCACTAGTTTTCCACCTTATTCCTACTATTAGATTTACGATACTCTTCAAAAATGTCCTTTCTTACCATCTTCGTCTGTTGATACAGTAACATTGGCAACTGGTCCTGTCCCCACACGCGTGAATGCCTTTACTTGTACAAGGTACATGGTATATTTTTGTAGCCCTGTTAGTTCTGTAGTAGTAGCGTTGTTTACAGTGACATTTTTCCACTGGTCACCTAAATTGTGTAGCTGTTTGTATTCAATAACGTATCCTCGTAGGATGCCGTGGACGTAGCCAATAGGAACCTCTTTCCAGCCTACCACAACTGTCGTACTGCTCGTGTTATATGCAAGGAGATTTGTTGGGGCTTTACTTGGAGCTGAAAGTCAAAGAGAATCATCAGTACATCGCTGCAAAACCACCGACAATCCGCCTGTGCATGTAGCCGTCATGTTTATCAGCATTGTTGGCTGAGTTAAGGGGAGAACCATAGGATTTCTAAGAGAGAAACTGAAACCCAGAACTTATTACTCATGGAAGAGCTATTTCCTTTTAAATCGGAGGCAAGCATTCTAAATGGACCACCAAAATATCTTCCCAAACCCCTCGCCTTACTCTCCTTAGCAGCCGTATTTAGTCTCGTTTCATTCCCCCGCGGTCTAACGAGACTAATAACGTATAAGAAGACTACCCTCTCCCCCGCCTCCCAGGTCTTTTAAATATACTATGAATATATTTGTGCCGATTATTTACTTACCATCCTCTAGGGTAGTGTTGTAAACTATATCAGAAGCTATTCCATTCCCTCTTCTGGTGACACTCGTCACCCAAAGCATGTACGACGTAAACTTGCTGAGCCCTGTGATGATCACGTGACGATCCGTAGAATTAACCACAATGCCTTGTGTTATATTTGTCCTACTGTTGTTTGCTCTGTAACTGACAAGGAACGCTATGGAGTTGTTTGTGTCAGCGCAATCTGAGCAGGACCACGTTACTTGCATTGAAGTAGAACTGAAGACCTTCGCGGTCACATTCACTGGAGGCTTACCTGGAACTGAAAGATATTTCTAAAGGTTACATGATTTGTGTGATTGTTTGTACTAGTGATACAGTATCACGTGACAACCCCTGACATGGATGTTAGTCACGTGATCATTTTACGCCATGGGTAATGTGATACATATCACGTGACCATTTTTCCCGCCATGACAGTAATGTCCACGCTATGATAAATGACAAATATGAAATCGGTATTAAGCGCATAGAAATCAATAAAATTGCTTACCATTGTCATTCAAAGGTTGTGTAGTAAGGTTATAGAGTTGGCCATCGACATAAAGAGCTCTGTAAAGCTTGGCAAAGTGCTCCATACTGACATGCTGTCCGTACATTATTTTAATGTCTGCAATGACGCTGCCATTCCTGTAATAACATTTATAGAAATACAACTATTTATATAAATATCAATTCAAATATTTTTAAGAAGGATCTTGGAAAGCAACTCACTCACGTAAATTGGTTACATATAACTTCTCTTAGTTGAGTCTCGTTGTCTCCGTATAAACCAAACACCTGTATTAAAGTGGAGAGAAACGACGTAAGGAAGTGCAAAAGTATGACTAATATTAAATATCATTTTCCACCCTGCCATCCATCCATCCATCCACTCATCCATCCACTCATTCATCCATCCGTCCGTCCGTCCGTCCGTCCGTCCGTCCGTCCGTCCGTCCGTCCGTCCGTCCGTCCGTCCGTCCGTCCGTCCATCCGTCCCTCCGGTCCATCCATGCTCCCACCCAGGAATTCACCCTCTTACTTACGATCCTACAATAAAACAAATTACTCACGTTTTGTTCAATAACGTTTGAGAGGTTCTTGAACTGCTCACTGTCAGGATACGACAGATTTTGATTCCACTTTAACAGCGGAAAACGCAACACAAGCTTGATTGGTTGAACTGTAAAAAGATACGCTATTAATTCTCATCAACGCATGGAAAGAGACCGAATATTACCATACATCTTTGAAGAGAACAGGAGAAACCAAATCGCGAATGCTTTCTATAGAGGCTTTGCATCATCACGTAATGTCAGCCATGACATGAGGCAGAGTCAATAGACCTCCTCGGCTCGGGCGTAATGCTTTCCCATTTCAGATCACGTGACATTTCCTTGAGAATAATATTTTTTGTTTGAGTTTTAGCCATAGACATGTGTCTTCTCATGTGCAACCGATAGCAACTGTTAAACATTAAGCCCAGGCAGAGGAAGTCTATTGAATCTGATCTAACCTGATTTACATAAGAAAGAATTGAGTTTGACCAGGAGATGACTCCTGTCATGGCTGCCGTCAAGTGATGGTGCGATTTTTTGCTTCTCCTGTACCCTTCAAAGTTTAAAGTAATATTCTCCCTTCACAGATCTGTGTACTAGATAGTTTCATATAATCAACAGCAAGAAGAAGCGTCCGCCATCTTGCTTCTCAGAATACGTTGTCAATGAAAACGTTGAAAATTATATTTAAGTAGATAGCAATATAACTTACGTTCTTCTAGCGTTCTTGCAGAGGAAGGATTACTTAGACTTCCAGTGCCAATTCTTGTAACAGAACTCACCCAAAATGTATATTCACGGAATTTTTCGAGATGTTCTACTAAGAAAGATGTCATATTTGCTTCGGTCTCAAGTGAGGACATGTTATTGCTACTTGAGGCCAATCTGTAGAATATTCTAAAACCAAGTATTTCGAGTCCTCTGTGGGTAGAAGGGAGTGTCCAGTTAAGAAGGATACTCGTGGTGCTGTTTGGCTTAGAAGTCACGTGGTCTGGGGGCTTGCCTGGAACTAGAAAACGAACACGGATAAGAATTTAATACAAGAAAATCCGCCATGTTGGCCACATGTAATTTCGTTATATGTGGTAATCATGCCACGAAATGCATTATGGGATACTTTGGGGACAAAGCTTGTGATGTTTGCTTGTGCACAAATCAGTCTTATTGTACGTTAAGATGAAATCATGCCATGCCATACATACTATTATCCAGGTTGATCGTAACGTACTTCATCATTCAGATGAACTGAAGCTGAACTTACTATTATCCGTGACTGGTTTTACGTCCAACTCGTAGATTCTTTGTTTTCTGTATATAGCTTCGTACAGAATATTCAGATCTTGTGCTCTCGCTGTCTGGCTGAATACCATACTGATATCAACAGTCACATTGACATCACTCGCATTTCTAAGAATAAATAAGAAGACACACAATATAATACAAATAAGCCAAGAGCCGAGGGAGGTCACTTGGCCCCAGTACCCACTGTTATTGAACTTCTAATTCAGCGGAAGACTGGTGACGAGCTCATCCCGCATGGAACTGTGGGAGCTCCCTTGATGACAGATCTCATTTATTACGTCCCTTAATTTAGTCCCAGGCTCTTATCTGGCACACCTTATCACTGGTTCCTCTTTTTTAGCATTTTCACTACCAAAACCTCTATTTTGAGGTGGGGAGGGGGTGGGGGGAGGGGCTTTGGTAAATGCTACTTTCTGGATTCTTATACCCTAGCTTACCTGAACTGAATGTTAATGTCATCTTTCAAGTAAGTGTCATTACCAAAAGATCTGCGAATCTGTAAGGGGAAAAAAGCTCAGTTATGCCAGTCTTGAATTAGAGCTGTTTGACTGGTTAACTTGTTTCTTGTTTTTATCATGGTATTTCTGTCGTGCCAGTCTTGAATTAGAGCTGTTTGACTGGTTAACTTGTTTCTTGTTTTTATCATGGTATTTCTGTCGTGCCAGTCTTGAATTAGAGCTGTTTGACTGGTTAACTTGTTTCTCGTTTTTTTATCATGGTAATTTTGTCGTTCCACTCAAAAGAAATCACCCTAAAAACTCACTATCAGTTCTCAGGTACTTACATTGTATCGTATCTTCTCCGTCGTATTTTGATAGTATACAGAACTTGAATTGAGTAGCGTTGAATCCCAAGTTACATTGGAGAGTACTAGAGTTATATTCACTGGTAAAACTATAACAAACAAATATATGAAATTAGTAGAAGAAGGGGAAAAAATATCGAAATATTAAAAACATCCTAAACAGTTTTGAGAGTAGCACTATTATTTTGGTATGAACCCAAAAAAGGAAAGCCACTTCCTTAAAGACGGTAACCAAAGACTTGCTTAGTCCCTTTGTATCACGTGACATACTGATGCACACGTGACATTTATAACGTGATTTCCTTACCTTCTTCCAAGGTTCTTACAATAATCTTTTCGCTTGGTAACCCAAGACCCCACTGGGTGACACCTCTTATCCATATGACGTAATATGCAAATTTTTCTAATTTCTCCAATGACGTTTGATTGGCTCGTCGATTGACAGATGTATTAAAATTGTGTAACGCGGTATTGTTGGAGTCTACTAAGTCAAAGAAGAGCAGCCATTCACGAGGCAGGATTTGATGGCGTGTTGACCACGTGACGTAGATGCTTGTTGTTCCTGTGGGGGTGGTAGTGAGGTCTTTTGGTGGCTTACCAGGAACTATAGGAAAAAAGTGATAAGTTATCATAGTCTCTATATTGAAAAGGCGAATGATTAAACAAGAATGGCTAAGTGCGGGTTTCTCTAAATAGACGGTCATGTTGACCGAAACAAAAGGGTTTTTACCCAATCTCGTTTGGTGAAGCGCATAATTTATAACTTGCGCATAAACGAATCATACTTCGAGAATAACTATGGAATTGTCGTATAATTCCAAACTGATTCAGGGTTCTACCTGTGAGTTAGCCGTCGGCCCTGACATCAAATGATCAGCCAGAGGTTGTTTCATGGTATCACTGATAAAATTTAACGTTTTTAAAATTTCTAATGTTAAGTCTAACATACTTGTATCGTTGATAGTTCTGACATGTACGTCACCAATTCGTCTTTTGACGTGCAAAGCATCGTACAGAACAGAGAAATGACTCATACTGACATCCTGACCAAACGTAATTGATAAGTCTGCTAACACTTCGTTACTGGAGTTTCTAGGGGACAAGAAGAAGAACGAAAGAATTATTGGAAGATCCTACAAACAGTCTAGGGAAAGAGGGCAACTGACACTACAGGGGTGACAGTGGGGTCATGGGCGTAATTTATGTGGGTTTGCCGTTATATACCCCTTGCAAGTAACGTCAAAGCAGCTCAATTTGGAGGACAAAACAAAAGAACTTTAATCTAAGAGAATTGGAAAGCTATTGTTATGTCCTCCGAATTGAGCTGCATTCCGACGTGCTGCAAGGGGTCTATCATGGGGGTCTATAGGGTACATTATGTTGGTGGGGGGAAAGTGGAAACGTATATTAGTCCTTTCTCACGCGGCAGTCATAATTAGCAGATGCATAAGTTGCTTGATGTACTTTTTGTGTTCAAAAACAGACAATACGCCGATCCCGTATTCATTCCTCCCTAATTACTGTTGCTACGTCGGACAAGCTAAAATGTGATTTTGATATACAGCATGGAACAGACACTTAGGGAGGAATGAATACGGGATCGGTGTATTGTCGGTTTTTGAACACAAAAAACTTATTTGGTTCATTTTTTAGTGACAAACCCATCTGCTAAGTTGTAAGTACTAGAAATTAAATACCTGACCACGCAGTTGACTTCTCGGAGTCTTGAATCATTTACATACAAATAACCCACCTAGAAAAAACAATGTGCAGTTTTAATAACACAACAAAGGCTCAAACAAGACATTTAGAGATCCATAAGTAAGATTCAGTTCTATTATTATCAATACTTTTTCTAAAAATAGATATTTCATCAGCTACTGAAATCCGAGAATTTTGTTTTGGCTTGAGTTTCCGCTCCGGGAAGAGGGAAAATATACTAAATCCAAAAGTATCTTGGAAAACATCAGCACACTGAAATTTTTTTTAAGTTCCAAGAAATCAAAATGCGTCTTTGAAAAGATCAATGAAATATTTTGTTCATTGTCTCTATTTACTTTTTTGTCATATTTATTATATTTGTAATCAACTAACTTCATGTAAATTGAACGTTTTTGAAGTATAGCGAATATAAAAATTCATCCTCTACCAATTCCTGAAGTGTTTTGTATACAAGAGAATGGCATTTATGTTAAAAATGGAATAAAACAGCGTCTATCTGGATCCTTTAGGTTACACTAATCCCATGAATAGTGAGTGATAGTAGTAACCTGAAGAGTGATTGAAAAAAGAAAATAAAGGCCCGAGTGAGCAAAATCAAACCATTTAGTATCTGTTTAATCTCTTATTTCTCGTTTCTTTTTTCCAATCACTCCAAATACAAAAGAATGGTCATGGAAATAAGACGCAACATTGACGTATTTTACTACGTTTCAGGGTACTCACATTACGCTGAATATCTCGTGCAATCGCTGACAAGTTATGTCCATCAGCCCGTGAACCGTTTTGATTTGCCGTCAGGTTGACCACCAGAATCTCCACATGTACGTCTACGACTAATATCAGAATCAACTCGGATATAAGCATGGTTCAGTAACGATCATGCATGTCATACAAATGTTATATAGAAGTATAGCCCCGCATGTCACGTGACAAGAATTCTATTCTCATTATGGCATACACTTTTCAACTTATATTTAGAAAAAGTCGCGAGAGAACTTGGCAATAGACATTGATTTAGTGGTATTGAACGAGTAATGTTTAAATCTCGTCGTATTATCGTATTAGTATCGTATTGAGATAAAGACTTTGAATACTTGAAATCAAGCCTCGTATCATAGGAACCTTAGAATACGCGCTAATATGATAAGTGGTGGTTATTTTAAGAAGTGGAGAACATCCATGATATTTAGAAAACAATTAAAGTTTAAGATATAGAGGCGTGAGGGATAACACACTTCCCTAGGCTAAACTGCAAAGAAATGTGCTTTTAATTTTCAGAATATTTAAAAGGTAATGTTAGACGTTACTCATAATTTTCAAAAAATGTAAATTATATATATGTACACTTGATTGCAGAAAGGTTGCAGTATACATTTATACAGATACCTAATGAGATGCAAGATATCAAATGAGATGCAGAACGTAAAACATGCTTAAATACGATTGCTTAGCCACTACATTTTGTGGAAAAAACTTTTTCAACTTGACTTTGTGCAATACTTGTCTCTGATATATAATAGAAGATAAATAAGACCAAATAAATACTTTTTTACGTTCCGCATTTCATTTGATATCTTGCATCTCGTTAGATATATTTATAAATGTATACTACGACCTTTTTGCAATCAAGTGTATATACACTTATTTCAATAAAGTTAGTCACCAAGAAACCTAGAAAGCTGAGATCACTGAGGATCATGGGAAACTTTTAATATCAAACAAGTAAAGCTTTTTATACAATTTGCAGCTTGAGGATGCTCAGGAGAGGTGAGACTGTAACTGGTAAAAGATCTAAAATCCAACAACAGTTATTAAAGCGGTTGAAACATGTAAAATGTATCTACCTATAATCCTTGTGGGTCTCAGCTTTGTAGCTTTTCAGGCGACTAACTTTATTGAAATAAGTGTACACACACACACACACACACACACACACACACACACACACACACACACACACACACATACATACATACATACATACATGAGGGTTTAGTTATAAATGTGAGAACTGAAGTAATCCTACTCAGTAAACTTCTACAAATAATCTTCTCTTGTGCTTATTTGGTTAATCCACAAATGAGATTAAATATGAGTGGCGTCACGTGATGTAGTTTGTCGTCAATGAATTTGGAAAATCTTCATCTTAAATATGAAATCATGCGCTATTTTTCTGTAATAACTTACTGGCATTCTTTTCTTAAACAAATCGTAACCTGCTTACAAATCTAAAACCTCCCACATGTTGGACACTCGAAACGGGGTTTAGTCTTGGTGCAACCAAGATCTTTATTCTGTCCAATCGCTATGACAACCTGCCTGTTAAAGAATACTATGCTAATGCGCGAGCTCTTATCAATGACGTATAGCCTAAGAATCAAATATGAAGGAGGAAATTTTTAAAAATGTTCTTTTTTCTAACCCGGCAATCTATTTGCACTAATGGGCAACATGATCCAAGGTCTTGCATGTGCTCAGTCGTACGAAGAGTGGATAATAATAATAATTATAATAACGATGTGCCATCCGACTGATATATCTCACCCAGTGGCAAATTTATTGGAAAACAGCATCGACTTATCCGCTTGGTTTAGGAATTATTCATTGGATAGCACTATTCACCCTTCGTACAACCGAGCCCTGGCCTTAAATGAAGCAGTTGTAATAACTTGAACCCAAAAAACAAAAAGAACACATTGATAATTTGCAAAAGGACAAAATGGAACTCATATAGTAAACTCATGGTGGAACTCATGTAAAATATATAGTAGAAATGGTATTTAAAAAATATACTTGATTTGTGAGCAGACAAATGTCTTCCTTACCTTCTTCCAAGGTCCTTACAATAATCTTTTCGCTTGGTAACCCAAGACCCCATTGAGTAACACCTCGTATCCATATGACGTAATATGCAAATTTCTCTAATTTCTCCAATAACGTTTGATTGGCTCGTTGATTGACAGATGTATTAAAATTGTGTAACGTGGTATTGTTGGAGTCTACTAAGTCGAAGAAGAGCAGCCATTCACGAGGCAGGATTTGATGGCGTGTTGACCACGTGACGTAGATGCTTGTTGTTCCTGAGGGAGTGGCAGTGAAGTCTTTTGGTGGCTTGCCAGGAACTATGGGAAGGAAAATAAAGTTAGCCTATTGAAAGTATAGAGGTTTTGCACCATCACGTGACGGCAGCCTTGTTAGATGGCAGGAAAAATACAATCGTTTTACATGAGAAACAATTCCATTCCCAAGAACAAAGAGACTACTTTTATTGTTGTGCCATCTAACCACAGGCAGTCCATGCTGGATTATGGCGCGAGTTAGTCTCGCCCTGACTTAGATCAGCCCAGAGGTCGTTTCAGGTTCGATCTGTGAGTTAGTTATGCCCTGACTTAGATCAGTCCAGAGGTTGTTTCAGGGTTCGATCTGTGAGTTAGCCGTGCCCAACTTTGATCATCTCAGAGGTTGTTTCAGGGTTATGATCAAAATTAGAGTTTTTTATTTTATTTCTAACGTTGAGTATAACATACTTGTATCGTTGATAGTTCTGACATGTACGTCACCAATTCGTCTTTTGACGTGCAAAGCATCGTACAGAACAGAGAAATGACTCATACTGACATCCTGACCAAACGTAATTGATAAGTCTGCTAACACCTCGTTACTAGAGTTTCTAGGGGACAAGAAGAAGAACGAAAGAATTATTGGAAGATCCTACAGACAGTCTAGGGAAAGGGGGCAACTGACACTACAGGGGTGTCAGTGGGGTATAGGGTACCTCGCTACTGGAGATTCTAGGGGACAAGAAAAACAACGAAAGACTTATTGGAAGATCCTACAGAGTCTAGGGAAAGAGGGCAACTGACACTACAGGGGTGACAGTGGCGTATAGGGCACCTCGTTACTAGAGTTTCTAGGGGACAAGAAGAAGAACGAAAGAATTATTGGAAGATTTCACAGACAGTCTAGGGAAAGAGGGCAACTGACACTACAGGGGTGTCAGTGGGGTATAGGGTACCTCGGTACTGGAGATTCTAGGGGACAAGAAGAACAACGAAAGACTTATTGGAAGATCCTACAGAGTCTAGGGAAAGAGGGCAACTGACACTACAGGTCTGTCAGTGGGGTATGGGGGACCTCTTTACCGGAGTTTCTATACTTTATATGGAAGAAAGAGAATATAATATTATAAGGTCCCCAGAGATTAAAAAAAATTACACTAAGTATTAGGTGTCTATTGTAAGTCCCCCCCCCCCCCCCCCCTTTCTTAGTCAAGGAGTTTTGGGGTCCATGTTTGCCGCGTATGATTTTAACTTTTTCAAAAAAAAGGTAGGTGTATGTTTGTGAAAGATCGTTTGCATTTCATTTCTTTACCTGAATACACAGGAGTTGACTTCTCTAAACTGAGAATTATTGGTGTATAACAACTCAACCTAACGGCAAAGAAAAAGGTGATACAATCAAAATAATATGTAGTTATGTAACTTGGAGGTTTGCAATCTCTTTAGGTGTCCCCGATTGATGTTACCACTTGTGGTATGTTAGAAGATTTACACACATTAATAAAGGTATTGACTCAACAGGGAATAATAAGAGATCGGCCGCCATATTGGAGGACAACTAAAAAACTAGTCGTAAACCGGTTTTAGTAAACTTTAACATTGAATATCATCCCCAAGGGAGAGAATACTTTCCAAAGATGCGGCCGAAATGTTGGAGGACACACTAACACACTAGTCGTAGATCTACAACGTATTAAATTTTAACAAAAGATTGAAAATCATCCCCAAGGGAGAGAATACTTTCCAAAGATGTGGCCGAAATGTTGGAGGACACACTAGCAAACAATAGCACATAAGTCGTAAAACAAACTTCTACTGACTTACTTGAGTTAGGACTATATGTCGAAGATTTTTATATTTTGTCTCATTAGGATCGGAAAGGTTGACATTCCAGGTATGATTGAGCAAGAGGAAAGATACGTTGACAACTGAGGCTGTGAATATAAATATCATTATCAACTTATTTTGTAGTTTATACCATACGTTTGACTATATATACTATACTTTTGACTATATATATCATACGTTTGACTATATATACTATACGTTTGACTATATATACTATACGTTTGACTGATATAAACACGTTTGAAAAGACCTCTTTACCGCTTAGATGTATAACGTTTTCCCATTTCAGACCACGTTTAATTGCCTTGAGCAGTATTTGTTTAATCAGTTGAATTCCCACGCAACTGTTAAACAGTCTATTGAAGGTTTTTAAAATAAAGCATGTTTACACAGCACACAAAGAAAATATCTGCTCAGCGGTTTACAGTATGAAGGCGTCCTTACAGACATCGCAAAGCATGGGCTTCGAACAGTGTTCTTATTGACAATTTTAAGGAGCAGGCGTAGCTCAGTTGGTTAGTGCGCGACCTTCAGAGCTTGAGGTCCACGGTTCGATCCTTAGGATATCCACGTCTGTTTCGACTTTTCTCTAATCCGTGTAGCTTCAGCTTTAAATACTCTTAAAACAGAGCACTGATGGAGAGAGGGGGGTACCGTCGGCTTCCATTGATAGCAGTTGAATTTCAACTGAAGGAACTACCGACGTTAAATATAGGTACTTTACTTTATGATTATTTTACATATGTTCGAGAAGTCTAAATATGTACGTTACAGATGTCGCCAAATGCGAACAAGTGTTCTGATTTACGTGAGAGTTGCCATGGTTACGACGTCGTTTAAGCTAGGGACCTCCCAACAAACCAGCACCATGTGATGAGTTAAAATACAAAATAAATTATGCCAGCGAAAAGGTTACGCAATACACCTTAATTAAGTTGATACATACTTTGTTCCAATGACCTGGCGAATATGACGTCACTCATCAGTCCAAGACCTCTGTCCGTGATAGACTGGATCCAAATGGAGTAATATGAAAACGGCTGTAGTTCGTGGATGACTGATTGAGTGCTTGAAGAGTTGACGGATATATTGTTGTGTGGGGAAAGAGAATTGTTGAGTTTGTAGTAAATAGAATATCCACATTGCTTTGAAGACGATGGAGTCCATTCCAGGTTTATCGTGTGTGGATTAGGAGATGTCCAGGAAATATTGATAGGTGGTTTACCAGGAACTACAAAGAAAAAATATGATGGTCAGTTAGGTGCCCAGGCAAATATGGTTAAAAAAATTTAGCAAAAATTACAAATAAAAGCTAGTTGCTAGATTAATGATGGGTTGGAATATGTCCAGGAAATTTTCAGGTTCGTGGCTTTACAGGAACTTCAAAAAAGCTATACAGTTTAGCTTTAAATATCTTGGGTAAGCAAATATTCAGGAAATATTGCAGGTGATTAACAAGTATAAGTAATGTATTAGCAGATGTTTAGGAAATTTGACATTTATAGGTGGTTGTAAATGCAAACAAACGAACAATGGTTAGGAAATGTCCAGGAAAGAAAAGTGGAAGTGGTTACATTGCTTTACCAGGAAGACAAACAAGATGATAGATTTTTAAAGTGGTTAATTAAAAGCGATATTAGGTAGTTACATAAAGATGTTATACAAAGGATAATGGTGTTTACTTCAAAATACGAAGACAGAAGAGATAATGGCCAGTAAATATTTGTAAGTGTTTACCAGGAACTGCAAACACGAGGGTTGTAATAATTCCAGAAGGGCTTCCGGCTTATGATAGATTAACTTAAACCAACGATTTATCATCTTTTTCTAAGTCCATATCCTTCTGCCTTTAAAACATGGAAGAGCTCAGCATATTGTGATTATCCGAGACGCCTAGACAGGACTCGAAATTAGCACTAGCAATTAGCAAAGTGCTAGGTGCTTTTCTTGACTTTGCTATTTGAAAAAAAATCTACAAGCAAACATTTGCAAGTAAATGTTTCCCGGATCTGACCATTTTTTTCATTAAGAAACAGCAGAAATTCAAATGTTTGCTAGTGCACAATAAGGTTAAGTTCAATTCCATGCAAGCGTACTGTAAACGGGTCGAAGTAAACTTACTGTTATCTTGAATCAATCCAATAGATAGGTTGTACAGTTTATTGTTCCTGTACAACGCGTTGTAGAGTGGCTCCAATTGTTTAGTAATAACCAAGGCATCTGAATCAAAAAGCATCCCAAAATGTGCTTGTACAGTGCTGTTCGTACTAATAGTTGTTCTCCTGCAAAACAGAGATAGAAAATAAACCAATTACAATTGCCCTTCGGATTAGATAAGACTTCAATAAAAGTGCAAATTCATCGTTCGTGGTGAATATTAGTTGTTTGTACTCGTATGACAAAATCTTATGTTATGTTATGTTGTGCTTTGAATAAATCTAGTCACATGACCTGTGATAACTCATAATCACGTGATCTGGGCTGTTAAAAAATTTCAGTGCCAAGTCACGTGGTCAGAATAATTACTGGATCACGATGCGTCTCCATTTGTGCGGTTTTGCACGCATAAGTAATGGACGCGAGTAATGGTATTTGACATGGAGTATGATATGGTGTCAGCGGTAAGATCCAGGTAGAAAATAATTACAATCCCAGCCAACAATATAACGAAAATGGCATCCGAAATTGGCATCCAAACTTGGATAAAATCTCATTTATCCCTCGAAAATTCCTTAACTTTGGTTATTTAACAATTATTCGCCGAAGGCGAAGTGAATATCGGGGAATATTTACCGAGACGCGAGTCTTCGAATATTCTGCGATATTCACTGAGGCTGAGGCAAATTATTGTCTTAGTATAAATACACAGGTGATTCTTTAAAAAAAAAAAACGAAGAGAAGAAAAAAAAGGCATTTTTTTCCGGTAACAGCAACAAAGCGGCTTGCCGCCATTTTAGATTATCGCTGGAGGTGATTATCGTGTGATAGTGTGAGTTTCTCGACCAATCAGCGCACGAGATTTTCAAAAATTACCTGTGTATCTTAACTAAAGATGATTAACCTGAGCGCCATGATCACATTTCAGTTAAAACATGATTGAACAATTTTGAACGCCGAGGCTAGCCGTGGAACGACTAAACGATTGTCTGTGCTTCTCAAGTGAGAAAACACGCGGGCAGTTTGTAGCAATTTTGCCGATAATTCCAACTTAATATGAATTTATCAAGAGACGATTTTGTTTTGATCAATAAAATGGATGCCAAAATCATAACGTCAGTTTTTACGATTTTTCTCGGAGATGCCTAGACTCATTTTGGTAATGAATTGATTTAAACAAAACCCTTTAAGTAGCGCACGATATCGAGCACTCGAGACATCCACATTTATAACCATAATTACCTATCTCTTAATGATATTCTAAGTACTCTGATCTGCACTCGACAAAACATCACGAAAGTTGAATTACCTGAAACCATGGATTAGAATCCCTTTTGAAGCATTTTGTTTACTGTACATTTGGTTAATCTGAGGGGGAGATATAAATACTAAGATTTAGTACAACTATTGGCTTGTAAAATCGTGCGCTATTGTCCTGAAAATAGTATGGTAATCTGCTTTCTAAGACAAAATTTTCAAGTTTTATCGAATCTTGTGATGATTAACCCAACAGACTAATCTAAGTCATGGCAAGGATGAAAATGTCTGTTGAAAAGGAGTACTCATTCTTCTCTTCTTTTCTCTTGTTCTCTCAGTTTTTTTTATTTTTGTTCCTTTTTCGTAACTTCTCGTGTTCGTGTTTAACCAGAGTGTATATACTACAGAAAGAGAAGAGAGAGAAAAATACGCCCTATACTAACTAGCGCTGTCTCAGTTTCAGCGAGATAACGAGTTCTATTAAGAGCCTGTGTTAAGTAGTACTCTTAACGTGGAGTATCCACGTTGCAAGTGGAAAAGCTCTCTAATGGTTTTTGTTCCTCTTTCGTCAAGTCGATTTATCAATTTTTCTAGTTTTTGCCGTTTATCACTTACATTATCTTTTAATCGAGTCTGTAAAGCAATAGAGGTTGGATGTGTCTTGTTTAAAAGATCTTCATTCCATTTTTCTTCTTGTAGATTTAATGTGACGTTTATAATCACTGGAAGTTGGACTTAAAGAAAGTGAAGAAAGGAAAAAATGAAAAAGAAAATACAGTTAACTATATCAACAATAAACATATTGGAATGACCTCTCAATTTGAGGATATTTTTCAGTGTTAGATCTTGAAAATTCAAAAAAAGATTCGTCGTTAGGATACGTTCTACGAGTAGCCTACGTAGCAGCCCTGAATACTTGTGGGATATATTCTACAAGGCACATAAGTGAACAAATGAAAACATGAACTCATTTTATTATTCCATTACTATTATACATCCAAAATGGCGGCCCTCACGTCATTATGCAAAACCTTTTATGACCACTGAAGTTTTCGCCCCCAGGCCTACCTTCGTTCGTCGTCTTGATAACCAAAGACAATGATGATTCCCCAAACCCTCTGCGCGTGATACTCTTGATTAGTATCGAGTAGTTAGAAGTGGGTTGTAAGGACTTTAACTGGACATGACTTGTTCTGTGGTCTATCACAATCATATTCGACACATTTGTATTTTGTAGTGTGTATGTTACTTTGTAACCCAAGGTTGGTATTCTATCATGAAAATGCGCATGCGTCCATGACAAGTCTGCTGTAATGTCTGTTGCCATGGTAATGGTTAGGTTTACTGGTGGTTTGCCAGGTACTGCAAAGAAGATTTTAAACAAAGAAACAAAATCAATAAAACAAAAAATGTTAAGGAGAATTGAATAAGGGAGGATGGGGAGGGAGAGAAGAGATGGGGAATTAAAGGGGAAAGGGGGTAGGGGAAAAATGACCAACTTCCCAATGCAAGGTAATAGCTAAGGCTAGAATGAAATGGGGAATTAAAAAAAAAAAAAGAATACTAGGAGCATCGTCCCATCAGTCTAGGTTTTTCCCTTAAATGCTATTCTACCGATTCATTTCACCTTTTTAACTTAAATATGGTTCAAATATCTCAATAAACAAATCCATACTAATCATATCAACACTCACAATTATCCGTGAGAGTGTTTATAGATATATTCTGGATTCTGTGTGTTCTGTACAGAGCGCGAAATAAAACGTTGAATTGAGGCATTCGCGTTGATTCGTTGAAAAGAACGCTGAAATTTGCCAACACGTGCATGGAAAAATTTCTGAAAACAAATAGAACCGCAATTAAGATGATGACAGTAAAAGTGATGACAATAAAAGTGATATAAAGATGGGAGATGGAAATTGATAATTTGCAATGATGAAACTGAAATAATAGACAGATATCTCATACCTATAATGGAGAGGAACTACATTGCATAACGTGGAATCGTTGATATAAAGCTGATAAATCTATAAAAGAAAAAGACGTTGAGGATTTTCTTTTATCGGCGTTATCGCCCTCACCCCTCCCCTCACGGTTTCGACTTGGGTATAAATCTATGAGAGAAAAACACTGATGGCTTTCGTTCATAGCATTCTCGCTTCCTTGCCTCCACGGTTTCGACTCGGGGGGTGGGGGGGAGGGGGTGGGGTGGGGCCGTATAAAGTTTGCTGAATATATTACTTACATTTTGTTTCAACGACGACGAGAGATTCTTGAATGCTAAACTACTGCTATTAGATAGATCATCTTGCCACCGGACGTCAAGTAGAGCTGCCGTGATGTTTATTGCGATACACGAACTTGTCTCTGTCAACAGGACAAAATCGTGACATCAAATAGAAGTTGAAGTCGATGATGATGATGATGATGATGATGATAATGATGATGATGATGATGATGATGATAGTTAAATATTTATTGTGCATGTGCCATTGTATTCCCTTGTATTCGGTGGGAACAACGAAACAAAAATGTAGGTTATAGTAGTCTCAGATTTAGTCACCCTATTTCAGTTTCAACTTTGAATGCCTCTTTTATGAAGTGGCCAAGAATGGATGAGATTAAATGGAAATCCTCTTTAGAAGGAAAAAATGGACAGGTATATTGCTTAAATATAGGATATTTTCAAAGCTTGATTTGCGATAAATACCTCTGCTCGGTTGTAATGCGATTGTTGTCGATCCAACAGCGACTTGAATCGTTGGTGTTGGTGAGACGAGTAAACCAGCTTTACTTGTCGAACACAGGTTTGACTCGTTACGTCCTGCGAGTTAAGAAGGTGCATTTAGTTTCCTTTCCCTTCCTTTCTTCTTTTTTTACTGGTAGAATAGAAATACTTGGGATAAACTTTAAAGGATTTGGTGGCGTTTTTCATCCAGACAGAGGATGCAAACTTCAGCGTACAAAACGTGGTGACATTAAGGAGGGGCAGTGGGATTTAGGCCCCTCTACTGCTCCGCCACCAATAAGGGTGAGTGCATGATCATGGAATGAAAGACTGATTGCTTGCCAATTCCCCTAATAGGGCCTTTCGTACCAAGAATGCATGTTGCACCCTACTGAGTGTCAGTGTCAGTCATGAACATATTAAGCATACTGGTATACGACAGGCCTTAATAGGACTTTGATCAGTAGTCATTCTATTTCAAAAGGCGTTGTCATCGCCAAAGGCCATAGGCGACATGTCACCCAGAAATGGAAATGGTTTCGCTGAATACAAAGAACATTTAAACAGTCTCAACAATAAGGTCCATGTTCTTGACGAGAATAAGATAGAAGCAGAAACACAAGTCATTCCAGTTATTCTTGGATCTTGGAATGACCTATCTCATATCGCTTTTTGCCTATCGCCTATTGCCTATCGCCTTTGGTGATAACAACCATTTTTTTAAATAGGTATATACTGGTATACGACAGTCCTTAATAAGACCTTGATTAGTAGGCATTTATATGTATGTATCCCAATATATAACGCCATATATAAATTTGATTTTTTATCTACCTTCAAGGATGTAGTATTCACTTGAAATACTCGAATTGCTTGAGAAATTTGCCTTATTTTCCACGATTGACTCTTGTAAACATCTCGAAGTCTTAAGCAGGCATTTTCCTCCATGTTGGTATTGAAAACCAGTACAATTAAGAATATCAACTTCAATTGTCAATAAACAGAATCTTGCGCACTCCTCCAGGCTATCAAAGTAAAACCAAATCCCTCGGAAATCTTCGGGAAAACTTTGGTAACTGGTGAAGCTTGAGAGGGGGCTGGGGGCTGGTGGCGAATGAGTTTCATCTGTCAAAAGTCAAATCATTTTATCCATTATATATTTTATTACAAAATAACTGTTATGAATGTCGCGTTCTGATTGGTTTGAAGCGCGTGCTTTATGAGAGCACATTGCACGCGCGTGCACTTTCCGTTGCGTCATTCCTATCTATTACTGTAATTTGTATTTCATAAAAGAAATAAAAAACTTGCTTGCTTGCCGCTACGCGTCGTGCTTCTCCTAACACTTCTCTCGTGTTCTGCCAACCCCTGCGTGCTTTATGACAGCACACAGCACGCGCGCGCGTTTTCTATTTCTTCGCTAATAGGATATTATCCTGATATTTACGAGTTTAAATAAAGTTATTAACGTCACAAAAGTCATTCATTTTATCTATTAAACGTGTTAGCAAATATAATATTATCCTGATATTTTCCAGTATAAATGCAGTTAATAGCATTTATACACTACACTACGATTAAATATTCTATCCGTGCAACTTCTAGCTCACATGCTGGTTTTTGTGGAAGAAAAAAAAGGTTGGTAAAAAGGCCTGTGGCAACGGAAAGAATATCCAGACGAAGTATGCTGTATGTTTTCAAACCAGGAAGGGATGAGTAATTTCCTTGCTAAGTGTCTTAAATTTACTTCAAATTCTCTAGAACATGCAGGGACAGCAGGAAGATCAACCCACGATCACACAAACCTTATTCACGCGTGATGTTTGCAGATGACGCAAAAAGGCAAAATGTTCGTGCTTTAAAACCGGCAGGATTTACGCAAGATGTTGTTGATTGGCATGGTAATTGCCACATCACAGCTCTCTCCATCTGGACGTTTTCCTATCAGTATATCTAGTACATCTCGATAACAAAGATCAAGGTCACCTACTATTTTTCTGTAACATTATGTTTTCTTATTCAAATTCTTTAGTGATTATGATGCGTTCGATTTTCACCATATACGTATAAATTATCTCCAAAAGCATTAACGTTAATTAATGAAATAATACTCAAGCGAATAGCACAAGCTTAGCATACTCAAACGTTAAGGTGAACAGTCCCTTGTAGGTGCCGTTTTTTTGTACTTCAAATGTAATTGTTGATGATAAGAATGTAATTTGTTTTTTATATCTTAAGTTCATAGTTAGTCACTGGTAAACAAAGAAATAACACTAAAGGAAATAGCACATGGTCTTTAAAAAATAAACATTAAGACGATAAAAGGGTGGATAAATAGACCCAATAACGTTAAGCTCGTCATTTTCCCATTTCAGACCACCTGTCCTTCCCTTGAGTACTATTTCTTTGCTCACCACTGTTACGACCGAGAATATTAATTAATATAGATACAACTCAAACAAAGAATCTGATTCTCTGATGAATGGCATGTGGTCTAAAATGGGAAAACATTACGCCGAAGCCTAAAAGGGTCAATTTTAAGTAAACCTTAAACCTTATTAATAACGAACAGGGGATAACGAGAGCTTTAGGATAATTCCACTGGATTTATTATTGGTTTAAGTAAAAGCAAAGTCAGCCACTCATCAAGTATCAATAAGCTACTAATCCCTGTTTTTTGTGGCTTGAAAAAACCTTTTTATTAGGAGCTTGAGGTGCGATTATTAAAAACAACCTACAGCCGCACAACAAACTGGCTCATTTACGTCGGTGTATTAATCCTTGTAATAGATGTTAATATGAATTGATAATTATCTGAAAACATCGAGGTGAGATTGAGGTGAGATTATCAAAAACAACCTACAGCTGCACAACAAACTGGCTCATTTACGTCGGTGTATTAATCCTTGTAATAAATGTTAATATGAATTGATAATTATCTGAAAACATTAAGGTGAGATTGAGGTGAGATTATCAAAAAAGACGCTACAGCTGCAACAAAAAGGCTCGTGAACGGAAATCGTTTAAAATTTCATTCAGTAGAATAATCTTAAAAGGTCTAATAACCACTGGTTAATGTTTTTTCTTAATATTCCGATGGGAAGTATTATATATTATTTATATGAACCTCAAAGTTCGGCTGACTCAAAATACATTACTTGTAAGAATTGAATTTTCGACTGAGTATGAAATTAGAGAATATTTTGATCACAAAATATAAAGAAATGTATAGGGCAATTTGACTTTTCTGTAATAAGACCCATGCGCAGCTGCACAACAGATGTTGCTGAGGTCGTAAAAGCTTTATTATTCCTACGCATTTCGTCTAACTATAACTACACCCCAAACATTCAAAAATCAATAGTCTCCTTCACAGTTCCCTGCGCCATCTTGAAAGGTAGCCGTGCCTTTGAATCGAAGCGAGACGAACGGTGAGCTTGCAATGATAGAAACATGTTTTTAACGCCTTGTACGATTATTCACATCTCTCCGGCTATCATTGCAAGCTCACCGTTCGACTCGCTTCGATTCAAAGGCACGGCTATCTTTCAAGATGGCGCAGGGAACTGTGAAGGGGACTATTAATACGTTACTGCCTGTTTGGGTTTTTCCTGTATACGTCGGATTCATAAAGTTATTAGGTTTACCTATAACTATTTTATCAACTTGCCATACGTAACGTTATTAGGGACGGTTGCATGATTGCTAGTCTAAAATACAGGACTTCATAGTAAAAAAACTCACTGACAAAAATATAGAAGTTTGTACTGAGACGGAAGTCAAACGTCGGTAGTAGAAATTAAACATAGTAGAATTTGGCATATGTTGTGCAACGCAACGATCTAATTTTTAAAAAATTGGTAGTTCTTGTAATAACTGTTAAAATAATTATCATCACTAGTACTAACTATCAAGAACGAGTGATGGCCAACTTAATAGCCCCTTAATACTACTATTAGCTAGTATTGATTTTAAAACGGTTTTTCCGGGGAGGTCTGGTTTTCGCATCCATAGACAAATACATTTTATTCTATATTTTTTGGTCTGGCTTTTCCAGCTTTTTCCATCTTAGCTATTTTTGCCTTACTTTCGCTCCAGACATTTTTTCTATGATCTTTTAATTACGAATCCGCAAAAAAAAGAGAAGAGTTATTTACACTAAAAAACATGATGGTCCAGCATGATGGCTATTATACGATAAAGTACATGATCGGCAAGAGGCACTAGAATGGCGTCTAGATAATTGGCTTTCTTTTTTTTTTCTTCCAAATTCTTTATATACAGTACATAAGGCTTCAAAATCTAGACTCGACGACGCTGGTATTTTTTTTTAAATGAACAAAAAAAGCTTGACGGACTCGTCATTGCATTCATGTATACTTTATTGAACTGAATAATGAAAGCCCACCAAGTGATCGGTGTAAAAGAGAGAAAACATCTTTCAGCACATACACGAAAATTTTTAGCGATGCTTGGATAATTTTAAGGCAGCGAAGAATACTTCTTTTAAGTCAGTTATACCATTCTTTGTGGAAACCCAGCGAACGATTTCAGCTTCAAGTTTTATCTCAAATCGTTTGACATCCTCTTTAGTATTATTTTTTGTCGGCAGCGTGTGAGAAAATATAATAACATAGACGCAACGATAAAATATACAATTCTTTTATAGAGTTGTATTTTTAAGTATCACGGCTAATAAGATAATAAGCTTTCTATTGCACGGCGAAACCGTGTTTATCAAGAACTTTCCTTGCAGATGTATTTTCGAGTTTTTTTTTCTTTTCTTTTCTTTTCTTTTCTTTTCTTTTCTTTTCTTTTCTTTTCTTTTCTTTCTTTTCTTTTCTTTTCTTTTCTTTTCTTTTCTTTTTTTTTCTTTTCTTTTCTTTTTTTTTCTTTTCTTTTCTGTTCTTTCCTTTTCTTTTACTTTTTTCATTTCTCTTTCCTTTCTTTTACAAATGTATCGATGAAAAATATAAATTGTTCGAGTTCAATATACCAAATTATCCCCTGAATTTCCCATTATTAATTTAACACTTATTTCTAATAGCAAAACCTGTTCATCAAGGATACGGCAAGAAGAAACTTCATCAGTTATATCTCATTATTTCTGCCTCAAAAAATTGAAAATTCAATTCTCTTGAGCCTAATAAAGCCAAACATCACGGATTTTTTTGAAGGGAAAATGACCGGTAATGGTTATCGGGAACAACTGGCTATCTGTCGGCAAAACCACAGGAGCTATGTCGGCAACAACAAACTCGTCTGATAGTCCCATTAACAAAAATATAGCTCTTTGTCTTGCACTCAACTCTTTAAAAAATCGTTCATTCTTATCATGAGGATTATTAGTCTTTTTTCCCCCTTCAATCGTACAGTGTCTCTTTTCTTTCCACTTTTCTTTTCTTTTTTTTTTTTTTTTTTTTTCAGTTTTCTTTTTGGTTTGGTAACAGTTATTTTTTAAATAATTTTCCTTGATTTCTATCTCTTGTTTTGTCTTGTTATATGTCCAATTTTGAGTCCATGTCTAACTTCATTAACTTCCACTTATTTCCCTTAATTCGCTATGTTTAACCATACTTTTCTTTCTTCCTTTGGATTTTCATCGCTTCATAGCTTCATTACCCTTCTCGCCAGTAAGCCTTATCGGTCGTGTCTTCATCATTTCCTTCTATTGAACTGCTTCCCTCGTCTCCTATGGCGACGTCTCTTCTAATTCACTACTCTCATGTGAAAAACGTTTCTCTATATATATCCTCCGCGCGCGTTTGAATTGTGTCGGTCTTATAACGTTGAACAATTAGACCAAAGTACCAAATCTAGTGCGCCCGAAATTTTTAATACCATACATAATAAAGTCTATACAAACCGTATAATAAATGACATAGGTCCTCCGGCCGTGGAACATGTAAACATTGTGATTTTTCTGTCTCAAATCCACGGCTCGGTAGTCGAGTAAGAGAGAGTGAAAAGGCATGAAGTATGGCTTGACTAGATTCCGTATCTAGATTGTAGTGCGTACAGACAATTTTTAGATCAGGTTTATGTCGTTGTGATCGGATAATCGCTGAAATTACATAAAATTTAATTTGTTTTGAACGTTTATCTTAGACAGATATATACGAGCACTTTTCGAAAGCCGAATTGGGAACCTCAAAACGTTTTTTTAACATCTTTCAGTTTAAAATTCAGAACAGTTGAATGAATATATTGCTTTTGAATAGAACCTAGCGAGTTCCTTAAGAACATTTTCGCTTTTGTGAACGAATAAAGAATAGAATAAGGTCATATAACTTTATCTAACTTGGGGGAGTTTGTTTGGATATGAATAATTTGATATGACTTCACATTATCGAAAACTGAAACAACCTCAGGGCAAAGTCAGGGCACGCTAACTCACAGATCGAACCCTGCAACAGCCTCTGGGCTGATCTAAGTCAGAACACCACTAAACGCACAGATCGAACCCTGAAACAACCTCTGGGCTGATCTAAGTCAGGGCATGGCTAACTCACAGATCAAACCCTGAAACAACCTCTGGGCTGATCTAAGTCAGGGCATGGCTAACTCACAGATCAAACCCTGAAACAACCTCTGGGCTGATCTAAGTCAGGGCATGGCTAATTCACAGATCAAACCATGAAACAACCTCTTGGCTGATCTACGTCAGTGCACCGCTAATGCACAGATTGAACCCTGAAACAACTTCTGGGCTGATCTAAGTCAGGGCACGGCTAACTCACAGATCAAACCATGAAACAACCTCTGGGCTGATCTACGTCAGTGCACCGCTAATGCACAGATCGAACCCTTAAACGACATTTGGGCTGATCTCGAACCCTTAAACAGCTTTAAACTACCTCTGGGCTGATCTAAGTCAGAGCACCACTAACGCACAGATCGAACCCCGAAACAACCTCTGAGCTGATCATAGTCAGAGCACCACTAACGCACAGATCGAACCCCGAAACAACCTCTGGGCTGATCATAGTCAGGGCATGGCTAACTCACAGATCAAACCCTGCAACAACCTCTGGGCTGATCTAAGTCAGAGCACCGCTAACTCACAGATCGAACCCTGAAACATCCTCTGGGCTGATCTAAGTCAGCGCACCGCTAACGCACAGATCGAACCCTTTGGGCTGATCTAACTCAGCGCATCGCTATCTCACAGATCGAACACTGAAACAACCTAAGGACTGTTCAATTACGTCAGGACACAGCTCAGTCATAAATCCAATTGGGAATTAACGTCTTAGGTTTTGTGGAGGGAGGAAAACCAGGGAACCTGGAGAAAAACCCTCGAGGAATTAGAGGAGACCTAACAAACTCTAATCACACGCGATGCCTAGGAAAGCTGGTCACACACACTCACAAAGAGTCAATATATATGATGTCTGTAGTGTATTCAAAGAAGTGCAATGATTTGGATTTAGTCTGAGGAAATATTACATAATAGTGTCGTTCGTTAAGATTAAATCTTAAGCGTGAGAGTGTCCGCATCATTAGGTATTCCATGATACAGATTCAAAATAATAAACGAAAGAAAATGGTGATTTATTGAAATTTATTAAGAATGAACGCAAATATAGCCAGCACTGAAGAAATAGAGAAAGCAAATAAGAATTACTGAAATTAATAGTAATGTTATTAAAAATGAAATTAAAAAATTATGATGGGAAAGCAAAAACAATTATCATAGCGTGATTAAAAAGTATTGAATCGAAAGGGGAAACCAAAAGTATGAATCAGTGATATGAAAGTAAGGAAAAATGAAATAGAAAAAAAAACGAGAAGCAAAGAGAGCAATGAAGGAAAGGAAGCAACGGATCCCACGAAGTTCAAGTAGTAAACGCAATGAGAGCTGAAGCTAGTTAAGAATAAATTACAAACTGATTCTACCAATTAGGACGGCCTAAGTAGCGCAGAAGAAAATATCAAACAAAGTCTCTAAATGAAAAAAAGACTGTGATGATAAAGAAGAAGAAAGATCTTTATCAAATTAGTCTTGTCTAGCACATATTACTCATAAATAGCCAATAAACGTCAACCAATAGCCATGAAAGATTCTCTAACGATCGGGAAAGTCAATACTCCTCTGTCCGCGATCATTATGAAATTGCACGTTTTGCCTGTAAAAGGAACATAATCCGTAACTATATGGAGTGAATAAATGAATACTGAACAGAGAGAAAGAGTCGTGAGATATGAGAAAAGAAGGGGGAAACGTGATTGAATAAATGCTACAGTCAACCCGAACTTTTAGGATATAGGATAAAGAGATCTTTATAACTTTGACATTTGTTTCAATAATGGAAGGGAATCTCTTTACTTTTCGCATTACTTTTACAATCATGACCAATCACACATCAATGGATGTCAGTCTTAGATAAAGCGGCGTGCGGTCAATGGCAGAAAAACTGGACTATAACCTATAAGCAATCACAAATGCATTTATCTCGACTGCTCTCTGCTTATTTTACTTGCTAAATATTCAAATCGCTTAAAACTTGCTTTAAAATTAGCCAAAAGTAAACAGCAATTTGTTCTTAGTGTACTACAATTGACAGAGTCCAAAAGCTGTTTTCGGCTTTACTTCCTATTACGTATGTCAAATGTTACTTTAAAGTTCTCCAGCAAGTGTTTTGAAAAATCAACGTGGATGTTATTGCGTATCTCTTCTCACTCTCTCTGGAAAATTTTAAATCTTCAACAAGATTATAGCAGCCGCTAGCTCCAGGAGTTTTAAATTGAATTCAAATTTTACTACAAATTAGAAAGTTTCATATTAAACAATCGACGTGTTCCTAATTCTCGAGCTGTCAGCAGTGGACGGAAATTAAATATCCCAGCAAAATGAATTGATTACATGTTCAGTTTTGGTTAGATGACAAGAATACAACAACTGATCCCGAGGCAAAAAAAGAAAAAAAAAAAAAAGAGAAAAAGAAAAACTTGGGTTGTTTTTCTTTTTCAAACATTTTGTGTAACTAAAAATTATGAAAGATTACTGAATAGAATTAAATAATACGTACACAAATGTACTTTTTTCGTTCATTCAAAACTAACAGTTATTAAACAGACTTACGTATTTAAAAACTTATTTTTTTTAATATCAGGATTACGTGAATTATTAGTGGACTTAGGGACTTATGTCGAACTTTTGAAATTGAGATGTCAGGGGTTTTTTTTCACGAAAGTAATGTTCATAAAAATTCGTAGTCAAATCGCCACGATATTTAAATACCAACAAAAATCTATTTTTTGATGCTGTGAAGAATACAATTCAACGGCAGCAACGACGCTTTTTCCGTCAAAAATTAACAAAAGCTATCACCGGCTACTAATATTTTAATGATGTGCAGAAATTTGGTTTATTTTTCATATTTCTTATGGTTCATATTGATGTCGAATATTAGATTTATCTAACTCAATGTCTCCTAAAGGGAATTGAGAATTTGAAAACAAAATAAAGAACGATATTCATCGTATTTATTTCTACCTTTGCAAATGATTTGTTGATATCCTTTGCTTACGTTAAAACAAATCACTGCCACCAGCAGAACCTAGGCAACATAAAATACAGAAATACAGTTACATTCATTAAATATTTTCAAACATTGAAAAACAAGTTCCAAACTAACCTGCAAAAGTGCTAGATTGCACATCTTTCCATTTCCCCAGGATCCATTCAGTATCGACTGCCAACTAAAGACTAGAGTTAATCCTCAAGGAATGTTCTATTCAGTTGTCACACTAGCCAGAGACGCGCCAAATTCAGCATCTGAGGATTTCGTTTAATGAGCTGTGAAGATTCATTTGGTAAACAATTAATATTGAGATACGGAATTAAACATTTAGCAGCATTTCGAACCGGAAGTCCAGCGCTTGGAGATGTGGTGGTAAATGAAGCGCTTCCGTTGTCGAAATGATGTTAAATTCTCAGTTCAACAAGGCTGGCATGTGACTCATTTGCACAGCTTGTGGTTACTAATGCGCAGTGTGTTAAATTATGATTCTCCATAATTCCCCAGTTTACGTGGCAAAGCGTCTGGAAGTGCGCCAAACCTCAGTTCGAGAAAAATGTCATTAAAGTCGTGGCATTTCAAATAATTGCGTTCAAATTATGAAAATATTCCCATCAAACGAGAGGTTTGGTCGGATTATTTGTCACTAAATAGTAATCGCACCAGAATAATAATGAGCTTGAAGGTGTTATCATAAAAAGGAGGAAAAAAGATTCAAATAGCGTAATGTTCGCTTTAGTTCTAATCCAACACCAAGATGAGTCATTTTGGTGTTGGATTAGAACTGTAAAGCGAACATTACGCTATTTGAATCTTTTTTCCTCCTTTTTTTCTTCTTCTTAAGAAAGAAAAGTACCCTTTTGCCATTAAGCCAGGCATCAGTATCTAAAGGCGATAGAAAAATTTTTAATGGAAAAAAAAAAAACAATGCTATCGTCGTAAAGCCTTTCAGTGACGAAAACAGGTTGACCAATGACTGACAACCTTCACAGTCGCTGGTAGAATATTCGTTATAACAGATCTTTAGATGATATAAACCTTTTGAACATGTTTTTCTGATTTAGTGAGAATAAGCACAAATTAAAGAGGATAACAACAGAAGACTACCATTTGACGAACAAAATAGTTAACTGAACATGCAAACGGACGTTTTTTAGTAGCTTTTTTCAGTATAAATATTTTGGCAATCCAACACTCCAGCCGAGATTGGAGTTTCCGCACAATATGAAAAGTATAGTTTTGCTTTCAAATCGAGCTCCTCTAGCGGCCAACTGGGCAAGCATTGCTTATCGTTTCACATTTAGCAACTCGTCTAACGTTCAGTAAATAATCTAACATGTAGTGGTCCGTCTAAAATGCATCAACTCGTCTAACTGTAGCAACTCATCTAACATGCAGTAACTCAAAAGAGATAACTAGCTAAAAACTAGTGTGAGCTGCGTCAGTGTTTCTAATGAAACAGTATTAATAAAAGGGTAAATTTTACACCGTGAAAAGATGAACAAACTTACTGACGTTTCGGACGCTAGTTCTTGGTTGGAGTAAGAGAGTAACTCATGCAGTAACTCATCTTGTTTTAGAATTTTTTACATGTAAAGTATAAGAACTCTAACTCATCTAACATCATGCAGTAAAACAAAACGATGTGGCGTTGAAATGGCTTCCATTCAGGAAGGATAAAAAAGCACGCAAATCTGACTAGTGACCGAATCACAAAAAGCTATTATAGTGTCGTAGGAAATCTAAAATATCTTATAGAATGTTGATCCATCAAGTGATATATTTGCTGCGAGTGGGTCTGTATATCCTTATAGTTTAAGATTCTACACAGATAAAGATTTCTATTGTGCACATAACCCATCACCACTAATGATCAGTTTATGACCTGGAGAAGTGTTCAGTTGGTCCCTTACATCTTGCAAATGACCGTACGTGATATGATAAGAGGATGGACTTATTATTATCTTTAATTGATTTTTATAAGCTAGCTGTATTGTACAGATTAGTTCATTCATGTACTATAAGTCTGGGGGAACTCTTGCAAGGGGTCAATAAAGTGAGGGAATAACACACGAACATGAATCGCTTCAAGAACGGCTGCGTCCTTTTTGGGGCAAAAAGGGGGGGGAAAGGGGGGAAAAGGGGGGAAAGGGGGGGAAAAGGGAGAAAGGAGGGAAAGGGGGAATGGGGGAGGGTGGAAGGGAAGATAGATAGATAGATAAAAAGTGAAATAAGCTGTCAAAGAGAAAAGAATATTGGAAATAAAAGAACGAAAAAAGAAAGGAGCAAAACTGCTCAAGAATATAATTTCATGAATACACGTTTAAAATAAAAAGAAATATAAACTATAAGAAGAAATGTAATAAACAATTGATTATTAATAATTGACAATTACTTTCATACAAGAAAAATAACACGACGTAGAATAAAGAAGTCCAAAATCACTTTCAAGTTTGAATAGCGCACACAGGAATTATTGAATGGACCTTATATGTCAGAATATCATTTGAAAGCTGATGTTGTCTTGAATTTGACAAAAGCGGTTTTATATAGTATGCATGCACTTTAAAGGCTTTGTCAAGTTTAACTAAGTTTCACTTGCACCGCTCGACTTACTGTACCCTCAGATCCATACACTTGACATTATATATATATTACGTGTTGACAAGTCTAATAACATTTACCATTTATTGATATATCTGTTTAAATTGTGCACCTTTGCATCGGTGGTTAAAGATTTACTGTGATATAAATAGTCAATATAGGTGGACAGATGGCGAAGAGGCACGAACACCTGAACCCCATGACGCCATAAGTGACGCAGATGAAACTAGATTACTCGCTAGTTTTCTTTTGTAATTTATACATAGTACTAGTATAGACTTCTTCGATGATTAGACCTATTTACCTTCGTTGTTTGTTGTGCACATTCCAGACCATGTGACGCCACTCTTGGGAGTTGATTCTTTCATGTGTAAATATTTTAACATGTTCATAAAAGAACAACTCTCAAGGGAATGTCATGTGATCTGAAATGGGCAATTTGCATACGAAGCGGGTAAATGGGTCTATTATCTGGTAAGTCTTTACTAATTAACTATGTCTAACTGTGAAAATGTCGGTGCCGTATGCGTGCCTTGCTGCGACCTTGATGTTTTCTAGAATTTTGATAGGGCGAATTTTTTTCGTGCAAAATAATTGGTCTGGCAGTGACGTGACCTTGGAATGACCGTGTCTTTACTGTGTTCATGCCGTGTTTCGGACATATGATTGGATAGAGAGTAAATTCTCGTGCAATGTGATTGATCTGGCGTATGCCTTTTCGTGTCACGACCGTGTTCGTACCGTGAGCTTTTCACAATCATAAGAAAACTGCTATAGGATGGTTTAGATAAAGCACGGCCCTCAATCACGAAACCAAGCCGTGACACATTGGTCCGCATCATCAGGGCACGAAAACATACATATAAGCCGAAGTTATCAAGCTATTAGTGTTAATCGTACCGTAATTAGTTAAGAATAGCCAAATCTCTGTTAAATCTTTTACGTGGGCTATTATAAATTGCAGTTTTAGTATTTCTCCTCAGATATCAAAATATTTTTTCCGGGTTCTGCATTATTAATTCAAATCCAAAAATATTGACAGGCGCATGAAGCCAGAACACGGAGGAGATTTTTGGAATGAGATTTAGGAAAAATTCTATGATCGATACAAAAGTGATACTGATTTCTGATTAAGATTAAGATCTTTTGCCAATATCTTTAGATTTATTTTTTGGCCTAACAAACCAAGTTTGGACGCGGCACAAATAGACTGTTTTCTCGAGGTTGCGTGCGCATCCAACTTGAAGGGCCACAAAACTGAAAAACACAAATTCCATAAAATTGAGAAGACAGTTTTTATATTTAAAGAGAATAATAATAGTAATAATAATAATAATAATAATAATAATAATGATAATAATAGAATAATAATTCTTATCAAAAAAATTTTCATAGCATTGCATGATAATACTCGTTTCCTGGTATCGTGGCCTGTCAATTTCCTTAAATTTGGAATGCGTATAGTACGCAACCTTGAGGAAACGGTCTATTATAAGTATCAAGCCTTGTTTTGACTTCAAGATGGCGGATGTGTGAATATGGTGAATTACTAAAAAGAACGGCCTTTCAGAAGTGGATCCAGGATCTTAGAAGGGTGGTGACTATTACAAAGGTTTTGACAGGAATTCGAGGGAAAGGGAGTGATTGTTACTAACGATATACTGAGAAATTTGAGCAAAATAGGCTGTCTTTTACACAGTGGAGACAACCAATAAAACACCAAGTATACGACAATAATATTACTATTGGTAACTATACATGTAACTATTGATGATAATTTTAAATCCATTCATCCATTCAATTATTCAATTCAATTTTGTTTTCACTATGTTCATTTTCCCCAACTTTTCATTAATCAGTTATCTCAAAAACATTGCACGAAACTCCTCCATATGAACAAAATTCAATCTACATTATTCATCATTCTTCAACAAGTTCATTAAAAAAATATCAACTCGAAGAACTCCTGTAGCGCATCCGTTTTGAACAAACGAGAATAAGAGATTTAGAGCTAAGTTAAGACTCAGAAACCGAAAGTTATTTGACCCCAAAAACTGATGACAGAAAGAAGTTAACTTCAATGAAAAAAATAAACCTTTACATTTTAGTAGGATTCCATAGAAAAGCCACTCGGAGCCGCAGAATCACCGCTCCTCCTATTCAATATTTTTCAGCTCTTGTATTATCGGACTTTAAATGACTATAAGATAAGACTCAGAAACAGAGAGTTATTTAACCCCAAAAACTGATGACAGCAAGACTTAATTTTGACAACAACAAAAATTAATTTCAATTGGTAAAAAAAGTTAAAAAGCCACTATTAAATTCAATGCAATGTTCTCATAACAACTGATGTAGTTGTTGTATGCAACTGACTGAGGTGGGGATCTTTACATTGAAACATCTGTAATCTTTTTTTAAATCTGCTTTTAAGTAGAAGATAATTACTAACGTCATTTGCTAATGAATAAAATGTTCAAGGCATGTTTTTTTACATGAATGCTTTGCGGGAAAGCTAAGGATTGTTCCCTCTAGCAAAAAATACAATTATGAACTTCGCGCACTTGTATAATGTATAACACGGAAAGCCATGTTTCTGCTTATTGTATTCAGGCGTCTAGAAAAAAAATCATTTTTAGATATAGAAAAATCAGTTTTTCTTAGAAAATTTAACTAGGCTTCTTTGGCCTTGCATTATATGTGCTCTCAAAGAAAGCCATCTTAATGTGCCTCTTATTGCAGAATAACTTTAGATTCGATCCTCAAATACTACAATACTATGTACTTATTGACTGAGTGGGAGGGCCGTACGGGAAAATATTTGGCTCGAGGTCATGTCGTACGGACCGAGCGCAGCGAGGTCCGTACAAATGACCGAGAGCCAAATATTTTCCCGTACGGCCCGACCTAACTCAGTCAATAAGCATTTTATCATATGACCCTCACGAAAATAAAAATAATTAAGAAAAAGAAAGCGCGCGGATTCGAGCAGGGCCGGACGGGTTTTTCCGGCCCGCTTACGTCAACCCGTCCGGCCCCCATCACGTGACTTTTTCCAATGGTTTTATTAGAGCGCGCGAGCAGGGCCGTACGGGTCATATGATAATAATAAAAATCTTTATTGGGAATAGGCATCGTCAAATAATAGGGTTTTCTGTAATATTTAAGGACAGTAAACAAGGGTTTTTGTGTTTACAAAATGCGCAAAGATTTGCGAATTATGATGTCATCTTTCCACTCCAAAAAGTCTGATTTCTTTGTTTTGTTATTGTTGTTGCAAGTTGTAGCTGTTTTGTAAAAGCGCACTATGTATAATTAATTTTAATAGCCCAACCAAAAGCGGATCTTATTTAGCTTTTTGCAGTGTATTCGTTGAATGCTTTAGATCAGAAGCCATTCCAATTAGCTCCCTTTTCTACTTTGCCTTAAGCACTTGGGAAGCCTTTAGTTAATATGGATGTAGCCCTCAAACAATTACTATTCTTTCCAAGAGGTTTGAAAGAGAAACTAATTGCACTCCAGGTACAAGACAGAGTCTGAAGTTCCTTTTATAAATTAGCGACTCAGATTTTTTTATGATAATACTTTGAGGAAATCATTGTGTTACCTGTTGAGTGAGCGTCTAAGATCTTGGTCTCACACCCTGTGCTTTTGAAAGGGAATGCGGAAAGAAACAACTGTGTTTAGACGAAAAACAATTGTTTTAGTGCCCTCCAGTAAGTTTGATGAATAAAACTGCATTTGTTTTTGTCTTTTGCCAAACAGTTTTCAGTATTTTATCATAAGAAGTAAAGGTTTTGTTCTTTATAACAGGTTTTTTTCTTTTTGAAATACTAGTTGACATCTTGCCAAGAAAACGCCGTGAGCGGAAATTCCATTTTCAGACAACCAAACATAAACCCAGTGTGTGTAAAAATTTAAAGAAATGAATTATAATCGATGAAGAGAAAATTAAATTAAGATTGCAAAATGAGATATCCTGAAGAAAAAGAAACGATTGTTTGTTTGGTTTGGAAGTTATAGTAATTTTGGGTTGATTGGTAACTGCAGACTATTTTAGTCATCTTAGTTTTTTATCAACATTTTTACGATAACCTTCGCTCATATCCTAAGTAATTTAAGTTTTGGAATTTTCCAAAACGGAGAGTACAGATAAACGACTTTTTCTTAGAGAAAAGCGAAAGAGAAAAGGAAATGTTTTCAGTGATTATTTTTTAACAAAATGAGCCGCATATTGACGAGTATATGAATCACTGACAGGTGGTGAAACGTCTGGCTTATCGAGAAAACGTCATTAATTTAAAATAGAACAAACAATATTTATTAAGCCAAAGGCAATCATCGAGGATTTACTATCAAATATAGATAAAATAGCTAGATTATCCTAAAGGTTAATTATAAATATTAGCAGTATAGAACTGAAATGACCTGAGTCTTTTGTTTGCGCTCTCGTTCTGCCATTTAATGAAATATGGATGACAAACTAAGCTCTGTGTGTTTATTTTACATATTAAGAAAGTGTTTCTAAACTCTCTCCCCTCTATCAATTATGCTCTAACTGATGAGCAGAATGTCTGTGAAGATAAAAGCAAGATTCGCTATCATTGAATTGTAACGAGAATATGTTATTTTTAGTTCATAGTTTTGTAACTATTCAATCTTGCAACTTTTAACAGGATTTTAGGAGTCCTATTAGTGATAATTTAGTTGAAAGAACGCGGAAAAAGATAGAGCGAAACGAACGGTTTCTTTGACAAAACATTAATAATAAGTATAATATTAAAGGACAAAATTTGTCAGCAAAAATTAGTAAAGAATTTTCTTCACTCCTTCGCAAATTTTTCTTGAAAGATCTAATTAGCTATAAAAACAATAAGATTTGAGTGGAATTTGTACTTACATTGCATTTGAAGTTTAGTGGCTTGGTTAAGTTCTTTTGTAGAAGCCGATTAAGTCAGTAAAACTTCGCGAGGGACCCCCAAACTCACAGACGAGCAAGTTAACAAACACACTTTTAATGTCAGGCTCCGCTTCCCAAGTGGACTGAAATTTGTTTAAAAATTCTCAATTCAAATGCGAAGGAGTTAAATGTCTGAGTAGCCTGGTTAAGAAATGGGGGATTTATATATGATTAAAGCTGATGTGAAATTCATAAACGCAGCAAGAGCTGGCTGAGTATGCCGACGGTGTTCTTGAATCGCCGTATAATCCTCTTTGACTGAGGGATTCAAATGTTCAGCCCCTTTGACATAAGCACTTTTAAAACGTTTCAGTTTGAGACACGATCAGGCCATCACTAAAACCTTAAAATCCTGAGACGTGAGGATCTTGTTATACTAAGGCACGAGGTATTGAGTGTATCCTGTGCAAAGCTTACCTTATCTCTACATAAATATTGAATTTCATACATTTTTAGGTTTTCTAATCAGCTGTTGTCGGGGATAATGATCGATTTTAAAGCTTTCAAGTTTTTTTTCCGTTCATATATCTCGGTATATTAGCTTAGAGGACTTTCTGCGCGACCAGAGACAGGAAAAGAAGACTGTCTGATCCTGGCTTAGTTTTGAATAAAGAACTAGAGTTTATATAACCATCCTTTAAAATAATAACCGATTTTTTAAGATAAAGAAAGAAAAACGATACAAAACCCAATACTAAAAACAAGCGAACAGGCATCAATGCAAAACAAAAAGGCAAAAAGAAAAGAGTAATTGAAAGAAAACAAAAAAGGGAAACTATGAAGAAATGAAAGAATGAATAAATTAATAAATTAATAAAATATGAATATGAATGATCGAACCTTTTTACAGACGAACGAGCAAAAAGGATGACTGACCGACTGACCGACCGACCGACCGACCGACCGACCGACCGACCGACCGACCGACCGACCGACCGACCGACCGACCGACCGACCGACCGACTGACCGACTGACCGACTGACCGACCGACCGACCGACCGACCGACCGACCGACCGACCGACCGACCGACCGACCGACCGACCGACCGACCGACCGACTGACCGACTGACTTACTGATCGACTGATCTACTTACTGAAAGGAAAGGAAATAGTTTACTTAGAACCGGATACTCATTAAAACCTTTTAGTTTAGTTAAACTGCAATAATCAAGTGACCTCGCAAATGTGGGAAATGCAACATCATTCAACTTCGTCCTAAAGCAAACAGCTTTAATTTATTGGTTAAATTAAGTATGAGAGTTTATGGGTTAGATCTTTTTATTCTTGTCAACACAAACTTGGTTGAGTGCGCAATTTACTGTGTTTTGATTGGCTAATGAAAGATCGTGATTCATTGGTCAATTGGATATGACTGACGGAACCTTCTGAATAAAGTAGACAGTTTAATGTGTTTTGATTGGCTAATGAAAGGCCATGATTCAGGATAACTAGGATAACACTGATTTACTCAAACCGTTGAAATTCTACTGGCATATTACTGAACGTAACAAAAAGTTGCTACTTGACATACGGTAATGCCTGGAACCTTCTCAACATAGAAAGGGTATTTTTCTGTATTCCGATTGGTTAATGAAAGATCGTGATTTATTGGTCTAATTTGTTGGTCACTTGGAAAACACTGATTAATCATTTTCACTGATACATCGCTACTCCGTCCAAACGAAGAAGCTCAAGTTTAATTTGAAATTTTAAGCCCCGATTGTCAATGAATGCTTTTTGCTTTATCAGTAAACTGCAATGTGTATGCAATAAAGTGAATTTACTCAAACCGTTGAACCTGATTCACCAATTTAAAATTATGAAGAATTGCACGAGTGAATAATAATGTTAAAACTTTTACTTAAGATCAGCGTTTCACAATAGAAAACTCGAGAATTGCATTTGTTATGAATTAGCGCAAGGATAATTATTGGAAAATGTATGGGGGAAAAGGAGATATGAAATCGGTTAGATTTTAATAAAGATATGATGTATCTTTATATAAGTCTGATATATTATTTTTGATGGCTATGAAAAGAATACATATTAAAAAAGAGTCAGGATTGAACTTACCCCGATTTTTTAGCTTGAAAATATGCCGTTTCTTTGCATTGTTTTAGCAAAGTTTTGCAGAGAAACAAGTAAGTAGTTGCTGGTTAACCAACACAGATATCAAGACCTATAACTATGATCATCGTCAGTCATCGTGCCATGAGATACCAAATGGCTGCCAGAAAGTTCCCGACTAATGGCAAGTATTTACGACTACATCTGATTGTTGTTTGATCCTTATACTTAAATACGAGGATAATCTTCAAGGTAATTAGCATTACCTCGCAGGTTACTATGGTAACAACGATGAACAAAAGAGTTAGCCTGAAGTCAAACTCAAAAGTCAATGTCGGTAATTGATTACCTTTAACTGGAGGTATTTATCATTTTTACTGTCTGTATTTAAATTTTTGCTTTATTATCTTATCTAGTAAAGCAGCATATTTTGATTTTTCACTTTCATTTTTGCTATAATTGTCAAGGTTATAATATTCAAAATATCGCTCAATTGATTTTTTAACAATGAACTGAGGCGCGTCCTAGATATAGTATATAGACCAAATATTGACATGCTTAAGGGATTTCCTTACACACCATCTCCCGAGGATGAAAGAATAGTCCTTACCTCACATTAGCAGGCCAGGGGTGCGAAGCAAGAAGTTATATTTTATAGAGCAATCCCTAGAGCGGCTTTTCGTTAGTCTATCTATGTATATTAGGTGTCAGTAGTGTTGGGATCTAGTGAACGTAAAGTAGGTGTCATCAGTGGGATCAGTACTATCTGTAAGGTATTCTATTCCAGGTAGTGTTGGTGTCATCTGTGCGATCAGTACTATCTGTAAGGTATTCTATTCCACGTAGTGTTGGTGTCAGCGGTGGGATCAGTACTATCTGTAAGGTATTCTATTCCACGTAGTGTTGGTGTCATCGGTGGGATCAGTACTATCTGTAAGGTATTCTATTTCAGGTAGTGTTTGTGTCAGCGATGGGATCAGTACTATCTGTAAGGTATTCTACTCAACGCAGTGTTGGTGTCATCGGTGGGATCAGTACTATCTGTAAGGTATTCTACTCAACGTAGTGTTGGTGTCAGCGATGGGATCAGTACTATCTGTAAGGTATTCTATTCCACGTAGTGTTGGTGTCAGCGATGGGATCAGTCTATCTGTAAGGTATTGTATTCCACGTAGTGTTGGTGTCAGCGGTGGGATCAGTACTGATCGGTACAGTAGGTATCAGTAAGTCGTTAAGATAGCGCTTTAGAATATTTTAATAGGTTGAGCGCTATATGAATTATTATAATATTATTATTGTTATTATTATTATTATTATTATTACTATTATTATTATTATTATTATATAAAAGTACTATAGATAAGTTAACATATTGTTTATTTTTCGAAATCTTTTTGAAAATAAATTTTATCACTTATTAGAACTTCCTATATCTAAAACTTATTTTCTACAACCTCCAACTGAACAAAAAGAAACAATGAAGCATTAATCTATTTTTCTCTTCTGTCTTCAAATCATTGAATTCTTTTTTTTAACTGAAGCTTTATAACCTTACTGACCTTGAAGCGTACTATCAATTCAGTCTTGACGTATAAATTTGCCATTAGGAAGATCGGGCGTCAGGTTAATGGAATAAAAGCTCTGTAGTCAGAAGTGTTCAAATAACAAGGCTTCAAGGAAGTATCTTAGACAGTCACGTTTGGATGGGTCATTATTTATATCATAATATTCGATACACAAACTCAGCTTAAATATCGCACAGATGTACAATAAGTTCAAGTTTATGACGGTTTTCGATTAAACACCTTCGAGGTTTAAGTGTTTAGGCGAGCACACAAGATAAATTTTAATAGCCACAAGAATCAAGGCTCTCAAGTGGTTATTTATAGCAAGAAAAGTCAGGTTTTTTGATTTTGAAAACTAAACTAAGACTATACAAGATTAATGAAGAGAGTTTTGATGTTTTCTTTTTTTCTGTGTAAACATGTATCTTCCGTGTTGAAAAATGACCAGTTCCTTCATGATATCGGCAAAATCCAGTTAAATGAATAATCAAAATACGTGTAGTATTCGTTTTCTATCTGTTTTGTATTTTTTGGAAACATGTTCTTGGTTTTGAAATAATGCTACTTTTATATATAAATACTCGCACAGGAATCGAGCAATAAAGACCAACCACCAATGCGACTTTTTATCGTTCTTTTGATTTTAATGTTTAATAAATGGATAAATTTTCTACTAACATGCACCTTATGAAGAGAATTTTTGAAAATAAAATAAACTTGACACTTAAAACTCTTTAAAACTATATTAGTTGTTTAGACGGTAAAGGAGAGAACAAAATCTATGTTAGAAAACGTTTGTCAAACGTGGGCATCTGATGAATCAATTCTAATTCCCAAAAGAAACGCAAGAGATGACAACTGAAACGTTATACTAACCGAAAAAATTCCGCTTAAAAATTTCTTTAAGAAACTCATACTAGTAGACCGTGTAAAATAGCACCATTCATGGTGAAAAAAGCCATTCTAGTGCTGTGGCATCCAAGCAACGCCAATGTTGTGTTGTAGAGCTCACTCAACTACAATCGCTTTAGCAAATCATCACATAGAGTATATTATGAGTTTAACACAAGAAATCCTAGTTTAACTCGACGCTACTAGATTTCCCATAAAGCAAAGAAGTGAATTTCAGTATCAGTGGTATTAATTATTAATGATCCAATTTTAAGTTTAAAATGATGTTTTTGCGTAAGGAGGGAAATTTAAAGCACGGAACATCTTTTCTCGCGAACGACGCCGAGTTCGAGAATCCGCAATCCCACGTAAATAAAAAACAACACTAGTTTGTATCTATTTGGACTGAAATGAAAAGAGCTTACCTCTAAAAACTCTCTCCAATAAATGATCTCTACTGGTAGCGCTATCAAGCGTAAACCAAGAATCCAAAGAACCATGGATAGCTACAGCTATGGTCTAGAATTCACTCTTTGAAGCTAGGACTGCTTAAACAACAACAATATCAACGTTGGGAGAGCTTCAGGTAGTACGTGCGTGGATCCGGTTAATTTTGGAGAGAAGTCTAAGTCAGTGACAACGTAAGACACAGTTAAACACGTCTCTCTCGGTTATTCAAGTTGTAAACAAATGGTAGAAAAAAAGACAGGATGTATCCGTATACTGGTATTCAGCTGATTCGATGAACATTGCATTAAAATTGACGTTAAATGGGGAAAACAAACTTTTGCTTCCGGCCTTTCAATGTGTACTTTTGCTGACTTACCTCGTGGCTTTGGGAATGGACCGTCTCGTTCTGACAATTAGTCAAACATACTTTCATTAAATCATTCTTTATCACCACCTATTCTTTTCTATCTTTTTGGATATCTTTTTTATAGGTTGAATTTTGTCTTTAAATTCGTTTTAGGGTAGACCTCATGGCTGGCGTTAGGAAATGAATAACCGATAGTATAGTCTGATTTCAATGTTTCTTTTTATCGGGATTTCATTGAGATTGAAATATTGAAGACAAACGTGATCCTTGAATTAAAAAAATTTTTAAAAAGAAAAGAAAACAATAACTCGTTCGCGCATGTGATATTCAAACGTTTGTCAACATTGAGTATTGTCCTAACGGGCGGGATGTATTTCTTTGACACTTCACATTAATGCCAAACCTCTATCGTTTAATGTAACACAAAGCAATTTCCTCTAGAAATGTTAGCTAAAACTATCAACATCTTTAACAGAAAAACAGCTCTTTGCAAAGCACCTGGTGGCGACTTCCTTTTTTGTTTTGTTTCTATTTAGAGATTGTGGAAGCTGGTTTATTTTGCGCCTTCTTGTTGAAATAGTTCATAAGAGGCTCAGTGACCTCATCACAGATGTTTGATGGTTCATTACAATTGAGCCCGCCATCTTGATTGTGGGTCAGCGGTTTCGATCGATTGAAAGCTATGTTTGATCATTTTATCTTGACAGACTGTTTTTAAAAGTAGAAACTAAAGTAGTTTTATTTTAGATACATTTGTCAAGCCATAAGGCAAGTGGAAATAAGACTGAAGCCTTTGTAAAATAAATGAATACTCGTTACTGCCAGCGAATCAAGACAGTCTTAATGTTTTATGTGCTTTCAAGGTGAAAATAGCCATGACAAATGAAAACGTTGGTATATCATATGAAACGCGTATCAATTCTATATAGCTAACTGCTATAAGTTAGCTTTATTGTCATGATAACCACAGATGAATGATAACGAGTGTTTTTCCTATTCCTTTAATTAAGGAAGAGAAAGAATCACTACGGACAATAAAGTATTGAGATCCCAAGATTAGAGTACAGAAATAAATGTTTTTATCAACGAGGTTTTTCAAAAACATATTTTCTTTGTGTTTTTGATTAATTGCAGCATCACTTCAAATGATTTCTGAAGTGGATTCTCCAAATTAGGAAGGCTGTCGTCACGCACCGAAAAGGAAATGACAATCAAACGTAGCAACGTGTACTTAGGGTATCGATGACATGCTGTCCAATCAGAAACTATACATTTTGCTTGTGATAAAAAAAATCCAAAAACAAAAACAAAAAACAAATAGATGAAATAGCACACTTAATTTAGAAACTAGAGAGAAAACAATGTCCCAGTACGAAATAAGTAAAGAAAAAGGGAATTTAGAACGAAATCGGAAAAACAGGTTGACATTAAGCGATATTTTTCGTTATAAAAACTCACCAGGTGAGGACTGAGATAGGATGGCTAGGCATCCAAGATCTACCTATCGAATCTATAAACGAACTAGCAAAGACGAGCTTATATCAGCTTTTTCTCAAGAGTTGAAATGATGGCTGCTAGCGTGCACCCCTCTCTCTGGTATTATTCAAGTTATAGATTTTGATGTATACAAAACTACGGACCCGAAAAAGCAAAAAATTGTGGTTTAATAGTCTTCGCATAGTGTTACACAGTTGATGTACTTTCTACTGGTTGTGCTCCATTGATGCGATTATTTCGTCAAGACTAATGTTTGCGTTTAAATCTAAGTGCAAACCTAGTTAAATACATAAGAGTTAGAGTTCGACGCCTTCGCGATACAACTATCTTTCTCGGGCTCGGAGGCTAGCAATAAAAATCCGCAACGAAGCAAACCAACCTAACGTTGCTGTATAAACTGGAGAAAAACTTAAAAGTTTGTTATTTCCGACGGGAAGGAACGCGAGGAGCTCTGAGTACGATAATAGTGAGATTAATTATCTATCTACTCAGTGATCTAAAATGATAAAACGTTACGCCCAAGGCAATAGGAATTATTTGTTAAAGGTTGGGTGAATTATCGTGCTTGAGGGCCACAATTAGAGATGCGCATGCGCAGATCATTCAGTAGATCATTATCCAAAAAAGACTGTGAAATAGCACGTATAGGACCGAAGTCTAAAGCCATTATTAGAAGGCAATCAGTGAACTAATGAATGAGTTTCGATAAGGAATAGGTGTTTCTAGTCTGGGGGTTAACTAGAAAACTTAATTTAGCCCTCAGGCTCAAACACTAATTCTAGTATCTATTTTTTTCTTTGTAAATATATATATATATCCTGCATGATTGTAAATAGATTTCTAGTACTAAATGTTTTTATGTATTATTCTTCTCCCTATGAGTAAATAAAGGTTGTATTGTATTGTATTGTATTGTATTTTGTTATCATAAAACGCCTCGTGAATCCACACTTCTTTGGCAATCTATCGCCAATAAGAGGACAGACACATAAAAAACTGACGTACGAAAATCTATGAGTCATTGATTAAACTTATGGGGGATGAGTAATGTTGGTTTTTGTGGTAATAGAACCGGCGCTAGCTGGATGTTCGTTAAGTGCCACAAGATCTAGAAAGACCTTCTTACACTCTTAGAAAAAGTATATAAAAACCTCGTTTAAACGGAAACTACTAAATGCTAAACGTCGAGAATCGAACATGGACAGCTATCTTAAGATAGTTGAAGGCAATGAGAAGTGTTTTAAGAATCAATAAGAAAGTCGAAGGGTCTCTTGCTGGAGGCAGGACAAATAATTCCTGACTTAGCATTTTCACACGTAGCACCATAAAAATATTCTCGAAAAATGACACGAATCTTTAGTTATCTTAAAGCAAAATGATAAAGTCAAGGTTTTTTTTTCGCAAGATGCAACCCTACAGGGTCCTAAGTAGAAAAAGTACAATTTATATGCAATTTTCTTGAAAAAAGCACGCGCGCTCTATGTGTACAAATATATGGGTACATTTGGGTACATACCGTTGTCGTCGCAGCAAGCGTACATTTTATCATGCCAGCCTTGCGTAACTAACTGCTATTTGTAATAAATGTCATTTAGATATACTTTGTAAATATAATATTAGATATCGGCACCTTTTTGAATAAGTAAACAGAAAGATTTATTTTGTGTTTATGAAACTATTACGTTTAATTTAGTTTTTCGTTTCTAATTAAGCTGGAATATTTTTTTCAATATCGCGTGTTACATCAGGAAATAGATGTTTTGACTGACAAAAGACTAGTTCTGTAGAATCAGAGCACGAGGAAGATTCATTATCTGGAACCTGATTGTCTATCAGTGACAGAATGAAGAGATAGCGAAGATATCTCCACTAAGGCTGAGAGGAAGCCGGTCTGTACCTCGTGATCACGTGATCATGGCTCAGTAGCGAAAGTGATTGATATGTTTATCGAGGTGACGCTTCTGGACAAAGCTGACCGGGTTAATTTTGCTTTGTTTTCAAACAATTATAGTCTAATCTACCCCACGCGAATCTCTAAGTAATGTATTAGCGCGGGGAAATGGGTTTGTAAAATAATAATAATAATAATCTATTTTCTTTCTTTCTTTCTTTCTTTCTTTCTTTCTTTCTTTCTTTCTTTCTTTCCTTCTTTCTCCAGTTTATCCCTCTCAATTGTTTTGGCATATTTTTCTCCTCGTTCCCTGTCTTTGTATCTCTCATCTCACGGCACGAATCAGGCGCATTGTTAAATTCTCCCATAATCGTCCATTCTCAGTCATGTGATTCAGATCTGAAATTTTCGAAGTTCACGCGTGATTGAATAAAGATCGATGATACCGCTCGTTGAAGGAATATATTAGAGTTTTACGCAACTTATTCACGATCGAGACACCTTATGTTTCTCTAGCGCCTGAAAGCAAGCAAATTCAGCAAGGAATATTGTCACTGCATTCATGTCGAACTGATTGTATCCAAAGGCCGCGTGGATTTTGCTTGATATTCAAAATGTGTTTTCTCCTATTTGAACTAAATCGACCGCAATGATTAGTTTTGATATCGAATTTAAAAACAAAACATCGATACATTCAAGGGCGGATCCAGCCAAAGTTTTAGGGGGGGCTAATTGAGTTTCTTCCGTCAACACAACGGAAAACAATAAAAAAGCATCTTATTCTTCAGTTTGTTTTTTTTTTTTCCCTGCTGAAGCCCCCTCCCCCCCCCCTCTCCCCCTTGACATTACTATATTCATAATAATTACACACAAATATATCATAAAACAAGTGTCACCTACTTTGTTATAGTTTTAGTAGGTTTTGTTATTAATCCTAGTGGTGTCAGCTTGGTTTTGTGGTTGTGTGCATTTGGTTTCATTTTAATGAAGAAACTTGATTACTATTGAGAAATACGCGATCTGCCAACTTAATAAAATAGGATTTTTCATGGCATTTTCACCGGATTCCAATTGCAATTTAGTCGATCTTTGCCGAAGTGAGGAAAACCAGAGAACCAGGAGAGATTGAAAACCCTCTAAGCACAGGAGAGAGTCAACAAGCAACTCTACTCGTATAGGTATTCAAGTCCGGGAATAGAACTCCGGTCGCCTTGGTGAGAGCGCCAGCCGTGCTTTCCAAGAAACGCACTGAGAAACACGGTAGTACTGATGGTTTTCCGGTCCTTCCGCAATGACATGAATATACTTATTTCAATGAAGTTAGTCACCAAAAACCTAGAAAGCTGTGATCACTGAGGATTATGGGAAACAATTCATATTCAACGAGTAAAGCTTTTGACACAAACTGCAGCAGTTGAGGATGCTCAGAGGAGGTGAACTCGTAACTGGTAGAAGATCTCAAGTCCATCAACAGTTATCAAATGGTTGAAACATGTAAGATGTATCTACCCATAATCCTTGCCGGTCTCAGCTTTGTAGCTTTTTAGGTGACTAACTTTATTGAAATAAGTGTATTGAGAAAGTAAAACAAAAAATATCCTGAAGCAATATGATTAACAGTGGGAAATTCACTTAAAACTGAAAGAAGTACAAACATGATTTTTTCATAAATAATATAAGTGAATAAAATCCCAAGGAATAAAGATTGTGATCTCTTCAGTTCATAAATTTCTTTTCAATGAATGTCAGGTGTCTGTAGTCGGTAATTCCCAGCTATCATGAACTAAAAACTAAAGATTTAATTGAAGCAAATAAGAACTAAAGTAGCTGACACCGAGCAGTTGATCTATCTTGTAAATTGTCTCATAGATACATCCCGAGTTCAAATTCAATTCAGACTATTCTCTTTTAGATTTGTCCTTATTGTCTGCATCTATCCTTATTTTCCTAATATTATTCTTGTCTCTTTACTCTGAAATACATGTATTTGTAGGTCTATCGTCACTAGCAGTTGATCTATCTTGTAAATTGTCGCATAGATACATCCCGAGTTCAAATTCAATTCAGACTATTCTCTTTTAGCTTTGTCCTTATCGTTTGCATCTATCCTTATTTTCCTAATATTATTCTTGTCTCTTTACTCTGAAATACATGTAATTGTAGGTCTATCGTCACTAGCAGTTGATCTATTGTTGAAATTGTCGCATAGATTCATCCCGAGTTCAAATTCAATTCAGACTATTCTCTTTTAGATTAGTCCTTATCGTCTGCATCTATATATCCTTATTTTCCTAATATTATTCTTGTCTCTTTACTCTGGAATACATGTATTTGTAGGTCTATTGTTTTAGTTTTAGACACACTTAGGAGTTTGACACATTTGTGTCAGTTGGGATATTGTTAATTTAATTTTATCACAGTAAACCATTATTGTTTGTGTTTAATAAATATTCAAAAAAATAATAATATGTAGTTGAAATAAGATCGATATCTGATTCAAAAACGAAGAAGAAATGCAAAAAATAAATTAGAAATTCCCTTTATTTCAGATTTGAAAAAAATTCTTTCCAGCATCGATGTAACGCGGGCAGGGAAATAGACCTTCGAGGATGGTTTAAAAACAAAATAAAAGAAAAACAAAACAAAAAACTTAAGGACATTTTAAATGTCTCCTCAATTTACTGAAATTTTATCACTTTTGACTCTAGTTTGAAGGTGTTATTTTTAGGAGTAAAGAATAAGTTGCAATTCTATGAGACAATTTCAGACGTGGTATTTTTCTGACATTTCTTACCTTTGTTAGTCGTATTTCTATCGAATAACGAGCGTCTTAACCCGTAAATAAGAGCGATTATAAGATAATAAAAAAGTGCACTTCCGATCGCTGTATATCAGCTTTATCGATGTTCAACAGTTGACTTTTCCGTCCTAAGAGCCACCGTTTGTATCTCTGGGTCAATCTTTTGTTCTTGTGAGTGCTCTCACTGTGGCTTACAATTAATGATCGTTTTTTCATTTACCACCAGCAAAATAAGTAACCTGAACTCTGCGTTCCCATTGAGGCTCGTTAGTGCCATGACGTAGTTATCTACTGAAATGATCATCCATAAAGCCAATCTTACGACAATAATGGATCTCTCTAGTGTACATCTACTTTAAAGTATCTCGACAATCCAGTCAAAACGGCTTTATAACCAATTAATTTATCAGGTTTGGAGATTTTCATTACACCGCGCTATTATCTCATTGGCTAGCGCAAGATCTTTTAAGGCTTCTTATTTATTAGGTAGTATTTAGATTTTACTTTGAAGTACGTATTAGTGACTTAAAAACCAGAGTGGCAATCAATAACAAATAAGCTGGCTTTTGTGATTCCCGCGTATGCATTTTGATAAAACTAACGATGATCAAAGATAATGTTACTAGATTGTCATGCCCAGTTGTACTTGGTAGAATAGCGTGCGCATCCATTGCGAATCAGAGATTGTATAAACAACACCAATATAATTCAGACTAACTAATCATGTTTATTACCCGAGATAGGCTTTTTTCGCGCACCCGATTGAACAAAAGTTATTAATAGAGTACTAGTCACCGAAGCTAGTCGTGGACTTTGATAAGCTCCCCCTTCCCCGGAAGCCCCTTTCCTCTGGTTTACGATCATATATTTAACATTATATTGAATAGGTGAAGATGTAGAGCCTTTGGCAATCCTGAGGGTCAAGTAGAAGAAACTGTAGATTCCCGGGTACATTGTGTTTTGAATAATCTTTCAAAACGTGGAAATCTTAAGAGGGAGCAGGGTGGAGGAGGGGGGGGGGTGTTAAGGGGGAGCAGGGTGGGGGGCGGGGGGCGGGGGGTGTTGGAGGCGGAAGAGGGGGAAAAGAAATAAATTTTCTTTCTGAACTAGGGGGATGGGAGGGTCGAGGTTTTAGAAAACGAAATCCATTTGCTCATGATTTATTCACGTACCAAGATGTTCTGGAAAGTTAAAAGTTGCAAATGAGGGTAATCAAGGCAATATCTCATCTTTCAAATATGCAGTACATTGTCAGTATTGCATTAGCAATGTCTTTGCAATTCGTCCAATCGCAATGCGACTTGATAAGCGAATTTAGAATCTTAGTTGCAAATTATCAAAAGAACGTGAAATTCTGCCTTAACTAAACTTAAACTAAAACCCGTGGTAGAAAAGAGTTTCGTGTTTTATTTATAATGACCTTTCGCTAGTACAAACCACCAAGGGAAAGTGGATTTTATAATCTGGTGGTTTGACAAAAGGTAGGTAAATTCCCCCGCCCTATTAACCGACGCAAGTACAATCAAGATGGCAAAAAAAACAAAAAAAACAAAACAGACTTTACTGATAACTGAAGACGATAAAACCATCTTTTTCAATCTTTATCCTACATATGAAACGCTAAAGCAAAAAAAGCGAATTGAATTTTCATCTAATTGGCCAATTGTTTTTGTGATTTGAGAATGTATCTAAAGTTTAGTAAGTCAGGCAAATTCAGTTGAACATAATTCAGTAAAAAGTCTTCGAAAAAGGCCTTCGAAAGTGTCTAAAATTTACAAAGAATGTTTTGGATTCGGTTGAACATGTTTCAGTGAAAAAAGAAAAAAGAAATAAAAGAACAGACATACAGGCCTTCGAAAGTGTCTAAAATTGACAAAGAATGTTTTGGATTTTATTTTGTCGTTTTTCTTTTAAGGAGGATTAAATATTGACGCCAGTGTGGTTTGTAGCAATAAAGTTTTTTCTACCACAATATAAAGCATGGTTTATTTAGCCACATTAACGAATCCCGGTGGTTAAAGTTGATTTAAGTTTTCAAATAAGCTTGCATAATATCTAGCCGGATTAGCTGGAAAAAGTGCTTACAATGATAGTTTTAGGAACACAACGAGCACATGTCCACAGTGCGCATCCTTTCTACGCATGAGATTAATACGCTTGCTTGCTTGATATGATAACGTCATTAGAATATTTTGAAGAATAAAATATCAAGAAAACGGTTTCCTTTTTCACTTCTTCGTACTATCTTTACTCTGAAAAAAGGTTTTCATTTCGTTTTTTGAAAGTACTTCATAAAACCTAACTGACCATATCTGATGATGGCATCAAGTGGAAATCGCGTATTTCGTGCGGCATGATAGTAAAAGAATTTCACGTAACGTGAAGGGTTACAAGTTGCAGTCTTGCAGCCCAATAACATTTTATATTCCTAATTTCCGACATAAAGTTTGAAAGTGAGTAATTATCTGGTCATATTCTACATTTCTGTGAAAAATGGCGACCGCCGATCAATTTGTTTATTAGTAAAATATGCCTTCGCTTGTTCACTTGAGTGAATAGCCCCTTTCACAGTTCCCTGCGCCATCTTGAAAGGTAGCCGTGCCTTTGCATCGAAGCAAGACGAACAGACCTTATGAACAGACCTTATTAACACCTTGAACAATTATTCACATCTCTCTATCATTGCAAGCTCACCGTTCGTCTCGCTTCGATGCAAAGGCACGGCTACCTTTCAAGATGGCGCCGGGAACTGTGAAGGGGGCTATTCACTCAAGTAGTGAAGGAAGGAAGGAACGAGGGAAGGAACGAAGGAACGAAGGAACGAAGGAACGAAGGAACGAAGGAAAGAAGGAAAGAAGGAACGAAGGAACGAAGGAAGGAAGGAACGAAGGAAGGAAGGAAGGAAGGAAGGAACGAAGGAAGGAACGAAGGAACGAAGGAAGGAAGGAACGAAGGAACGAAGGAAAGAAGGAAGGAAGGAAGGAAGGAAGGAAGGAAGGAAGGAAGGAAGGAAGGAAGGAAGGAAGGAAGGAAGGAAGGAACGAAGGAAGGAACGAACGAAGGAACGAACGAAGGAACGAAGGAACGAAGGAACGAAGGAACGAAGGAACGAAGGAACGAAGGAACGAAGGAACGAAGGAACGAAGGAACGAAGGAACGAAGGAACGAAGGAACGAAGGAACGAAGGAACGAAGGAACGAAGGAACGAAGGAACGAAGGAACGAAGGAACGAAGGAACGAAGGAACGAAGGAACGAAGGAACGAAGGAACGAAGGAACGAAGGAACGAAGGAACGAAGGAACGAACGAACGAACGAAGGAACGAAGGAACGAAGCAAGGAAGGAACGAAGGAACGAAGGAAGGAAGGGAGGAAGAAAGGAAATAAGAAAAAAAAGGACACGCAATGCACTTAGTTTGCGGTTTCAAACGAAGTTTCTCAATACCTGAACACTGACGAACAGATGCTTCTTGTCGTTATTCATAATTCAGTATACAAAAACAATAAAACCACTATGATATTCCAACACGATATGCAAGTCACGAAATATATAACAGAATTAACTTAAATATACGCATGAAAATTTTATGACTGCAAGCTGATTCCATACACCAATACTTGATATAGGATATCATAGCTGCCCGCTAAAACCCTAAAAGGAAACCAATCATTGAAAAGAGAACAAACATACTTGAGAAAAGACTCGATTTAATTTCACCTTAAAGGCGACCCCCTCCTAACCGCCACAATTCTTATGGTATGTCATCGTCATAGCTGTCATTCAGGTTGACGATAATAAAGCATTCCTCTTAGCTAGGGAAGCTACGCTTGTTTATTGGAGGGGGGAGGGCCGGGGGTCATAGTACATATTTTAAAAATAGTTGTAGCCCTCACCCTTTCACTCATTACGAAATTCATGAGCCTCCTATAAAGTCAACAAGAAGGGTCGTAGGCAGACTGAATAGGCCCTTTGCAGTTAACCGTCACGTGTTTGTACTGGAGAGTAAAATTTTTGTTTTTATATTAAGATTGGTGATTCTTTTTATCTACTTGTAAAGAAGTCAATGAAAGGATGTGTACTGAACCAGTGTGTTACGAGAATGCAGTTTTATTACGATCTCTCGAAACAGGTTGTAGAAAGTTTGTTTGCTCACCAGTATAATTCACCCGTGGGAATCAAGATGTTCATTCATTGCTCTCAGTGAATTAATCAGCACGTGATTACTGAGCTGCAAAGAACCTATTGTTTACCGAGGCAAACAAGCAGTTGAGGCGGGATCAACTAGTGGAGTTCGGGGAAATGCATCCCCGAATGAAAATTAGTCGAGACCCTCGAAAATGCGATTTCCAAAGCTTTGAGGGACATTTGTGACATTTTCCCAAGGTAACTGTCTCGCCTGCCTCATAGTGGCTACGTTCCTGCAAGGAAACAGCTTTCGTCAACCAAAAAAGGGTTCGACCGTTCAAAGAGTTCAAATTATTAGTGATAACCCTCCGCTCTGAAGCCCTTGGTCCCCCTTAAAAAACGTACTTTCCATTAGCTTTTCTTCTTAGATCAAACAACATGGCGGCTGGTTTATTGTCATCCAATTTATAACTCAAGGGATTTTGCGTCATGTTCCTCGCGCATCAAGAATACATGAGTAACGAAACCCACTAACGTTACAGATATAATTAAACACTAAAATACGAAATGTTGCATGCATACCTGTCTTACGAGAGCCATTTCAGTCATCATGAAGGGTTTGCACGAAGAACCCACTAAGAGGAACTTTGTCGTTGTTTTCATGGATATGGCTCTAAGAACCAAAAATCACCAGGCATTAGCTTATAAACCGTAATAATAAAATAACTGAGCTATGTTTAAACTTGTCTGGCCATGGTAGAACCCGAACAATCTTGAAGATTTCAGAAATGACAAGATTTTAGCTGCCCTTTAGAGGTGGTGATTCTAGTTAAGATTCCTGTGGTTATGATACTGATTTCAATCATTTAATTCCTGCCATCCACATGGTTCTCGTAGCCTCTAAAGGCACGGACACATGGTGCAACATTGCGCGCATCATTGCAGGCAATGTTGCTGAAATAGAATAGTTTTTTACTTTAGCGACGTTGCGTGCAACATATTGCGTCGTGTGTCATGGCTCGCAACATCAATTGCATGCAACATTGCGCGCAATATTGCACCGTGTGTCCGTAGCTTAAAGCATTGAAAATATCGAGTTGCCTGCTTTCTTAGTTTATTTCATCAATTTTCACATTTTCCCCCTTCAAGATCAAAATTCTTTGGGCTGCAACTAATTTGTAAGCGAATAATAAGACACAAGAACCGGTCGACATTTTTGCTGACATCACTTGATAAATTATAAAGATTGCCACTTGCTGAATTTCGCATCTTGGAGGAAAGGGATGTGGTCTTAGTATAAAAAGAATTGTCTTTGAATGCTTTTTGCATATTTGATTTGCTATTTTACACTCATGGATATCCTTGTTAGTCATAAAATGATCGTCAATAATGCTTCAATGAAGTCCTCCAACTGACAGACATCCATGAATCTGAATAGCAGGCGTTGCATGCTATCATATAAATAATTCAAACTTACTGGTTCAGTATTTGTTGCAACTACGATAAAGCCCGCGGATTTCAAACCATTCCTTAACCTCGTGGGTACAATGTACTTGTTCTTGTACTGTTCAGGCCAACCCAGCCGGCTTCAGTCATCCTCCAAGGATAGCCATGTTTGTTTGGCTGTTCAGGCCATTCTTTAACTTTCTGAATACCCAGCTGCGTTTGTGTTGCAGATGTATTAAGCATATTATCTTAATGACTTCACAGATCAATCTCTACCATGCAGATGTTTCAGTACTAGAAACTTTAAAGACAAAAACAGATATGTACTATGTTAATAACACGATGACATCATAAAGTAAAAGTATGTCTACACATAAAGGCGACGAAAAGATGAAGTACATCTCCGGTCTCAGCCTTATTATTACCATCCATCATTACAACCAACACCATCAACATCACCACCATCATTGGTATAATCATTATAAACATCAATACCGTTATCATCATCTTCATCATCGTCATCACCATCATCACCACTCGGTCATCGTCATCTTGATTATCACCATTACCAACACCATCGCCACATTTACCATCATCATCTACATCGACAAAATAGTCATCAAAATCGTCATCATAATCGTCATCAAGATTGCTTACATTAACGAAGTTCGATAGCAGAATGTTCAAACATTGTAGATGATGTCATGTAAAAGGACACAGGTTGAAAATAAAGGAACAATTTTGTAATACAGCAAAACAACTTGAATGACGAGGTTTCTTGGAAGCGCTATGACTGTTATTTCTGTTCCATTTATATTATTGTATCATTTTCTTATGTAAAGTTAGCTTATATAAAGACAAGACCGCGACAACGAAAAAAAGCAAAGAGCAGATTTCATGAATAAACTTTCATTAGCATTTTCATAATGGAGTGTGCACGGTCAACGTCATATAACAATGGATAAAGACGAACAAAAAACATAGAACAATAGATTTCCCAACCATTCCGCTCCATTTAAACTATGGCGTTTTGGTGCAGACAATAAACCACAACATATATTCAATTGTCTACTTTCACATCCCCATAATACTTTGCGTCTTTGGGGGGTAACCAGAGGGTAAAAACCCACTTATTTTGCTGAAGGCTGATCAGACAATGTTGACAATACATTGTTTGGCATCAAGAGAAAAAGAAGTAAGAGAACATATCCCTGTGACCCATGAAAGTTTCTTGAAAATCTATTTTTAGCTCCGCGCGCTAGTCTGAGCTATTTTAGCATGCGAATCTTGATTGGTCAGAGTCGTAGTGGTGTCATGGGTACACAAGAGAACTTTATTCAATTTGACGAGAAAATGTGTTTAGAGGAATTCCTTGAGAACTTCTGAAAGGTATTTGAAAGAATCCATTATAACAGCATATGTAAAAAATACTCAGCTGAGACAACATCATTCAAGCTTGTTTTTAAATCAAAACAATGGTCGCTCGATTGAGACTCGATCATTTTGGAGTTGATTTCAGTTATAGATGAGACTGTAAGTTATTCCACAATTTTCCACCTAAACTGAAATAGAGTTAATATTGCTGCATCCCAAGAACACGTACTTCTGACCTGAACTTCAGTGTTTCAAAATGACAAGTTATCTAATGGACATCTAAAATGAAGGTAGATTGGACTCGTTTACGAAAGAGCCGGATTTTCGATCAACAAACTTGTTGAATTCACTGAGTCAAGAGTTTAAAAAACTTTAAACTTGAGAGAAAATTTAGCATTTACTGTTGGAATCAGTTGTTTACCAGTAAAAAGAAGAGGTTTTAAGATATCCGAAAACAGTCAAGCTGCTCGGAATAGAAGAATTAAACATAAAGGCACAAATACGCCGAACTGAGAGCATCTGGCAGAAAAAATCGCAAGTAAAATGCCCTTCAATCAGGTAAAAATAATCTCTTTTTTATTAGTTTGAATCCTCATATACTAAGTTTGATTCACTTTTTGTACTTCGGCGATATTGTGATTGTATTTCTATTGTTTTTTTGCGACTTTAGAAGTTGAAAAGTTATGGAAAAAAATCATTGAGGCGGAGCGAAAATTCATGGTGCAAAATTTGAAAGAAAGTTCTAGTTTTATAATAGTCAAACTTTTTCATTAATTCGCCTTTTCTCAATGGGCAATATCTTTTGCATAAACTGACACACCGTATTTTGGCAAGCTAAACATATTTAATAATTGTGAAAAATCACTTCAGTGCCTCTTGTAGTTTTTTCCTCTGTGAAAACAGAAAATTTTCTTCGGCACATTTCGGTGCAAATAGTTTTTCTGATTCGTGTGTGAAACAAAATACTGGTCTTGTTCATCGTCTTCTTAATTACTTTAACTTAAACTTTATTTACTATAGAAAACACTACGGTAAATGCTTTTTTAGCTGCATTCACTGTAGGTTTTTCGCTATTTTCATCGTATTTTTTATTGCGGTTTCTTTTCCCATGGCGTCTTCGCTGTTTTTAGCGCTTGTTCGTATGTGACTGAAAACCATCCTGATTTGATATTTTTCGATGTTCTTTTACATCAATTGTCAAGTTAATGTTTAATTCGTCCATGAAGAACACATGATACTTTAATCATTTCAACTTTTTACTGATTTTGAAGGCATTCTTCTCGTCGGGAACTAAACATTTTTCGCTCGCATGGAAGTACTACAACTCTGAGCAGCAATAAGGGATCGCATGTTAAAAATAGCTCAGGCTTGCGTGCGCAGCTAAAAATAGATTTTCAAGAAACTTTCATGGTTACAGACCCATGTATGGTAGATGTGCTCTCTTACTTAATATTCTCTTGTTGGCATCCAAAAATAAAACGAAGAAGTAAAAAACAGAAAAAAATTGAAGCTTGAAGACGTTTATGGTAAATTTTAAACATTTTTTTCGTAAGTCAATACATTTTCTGTAAGACCAAAACTCTTGATGATCTGTACACGCAAAAATAACTTGGAATAAACTGATAATCAGTATTGTACAGATAAAAGCAGGTATAGTATAAATTCAATTAAGAAACCTTTCAATTTGGGACAGTTTTTTGATTGGTTACCCCCAAAAGACGCTAGGCATTATGGGAATGTGAAAGTAGAGAATACAGTGTCTTTTCTTATTTTTTACAAGCCGTGAATATGACTTCGTACTAATGAATTTTGGAAACGTTAATGAACCCACGCAAACATATATTGTCAAATTCAATGCTAAATTTCTTAATGAACGTTCCATCGCACTCTTGAGACTCCGTTCGCCTTATTGTATGCCTGTTCGCTCTAATAACAATGCTTCTTCGCCTCAATGAATATTCCTTCGCGGTTAATGAACAGCAAAAGGTGTAATTCGAATTAGAAATTTCGCTAGCGTTTTAATTGGTAGTGGTAATCAAATGACGCCATCATGCAACCGTCTGATTGGTTTAGTTGTTGATTCCCTGTAGTAGAATGCAAACAATATAACCGTGAAACTTTAGTAATACTAAATAGCACAATTTCATGCAAATTCCATTGTTTTCTATTGTTTAATTAGCACTAATTTGTACTATATAGTAATTAGTGCAATGAGAAAACTTTTTGTTTTAAGGATCTTTCAAGAAAGCCTATCGGCTCGATATAATGAAAACCTCAACGGCAAACCCAAATGCCGATCCAGAACCAGGTCCAAATTGGTACGTAGCAAAAAGAATCTGGGGTCAAGCTTGGCAAGTGCACTGGATAGGACTTGGTGTTGCCTTTGCTCTGATAGCCGTGCATTCACTCGTTGCGATGCTGATGGCTGATAAGCGTAAAGCGTTTACCAGGAGGCTCTTGTTCTATGCCATTAATTCTCTGCTTGTTATTTTTGGATCAGTACGTGCTCTTTTATTGTTGACTGATCCTTATGGGTCTTCAGAACATGGCTTCAATATTGAATTATGGCTAACACGAGTTCTCTTTGGTCTTACTTTTCCTTGTCTAACTTCTGCCTTTTGTCTCGTTCATGTGGCTTTTCTGGAAGTATCCAAACTACAGCTTGGCTCGAAGAAGTTCCACAGTCTACCATTCGTATTCTCCATCATTGTCTTGCATTTCATCGTTGTTCTGGTTTCAGATATAACCGTTGCACTCGAAGCAGACAAAACTGAGCTTCTGATTGTCTGTCAGTCGTTTTTCATCGTCTGGGGATTCATCAATTCCATCGCTTTTCTCTACAGTGGAGGTAAAGTCATCTTGACATCGAGGAGAGCCAAGAAGCAACTCAACCAGATTAACCTACAAGAAACGAGCAACGATGGAAATGCAGGAAGAAAGAAGTCAACCGTCAAAGTAGCCAAGATCACAATGGTGACTGCCTTTCTTGGGTTTGTGTGTTGTGGTCTACAGATCTACTCTATGGTTGGGGTATATGGTCTGTACTCTAGAGTCGTCAATCCCGCTCCCTGGCCTTGGTACGGTTTCCAGACGTGTTTTCGTATGATGGAGTTAGGGATGGGTTGTACTCTTGCTTATACCGTAATACAACCATTAGAAAATCGTAGAAGTGTTTTGCAAAGGTTGAACCTTTGTTGCTAGCATTTTTAGAAGAGGTTCTAGATAACTATAGTAGTACCGTGAAGAGTAACGCTAACTTCACTGCCGACTTAATTAAGATTCAAATTACTGTTAGCAAGTGCAAGTGTAAAATAAAAAATGATGTAAAGATGAAATAACATGTTTATCATTCAATAGTAGTAATGAATTATGCGTTCGGTGTGTGTAAGAGAGAATAAGAGAAAAATATGAAATGGCCTTGGCGGGAATCGAACCCACGTCTTTGGTCCGCTGTGTTAACCACTACACTACAAGGACCAACAACGCTGGTAACGCAGCCGGAATATGAAAGGTAGGGTACTCGTGAGGATCCCAGAGCGATATTTTTTCTCTATCGGTAAGTTGAACACCGTAAATATGTACGCAAAGAATAGACATAGTATAGTGTTTATCATTCAACTCAGTATTCACTTCATGTAGAATCAATACTAAAAATATTGAGGGGTTAGTGGCACTTAAAACAAATAACATTGTGCTTCATTAAAGATTATTTGTCAAAAAGTGCCGGCGACTCTTGGACCTCAAATCTTTAATGTAGGTCAATTTAGTATTAATTTTTATCATATAATTATCCATAAAATACCTATATTTCTCCTTTTCAAAAAACTGATATTTTCACATGTGAAAATATCGTTACCATGCTATTAGTTTATAAATAAAAACTTTTTATAATGATAAAAAGCTTATTAAGTTTATTTTATGGTTAAATATATAATAAGCAGATTATTACATGGGCGTTGGAGATACGAAATTTATCTTCTCGTGTTGAAAATCTCTTCAACACTCAGATCTTTTCAACACTCGAAGATAAATGTCGTATCTCCGCGCGCCCATGTAATATCCTCTATATTAATTAATTAAATTCAGTATGGTGTTGCGCCTCGTAGGGAACAATTGTAGTTTTGTGTAGCACCTGCCTTAAAGCAAATTATTTAAAATAAAAAATAATAAAATATTAAAGTTGTTGTAAGAAAATCGCAGACAGAAAAAACTAATTCTAGCATGTAAAGTTTGAATACCATAACAACATAAGTATGTGACATTTATTGTTGCTCAAAAGAACTAGAATGACAGATTTTTCGTCATGAAAATTTTACTTAATTTTATTCCTTTAATTTATATTTTTTAAGCTAAAGTTGTAAAGCTCAAGTACAAAGTTCTTAAGTACGAAAATACTTATAAGTACGAAGTACTTATTGTTACGGAAATGGAAAAAATAACAAGCTATTATGACGCAGCTTCATACAGGTTTGTTTTGAGAAGCCTACATAATTTCTTTTTTTTTTTAGTGTTTCCTTCAATTCTTTCCGGAATCAATAGGGTATTTGCGTTCAGTGCGCAAAAAGTGTTTGTCAATAAAAAAAAAGGACATCCGGCAAACCGGGTAAAAAGACCGGATCAGTTTTCTATATATTTTGTATGTTTTTGCGAAAAAATTACAGATTGTTTCTTGATATACATGGTGATAATGGAATAATTCACTCATATATACAAGGACGTACGTATGGGTTATTTTTCTTTTATGTTTTGAAAATTCAATGATCGATCTGCAGGTAGGCTTATTGATATTGAAATACACTGCAATACTAAATGCATAACTTATAATTCAATTTATCTGGAATTTGTCAAATTCTCTTCTATTATCCCATCGATCCTCTAAGTGCATCAAAAGATTAACAAATTACATCTCATATTCCTAATTTTATCTGATTATCTTGTTTATATCCCATCAACAGCTATTACCTTTATACGTCTTTCAAGCTATTGAATAATATATAAGGCTGGCGCGACCAGACACATCACGGGTATGGATCATTCTACACGATAAAAACCTTTTCATGACACGAGTCAAAAACGTCTGCGCATGCTCTGAATCCGTATGTAAATTAGTCAAAACATGTAAATTTGACTTTCGAACATGCCTGATACATTGGACTTCACAAAATGCCAAAACTTAGTGTCCATGCTTGAAACTCTAATCCTTTCATATTGTGTTTGTTAATACAGTATCTTGGTCTGACAAAAGTATATTCTCCAACGTTATTGTATACTTGGAGAAAACAAACATTTATTTTCTCGCTCAAACTCTCCAAAATTCTTAGAAAACGTGCTGAAATGCACGCATGCGCAAACTTTTTTCTCTAGAGTTCCTCTTCATTAGTTCTTCACATGAAGAATACTAGTAATGCGAGATATTTATATACTGATCTCTGGTTTTCACTCGCGACGCAAGCATAAGCATGAGCACAAAATCATGCATTAATTGTATTGTTTATATAAATGATACTAATATAAGGATAAATTTAGGCTGCGTTAAAGGTGCATCCAAGTTTGAGTGTTGATAAAACGCGACCGCGTTACATTATTTTTTCATTTCATTTCCTCCTTTCCTTTCCTTTCCTTTCCTTTCTTTTCATTTCATTTTCATTTCATTTGAAAGGAAAGGTTTTCTTTTCTTCTTAAATAATAAGTTACTGGCCGTGACAATTCTGTTTAGTCCTTATAAACTTTCCTTTCCTTGTTTCAACTGAATCCGAGTTCAAACGTGCAGTTCCTATGACATTTTCAGAGTGACAATAGCTGCCAGCATCCTACGTGATCTAATTTCCTAACCAAGAAAATTAGTTCTTGTTGTTTGCGAGGTTTATTGAGTATTATTTATTGGCAGATCCGGAATTCAGGGGTGCACGATATGGCGCATCGCACCGAAGGCGTAGAAAATGACATGAATTAGATAACGTAGAAAATATACAGTTAATTTTTTCTCAACTATAGGCCATTAAAAAGCAAGCTCAATAAACAGGATGCATTTTAGTCTAGCGTTTGTAAACAACACTCACATTGCACTGTAGACCATCTGACAATGCAATATGATTTCTATTTTAGAAAAGATATTGTACTATTCACAGACTAGGAGCGCAAAGATAATATTGTTTGTCAATTTGAAAGTTTCCGGGTGTGTCCTGGGAAAAAAAAAAATTGCAAAAATATTTGGTAATTTTTCTATTAACTGGATTCTTTTTATTTATTGCCCAACAAGATCATAAAGAAAAATGTATGGTGATTGGCTAAAAGATAGAAACAAAATCAACCGTTATTTTTTCAATCTCGTAACCAGACTCGTTATTTCTTATTGTTAGTCGAGCATGCGCAGTAAGAAATAAGGGCTCTGGGTACGAGATTGCTACCTTTCGTCACCAAAACGTCACTACGCTAGCTCAGTAGGGCGTCCCCCATATAAAAAGCAAGGCAAGGTTACGTACATTGATTCGCTAGCGTTGATTGATGAACTAACGACAAAAATCACAGGACTGAAAACATCAGGCGAACTATTTTTGGGATACTGGCGTCGGTTTGAAGTTATTACTCTTTTATGAAAGCAAGAGGTCCGCGACAATAAAAGGCGCAACGACAAGGGGTAAGAATTCAGTACGAAAAAACTTATAAGAGATTGATTTTAATTTTCTGTTTCAGGTGTGTAAAGCCTAGAAAGACTACTTGATCACTTTCAACTGGTTCTACTCCGCGTTAACTTTCTTCAGTGTCCTAATTTTGATCCTATTCTTTTCTTCTTCTTAGTGCTCCTTGAATAGATATATGCCAAAAACTACAGAGGAAAGAGACTAAGTCTTAAATCGATCAAGGAACATCAAATTGTTTTCGAGGAATACAAATTTTTTAAAGGTAAGTTATTTAGATCAAAGCAAAGAAACACGACTTTGTTTACACACTAAATGACTGCAACTTCTTATTAATTTTTACTCTTTGTGATTAAACTCAGTTTCTTTTGATTATCTTGATAGATTGAAGCTTTACAAAAGTAATAAATGTGTATGAACAAAATATCAAATACTATGAATAACACTCTAATACCGTTTTTAATAGAAGGTTTACAATTAATTTTGTTAATCAAAGGGGGAAAGAGGCAGTATGAGTATTGTCTGTTTCTCCATTTTCCCCGTGTTTTGTAAAATATATTTCGAGTGCAGTTTTCAAAAAAGTAAACATTACTAGATGTTTAAACAGTGAAATATAATTTTCGGTGACCTCTTGAAGGTTTTGTAATGAGTTTTTGGCATTGCATTGATATAAATTGCTTTTATTCTCTTATAAAAAATAGTGTAAAAAAAACAACAAAACAACAATTTAAGAGTAGATCTCTGTAAGACTCAAGCAAAGTGGGAAATTAATTTTTTTGACCACCCTTGAAATTTGGTGTTCGAGTAGACCATCATATGGGATGTGTAAAAACACCAACAATTTTGTCACCAAATGTACTGTTGCCATGGAAACGGTAAGTGTTTTACGAGACCTTAATTTACAATTTTTGGAATGAATTAAACCCATTCGAAGTTAAAAGTGGTTTGTCAAATTATAAGGCCTAAAATTCAAAATGTCCTAAATTCAATTATAACTAAGCTTTGAAAATTAGCACCAAAGTGATGCAATAAGCTAAACAGGTATTCGGAGATTGAAAGGTAATACCTAAACAACAAAATTCTAGCAAAGAAAAATGATGTTCTGGTCTGCAAACACGGTAAAATTAACTTTTATTCAAAGTAAATAAACAAAGGGTTATTTGCAATTTTCGTCATTTTCAACCTATCTTTATCGATTCATCGTGTCTTTTGTAGTGCTCAACTTTCCAAATTTTCACACAGAAATGTTTCTTGGATACTCAATAAGCATTTCTTTCAAATTTTCTCAAAATGAGCATATTTATTACTTCGTAGCCTTCAAAAATTCAGCATTCACTATGAATGTTTTATTGTTAATCGAGAATTCGATGACTTGTGTATTCTGTTGAAATTACTTTATAGAACCACTTTATTATTTTCTTGGATTTTAGCTCTTTACGACCAAGGTAGCTCGGTAACTGTTTATTGAGTGTCATTACATCTGGTAACCAAATTGTTGGTGTTTTTGTGCATCCCATACAATGGCCTACTCGCACACCAAATTTCAAGGGTGGTCAAAAAAATTCACACTTTGCTTGAGTCTTACAGAGACCTACTCTTAATATAAAAGAAAGAAGTAGTAATTTTATGTATTGTTTTCTTGGAGTTCCCTCATGAAAAGGACTTAAGGGTGATGAGGTCTCCTCCTTAAATAAAGTATTCATTCATTCATTCAAGAAAAAGAAAGAACGAACGAAAGAAAGAAAAACAAAAGAAAGAAAAACAAAAGAAAGAGAAGAATAGAAAAGAAGAAAGGAAGCAACTAAAAAAGTAGAATGGAAAAAAAGAAAGAAAAAAAAGAAAAAAAGAAAAAGAAAAAGAAAGAAACAAACAAACAAACAAAAAGAAAAAACAAAGATGTTTTGGTGCCAAAATAACAAAATAACAACAAAACCCTTAAAATATTGATTCAAACTGAACGAATTCAAGCGAGCTCTTAACATTTATAGAACATTTATTGATGTTTGTCTCTAGGAGTCTCTAGGCATTTTTCATTTCGCGCTACAAACGAAAACATTATGACGACCATCGCACCCATCAACACCGCTGGCATTTCAACAGCAAAGGCTCCCGCAGCAGAACCAGGTCCAGACTGGCCCGTAGCCAGGAAACTTTGGGGTCCAGCATGGCAACTACACTGGATAGGACTTGGTGTGGCCTTTGCTCTGATAGCACTGCATTCACTCGTTGCGATGTTGATGGCTGATAAGAGTAAAGCGTTTACCAGGAGTCTCTTGTTCTACGCCACTAATTCTCTTCTGCTTATGTTTGGAATTGTCAGATCTCTTTACTTATGGATCAACCCCTATGAATCGGCTGAGCACGACATTTCCTGTGAACTGTGGATTACAAGAGCTCTATTTGGCCTGGCTTTTCCTTGTCTAACTTCTGCCTTTTGTCTCGTTCATGTGGCTTTTCTGGAAGTATCCAAACTACAGCTTGGCTCCGAGAAGCTCCACAGCTTACCATTCTTATTCTCCATCATTGTCTTGCATTTCACCGTTGTTCTGGTTGCACTCGAAGCAGACAAAACTGAGCTTCTGATTGTCTGTCAGTCGTTTTTCATCGTCTGGGGATTCATCAATTCCATCGCTTTTCTCTACAGTGGAGGTAAAGTCATCTTGACATCGAGGAGAGCCAAGAAACAACTCAACCAGATTAACCTACAAGAAACGAGCAACGATAGAAATGCAGGAAGAAAGAATTCTACCATCAAAGTAGCCAAGATCACAATATTGACTGCCTTTCTTGGGTTTGTGTGTTGTGGTCTACAGATCTACTCCATGGTTGGGGTATATGGTCTGTACTCTAGAGTCGTCAATCCCGCTCCCTGGCCTTGGTACGGTTTCCAGACGTGTTTTCGTATAACGGAGATAGCGATGGGTTGTACTCTTGCTTATACCGTCATGCAACCATCAGAAAATGGAAAAAGAGTTCTTTTCGGGAGTTCACGATGCTGTAGAAATGGAGAAGTCGCGCCGGCTCATGATCATAACCTAGTCAGCGCCATTACAACAGCTTAAACACTGAACTGAATGCTACTTCAAATGTAGCTTATAAAAGTTAATTATGATTAACAGTTTAATTCTATGTAAAAAAAAAAAACATATAAAAGCGAAGAAAAATATGGTGCATACTGTGGTTTATGCCGTCACATTATCTTAAGAGGACATTTTTTTCAATAATGAGCAATAATGGCAAAAAGCGCCAAAAACTAGATTTTCGTATGAGTTTTGATCGCAATTTTCGTTTTGGGCTAACATTCAAATCCTTTTTAAAACAGTTAGAAACTGATGTACTATGATAAAATGCCTGTTTAAAGCGGTATTTTCAATTTTACAAAGATGTTTTGTTGCATTTGTGTTAGAATGTTGAATTGTCAGGCTTTTTTGTCAGGCTAAAAAATATATGGGAAATAAGCAAATGAAGGCCTAAACCTCATTTTCGAATAAAATGTTTGCTTCGGGTTAACACTTTGATTCCACTTTCATCGGCCATCTCCACTTCCAAACAAGCTAAACTTTCTGAATAACAAGATTTTAGCCTCGTACAAGACAGCCTTCCTTCAAGAAAATAGTTTTTGGCGCTCAATTTTTGAATACGAAAAGAATTCTCTCTTAATCTAAACCAATAAATAATCAAAAATTAAATAACTAGACTAAATAATTCAATTATAAAATACTAAATAAAACTTATGCAAAAGATATTTATACTATATTCCTTAATAAATCTGGATGACCATTTCAGTTCAGTTCGTCTCAAACCATATAAGTATTGCATAACAACGTTAATGTCAACTCATAATGAATACTAGTTATATAAGTATAGATTTCAAAGCACTTGGGATTCGACAAGTGCTGAAAATGTTCTCGGACAAAGTTCAATTATTAATTTATAGCCGTTTTAATAGTGGCCGGCAGTTTGAGCCCTTTACTAGATAATTACTCGAAAGCACTTGGAACTCGACAAGTGCTGAAAATGCTCGGCAAAGTAAAATGATTTATAGCCGTTTTTGTGGCAGTTTGAGCCCTATACTAGATAATTACCTTATTTCAGCCTTTTGGAGAAACTCCAGGTTGATTCTCAGTGTTTTCAAGTGAGATGATATTTAGTATATTCTTTAAAAACTTCGAAGTCAGCTACAGTAAAGATTCACCTTGGAGCGCGCCAAATTTAACGCGCGTGTTAAACATATACAAATATATAGATTTTCATTGGCTGATGCAAAAAAGGCGCGAATTATTCTTATTCCAATCACAAGTAGCGTCCATAAAACAAGTCTTTCTGGATTTATGAATTTTAGAGGAATAATTTATAACTTAACTTAAAAAACAATTGTACATTATTTAATCTTGTATGTTTTTGTACTATATTTAATCTTTATTTTTCAAATGATATTGGCCCAGTTTACTGAGCCAATATTTGAAATTTGATTCTTTTGATGTTTACGCACCATTAAAAACAATATTAATAATTTGGTGTCAGCCATCTCGTACACCCACGTCTCCAAATCGTTAGGTTTGACTAATAAATAAAGAAATAATGTTTATAAATTGTAGGAAAGTGATTTTAATTTGAAAAAAAATTGGGGATGACAACTTGTGATTTTGAATTAAAGAATACTACAAAGAAAGCAAAAAAAAGTAACTCGAATGAATAAATATTAAAAGAAGAATAGGATATTAGAATAGAATAGAAGAATAGAATATTACATAATAGGCGAAGAGACATAACGAGCCACTAATAGAGACATTAACAACCAATGTCGTACCCAAAGCCCTTATTTCTTACTACTGTGGATACTCGAAATAATTGTCGAGCATGCGCAGAAAGAAATAAATGCTCTGGGCACCAATCTCGTACCCAGAGCCTGCGTTTCTTCTGGCCTGCGGCGAAGAACGAGGGCTCTTGCATAATTTATTTTTTGGCGCATGCGCTGTTTCCCGGAAATGAAATATCATAAATGAAAATCATGCTTTCAAACAGAGTTCTGTGTTCACTTTCGATCAAAATAAAAATAATAAATCGGGAACATATTTTTTAAATTTTTATTTGGCAAGTCTTTGAACACATGCGCTCTTATACCGGAAGTCCATGAAATCCTGGCCTCAAAAAATGGTTTATGCCAGAGCCCTTGTTCTTCGCCGCAAGCCAGAAGAAACGCAGGCTCTGGGTAGGATATTGTCTGGGTACGAGATTGATTAACATCCATTCTAATTTGGCAACTATTAATCAAGTCTATCAATCATTAATTCACACGACTACCAAATCAAACCATGCATAAAGAGCAAATATACCATGGTGCTAAGAACATCCATGGCTGACTTGCTTTTATGATCACGAGTGCTTCAAAACGCCGTATTCAAAAAGAAAGCGAAGATAAGACAGATATGGTAAATCAGAACACCGAAAATATGACATTAACACCTCCTAATCCAGATCCAAAGGCAGAACCAGGTCCAAACTGGCCCGAGGCAAGGAAACTTTGGGGTCCAGCGTGGCAAGTACACTGGATAGGACTTGGTGTTGCCTTTGCTCTGATAGCCGTGCATTCACTCGTTGCAATGCTGATGGCTGATAAGCGTAAAGCGTTTACAAGGAGGCTCTTGTTCTATGCCATTAATTCTCTGCTATTTATTCTTGGATCAGTTCGTGCTCTTGTCTTGCTGACTGATCCTTACGAATCTTCAGAACATGGCTTCAATATTGAATTATGGTTAACAAGAGTTCTCTTTGGCCTGGCTTTTCCTTGTCTAACTTCTGCCTTTTGTCTCGTTCATGTGGCTTTTCTGGAAGTATCCAAACTTCAGCTTGGCTCCAAGAAGCTCCACAGCCTACCATTCGTATGTTCCATCATTGTCTTGCATTTCATCGTTGTTCTGGTTTCAGATATAACCGTTGCACTCGAAGCAGACAAAACTGAGCTTCTGATTGTCTGTCAGTCGTTTTTCATCGTCTGGGGATTCATCAATTCCATCGCTTTTCTCTACAGTGGAGGTAAAGTCATCTTGACATCGAGGAGAGCCAAGAAACAACTCAACCAGATTAACCTACAAGAAACGAGCAACGATGGAAATGCAGGAAGAAAGAATTCTACCATCAAAGTAGCCAAGATCACAATGGTGACTGCCTTTCTTGGGTTTGTGTGTTGTGGTCTACAGATCTACTCCATGGTTGGGGTATATGGTCTGTACTCTAGAGTTGTCAATCCCGCTCCCTGGCCTTGGTACGGTTTCCAGACGTGTTTTCGTATAATGGAGTTAGCGATGGGTTGTACTCTTGCTTATACCGTCATGCAACCATCAGGAGAAGGCAACAAGGTCCTAAAGTGCTGTTAGTGCAACATTTATACTGGTTTTCATATGCTTCAAACCATCTGATTATGGGTCTTTCTGCACATTTTATCAGCGTTTTCATAACTTTAACGATTAAGATTTTTTTTGTTATTTGAACCAACATGGCGACCGCGTCTTTTGTTCTTTCATTCTCTTAACATGGTATTCAATAAATATACATTATCTCAGCTTCCCGCTTCTATCAGGTGATCAAACATATGTTGAGTGTTAAAAACGACCAATTTAAAATTATTTTTTATTCTCAATTCGTTTTTCCAAAGTTTTTCTTGTGGTATCGGTTTGAATCGTTCTTTATGTATTGCTTTTGCAGTATATATACTTTGCAAATATGTCAAACGTTATTGTTAATTAAATATACCTACGTATGCAGGTAATGAAACTTTCTTATACAAAATATAATTTTTAAACTCCATATTACTCCAACTCGAAAATCGGGTTAAATTCAGCTTGTATCAACGGAGATGTTTTGACATGAATCAAAATAATCTGACAATGATCAAAGTTACTTAAAATGTTTTTAACAAGCCCATTGTTTGCTTTAAAAAACACACACTATTACCGATCGACTCAGAAACGACCACCTCTCGCTTTTTTATCGACTTTAAGTGACCGATTTTACTAAATGAAATTAATGTTTCTTTCAATCATTTATTCATAATGGTAAAACACATGCGAGATCAATATATAATCTGTGGAGAAACGAGGGTATTTTAATAGAATAATGTATACCAGCTTATTTTGCTGGAATTAAACAAATGCAAATATCCTAGAAAATTGATATCAAAGTGAATAAATTAAGTATACAAAATTAAAAGTTAATTTTTCTGGTTAAAAACAACAACAGCCAGTAACAAAAATAACTGAAGAAATAAATGAGTACAGATTACGGCGATTATAATAGATGCTCTAAGTAACAATGATAAAAAGATAATAAGTATGATAATCTCTTAAACCGCTTAATTCTAGTATCACTAAGAAGTTTTGTTTGCTCATTTATTTCAACCTCTTCCCCAGAGCCATTATTTCTTACTGCTCATGCTTTGGGTACTAACGAGATTAAATCCAACAATTTTAAAGAAAATCAGTGTACAAATTTGGAAAGTATGTTCGGTAATTGTGTATAAAAAAACAACAATTACAAAAAGTATAAAGACGCATTCCTTTCGTAATACTTTAACGTTTTCTTGTTATTTTATTTATTTATTATTTTTTCATAAAATACTTTTTTATTATTAACTTTTCACCCATGATTATTGGTCGTCCTTCTATCTTAAAACCAGTGTTTTGTTTGCTCATTTATTTCAACCTCTTCCCCAGAGCCATTATTTCTTACTGCTCATGCTTTGGGTACTAACGAGATTAAATCCAACAATTTTAAAGAAAATTGTACAAATTTGGAAAGTATGTCCGATAATTGTGTATAAAAAACAACAATTACAAAACGTATAAAGACGCATTCCTTTCGTAATACTTTAACGTTTTCTTGTTCTTTTTTTTTTTTTTTCATAAAATAATTTTTTATTATAACTTTTCGCTCATGATTATTGGTCGTCAGTTCTATCTTAAAACCAGTGTAAACCGCGCTTGAGTTCTTTGCAGCCAGCTGCTTTTTAAGAAAAGTTAGATATGCCGGAGAGAAACCGTGTAGTGAATGATCGATCGACTTCTAATACGGTTTCTCCAAAAATACGAATTCTTTAAAGGTGAGCGGATAAATATGTAGTATATAGTCATATAATTATGAGATTATGTATGAAAAAGACAACAATAAAGTAAATTTATTTGATTTGCTTAATTGAAATTAACGGCGCTGGAAAATTAGGAATCGTAAATCTTGGAATCCTTCCTTGGACTGGAATGAGTCGGTTGGATTTCAAAATAAAAATTTTAAAACTTAAATATTTAGCTATTTAGCGCGTTAATAAGTCAATTTGTCATATTATAATCGACTTTTCATCGTAAAATAAGAAATAATGCCTATAAAACATTTTATTGCATTGCAAAGCGGGTTACTTACCGGCAATTAGACTCAGTCCCTCTCCGTTTAGTGTGGAACGCCCAGTCAAAATTGTCAATTATCTAAAAGAAAAAGAAATTTGCTGTTGAACGTCAAGATATTAAGATTATTCAGTTTTCAAAAACATATAAATGAAAAATACCATCTCAACCAAGCAAGACCGTTTCTCAACAGTCGTGGGACTCTCCAGCGCGGGAGTCGCGTGCTTGTATCCTCGTCTTCATGGCTTTTACACCTCACGTACGACGGCCATGTTGATTCCTGTAGCTTGTGGAGCAATGGCAATGTATTCTTGGCAATATTTACTAACCAAGCCGCTGTCTACACGTGAACTGCAATGTAGTGCGTGTGCATCTATTAGAGGAACTACTATTACCATCTTCAGTGGCTGCATTCTACCAACATTGGCTTTAGCTCTCATTGGATTCAAGCGTAAACCATTCAACCTAGGAAACAAGAAGGCTGTCAGACACTTTTTCGAGGTATTATCTCAGCCGTATAGTGGTAAAGATAAGCCTTACATTCTTGGACTTTGGGGACTGCAGGGTACTCTTGGTATTGGACTGGTAAACTGGCAAATATCAAGCATTTGAAGTGTGGTTACGTCACTAAACCACAGGAATCCCACGTATACGACTGGTGATGTTGGCTCCACTCCTGTAATACGTCTGATAAATCTATAAAAATACCATGAATAATATATGATATACAATCTACATTTTGTTGTATTGATTAAAAACAACTCACAACATATCCATGCAGAACTTCTGAAGTTTTTATTTTTTGAACTATAATATCTGTACAATAACAATGTTGATAAACGTTTGTAAATAATGCGCTCTGAATTTCTATATCTATATATCTTTTTCTGTATTGCAACGCTATGAAAGAACCCATACAATTCTGGGGACGATTTGGTTCTTCAAATAAACTTTAGGGGTCATAATAAATTATTATAGTGAGGACACTCTAACCATGAACACATTGTGCTTTTTTACTACTTTTTTTAACATGCATCCCTTGAGTGAATCATTTAGAAATAAGTTGTCTTTTGACCACATAGCATATTTGAGTTCAATCCTACTTTTTTAGAGGGTTTGAAGCAGTAAAAAGCTCAGAAAATAAAAATCTGAATAAAGTGTTCATGGTTCCAGTGTCTTCACTGTAAATTAAATCATTCAAACCGAGACAAAAAGCTGCTAAAATTCAGCTAATCCCTTTTTTTCTTATTAAAACTAATTTGTTAAGGCAACTACAATAATTTTTAGTTCAATTTGTTCTTACAGTTTGAGTTTTCATTTAAAGTGTATATGACACGAAAACATTTCATTGTTTAAAATGTATAGTTAATAATAATAAATATATCATAATAAAATTTGTTTCAAAAGCTTATTTCTTGAGATATGTTAGAAAATTAAGCCCAATTTGTGACGTCGTTTTGTTGACACGTACGCTAGATTCGGTAGTAATGCACTAAATATAAATTGTGATTCCTATAAAATAACAGCAAAAGGCATATTTTATTCAACTTCATTTGATAGCTTACGTAGTACTCTTCAAATGTTGGGAAACTGAAAAGTGTACTACCTGAAATTAAGATTCTACATTCAAACATATTTCGCGTATTTGCAACTAAATCTGGAGACTTGTAAACAAAATGACGTCATAACTTGTGCTAAATTTTCTTGAATTTCTAGAGAAATACGTTTTTGAAACAAATTTAACTGTGATATTCTTATTCATGCCAATAAAATACACATTTTTAACATTAAATTTTTTTCATGTCATATGCACTTTAACTGTATCCTTTATGCAATAGGCTATCTGCGCTGATAACATCATTTTACTTACCACTACCAGAAAGCTTTGCATGAGTATATTAGACACTCTTATTATTTAGAACAAAAGAGTGTGCAATGGATTTCTAGTAGTGGTAGCATATGCTATGATAATTCAAGTGGGCTATGTAGTCTGTAGTCTAGCTTCAGTTACTGGGATTTTCCAGAAGCCATTTAAATTGAATTCTTGGAAATGTTTGATAGGACTAACATATATATATTATAAATGTGGAGTTCCAAAAATTATCCATAACCCCCTCCCCCTGAATTTCCAGGGATAGGGGGGTCTTTAAAAAGATTCCTCCTTTGAGAGAGAGAGAGGGGAAAGATGTATGGATATGCGATTTCTAGAACTAAACAATTACAGATTATGTTGGCTTTATTAGAGGTCATTTACAGCATTTCTCAATTACGTGTGAAATTGTACAATTTGTCATCGTGATAAAGTTTTGGTGGATGTCAATCAATGTTTTTCTGTGACATTCCATAGGCACGCCCTTAAAAGCTTTGTGTTTTCTGACAATGCTGGGAAACACTTTGATTGGCATCCACCAAAACTTTATAATGTGTCAAATTTTTTTTCCACAATTTTGCAAGAGTGTAATTGAGAAGTGTTGTAACAGTAATAAGAAATAGTTCTTTATTTTTGCATGATCATTTTGACCCTGAGGACAGCAAGAAACCTACTGTCACCCTATAGCAGCCATGCGTTGCAATACAGGTAGTAGTCAGTCCTCTGGCAAAATATCTGTGTGACACATTGGGCATTTATCTTGCACATAAAGCCACTTCCTGAGGCACATTCCATGGAAGAAATGGTGGCATTTTGTCACTTTAGCTGACTGCATTTGGTCAAAGCATATTGAGCAGATGTCATTGTAATCCCCTAGCTCTTCATCTGTGGCGGATTTCAATGAGTTAAGCCTGCGGACAGCACTTCTTCTCAGCAAAAAGTTTTTCCAGCCTTCAACAGCACGACTGTAGACATTGAAGTATGCATGCATGCATATTATACCAGTACCTAAAAAATAAAAAAACAAAAATTTTAATGTTATATATGTAACCGGCGGCAAGGCGCTCAGCTATGAATCAGATTGCAAGTGGTTTTGACAAAAGAATTTATTGAAAAATTCACACAACTTTACAATACATGAAAAAAAACGGGAACGAGATTACAGGATATCTCTAATGAAAACAAGAAAAATATTTACAATGAGATAAAATAAATTTGTAGCTTATCTAAATAGCTAAAAAGTTATGAATAAAATACAGTTTTGCTGGATATAAATAGAAACGGAAATACGTAAATTACGTCACAGGTAATTTGAATATTGCATACTGATTAGCAGTGTTTACAATACGCGAGTGAAAATTACTAGGTTGCAAAGTTTAATGTACAAGTCGGTAAACCGTTTAAAATGAACTAAACCAATGGAAAAAGCAATAGGAAAAATTGACTAGAGGTTAACTATGGCTTTAGGTAAGTATTTTAACCTTTGTTTATGACAAACTAAGAATTACACGGTTTACTGAACACGCGGTCGCGACAATGACCTTGAGTGTAGAGTTTAAGTAGCGAACAAATTAAAGGTTGGAAAGAAAAGGTCTTTTATCCCGCAGTTAAGGCTATTTATCGTAGTAAAAAGGTTAAACAAGCGAGTAAGGCGGTAGCGATCCTATAGTAAACGTTTTAAAGAGTTTAAAAGACAAGATACACTCAGCGTGATTACTAAATTACTACTGCGTGAATAACTTTGTACTAAATTACGCGCTAATGCGACTAGAATTACTACAACATGAAACGAATGCTTAACAAATATGTAGAAAATCTAAGCTATAAAATATAATGACTAGTTAACGATATGAACATAGATTTGTCCTAAATCTATCCTAGGTAAAAGTGTAAAAGGCTGCAAAGATTCATACCTTTACATCGAAGAGAATTCCTTGTCTTGATATGTGAAAATATCCGTAGACAACGCAACGTCTTAAAGAACTTTTACTACACTGATTTAAGCTTAGTTTGGGCCTATTTTTATGGAAAAACCTGCATTCTTAAGACCTTACACATCCTATGCAATGTTGCACGCCCTAGGCGCAAACAGGATGTCCCAAACACGAACTTACGTAAACAAGCGCCAAACCTAGGCATGACTCACTGTAATGTAATTACGTACGGAAATTATTTCTTGCTTACGCATTTTCCACGCAAACAGTTAACTAAAGAATTACATTCCTATGTGTACACGAGGCATTCCTAATTAAAAATATAGATTTATGACTAAATAATTACTGTCCAAAATAGTGTCTTTTGACTCTGTCACACTTGCCCCTCCTTTTTGTTTGCTTCGTCCTCGAGCAAATTCAGGAACAATGATACGCAGGTGGACTCGTCAGTACTGAAGTGCGGATCTTGGAAGATTATAGAGGTTGCTGTGTTGGCCTGCCGTTGTCCTTGTGGAACGTCGGAGTACAGGTGCAGCCAGTTCTTCCTCAGACGCATCATCACTATCATCATCATCATCATCAGGTTCAGCTGGTTCTGTCATTGGTTGAAAGGCGATTGTCATTCCTCCAATGTCATCTTCTTCATCTGATGATTCTGGCGATGCAGTACATGTTTGTCTAGACCTGTCAGCTTGCCTGTGTCGTCCTCGTATCTCCAGCATTGGTCTTGGACACACTTGCATTTCTCCTTGACTAACAACTTTATCTCCTCCATGTCCATCAGCTCTTTCAACGACATATGTATTGTTGTCTCTTCGTTCGACGATTTTGTACACTTGGTTGTCCCATTTATCTTGAATCTTGTTTCTTCCTCTGACTTTACGGTTGCGAAGGAGTACTCGCTCTCCAACTTGTAGTGGTTCGGCCAGTGCTCTGCCCTTCTGGTCATGGATCTTCTTTCTGACGGTAGCAGCTTCCTTCAAGTTTTGTGTCACAGTGGTATAAGCTTCTCGTAGACGAGTCTGGTGCTTGGTAATCCATTGCTGGTTGTCTACTGTCACTTGTCTGTCATCATCAGGAAGTAGAATGTCCAGAGGTAGCTTTGCATCTCTACCAAACATCAGGTAGAAGGGTGAGTATCTAGTCGTTGCATGTGGCGTAGCATTATAGGCGTAACATAACTCTTTCAGGTGTTCAGGCCACCTTCTTTTCTTTTCTGCTGGTAGAGTTCTTAGAAGCTCATGTAGTGTACGGTTGAATCTTTCGCACTGCCCATTTCCTTGAGGATGATAGGGGGTTGTCCTTGACTTCTTAATTCCATACACTGCACACAACTCCTTGACTAGTTCTGCCTCAAATGACTTGCCTTGGTCAGAGTGTATTCTTTGGGGGATTCCATACACAAGGAACCATTCTTTAATCAGGGTCTTGACTACGGTTGTAGCTTTCTGATCACGGGTAGGTACAGCAATTGTAAACTTTGTGAACACATCTGTTAACACGAGGACATTTTCTCTTCCATCTGTTGCAGGCTCAAGCAAGGTAAAATCCATCGCTAGCACTTCCAATGGCCTAGTAGCTAGTAGGCTGCCCATCGGCGTCTTGACTGGAAGGTAGGATCCTTTGGCAATGACACATCTTTCACAATTTGAGATCCATTGCTTCACATCTCCTTGCATACCGGGCCACCAACATCTTTTCCTCAAGAGCTGTTCTGTCCTGTCTTGTCCTTGGTGTCCACATTGATCGTGCGCACCCTTCAGTACTTGTGATTTCATTGATGTGGGGAGTAGCAGTAACCGCAGCTCTCGTCCTTGTCCGACTCCTGTACGGCGGTAGAGAACTCCATGGCTTTCCTCGATCCTGTTCCAGTGACTAAGCAACTTCCTTGTATCCCTTGTCTCTTGTTGGCTTTGCCTTTTACTTGGCCGACGTCCAAGGTTTCGGTAGTGGAGGAGACGACTGATACATGGGTCCTCCTGCTGTAGTCGTTGGATCTCTGTGAGAGGTATGGTTGGGAATGAGGTTGCTTGCTCCTCCAGTGCACTTGTCTCTGTGTTGCTTATGAACGCTGCTGATATCATCAAGTGTTGACGTACTTCTTCTGGTAGGTCTGTAGTATTGGTAGAGTAGGCTAGTGTACTTCTTACTTCAACTGTGGTTGGTTCCTCATCTCGGTTGATGCGACTTAGAGCATCTGCATTCTGGTTGTGACGTCCAGGGCGGTACTTGATCGTGAAGTTGAAGTTTGCTAATTCTGCAGCCCACCTCTGCTCCACAGCTTTCAGCTTACTCTTTGACTGTAGGTATGTCAGCGGGTTGTTGTCTGTGTAGACGACAAACTTCGATCCCAGCAGGTACTCCCTGAACTTCTCACATACAGCCCACTTCAAGGCTAGTAGTTCCAGCTTCCTCGATGAGTAGTTCTCCATGTTTCGCTCTCCACCTCTCAGGCCTCGGCTGGCATAAGCGATCACTTTGACTCTTCCGTCCTGTTCTTGGGACAGCACGGCTCCCAATCCTTCGTTGGACGCATCCGTCTCTAGGATGAAGGGCTTGGTGTAGTCCGGGTAGGCCAGCACTGGTGCTGAGGTTAGTAGATTCTTTAACTTGTTGAAGCTCTTTTGGCATTCTTCTGTCCACAGTACGCCAATCTGCTTCCGGGTGGTCATGTTACTTCCTCCGCTCCCGAGCTCAGCAACTAACTTGTGCAGCGGACCTGCCACTTGAGCGAACTTGGGGACAAATCTTCTGTAGTAAGACGCGAAACCAAGGAATGATCGCACATCGCGCACTGTCTGGGGAACTGGCCACTCGTTAACTGTCTTTGTCTTTTCAGGGTCTGTCTCGACACCGTCAGCAGAGACCACGTGCCCCAGGTAGGACACCCGATCTCTGAAGAGTTGACACTTGGCTGGTTCAACCTTTAATCCATGATGCTTCAGCTTACTGAATACCGTTTCCAACCGCTCAAGATGTTCTTCAATGGTGGATGAGAAGACTATGATGTCGTCCAGGTAGACCATCAGGGTGCGAAGTATGTCCTCTCGGAAGACTCCTTGCATCAACCTTTGGAAGGTCGCTGGGGCATTCTGTAGTCCAAACGGCATCCGAGTGTACTGAAACAAACCCATGGGCGTTGTGAACGCAGTCTTGTGCTGATCATCAGGATGGACTTCAACTTGATTGTAGGCTGATGCCAGATCTATGGTGGAAAAGTACTTTGCGCCACGCAGTGCCTCCAGTGATTCCTCTATCCTTGGTAGGGGGTACTGATCACGCTTGGTTTTCTGGTTCAGCTTCCGGTAGTCGACGCACATCCTCAAGGCTCCAGACTTCTTTCGTACAAGCACTATTGGGGAGGCATAGTTACTCTCACTTGAACATATCACTCCTTTTTCTAGCAAGTCTTGTAGATGCTGTTGCACCTCCTGGTATTGGTTTGGAGGAATCCTTCTGTAACGCTCTGTGACAGGCACATCATCGTCTGTGTAGATGCGATGATATGTTGTCTTTGTACAGCCAAGGTCCTCCTTACATGAAGCAAACACCTCTTCATTTCTTTCGAACATCTGGAGAGCTTTCTCCCTCTGAAGTTCCGTCCCGGGGAAATGTTCCAGGGTAATCCCGTGAGGGGGTGTCTGTATCCTTTGCCAACGTACTTTGCCCACAGCTTCCCGTTGGGGTGGCATCTGAGGGTCAGCACTAAGGTTACAGCACACTGTCACCATGTTATTCTCGTGTAGGAACTCCAACTGCTCTCCTCTCTTGACCATCTCTCCCTCTCGCACAATTCCAATCCGCGTCTTCGGCTTCAGCCATATGTCCTTTGCCGTCTGGTTGGCAACTCTGACATAGTAACACGTCTTGGTAGTATCCACGAGAGTACTGGCCACGGTGAGGTTTCCTTCTACTGGTACACCAAGGGGTTCGATCACAGCATCAGTGCCCCATGATGGGCCTGTGACCAAGACATCAGATTCCGTGAAAGCAGGGACCCAGACTTTGTCTGAGCCGGCTACTTTCACGAACCCAGTTTTACGTTTACTCTTCTTCTCTTCATCTTGCAGGATCTGTTGGTATTGGGGCACCTGCCCAAGAACGTTGGTTCCCAGTAGGCCAGGTACCCTCCTCTGCATTACTGTAGTGGCTGCTGTGTCCTTCGTGATGAAGATGCCGCACCCAGGGACCACCACTCCTCCGATCTCTACTGTAGCGACGATATATCCAATGTAAGGGATGTCCAAACCGTTAGCTCCTCGCAGCTGCAGTAATCTTGTTTCAGGGTGTAGGTCTCCTAGGGTTGGCTGTAGCTTTTCCCTGTAGAACGACTCGGTGATGAGGGTAACCATGGAGCCCGTATCCACTAAGCTTTTCACAGGTACTCCGCCAATCCTCGCCACCACTGTGGGACTTGTCCCGACAAACTTTTCGTTCTGAAAAAGAGAATTAGAGCCACTACAGTTCCTCTCCACGGCGTGGCTCACTGCCGTGGAGAGCTGGAGTTTGACTCCTTCTGTGGTGCTGCTGGTGCCTTGTCTTTCAGGGGCTTTGGGCAGTTCGGCCGAAGATGTCCAAGCTCGTGGCAGTTGTAACATCTCCTCGGACCACGTGGGGGACCTCGTGGTGGTGATGGGCTCGCGAACTTCATGGTAAGTTGGGTTAGCAGCTTCTGCTGCTCATCCAGCAATTTTTGTTGCTGCATGAGCCTCTCCACCAGGGCCTTCTGTCCTGCTGTAAGCTCTTGGATGGCATTTACTTGGTTGCTCTCCACCAACACCTCCTTGGCCGCTGCATGGCGATGTGCTCCTCTATCTGTGTCTTCCGAGCTACGATAGGCCTCTTGCCTCACCTCGTTGAAGGTCTTCTCGGGATGTTCTCTGATATAGCGCTTGAGATCCCTGCGCAACAGGTTGTCACGCAAGTTCTCAACGAATGTGTCTCTGAGGTTCTGGTCCTTGTTTTCCAGGGCTCCTACGTGTACTCTGGTTATGTGCTCCGCCATTGACATCAGGGCATGGGCAAAGTCCTGGATGGGCTCCCTGTCACCTTGTTTTCTGGCGAAAAACCTCTGGAGAAGCTGGGTCTTGGTGAGCTTCTCTCCGAAGACGTCTCTCAGAATCCTGAAGAAACCCTCCGGGTCTGTCCAGTCATCCGCAGGCCTTAGTCGAACTTCATCTCGAGCCGCTCCTTCTAAGCTATGGTACAGGAAATCCACCGCCTCTTGAGAAGTTAACTTCTGGGCAGCCACAGACCTCTGTGCATCCGCTATCCAGTCTTCAAGCACCTTGTCGTCTCTGCCACCAGCATACTTTCTCAGCTTCTTCTCCCTTGGCACTGTCACTTTCACCACTGGTGCAGGAACAGGTTGGGCAGGGGGTCCTCCTTCAGCCTGCATGCCATCCAGCTGTGCCTTGAGTGCAGCCAATTGCTCTGTGAGTGCAGCCACAGCTTCTTCTGCCATGATTTCAGTCTCGTTCCCGTTGGTAAATAATCAGTAACTACTAATGTCAACTTTCTTGCAATCCCACTTCTGACACCAAATATATCATACCTATATGTTAATTAACTATGACGACAACAGTGACGATGATGATGATAGTAAATATTGTAGCAGTTGCAGTTGAAAATACTGTTTAATATTCACCCAAGGGATCAGTGAAAGTGTATATCACCAAGACACAAAGCAAGTATCTGTTATAACAGGGTTGGACGACTGGACCTACAGTCCTCATGGTAAGCCATCAAGGCCAGTAGCTAGGTCCGCAGTTTAACTGAAGTGTAAAAATAATGATCACTCACTTACCCACTATACTCCAGTTGCCAGATAATGCAGACCAGGCACTGTAGAAAACCACTACCACAGCAACTAAAAACTCAAAAACCTTAGACACTGCATTGACATAGTAAACACAATCATCCAAATCCTCCCAGCCATAATGAAAATGCACATTTGCCAGGAATAGGAAATATATACTTAATGCACCAAGCAACTGGACCATTGTTACCACACTGTTGGATATTATCACAAACAGCCAAGTTCCTGCTGAGAATGTGGAGCATATTTTATAGACCATGAAGGCTGGGATCAATAGCAGACACATTGATACAATAAGCCCTCTTATATGCTTAGAATTTAGTTTTCCCGTGTATGTGGCTCCAAGAACTGCAAGTACTGGTTCGGTTATCTCATAAGCATCTTGTACAAGAAGAGAAAGTGTCACAAATAAAACTAGGCTGATTATCAGAGAGCGCTCTTCACTCCCTACTTCTGTGATTCCAATCTGCAGATTTAGAAGAAAGAATGCAAGGCCTTCGTTGAAGCCAGGATAATGATAAGCTTCATACATGTCAACATGATTTCTCTTCAAGCAGTTTTGGGTAAGGAACAAGATGCTGAAAGATATTTCAGAGACAACCAAACTAGCAGCAAATAAGTTTGGTAGTGTAGCACACGAATCTCCAAAACTTGCAAAAGTCCAAAGCCAATTAATTTTCTTTTGCTGGGCAACTTTTAATCCAAATTTGATCCACCAAAGAAACATTATGACTCTTGAGAGCTCCATTCTAGTCCAGTGATGACGAATCACAGGGGTCCAGCCATAACCATCTACCATTCTCCATAGATTATCACTGGATTCTTTAGTACACTTTAGGAATTTTACACCCAGTTGAAGGCCTTTGCATATCAAATAGCCCATATATATTAACAGAAATATGTAACACATATAAGGCATAACCACAGACATGCATTGAAAAGGCCTAAAAATCAAGTCAAAACCAAAAGGTATGATCAATGTCAGGACAATAATCCATAATGGCTTCAGTTTCATCCACTCCTGTTGTGTTGCCATGGAGAGCCCTGTTGCAGCTATGATTTGACCATAGAAATGGTTGTCACTGACAAAGAATTTAAAGAAGGAATGAGGTTCAGCAGCTAAGACTCCATGATTATCATCACTGTTTGTACGTTTGACTTCAATAGCGAGGCTGAACATTATGTAGTTTATAAGTACTTGAAAGAACCATCCATAGAATGAGAGCAGTAAATCTAGCTCTGTAAACAAACCAATAAGACCAACAGCATATCCTATCAAAAAGAAAGAGAAATAAGTCTAGAGTTCTATTGCATCAATTTATAGAAAAGAAGACCAATTGTATAACTAGTGTCAAAGTCCATTTTTTCCTCTCTTTTCATTGGCCAAGAGGGTGCTATTGATTGTCATAAAAATTCACTGCTCCCAATAACCGTTCTGAGTGGGCAAAATCACATTCATATTTCCCGGGAATAACAATACTGCAAGTATTTTCACCAGAAATGTAAGTGACGATTCATTCATATTTTTAATCCATTATTTACTTATTTATTTATTGAATTGTTTTTTTCTGTCATAATAATTTGCTGACAAGAACTTTTCAAATATATATAGGCCAAAGTAAAAGTTTGTTAAAAATTTTTGGATGGTTTTTGACAAGTGTCATCTTCAGAAATAATTTTTCTTTTTTCTTTTACAGTAATATCAAAATTTTCCTCTTTTATAATACACGTACTCAACAAAGTTACTAACCTTGTTGATTGTATTATAAACGAAAAATGCACTATGCACTTCTCCTACAATTCGGAATTTATAGATAATTATTAAAGAAATAACTTTCTATTAAAGGGAATACAATAAGAAAAAAGTTTGCATGAACAACCAGACTTTATCACAAAAATCACACAATCTTATTGTACAATTTGGAATTTATAGATACTTGAGATGGTTTAAAAGTTCTCAAATTGGACTCACCTTTTCTTATTGTATTACCTTTAATAGTTACTTATTTATTTAATAATTATCTTTTTTTCATTCTCATTTTCAATTTGGTGTGCTTATAATTTGTATTTGCTATGAAAATAATATATATATTTTCCTTTTTGTACTTTTTGTAGCATGTACAACTTGTCACATTGTTAATTATCCGAATTTGTAAATAAGAAAAAAGCAAGATTACTGACAGGAAAATAAAAGATCTAGGTCAAGCAAATCAAATTAAAAAGATTTTCTTCAAAATCAATTTTGTCAAGGCTTGTTTGCTCATGTGCGCTATAATACTTTCCGATTAAAAACATATTTACAGAAGTATATACAGGAAAGGGTTTCGTATAAACAAAATGCTTTAAAGACCCGAATAATTGGTTAAATATGCATATAAAAATTATTGGTATATCGCTCAATTTACGCTTAAAATATTGATGACGATCACATGTCAAACACAAGAATCCCATTTGGCTGGCAGTCAAGAAAATTGTAGGCAAAATATGTCGAACTAAAGGAGGAAAGCCTTAACGTCATGATCTAAATCCTTCGTATTCAAAAGCCAAAGAGTATTGAAAATGAAGAAAAAAGTAAGTAAGAGTCCATTGAGTCCAGAGTAAAATGAAGTATTAAATTTGACCTCCAGCACTCACCTATTGCTCCTAGACATGATGAGTTGTCGGCTTTAGTTGTAAAATTATATACGATTTCTAACAAATAAAAGAACGGTATACGAGCCAACACGTTGAGAAAACGTTCCATGGATGCCTTAAGCTTTAACCATGTCGTTTCTAAGTCCATGATAAAAAAGATTTCTTGTTTTACATGCGGTCAACGTTTCACCAATGCACCAACTTATCGATCAGACGATTATTCATGAACAACTAAACTACACTAGGGTGGGGAGGGTAACTTTTGGATAAATAATATTCTTTCTTAAATTATTTATTTTTTTGTTCAAAAGAAATCGTTATTTACTGGAAAAATAGTTTAAAAAAAATAAATATTAAGATTATTAGATGCTATTTATTATAGAAAACGTTTTTACAGGGTTTATTGTAAATTCTGTAACTAACACTTCCCACCTCTCGTGCAAATGTCAGCTGATCTCAAGCTCACTTCCTCTCTTACCAGTCCTCGTAGACAGTCTAAAAACAAAATGGCGGACGGAACTATGAAAAGATGGCTTCTGTATTCAAAAATGGAATATGAGGCTTTAGATTGTTGAAATATCTAAATTTCTGACGATCTTATAAAGAGGAAGTCTTGGTCTTATCATGGGTTCCTTAAATGACGTCTGGTTGCAAAAGATCAAGGAGTTTCGTGGGCTTTATTTGGGCGAGAATCTTGAAGTGACTGACAACTTTCTATTGGATAGCCTTGAGGTGAGCTTTATTGGAAAGAATATAGCTTACGATTTGAACTTAAAACATATCCAATGATTTGTGCATTTGGTTTTTCATAGGCATTGTGCCGAGAAAACATTGCAGAGTATGTCAAGCTGCAGATCTTATTCGCACTACAAGAAAAGGTCAGTTTACTAATTATTACTGCTTTGTGCATTACTTCCAGTGACATTGATAATAATTGATTAACTTTTTATGACCTTTATATTCTAGGTATCAAGCATGGTTGTGGATACGACAAGGTATGGAAATTTATACCATTGCTTCACTGATGTTAAGAATCTGATAGGAGTGTTGTCTGTGATGTATATCCATCACATCCCTTGCATAGACCAGGGGGATGTACAGACAAAATGGGAAATAACTACATTTATAATGTTTAAATCATACTATAATAATCTTTTTGGCTTGAAATATGCTGACTATTCTGCTCAAATAACTCCATAAAAAATGTTTTATAAACTGATTGGTCTATGAATAGTTTTTAGAGTTGCATGATATATTCAAACTATTTTTAACATCTGTGTTTTTCAAAACAGTATAGAATGTGCTGTTGGATCACTGAAAGACATGTTTCTACACCCATCTAGTAACCCTTCACAATTATACCTCAGTCAAGTAAGTTATAAGTGATTGTGGGTTCCCTGTGTAGATTCATAGAAGCTGCAGTCCACCCATTTACCAAAATTATGCCTATTTTTGAGTTCCCTGATGGTGAACAATGAGTGATATCTTTATTTTGCCTAATTTTTTAATATATAATGATGTGGATTTTTTTATTTCAAAACAGATACTGGTGACAGGATCCTGTCTTGTCATTTCTTCAGATCTTCTCGTAAGTCTTGTTTTTACAATCTCTTTTGATATTCATCTAGTTCTGATAATTTGTTTTTAGAAATATGCATTTTTTTCATTGTTATTTCAGGTAAAGAGCAGTGACACTTTTGTTAAATTTGTTGGAGTTTTGACAGATGTTATAGAGAAGGTAGAATATTCCAGAACTAATAACAACAACCTAGAAAACATTTATTGAACCAGGACTTTCCTAGTCTCCTCAGCAGCTGTTCTTAGTGTTGGTCTGGTAAACGCTTCCCACACGAACGGCTGCTGAGAAGACTAGGACTTCCCAGAACTATTTCCTTTAATTTCTGTTTTCTTCTATTTCCCAAATGATTTGCTGCAGGCTAAAAAATTTTTAAGATCTTTTGAGTCATCAATTACTGGGGTGGATGCAGGGGCTGCAGACCCGGGGGGTACTCTTGCCCGTTTAGGGTAGGGATGCGCTGCTGAGCCCTCTGAACCTTGACCCTGTTCCAGAGCAAGATTGCTGAAAACCATACCCTTTTCCGGTAGTGAGGAAATAGATACCCTGTTTCAGAGAGGAGAGAGCATCATTTCATATACCCTGTCCCAAAGCGAGAGCGATTTTATAAACCCTGTTCCAACCATACCCTGTTTGGCGGCATGTACCCGTATAGCAAATATAGGGCAGTACCCCCCCCCCCCCCAGGCTGCAGAGGAGGTGGGACAAAGGGGCTACAGTACCCCCCCAACCCCCTCCATATTTCCCTTTTCCTTTACTAGTCTCTTTTATTGTCTCAATTTTAGTCCACTACTTTTTCTGATACTAGTCAAATTTACTTTCCAATCTTGAGAGGGGATACTACACAAGCAGCCAGTAAACCTTAAGATGTTGATTAGATCCCATAAGCAATAAAAGTGCTAAGTTTACCTCTGTTTATACTTACTGCATATTTACACTCTATTGGTGTTTCTTTTTGTTTACTAGGTGAACAGTCTCCATAACTTACTTGTCAGAAAGACAGCTTGTGAGTGCTTATGGGAGCTAGAGCTCAACTATCCTGTAAGTTGTGGTCTTCTCTAGCGACTTATTAAATTAATTTACTTGTTGATAACTTATTACCATTAATAACTTTACTTCACTTGAAGTTGGGAAGTGCAGTAAAATTTGATTCATTGTGTCTTACAACTGTGGGCATGTGTTCTATTTGCCTAAACCTATCATTGTAAGCAAAATGCTTGTGTTTTAAATCCTGTGGTAACAGTAAATCTAGCTTGGAGTGCTAAAATAGATCTATTGAGCTTCATGTAAGCTACATAAAAATTTTAATCCTACTGAGTGTATCATTTAGCTTTAGCTCACAAGACATACACATTCATTTTGTTCTAGGGATTGTTGCAGTCTAAGTTAAATTATTTCTACAAGCATTGTGAACATGAATCCAGTCCTATTTTCCAAAGCTATCTGGTATGTTTTTTTCACCAGCATTTTAATATTTTGTTTTTATTTCAAGTTACATGTACCTTGCTGAATTTTCTTTAAATTCTTCCAGATTTTGTTTGTCACTGTTCTTCACCACACCATTGAACATTTGGCTTCAAAATCATATGCATTTTATGGGTAAGGAATTTTAAAAAAATATTTAATCAAATTCCTAATATTACCTGAATCTAACATACCACAAAAATTGATGCCATATCTTTTCTAGTCTAGAGACACAAAGCTTGAATAAGTTGTTAACTGATCACTCTGAGCCAATGAAGGTTAGTTGGTTTGTTAGACCCTTTCCATAAATTTCCAGTAGAATTGAAGCTAAAGAAGCTCTAGTAATTAAACTTCCTGTGAGTAAAATGTACTTCAATAGTCCCTTTCACAGTTCCCTGCACCATCTTGAAAGGTAGCCTTGCCTTTGCATTGACACAAGACGAACGGTGAGCTTGGAATAATCGAGACCTTTTTTAACATCTTGGATGATTATTATTCACAAGTCTCTATCATTGCAAACTCATTGCTCATCTTGCTTTGATTCAAAGGCCTAGCTACTTTTCAAGATGGCACAGGGAACTGTGAAGGGGGCTATATAAAAGTGTATCATAATAGTACTACAATTTGTTTGCATTTACTTATGAGTGACCAGCATATAGCTTAAACTCACAATAATTTCTATTGTGGTATTCTCATTACAGCCACTGGTTCTTCCCTCAAATGTTTCAGGAGAAACCTTTCCACTTGCTCTTCATGTGAGTATAATGGTGAAATGAATAAATAAAATTAGTTTTATCAACTCTAGTTGATTATGGATGGGATCCCCATTATTGTGGTCATCCAAGCCACTTAAGGTCTAATCAGTTGCAGATGTAATTACAAAGGCAGCACCTTCTCCTCATTTATTTTAAGACCCTGAGTGTTGGTCCTTCTGAGGCTTGAACCATGACCTCTTGCACAACAGACCAATGATTTTAATTACCAAGTGAGCTAATAAGGTGGCTCAGTATATCAATTTTTTAAGCACAATTTGATGTTTGTATCTTTCAGTCTCCGCCTTGTGGACTTCCATTTTCCTACCTTCCTGAGAAAGTAGACTCCAAGGAACTCAAAAGAGCTGTATCATTCCTAATGGAAAACATTGGTTTTCTCAACACAACATCTTTGTTTTATGTGATGCTTGAGGTAGGTAAGGGTTTTTTTTCTCATTTAGTCCCAATAGACCTATTTACCTTGGGCATAACTTTTTCTCATTTCAGACCTCATCTCACTCTCTTGAGAATAAGATCTTTGTTTAAGTTGTATCTATATTCGATTCATGTGTCTTCTCATGCACACCACATACTCTAGGAAATGTTACATGTTCTGAAAAATCTCAAGATCACTTCTAGTTCACTTTGATTTTCCAACTCTACATATTAACTGGAAATGGTATAAATTTTTCTTAATCTTTCCTAGCTTATGCACTGTGTCAAGCTTGCAGGACTATCACCAATTGTGAGTATTCCTACCCAAAGAAAAATACACAAATGACTGAAAAATATCTTCCATAACAAAACATTTGCTATTAAGAAGTTTAAGTCAAGGTTCAGTTTTCAACAGTTTTCATTGACAAGACTGTGTCCCTCCATGTGCCCTTTTGTTAGAGGGTATTTGTTAACTTTGTTCGTTTGTGCGTTTGTTCAACAGACTTTCAAGTCACAGTTCATTCAGTGGCTTCCTTCAACAGACATCTGTGTTTTCCATGTGCTACTCTTCATGAAGGTACTATAAGCTCTGATATTTTGGATGCAAATACAGTTGACTGTCAATGAAAAAATCCCTTTGTTTTACCTTTTTACAGCTGAAGTTTTCTGTGGACATGTTTCGAGAAGAAGAAGATATGCAACTGTTACAAAGGTAAGAATAATACATCATCGTCACTATTCCTCATGCTAGAAGTTACTAAGTTGCATTGGTGCAGACACGGTGCAACATTGCACACAATATTGTACACAGTCCTAAAGTAGAATCATTTTTCGACTTCAGGAACATTGCGTACAACAAATTACATCATGTGAAATGGTTCACAACATCAATTGCCTACGATACTGTGCGTAATGTTGCACCGTATGTCCAAAGCTTAAGGCTAGAAGTATAGCACAAAAATGGGTTGTCAGGAATAAAACATTTTTTCACAATTTTTAACCAGTTATTGTTTTTTTCACAATATCCTGCAGGCTTTTGGTATTAGCCACTCAGCCAACTTTACAATCCGATCTGCGACTTCTGTCTTTTAAATGGCTGATGCATTTCCCAGAGGAACTGGTGAGAAAAGAATACAAAAGTGAAAGATGCCTGTTATGCTAGGAAAAACGATGCGTTGTTACAAATAGACAGTACTCGTACTGCCCATGCAGTTGCTCCGCTGTCTTTGAAATACAATCACATTACATCATGGTTGTATCATTTTGGTTCTATTACGACATTTCGATGCTTTTTGCGCTTGATGTCTCAAACAGAAGTTTTGCGAACGAAGGGTAGATTTCGCTATCCAACGGATAAATTTATTGGATAACAGCATCGACTTTATCCACTGGAAAAGGATTTATCCGTAGAATAGCGCTATCCATTCTTCCTACAACCGGACCCAGTTGTCAAAGTACAAAAATTGTTTTTGCAGTAATTTGCACCTCTATAAAACGACCAATCTCTATTTAGCGACCACGTTGTAATTACTCAAGGATTACAAGTTCTACTGTTGCTCATTTTCTATTTTTTTCACAATGCTATAACCGTTTCTCATTAGTGCAAGTCAGGACGAGCTCCCACCGAGCCTACAGCTTATGCTTTCTTCATCGATGATCTTCAAATAAGGAATTTCTATCCCACCAGTTTTGACAATATAGGCAAGTGTATTATTGACCGAGAATTTTTTGGATTAAATTGTTTGATATCGTTATTTTTGAAAAAAAAATCTTGAAGCAAAGGAGAGCTTTTCTCACGTGACCTCGACGACCAGAAGCTGCAGCTGAATGGGTTGTGCAATGGTTGTTATCTTAAATAAATCTAAATATTACATTTCCTCAGATATAATACAAGACAAGTTAAAGCTTCTTTGCCTGTATTTGTGGTCAAATGACATTCAAGGTAACAAATTGAAACATTGAAAAAAAAAAAAAAGATTTAGTTTTTGATAATGCAGCCTTAAATGAGTTTTCTGACTACTTTATTTTTTGCTCAGTCTTTTATATATATTCAAATAGAAACCAATGTGTTGATGGACTGTCTCTCCCTGATCAACAAACAAGTTCTCCTTGGTGTTGGCGGGAAAAGTGTGCGCGCACTTTTCCGGTCATTATTATGGTATTACACATATCTTCACGAAACCTCCCTTGCACAAGACATATACAGGTAAGTTAAGCGTCTGGACCATAGTACTCTTGGATGCATGAGGTTTTTATAGGGGTGGGGTGGGTGGGACAGAGAGGAAACTAGAAAGAGCCTGATATGCAAACGTGGGAACAGACGTAGTTGCCCGTTTCCTCACCATAGTTCTCAGACTAATCTTGTTTTTGTTTTTTTTAATTTCTCACCTATTTTTCCAGACTTATCATGTCTGTTATAACAAAGCACCCAAAGTTCATGCCTCACGTGGTTGACTTCTTAGATACTGTTACTATGGTGACCCCTGACAGGTAGGTTAGTTTTCAAGTACTTATTGCTTAGTAACGCCCTTGGTCAGTTCAAGGCCATTTGTTTTCTTTATTCTTCAGTCCATTCCCAATGGACCTGCTCAGAGTGTTGAGCCAGCATGTAGTGTCACAGCCTGTGTCAGCAGTATTACCCAACCTTCCACATCATTTAAAGCTTCTGGCACAAACCATGAGAAAGTCTACCATCGATCCATCTGTGAGTCTTGTTTTGTCTTTTGGTTTGGGTTTTCTTAGATTTTTGGATCCGTTGCGGTGTACTGGGCAGCCTCTGGCAGACAAAATGAAAAAAATTGTACCCAGGGGTCTTGTCGTTTAAACGTTCTGGATAAATCTTTTTTTCTACAGTCTACCGTCCAATTTCTCAATCAAATCCTCCAAACATCAGAAATCTCTAGTCAAGGGAGCTGGAGCCTTGGTAACGGTATCCTAGCAGTTTGTCACAGCATTCTTTTACATCAAGACACGCGACAAATAGTAAGAGGTGAGACATCTATATCCTTATCCTCCCATCCCTTATCACGTCTCACTGCGCATGTCTTTGGCAGTTCGTCGAACATGCGCAATAAATATCGCGAGGCACAGGCCCAAACTGTTAAGAAAATCGATCTGTACGAGGTCCAAACTGAGTCTGACTATCTACCTCAAAGCGTTGCCCAGTCCCCAAATGACAAGTGTCCAATCTTCCTCTCATTTCTACCAAGGGCTATGCGCATGATTTTGAGTGGTTCTAGTCTATTTCCAGAAAAAAAAATTGTAATGAGTTTTTCTATTATAATTACCTGTTTTTAGATCTTGGAAATCTACTTTTATACATGTCAACCACATATCAAGACATCGGTATCCTTTGACTGTCCCAGTGACGTCTATTTTTACGTAATGTTGGATTATCATTCATTATGAAGTACTAGTCTTAACTTATGCCATTCAGATATCAGGGATCGTGCAAGGTTTTACTATTCACTTCTAGCGAATGTGTCTAGTAAGAAGGTGAGAAATGTTTCCTTTTTCTATTGCTTTGGCCAAATACTGGGAGAAATTTTATATAATAGTGATTGGAAAGAAATGGGAATTTGATGTTCCTCGCTAAAACGAGCTCACTTCTCTTCAAAGCTCCTAAAATCCTGTGTTCCAACAAAAATAAATAGGCGAAAATAGTTTAAACCTTATACTTGCATTGCGTTCATTTTTGGCAGGCTTCTAAGATACTCACCTCAGACACTACAATGAAACAGTCTCTGACTGTGATGGCGGGTAAGATTGAGACATTATTACAATCACTATTTAGTAACAATACGTTGGTTTGGAAACGTGACTTTTGAGCAAATTTTACGCGAATAAATATTTAAAAAAAATTAATTTGATGGAAACAACATTTTTTATTCTTTTAGATGGATTTTTTATCAGGAAACCTTCGGTTTCTCTTAGTACTTTACTCAAGGGCTATTATTGGATTGGTTAGGATTTCGTGCATTTTGATTGTTCAGTACGGAAGCCATTTAAAAGTGTCATCGTACTTCATCTTCCTTACATCGATCGATCTTTGCTTTTGTATTTCAGAAGACATAACTACAACTTCGTTTTCTACTGCTCCTCCTGTACAACACATCAAAACTTCATTTTTAAAGATAACAAGGTAGTGTTGCATTCCCAAAAACCCTCTAAAAGGCTACATCACTCCCAGATTTATGTGTTGTTTTGTTTGAATTTTGTTTCCTTTTGTTGATGTTTACGTTTAGAATACCGAAGGATGTTTTGGAACCCAAGAAACTCGCTAGTGAGGCAGTTGAATCCACGCTGGACCTCCAGCCTTACGGTGAGCACCTGATAGACCTTGACGGTTCGTTTTCGTCCTTGTGTCCATTAATCGAGGGAATGGGAACAAATGCTACTTCCTCCGTCTGTGATTGGCTAAAAGGACAAACAAAAAACAACCAAAATCGCTCTTTTTTTGTGAAATGACGTAAATAAAAACGAACCCAGAATTTCGAAATAAAGATTTTTGTGTTGAAAAAATGTAATTGCGCATGCTCATATGACCGCTGACCTATTCCTCCTCCAACCCTAAGCAGGAAAAGTGTTCACAACATATTGAATATTAGGTGTTTTCCTTAGGTCTCTTGGGTCACTACTGTAAAATGATCAACGATAACACATGGAATAGGGACATATCTATCGACTACTATGTACATTATGTAAGTGAATATATAAATGATGTTATCCTGTATCTCCCGCCCGGTACCAAAATGCAAGAAGAAGAATATGATTTCTTTTGTCTTTTAAGGCTGATCCACAGATTCTTACGTCTGCGCCCAGCAGATTATACGCACTTGTGTTACAGATAGACGCCAACAAAACATACGAACCTATACAAGGTATGTATACAACAATGGTAAGCAGTTAAAGAGTGGGCTATTTGTAACGGCATCCCCAGGCAAGATGGAATCCATGTTGGTGGTCGATTGACAAAGGATGCCAATAATCAGAAATCTCTTGTTGAATTACCACCAACATGGCCGCGAGGACGTAACGTGCAAATGAAGAATTGGCATGACGGGTTTATTTTACTACAACATCCAGAATGATTTGCGAATTTTCTTTTACTTTGAAATTCACGTGGTGTCAAAAAATAGTAAGGAATTTGATACTAATTACATGTAAGTGACAAAAGAAGGTGCGCAAAGAGTTCTGGTAGCTGTAGTACATCTTTGCAGTATAGGAAGTGTGCTTAATTTATTGGTTGCATTTGTTTTTCTTATATGTAAAACAAAGTTTTTAGCGGTTGTCCTTTTACTTTTTTAAGATATCCACATTCCATCACTATCTGCTGCAAATTCCTCCGAACCAAAAAGAGGTAAAGTAAAATCCCGGTGAAAATAATCTACTTCATCCTCGTTTTTCTAGCATTATCGAAGCACGAAGATATTACACTTCATGAAGTGATCTAAAATGGCGGAAACACATTATGCGCAGAATAATATTATCTACCAAAAGAAAAGGAAGTTCATTTTCTCTTGTGTCTACCCGTTTATTCTAATTTACAGGATGTCAGAAAATTAAAGTCAAGTTTACACCTAGGGAACCAGTCCCTGCTCGATTTGACGTTCGGTAAGAAGATTTCTCATACTGCACTTACTGCGATTCCCAGTCACACGCGACCAAGTGAGACCTAAATCACAAACGAAAAATAGTAGTATAGGGGATGGGGGTATCACCGCAGTCGATACACGGTAAATTCCCGCAGGAATTCCTCCCCCGATGATTACCCGTGCGGGAACAGCGCACCCATCCACTATATATTAGGTGGGAAGGAATCTAAGTAGTATATAGTGGATGGGTGCGCTGTTCCCGCACGGGTAATCATCGAGGGAGGAATTCCTGCGGGGATTTACCGTGTATCGACTGCGCTGATACCCCCATCCCCTATACTACTAAAAATTGAGTTTTGGTGGACGTCAATCAAAAGGGTTTCTTAAACATGTCTAAGGATTCCGACTCCGAATTTCAAACGTTTAACTGCAAACTATCAGTATTGACTTATCCTATCTTGAAGAAACTCAAATCATAGCAATAGCTTTGCAATCAAGCGTTAAGACTCGGAGCCGGAATCCTGCGACATTTTTGAGAAAATATATCCGCAGAGTGAGAAATTCACAGCGACAAGAAGCATGAGATAAGGACAACGATTTTTGCACATTTGCACGTGTTCACGTGAGTATTCACATCAGCCCTGGTGTAGAAACCAATAGAAACGATAGAAACCCTTTTGATTGACGTCCACCCAAATTCAATTTTTCGTTTGTGATGAAGGTCTAGTTGGTCGCGTGTGACTGGGAATCGCAGTAAAGTTTCGTTTGTCGTTGAATGTGATTAGAAAGTTTAAGATCCTCGTTTACGGCAAACGTGAAACGTCAGTTGACCATTCTTTAAAATTATTTAAAATTAGTGAAAAGGAATCGCAAAAATCTCCAAGTAGTAAATAAACAAAAGAATACTTGTCTTTGTCGAGGATTGCAAAAGGTAAAGTGAAATGTAGGGAAATGATGAAAACGTGGTCACGTTTGCCGTTTGCGAGAAGGAACCTATTATCTTAGCAGAGAGCCGGGGAGTTATGCATGACATCATTATGCGCATGGTTGCCTTGCATGAGTTGTTTTCTTTTTAGTGCTAGTTAGTTGCTCCTGCAAATGACTATAATATTTTTTGCTTTTTGAGAATATTTTGCTTTGTCTTTAGTGCCGTGTTTCAAAACGAAACTGGATTGACGTGTACGATGGCTTTAGATCAACTCGAAATACGATTCTCGGATCTATTTTTACCCCTCACACTACCCGAGATGTTTCAAAAGGTATTTAGTATATAAGTTCAAAAAAAGCGCTCTTTATACAAGACATATTTATGAACGGCTACGTAAACGCGTTGAGACGAACACCCTTTTGGTCTGGGTATATTCTTTGTTAGCTTCGTTCTATCGTATAACTAGGGTTCTTTTGTTGTTTCTATTGAATAGTCCCTTTCACAGTTCCCTGCGCCATCTTGAAATTAAGGTAGCCTTCGCATCGAACCGAGACGAACGGTGACCTTGCAATGATGGACACCTTTTTAAAACACCTTAAACAATTAATTACAGGTCTCTATCATTGCAAGCTCGCCGTTCGTCTCAATTCGATGCAATGGCACGGCTACCTTCCAAGATGGCACAGGGAGCTGTGAACGGGACTATTACGTAAACTGTGTCCGGTACGCGAAGGAGCCCTTGGTCTTCGTCAGGTAACTGATGGTTGGACGCTTGTAACGTGATATGCTAGGCCGGCCTATACGTAGTTGTATAGTTATTGCCCAGGTTTGTACTAACAAGTTTATGTCTGTCTGTCTTTATTGATGTAACTCCACTCATGTCATCTGATACATTGAACTTTATCTTATCGTCTTGTAGGAAAACATGGTTAAAACAAAAAAAAGGCTCTTTACAGACTTGTGGGAGAGTGTGAAGGATAACCAGAAAACAATGTGAGTGTTGCTGTGGTATATTATGGATACATGCAAATGACGTGCAAATGAGACAATAAGCATTGTATCGAGCCTCGCTTGTAAGATTCTTAGAACAAAAGAATATAACTGTAATAACATTTATTGAAAGGAAAAGTCTTGTGTATACACCTGTTTCGAAGGCGATAGGCGATAGGTCATTCCGAAACGGAAATGGTTTTGTGGACTACAAACGACATTGAATCAGTCTCAACCCTAAGGTACACAAGTCATTCCAGCTTTTCTTGGACTAATCTTGGAATGACCTTTGTCCTATTGCTTTTCACGGACCTTTTCACGCGGCGCCATTTTTATTCCCATGAGAATAAAAAAATGTTGAACCACGCGGCGTGGGAAGATGTGTTGTCATCAGTCGACATGGAAGCCGCGTGATAAAGGTCCATTATGGTTTGTTTTGATGTTCAATTACAGTGAAACACTGTTCAACAATGGAGCCATGTCAGTTGTCTGTCTGTCCATGGAATGGGGAAAAACTCAAAACTTCCTACAGAAACAGCTCGAGTCCTTCATAATCGATAGCAAAGGTATGGAAAATATCACTGGACTTGGGCGTAATGCCTTTCCACTTTACACCACACTGTTCTCTTTTTTTTTTTTTTTTTCTTTTTTTCTTTTTTTTTCTTTTAACATTTTTATTAATCATTAAACAAATAAATTAATTACCACACTGTTCTCTTGAATATTGCTTTTCAAGGAAGAAAAATATTATTCATCGTGGAATAGTAAATATATAAATTCAGGCATTGCCAAAGGTTGTACTGCCTAAAAGCGAAGCTACTCTTAGAATTGAATTGTCCTCCTAGACGGTACTAACCAGACGGTATCGTACCAGTTGAAAGGACAAACGCTACTCTCAAAAATGAATTGTCCTTCTAGACGGTATTAACCATGTTATCGTACTAGTTGAAAGGACAAAGCTACTCTTTGAAATGACCGTTAAGTAAGTGAACGATTTTTTTTACAGATAACGAGGTTCACGTAGGAATATTTTTGCCTCCTCGTCAGCATCTTCTACTGAAGTTGACCACGCGAAACCAAAAGACAGTCGTCGCCATAGCGACAGATGACTGGAAAATTCTGGGACTTGTGGAAAAGTACTTAAGGGAGGTTGAACTAGACGCTGTCGCAATCCAACATGGCTGCCGTTAAGTGATAGTCGTAATGCATTATGGTATAGGTTGGGTGCCACAACTCTCAACAACAACAACAACCACCTAACCAACCAACCAATTCAATTTCAATTGCAAGAGTAAAATCAAATTTCTTTATGAGAAAAAATAGGGGGAAAATGGCAAAGATCAAAATATATTAAAAAATGAAAATGAAGCTACAAAGGTGTGTAGATACAGGGAGAGCCTACGTAGCAAGTAGTTGATGTCTTAAATACAAATTATCACACATAATACAATAGATAGAACGACAATAGAATACGATAGATTTTCTGAATACATTTACATCGACTGAGTGTTATGTAGGTTCTTCCTCTAGATACATTATTTTTTTACAAGAGACAAAGAAATAAAATATTTTAAAAAAACCAGTGGTGGCTTTGACTTGAAAATAACAGATATTCTAAATAAAATTTACAAAATAACATGTGAATATGTACATGTGTTAAAGGGCATACCATATATCCGTGAAAGAAATTGTAAGAAAATCCAGAAAGGGTTGTTGCAAGTTGGGAAAACTTGTTGCGAAAAGTAGAACGTAGACCAACTTTCTTCACTCGTCCAACTTGTCACGCAACATTTTATGTGCAGAAGCGGCCACCATCTTGAATTATGTAGCTTGTAGCCAATCAGCGTGCAGAATATCACCGTGATAGTATTAACGCGCAACAATAGATTTGTTGCGCGACAAGTTGGACGTTTTTGTGTCTCGTATTTCAGCGCCTTAAGTTCAGTAGACCTGCAAAACTTTGTATTAGCTAATTTGTGCATTTTTTTAGCTAACCCCTTCACGAATACTTGGTATACACTCTACTAGTCTTTATACTAGTTATGGACTAGCTATGTGTTTACACTTAACATTAGTACTGAACTGGTAATCTATTAATTATATTAAACTAATAACGTATTTAAGCATGTTTTCTTGTCAACTTCATACCAAGAATGGTAATAGACCCTTTTCAAGTTCCAAATTACCGCTGTGTTTCTTGATTACAGACTCATTTACTCAGGCTTAGCCTCGAATCAGTGTCTAAATATTTACAAATACCAACAGTAAAGTAAAGAATGCACAACTTCAACAATACAAACACTTTGAAACTTGACGGACCTTGACTGGAACACGTGGATATTCTTCACAAAATCGAGGCTAAGACTGAGTAAATGAGTCTGTTATCAAGAAACACAGCGGTAATTTGGAACTCGAAAAGGGCCTATTGTATATAATAAGTAATTATACAGCTTCTCATTAATCTCATATAGGTAACTGTCCAATTATTTTCTTAATTGGACAGGTCTTGTTGATATGGGATTAATTAGGCAGCTATATAATTAATAGGTAATGGGATTTCATGCTCCCCAATCAAGAAATAATTAGACTCGAAAAATTCCTCGGCCTACGGCCTCATCCAATTTTGTCAGTCCTGGGAATTTTCCTCGTCCAATTATTTCTTAATTGGACAGCATGGAGTCCATTATATTACATATACTTATTATATTTTATTATTATACATGGACGATATACGCTTTTCTTTATCTATTAATCGATATTTTCTATCATTACATTTGGCAATCCATTTATGACGTAACATTTGTACGCTGGTCTAATCATAACTATTGTTACTTCACGTTGGCTATTGAAAAAATAGAAAACGCGCGCGCGTGCTGTGTGCAGTCATAAAGCACACGGGGGTTGGCAGAACACGAGAGAAGTGTTAGGAGAAGCACGACGCGTAGCGGAGTGCTTCTGGACACTTCTTGAGTGTTCTGCCAATCCCCAAGTGCTTTATGACTGCACACAGCACAGCAAGCAAGTTTTTTATTTCTTTTATAAAATACAAATTACAATAATAGATAGGAATGACGCAACGGAAAGTGCGCGCGCGTGCAATGTGCTCTCATAAAGCACGCGCTCCAAGCCAATCAGAATGCGCCATTCATAACAGTTATTTTATAATAGATGACATCTAATGGTAAGATGACGTCATCAAAACAACGAGAAATCGTCATGTGTATATATAAACCTATCACTCTAAGATTATAAATTTATCAAATCGTTCGATGACGTCATGATTAATAACCTCATGGCCTCGCTATCATGAGGTGGTTCACCATCGTTTACTTCACCAAGTTGTTCCAACTTGCACTAAATAGTTCGTTAATCTGGTAAAGTTAGCAGCCAGTGTAAGCATTTCTCTCTGTACCCCATATTCCCGTTCTGGCCGCTTTCATCGCTCTCAGGCTCGTAGTTCTTAGACATGATGTCATCAAACTCTTTCACGCTATTCCTTTCGTTACCCCCTTCCTTCGCTACAGGCGTGGTCATTAAGGATTTACTTGTCACGTGTTTATTGTGAACATGTTTTGTCCATGCTGAACCGGGTATGGTTTTATGTCTATTGACACCCATCTCCAATGGTCGATGTTGTGAAACTGGTAAACGAGCAACTGACGTGTTAGATTTTCCCATGGTAACTTTACTTCTTATTGGTACAGTGTCTAAGGACTTTGGAAAACTCGCCGACAAGAATTTTCGCTGTTTACTTGTGTTTGAAATAATTGAAGTTTTCGCATCCATGCGAGGGCTTGTGATTTCATTTCCTCTAGTATGTCCAATAGGACTGCACGGTGTACCCCGTTGAGAGTTGAACACCGCCCTTGATAAATGGGTTTCTGAATGCCGTGTGATTCCAAGCGGTCTGGGATGCCGTAGAACGGTTCTTGGTCTCAAAGTTGGACCAGGGACCTCGGGCAGGTCGGATCGCTTTGTTGGTGGAGGCTTTTCGCACATTATGGCTAACATTGGAGCTCGAAACTCTCAAAGACGGAATCCGAGGAAACTCTTGCTCGTTGTGTTAGGCAACTATCGCGTTAATGACTCACTATAGCAGCGGGTATCTTTAATTGTCCTGTTAAAAGATCGGTTTATTAAAGTTTATAACTAGAAATTTGCTTGGAGATACCTGACAAGGCTTGAGAAATAGGGAGGCACTGGAAACGAGGATGTATCAAACCGGGATGTAAATAAAGCAAGTTCAACACACTTGAAATGCTGAGTAAAAATAGCATGTTTTGTTCATCACTATACAGCACCTTAGACACATCAGGGTTGCGTCACGTGACGGCAAATCCCCAAGTAATCAGGGCCCAGTTGTACGAAGGATGAATAGCGCTATCGACGGATAAATTACCCAGTGGATAAATCCAAATCAGGGTGGCTTCACGTGACGGCAAATCCCCAAGCAATCAGGGCCCTGTTGTACGAAGGATGAATAGCGCTATCTGACGGATAAATTACCCAGTAGATAAATACAAATCAGGGTGGCGTCACGTGGCAGCAAATCCCCAAGCAATCAGGGCCCTGTTGTACGAAGGATGAATAGCGCTATCTGACGGATAAATTACCCAGCAGATAAATACAAATCAGGGTGGCGTCACGTGGCAGCAAATCCCCAAGCAATCAGGGCCCTGTTGTACGAAGGATGAATAGCGCTATCCGACGGATAAATTACCCAGCAGATAAATCCAAATCAGGGTGGCTTCACGTGACGACAAATCCCCAAGTAATCAGGGCCCGGTTGTACGAAGGATGAATAGCGCTATCCGACGGATAAATTACCCTGCAGATAAATTCATTGCATAACAGCATCGACTTATCCCAATGGATAAGGATTTAACCTACTTCGGATAGCACTATCCACCCTGCGTACAACCGGGCCCAGACTTCACTTTTCCCAATTCAATGCAATCCTGAATGGGAAAATTAAAACTAGTGCTAATATAAGCTCAACACTAGATCCCCTTCATTCGTATAAAAACGCTACTTTTTCCAGTGCGTTTTGGACTCCCGTTTGACCTACACGGCTTTTATCGAATTTTCTTCGAAATTGCTCGAACCGCAGCCCGTATGAATGCGAAATTAAACCAAAACAACCGTACAAAAAACTCTGGTGTGAACGGCAATCATTGAATGGATACAAAGTAGATACAAGTGAGGTGCATTTCCTTATTCAATGCAGATGTTTTTCACACTCCAAAACACAGTTGAATATAATAAAGCATCCAATATCAATGACGAATGTTTTATCAACCAAACCTAAAAACCGGTAGGAAAAAAATGAAATCAAAAACAACTAAGAGCGCTATGAATACTGAGATTTGAATGATTCTCTTGAAACAGTTCACGTCTGGCCTGGAGCATATTATCGCAAATGCTAGTATCAGCTATTAGCTTTTAATGTGTAATGTGTGTGAAAGACTGTCAAATAGCCGTTCTATTTCGTTGAAGTATTTCGTATATTGCCCATCCAAGCCCTCATAACATATACGAGTGTTTGACAGACGAATATTTAAATAGAAAATATTAAAAACAAGTTCTCCACTGAAGCGAAGATTAAGAAAAAGCGTAAATAGGTAGAATCGAAATAAAATAAAGACGAAAACTCAAAGATAGATAGAAGTAGGGAATCGATGATGAAAATCGAGAGATCTTTCATATTATTACAGTATATCTTCAAATTCATTTTTGGTTCTAAGAATTGCCGAAATTACCGGCATCACGTCCTTCATCGACATGACAAACTTTTCAGTACTTGAAAAATCAATAGTTTAGTTTCTATTCGAATGATTTATTGCTGGTAAAAATGCTGAAGAAAATGAGTTGAAAATTTGAACAGTTTTAGATTACTTAGTTGTACTCTTACGAGGAATACGATAAAATCAATAAAGATAGCGTTATACCTACCGAATAACACCTTTGAATACGAAGTTTTCAAATACGGTTAAGAATGTTTTTCTTTCAAAGCGATGCGTTGAGCTTTGTAATGGGCGAAAAAGGAGGAAAATCCGACTTCAATCAGAAGGTTCGAGTTCTTTTCAATAATCAAAGAAAACCATGTGGGCGAATGTTTTGTATATCTGGGTAAAACGGAAAAATAAGCCCGACAAATGTTCCGTGGACCACACGCATCCTCACTATGCAATCCTATTGGACCGTGTCAGTGGATATTGTCGTTAGCCTTCGAAAGAAAACTCAACAGGGATCACAGGAAGCTAGAGAGGGTAATGAGACTATTCACATCTGAGGTCTATTATTGTAGATATGTTATTTTATTAAGAAATTGTGATAGGATGTTCGTCATAAACAGTCCTTTGAATGTTATGATTAATCAAGGACAGACAAGGAAGTAAATTATACGCGTTCGTCGGTGAGAAATGGTGACGTCAAACAGCTGGCTCGACCAATAGGAGGGTGGATAACAGACAGCTGGTGCAAGCACTAAACGAACGCTTCATTAGTGTCTTATATATAATCAAATTTCTAGTAGTATTGACTTTGATCGACCAGCTAGTACGACCACCTAGCGACCACTTCAAAGGAATGGACGACCGCACGACCAGCTATTCCGACCGGTTTTTAATGTTGTTAAATAGCTCGCTCGACTAGCTACGACCAGCTAAATCGATGCTTTTCACTCAACCATTTTGTCAAAGAAATCAAAGTTTTCATATATTACTATTAAATATAAGACATTGTCATATCGGGTGTGTCTAATACCTAACGACAAGGATGTGCAGTCAGAGGGCTGTCCTGGCTCAAAGATTAAGCCTAGGGCAAACGTCGATGAACTTTCCATGCACCGAACTCATTAAAAACAATGGATATCAGGTGATAATGAGGCGGCATTCTTTGATGTAATTAAGTTCGGTGCATGGAAAGTTCGACGTTTGCCCTAGGCCTAAGGCAACCCTTTTTGTTAGGAACAAGTTAAATACACGTCCAATGCCTAACATCACGTATCTACTTTGTAAAAAAATAAGCACTCAGAGGACTCATTATCGGCTGGCTCAAAGACAGAGATCATCCTCTCTATTATAGACACTACTTTTCTTAATGCGGAAATGGTCAGATAAATCCTAATCAAATTCTGAGCAAACGTCGTAAATAGTATATCTGTCGGCGCTTTTCTGGTGAGTAGAGTATTTTAATAATCTTAGAGTATTTTAATAATCTTAAAAGAAGATGACAAATTGACAAATAAAATGCGATTGAGATTCCATTTCACAAACTTAATCATTTTATTTTTGTTAAAAAATATTCTTAACATCTTAATTTTTGTTCAATACAACATACTACGCATTCCCTACCAGCTGGCTGACCGTAAACTAGCTCTTTTTGGTTGGTTTTTGATTGGATACTCGTGATTCCATTTTTAGGACCAGCCAAAGACGTCATTAAAAAATCTTTAAGAATCTGTTATTTTCATTTTTTCCCGTCTTGATCACAATACATATGAGCTACAATGTTAAAAATAGGAAGAAAAAAAGGCGCTGTGTGAAAAACGTACATTTTTGTTCGTCTAAAAAAAACTAGGATACAAATCACTTGAGAAGGAAAAAAAAACTTGGTACTGATGAGTTCTGGTTTCACTTTACGTCATTTCCGGTTTCGAGTGCGGAAATCGCATGCCAGTTTTCAATGAAAATGTGTAATGCATTGCTAATAACACATGATGGTCAGTATTATATTATATTATTATATTATTATATCAGTATTTAGTTAGAGTGATTCCAAGCTAAATCATACCCAAGCTAGACTAGAATTCACCCTGTCTATTGATGGTCTTCAATCTTTCCCAAGAGAATGTAATTACAAAAGACCCTGCGGCCATGTTGGAGGATATAACAAGAGACTAATGACCAATCTTTTGTTAAATTCCTCCAACATGGCGGCCGTAAAAACCATCTATTTACATACATACTTTATAATCTTTTCCCAGTAGGCCCTTTCAAAGACAATAAGAAGACTATACGAAAAAAAAGAATCGAACTGATTTATGAGAAATTAGTTATCGATAAAAGATATCTAGCGCGTTCAAAAGTATTGATGATGTGTTGCAAGTGTGTTGCTGACAACACTGTAAGTATAGCATACATGCCTCATCTCTACCTTATTGGGTTGGGAAAGACAAGGTCTTAAAACTTTGTGGTTCTTCGTTGTAGCGTGGAAATAATAAGCTAAGTGCACTTCTATGATACAGCAGTGGTTCTCGGTGAAGCGAATCGACCTGCCTTCGCGATACGTCTGGGATAGAGGGACTTTGTAACCTAAAAAGATGTCTGTCATGTGACAAAAGTGGGGAAGGAGGGTGGGTAAAAAAATTGTTCATAATTGGATTTTGATTGGCAGGTCTCATTAAAGTTAATGTCTCTGCGGGAGAAGAGGTGTGATTAACAGAAAATGGAAAGGTTTCTCTTGCTAAATTTTCCCTAACAAAGTGTGTTGACGAGTTTTCTATATTCTTTAGGATAAGTCTGTTGGTATAATCATCATTGTTATGCGCGATGGATCTCCAGTCTGAGAAGGGGTAGTAAGTCAGATGTTTGTTTGAAAATTTGGATAGTGGACGTAAAGGATCGTGGATCGTAGGAATTGAGCTAAGGTATCTGGAATCTGACCTCATTGGAAAAAAAGTACCAGTGGAATGGACCAAACTTTTGTTTAAAACTTTGTTGGAAAACATAGAACAAGGATGGTGAACTGGTGGATCTTGGATCATCGGTTTTGGAATGGGGCGATTCCACGCATAAGAAAGAAGAATCAATATATGGCTCGTAATAATCCTATTTGCCAAGGCATTCCAATGAATTCCATCATTCTCTCTCAGTTCTATACGATGTACCAAAACAGAATACAAGTCCAAGAACACGAAACCATAAGACTGGACAATGTCTGCGACAATAAAGTTGGCTTCAATAATTTCCTGTGCAGGAATATTCTCATAATATGGCAACAGAAAACCACCTTTACATTTGGAATCTAAAGGAAGAGTAGCATTCCAGATAAAAACTGCATCACTAGGAATGACTTTCTTCAACCCAGCCATTAGCTTATGCATGTTGTCAACGTACTGTAGAGGGCCATAGAGACCGTACCGGTGAAGATCCCAGAGGCAAGAGTTCATGATGATAGCATGAGGGCGCATACATTTTATACCGTGCAGAATTGATTTCATATAATCAGAATAACATCGTGTAACGAAGTAAAATCTAATGACGGTAGATTCGTTGTTAAATTGGCGTACCTCGCGGTAGTTGATCCCATTCTTCATTTCTCCCAGTTGACCACCTTCTAGCAGTTTGTCGCCTAAAAATTCCAGCTCTCCCTGATAGTAAATAGAAATATAGATAAAAAATATAGAAAATATACAAAGAAGCTTAGGGTTGGTATGTTATTTATGGTAGGGAGGGGTGGGCAGGGGTAAAGTGAGCTAGATATTGACAATCTTAACTTAGGGGTAATTTCTCGGAAAAGGGGTTTGTTAAGTAACGGTTTATAGGGGTAATAACTTAGGACGGGTTTATCAGATAACTTAGGAATATTTTTAGGATTGGTTTTATACAAATTTAGTTAACATGCTGTAGATACACGAGTGCTATTATTATTATTATTATTATTATTATTATTATTATCATTACTATTATTATCATTGTTAATCTCCTAACTTTGTCAATCAAGCCCATGCAAAAGTAGACATGAATCCGTGATGAAAAAAACTTCCAAGTTTCTCTCCCAATAACTTACTTCCCTTACTTTTCCCTTCCTGTAACCTTCCCTAGCCTCCAATAAACGGAACGTTTCCTTAATAGATGCTTTTCCCGCCAGTCACATGACATATCATTCCCTTAAAGGTTATTTCTTTCTCCATCACTATTAATTTAAAAATGACATTATTATGGATACAACTGAAACAAACAATTCTCTCTTGAAAAGTTTTAAATGAGAAAACAAGGTCAGCGGATGCAACTTGAAGAAAACTTATCAAGATGGTGCTTCACGATCAAAAGAGGCTACACTTCAAAAATACCTATTTTAATAGCCTGTGCACTCTACCAAACCTGGGTTACGACCTTCTACGGACCTTACTGCCAAGGCGAGGGCTGGGTCCAGCTGCACCTAAGCTTTTGAGGTTGAGGAAGCCTGGGTCAAGTTGGCATTGCAGTGCTTTGTGGGACTGTTTGAAGGAATATTTTTTAAAGATTCGTCGATTTTGTCCCTAAACAATCCCACAATGCACAGCAGTGCCAACTAGACACAGTTTTTTTCTTCGACTTTGGGATGGCTAATACTTCAATACTACTGAGCATGGAGTGTCTGATGTCTACAGTTTCATACCTTGGTCTTTAGATGCTGGTTTGTCAGATATGTACTGGTTGGGTCTGGCACCAGGAGACGAATAAGATCCTTGTACATGCTTCGTTGGACTATCAAAAAGGACACATTTATTAGTATCACAAAAACTCAAACAAAATGGCGGTTTTTTTTTTTTTTTTTTTTTAATTTGGGCCTCCCCCTTCGGAAAATCCTGGCTACGCTCAAAACTACCAGCAAATCCGAGGAAATGAAGACAGGAAATACCTTCACCACATTCCGTCTATTGGTTCACTAGTCAGACACAAAGCATTCAACTGAGGGGCTGCATGGTCCAAATTTGAATCATCCTTTGAAACTACGTTGCAGCCTCGATTGAAAAATCTTTGTGTTTGACCAGTGAACTGATGATGGAAAGTGGTGAATATATGGAACTCATTACGTTACGTTACTTTGCTACCACCCCACCCCCCTTGAATTTGCACTCGCCTTTTCTCCCTGATGTGTTTGGGCACCTCAGTAGACCAAAATTAACCTCCACTGAGAAAAGTCCAGTGTATGCTTTAAAAAAAAATTTTTTTTTTGACCTTAAATCCCAAGGACCTCCATTCAAGTTCGATTCCAACTCCTCCAAACGATTTCCTAAGGTGTAAAAAGCGCAATTTTTCATCGTTTGTTGGTCAACAGACGAAAGCTTCCCATGATTCTCTTAGCTTTCACTTTCTACTTGTGTTTTCGAGTTCCCTCACGCATTTATTTATCTATTTTAATAAAACTATTGAATTAAAAACAAGTTAATGCTTTAAGACTGGTGAAAAAATCTCAGTATGCAGTTGTATTGTTAGTAATATCATTGCAAGGCGAATTCCATTATCATTAGTTGGTTTCGATTCGATTTAGGGGCTGAAACGTTTACATTCATAGCTCATGCTCAGCTCATGCGTTCCTATCAGGATGTAAAGATTCATTTCATTATAGGAAGTTTGATTTCCATCGTGCTTCGAAGATTGCATTAATGAAACGAATGTTCTAAATTTCAATCCTGGTCTTTGCCTCAAAACATCAACATGTTCATTTGTGAAAGGAATTTTTGAACAAAACTCCACACCAAACCATACTTAGTTAATGGAGTGGAGCTCTATAACTATGACCAAACAAATAACTTTAAAATAGTATCTACAATAGTTGAAATAAATTTAGCTTTCTGTGAAGAAATACTCTTAACTCCGAGACCAGAATTCAAATTCGAAACCTTCGTTTCATTAGTGCATAAGCTTCAAAACGGGAAATCAGTGAATCTTTGAACCTTTAATAATAGGAACGCATGAGCTAGTTTGACTATAAAGAACCCAGCATCTTGTTCTCAGGCCAATATAAGCAATATTCAAACGCCGTTCTAGCTTTATCAAGTTCACTGGGTATTTTAAAAACCCAATGTGAATAATACTTCTCTTAAACGAATTTCTGTTTTAAAAACACGCATTAAACTTCTGTTAACGCAGAGGAAATCACTAATTTACACAGCTTGTTTACTGCAGAACACGAAATACATTTATATCTTAAATAATACATTTGCCACCAGAAGTAATGTATAATATACGATGTTTTTTTCTAAATTTCTTCTTCTTGAATACATTAAGTGACCAGCACGCTGCACAAAGCAGTTTGAAAATTCAATGGAAATCAAGTACTAACATTTTTAATTACAGCTAAACGAAAGAAGTTTGGGAAAATCATTTTGTTAAAAGAATACAGTAAAGCAGAGCTCATCAGCTGCTGATATGCAAATACTTACTCGAGTCTCCGATCACCATTACTCGCTTATTGAACAGGAAGTTCGCCACTTGTTCACTGTTGAATATCTCCATCACTGCACAAGGAAGATGGGAAAATACCCGAGCTTAAGGAGCAAGCAAGACACGGCCAATTCTAGGAACAGTCTGGCGAGAAAAAGATGAGACTGGCGAAAGCGAAAGTACGAACAGTATACCTGCTATATTTATGTATGCTAATGTTTTACCAAAGGTTATCACAGGTTAAAACCGGGTGAATGATGTCATATTATGGCGCGCGGAATGGTTCAAAATTGTCATTTCAATGTAATTGAATATTCGTTTGTTGTGTACACTTATCAGTGCATTGCATTACACAAGCACGTTCCATATGTTTTTTTTTTTTGTCAATCAATGCTCATAAAAATAGTCCATTGCGAAAACTTCGGTCGATTTACAATAGCTCTCTAAATCACCAAAACTCTGTCAATTACAAAAACTCGGTCAATTACAAAAACTCGGTCAATTACGAAAACTCGGTCAATTCAGCAAAAAACTCTGTCGATTACAAAAACTCGGTCAATTACAAAAACTCGGTCAATTACAAAAACTCGGTCAATTCAGCAAAAAACTCTGTCGATTACAAAAACTCGGTCAATTACAAAAACTCGATCAATTCAGCAAAAAAACTCTGTCGATTACGTAACATTAGCACGTGTCATATGTCTTTTGTCAATCATCACGCGTAAAACTCTGTCGATTCAGCAAAAAAACTTTGTCGATTCAGCAAAACTTTGTCGATTACGTAACACAGGTAAGCACAAGATATGTCTTTCTTTTGTCAATCATCACGCGTAGCATCCAAAGTCGACGTCAGAAATACTATTTGACTGTTAGTCACTAAATACACGGCCGGCCAAGTAAAAGTAAGAGTTAGTTAGGGAGAACGGAGGCATTTAGCTATATACAGACCGGGGATATATGTATCAGGCATGAACAATACACTCTAAGACCATTCTGCCACTACACAAGGCTTTGCAAGGCACGGGGATATGACTTAACCATAGTTTATGACTCAACTATTAATTATCTTTGCAATTTTCACGAGAAGGTAGACTGAGCTGAGTACCGCTCATAATCGCATGGGGAGCTTTTAACATTTCAGGCTTTAACTTAGAAAATGATATATATACTTTCAATGAAACAACGTTCTTGAATCAACCTCAATCAATTTGTGCAACATATTGTATTGTTCATGCTTGATACGTATCCCCGGTCTGTATATAGCTAAATGCCTCCGTTCTCGCTAACTAACTCTTACTTTTACTTGGCCGGCCGTGTATTTAGTGACTAACAGTCAAACTAAGACCAAAAAAACAAAACAATGGAATATAGTATGTCATATAGTATTTCTGACGTCGACTGAGAGGAGCTTTGGATGCTACGCGTTTTGATTGACAAAAAAAAGACATATCTTGTGCTTACCTGTGTTACGTAATCGAAAAAGTTTTGCTGAATCGACAGAGTTTTACGCGTGATGATTGACAAAAGACATGACACGTGCTAATGTTACGTAATCGACAGAGTTTTTTGCTGAATTGACCGAGTTTGATTGACAACAAGCCTATATCGCTTCGAAAGCGATGATGTTTCGGCCCGTAATCTATTTATTGCGTGGCATTGCTGTATAAAGAATTTTGTTCTTGCTGTGGTAATGATTGGGTCTCCTGTATTTTGAAAATGGCAGACAAGAGCGATCTCGCGGTACACTTTCACGTTGCAAAGTCTTACGCAAATTTCGATGGAAACATTTGTTATAAAATTCTCTTGGACGAAACACATCGTAATTAAGTTTTTTGAAGATTTTAGTGGTTCTTGCTTTGAAACATCGTAGTGTTTTGGGGAAAATCAGGGCAACGTACATACATATAACGTCTCGCCGAACAAATGAGAGATCCGACAATAGATATAAACAATGATCGAGTATCGCAGAGAGCAGAGTACAAAGTGCAAAATATTTTGGCACATGAGCATTACTGTATGCGCTATGTTGAATGTAGGATACTTTTTAAACCTTCATTCTGCTCTTTGACATTTATGGTAAATGTATTTAGCTCTTATATCGTAGAAAAGATACAAGGCTTGTCTTTGACCAGTGCGCCGTCACTTTTCAATAACTTACCTACTTGGCGACTTGGACCTAGATACTGACTTAGGAATAAAATACGCATTGTCGTAGGGTTAATCAATAATATATTTTTTTCCAAAAAATGGCGTCATGCGAAAGGGCATAATATAGTCTACACAACTACCTCAGAATAGATTCACCGCAACTCTCCGAAATACTCCGCATGGTGAAATGTTTTACATTTTCCCATTGCTTATGATGGAAACGGCATATGATTGGATTAGGTGCAAAACTCTGACAGCTAAATGACACGCACGGAGACTATTATGGGCCAGCAAACCGAATGTAGTGACTGTTTCGGCCTGAGGGCCGAAACAAAAAAAACATATGGAACGTGCTTGTGTAAAACAATGAACTGATAAGTGTACACATTCAAGCGAAGTAACGCAATTGACAACAAATATTCAATTACATTGAAATGACAATTTTGAACCATTCCGCGCGCCATAATGTCTGCTGTTTATATATTTTTGTCCATGGGCATAATACGTATAGAGATGCCCCCCAACCCCCCCTCCCCCCTGCATTGATTTCCTAGAGAAATTGTTCTGGGGGAACAAAACAATAGGCCGTTTTTTTTTATGCAATAAACATCCATTGTTTTGTCCCCCAGAACAACTCCTTTAGGGATTCAGTACAAGGGTTCTATTATTTTAGACAAAAAATCTCAAGATTAGAAACTGGAAACTTGCAAAATTTTGGCACTAATTTGTTTTTAATATTTTTAGTTAATTTTTCACGGATGTATGGTATGTACTCTAAGAAAGTTTAATTAACATAACATCAACAGACAAAACAGTATAACTGGAACAAGCTTTACTACAAAATAACTCATTATTTTCGATAAATATGTTGATGCTAAAAGTTCATCAAAAATATTTTACATTCTATATTTCCTAAATATTACTTAACTTTGTTTATGATTTAATATACGTAACAAAAAGCAATTGACTATACGGCGGTTGACGTTCCCCCATTATCCGCAGTTGTGTGCAACTCATAAAATTAAAAACGTGTTTAAGTTCCATTAATGATTACTATCCTACACCACCATAACCTTGATTGACAGGAGCCAATCAATTATGACAATGGATTTCAATAGTGATACGCGACTGCTACGGTAACTCCAGTGCCCCTAAACACTATGTATATAAATATAAGCTCAAAAGTAGCCTCCTCCGCGATCCGCAGGCTACTCCATATATACCCCATATATTCTCTGTTGGGACCCCTGTGTTAAATCTCATGGCAGAGAAGGGTTAGGAACTAGGAACAGGAAGCCCAAGGAGCAAAAGGAGAGCAAAAAGAGCCAAGGAGATGTCTGTGGAGGAGGCTAGCTCAAAACTGGAGTATTAATGAATAACATGTACCAGCTTGTATTTAGTGAGGGGAGGATGTGAGAACGGAAGGATTCTAACAGTCGATATATCACATGGGTATTCAAGTATACTTTCCTTGTACTATCTATCTATATACTGTATTAACATTACTAAACATCAACGTATATATTAATTATTAATAACGTACAAAAATGAAATTTATAACCAAATACTTTGTGTATTATACAAATGAGGAAGGGGGAAATGACTTTGAATGATCAGTAATAATTCAGAGTAATGTTTTGTAGTAGGATACTTTAAGACTCTTTAAGCAGCTCGAAAATCAAATTATGAGGTCCAGCATACTATTTGGTTTCTTAAATACATGATCATAAATGTTCACTCTGCCCTTATAGTCTTGTTTTCATGTGGTACAATAAGCATGTTTTGTGTCGAGGCCATTCAACAAACTAGTGTTCCTAGATTTAGCCCTCTTAGTCTTGTTATGAAGATCTTCAGCAAGAGCTCTTCTCAGTCTCCTTCATTTGTAGCAATTCCCCTCATAGCCTCATTCTGATGTCAATAAAGGCCGGTTTTCATAATAGCATCCTATTATTAATATCTATAATTATTACTATAATAATAACCTTGATTAATCTGCCATGATCGTGTATAATGATTGTAATAAAATAAAGGCTGTGCATTGTTCATGTAGGGCCCAGCTCTTCCTCGAGAAAGAAGAGTATTGAACCATTGCTGTTGTTGTTGAATGTCTTGTAGGCTTTGTTGACTCTCTGTCCAATAGCAATTGCTCTGGACAAAATTGTAAGATGGAACGCATTGGCGTTGTGGAAGGACATTGGTTTCAATTCGATTTCCTGAATACACAGGAATAGATGCATGACATGTTGAAGAGCTTGTAGAGTGTTGTCCAGATAAAGGTAATGCATTCCTCATGGGGTACTGGCGAGATGTGGTACTACTGTCACGCTCATTCTTACCTCTCTTGACTGGAGGAGGCTTTAGATCATGATGTGGTAGGTTTTTGTTCTCATTAGCTGCGGCCTCAGTTGGTGCTTTTCTCTTGAGGTTACCAGAAGGTTTTCTGGAGTCATCTGCTTTCTTCTTGACCTCACTGACCTTATGCTGTTTAGTTATTCTGCTGGAAGCCTCATCCCCTGTAGTCTTGCGCTTTTGACCTCCAGACGATACTTCAGAAAGCTTTGTTGAAGAAGCCCTCCCTGAAAATGACTTCTTAGCTTCACTATGGCTTTTACCAGAAGTATTTGAGAGAGCACTCTCTGCAAGCTTCTGTTTCTTGGGTTGTACATCCATTGAAGCTTTGTGCTCCAGGTCTTTTACAGGAGCCTTTCTTTTTGTAGAAGGAACAGGATGTTTTGTTTTGTTTTGCACTTTACTGGATTCAAAAACATCATTGATTTTGCTTGGTTTATTCTGATCCACAGTGCTACCACCAACACGTAGTTGTTCCTTGGTCTGAACAACACTGTCTACTGAAGATTTTACCACATGAAGTTCTTTTTGAATCTGTGTGTTCAAGGTACTTGCCTCTTGATTGATTATTACAGGAATATTTGAGGTCCTTTGGGGTGCATGTACTGTAGTTATCCTACTGCATGCTTGTTTCTTATTTGGTAAGTCATATTTACGCAACTGTGACACATTAGCTAACAAGGGAATACTATTACCAGTAGTGCAAAGAGCATTCTCCTTCCCCAAGCACTGAGTTGTCTTGGTAACAGATGACATCACAGGTGTACTTAATGATGGCGCGTGGCCAGCCAGAGATGCCGGAGGTATATATACAGAAGCACAAATAGCATTGTGTTGATTTATGGAAGCTGTTGTCTTGGCAACTTGAGATGATGCTACTTGATTGACAGGTATGGTTAACTGTGACCGGTGACTAGTTGGTAGGGCAACCTTATTTGAAGGAGCAGCAACATTACTTTGCTTATCATAGTAAGACGTCATCTTGGTAACAGGGGATGGGTTCATCATGGTAACCTGGGATGTCACAGGAAGGACAGGTAAGTTCATTTGTGACACATGATTGTGTGATGATAAGGCAGGATTAATGGATGAAGTACATGTGGTTGGCTGTATCTCTACCACGCTGTCCTTCTCTTTACTTGCAATGCAAGTAGACAATACCTGAATCACCAGAGAACTGGACTGTGATGCTGTACTGGTCAAGCCTTTGCCAGTCAAGGTGTTTTCTCCACCTTCATTAGTCTGTGTCCCATTTGTATCACTAAAATAAGAAGTTGCATTCTTGCTAGCACCAGAACAAGCATTAAAGTCTTGTTCCAGATTCTGGGATAATCCTAGCTTTTGGTCAATATATCGCTCTGTCAATGGACTATCAAGGGTTGTAGTGCTTTCATTCTGCTGTAACAAGCTCTTAGTCATAGAGACTGTTTCCATTGGTGAGCTAGCATAGATTGGTTTAGCGAATGGTTCACTTTCTTTGTTAACATCAGAGGTGAGACCAGGAATAACAGGACTTGGCATTTGATTGTCTTTACTCACTGTTGTACTACTTATGATAATTGGACTGCCCATTAACCTAAATCTATCCTTATAAGTATTAGGCTTCTGTACTACATATCTAGCATCACCTGAAGAGTTAAACCCATACCTATCTATGTGTAACTCAGAAGTATACGATCCAAAAGAAGCATTACGTGGCCTCTCAGCTAATGGTTGTAAACGTGGCTCTCTGGGTATGTCAAGTGGCATTGTCTTGGGGACTGGTAAATTCCATGCACGGCACAGATGTAAAAGAATAAGATTGGATATCCTTCGGTGTGCAAAATGATTCCAGTGAATTCCATCTTTGGCTCGATGGTAAAGTTGATGAACAAATAAGGAATGTAAATCGAGAAATATGAAGCCATAAGACCGGACAATGTCAGCGGCAATAAAGTTGGCTTCAATGATTTCCTGTGCAGGAATATTCTCATAATATGGCAACAGAAAACCACCTTTACATTTGGAATCTAAAGGAAGAGTAGCATTCCAGATAAAAACTGCATCACTAGGAATGACTTTTTTCAAACCTACCATCAGTTTCTTCATGTTAACATGATAAGAATCTGGACCACGAGGACCATATCGGTGAAGGTCCCAGAGGCAAGAGTTCATGATAACAGCATGGGGTTGCATAGTTTTGAGTTCATTGAGGACTGATTCCAAATGGTCTGAGTAACATCGGGTTGCAAAGTAAAATTTAACAACAGATGTTCCATTGTCATATTGTCGTACCTCACGGTAATTGATCCCTGTCTTGACTTCACCAAGCTGACCACCTTGCAATAGTTTATCATTCAAGAAGTCAATTTCACCCTAAACAAAAAGAGATCTTTGTTGGCCATGTCATACATCAGGACAATTATCAAGAGAATTTCCCACTCACACACAAAATGTATGATATGTATAATATACATGCATTAGTTTTGATAGGGGGAGTGAAAGCTCCAAGCCCTCTCCCCACCCCCACCCCCAATTACCTTTCTTATGACCCCCAAGTAAATCTACCCCTCCAATTTTTGCTAGGTTCTATCTAGATGGGATACTCGCAGTCCAGGTGATTGAGAGAGACTAGGATTAACGAAGTACACCATAGGTTTCCGAACACACGAGTGGGACTTTATAGAAATTTTGGTTCTCTTTACTTAGAAAAAAAACTAGGTGAAGACACCAAGAATCGAAACCCTAACCCTAACCACTAGACCACGAAGGGAATTTGCTGGGTGGTCTCATTTTTTAGACATATTAAAACACATGAATATTTATCATAGCTTAATTTATGCTATCATAGGGTACGACTACTAGCCGACTGAATAAAATTCCCCTGACAATTATACTCTCCCTAGTCTCTCTCAATCACCTGGACTGCGAGTATCCCATCTAGCCATAACCGTTTTGCTATTCATCCTGTGATAATAACCCTACCTGGGATAATAACAGAATATTTTTGGCTTAATTAATAGGTAGAGTGATGTGGATTTAGAATTAATATAAAACAAAGCATATTTTTACAAGATGAATGTTACCTGGAAGCTTAAATCAAATTGTTAGTTCATGAAGGCATTACCTTCTAAAATATTTGACAAGCTAGGTAAATGTATTCCTTGTATAAAAACTTAAATAAGTCAGTCTTCTTTCGTTCAAAATTTAGCAAAAACCAGTTTAATATTAAGTTACACCTAGCTATTCTTCTTTGTCATTTGTTATATAAAGACTTTTAAAAGATAAGACATACCTTGGCTTTGAGCTCCTTTGAAGTTAGGTATCTAGTATTACTTCCAGGAGAAAGAAGGCAAACCAGGTCTTTGTAAACACATCGCTGAACTACGGTAGACAAGCAATATATACTTTTATGAACTCTTTTGTTCTTTCGTTTAAACAATAGACTAAAATAACGTGGTGAAATGTTGAACTTCAACCTTGAGTTTATACTCACTGGAATCTCCTATAACGACGACTAGCTTTTTCCAGAAAATCTTCGACACGTCTTCGCTGGTAAATAATTCCATTTTACAAATACGAGGAGGGAGACTTAAAACAGCATTTAGAGAGTTCGCGATATATGTTTTATAGCCCGTAAACGGTTTTGAATGAAAACTTCTGTCTTCGTGGAAGCCCTCGCATCTCCTCGCATGTGGAACTGTCAAAGAGTTCGACTCAACATATCAACCAATCATAACATGTCACCAATCATGTTTCTCGTTATATTTTGTATTGTGCGCTCTTATTGGATCACACAGGTGTCATAAAACGCGCGAAAATATCGCGGCATTATTTTACGCGGGCTTGCTACACGTACTTCTAAAATGAATTCTAATAATAGAATCAAAATATTCTATTTTTGGAGAAAAACTTCAAGCAATTCTAGGCACAGAATAAGTACAATTCCCGACTGTCGGTCAGTTTGAGACGCGTGAAAATAAACGCATATTTGATAACAAACATCAGGTTTGTTTTCTCTATTGATTTATTGGTTTGATATTACCGTAACATTTCTTTTATTTTAAATACTTTTACACCCCCTAATTTTAAAGCCGGGTTGGCTCTTTTCTTGCTCTCGCGGAATAGTTTACACTCCGCCGGGTAGCCCTTCCCTCCCTGATCAGTGTTCAAACGAGGTATCACGTAGTCTCTTATGCAGCCGCTATTAGTGTCGTCACGCAACGCTTACGCACCTAAGTAGGGGAGTGAGCGTCTCGTGACGACACTAATAGCGGCTGCGCTGGTGAAATAGCAGCACCCAATCACAGCGCTTCAATATTTAAGGAAAGCCATTAAAATCATTCGAGCCAAACAGTGCGATAGTCTAAACAGGCCATTATTTTGACTACGCTTACCTTTGCTCCATCTACGCGCACATGATATTTCTGTCAAATTGCGGCGTTGTTCTCATATCCGCTTTTAGAGGTCATTGGTGAGATTTTGGCTTTTCATTTATCAGGCAACAATATATATAACGCTGATAATGACGAAAATGCAAAGCACCGAGACTCTAAAGAAAATAAGACGTTGATTTGTTCTGTGTGCCACTTTTATGGAAAGTTCAGTCTATACCCAGTTAATTATCTGTATAGCTATTGAGAAGAGTTCTATCTAACAAATACTGTATGAAGACTCCTAAATTCTTCAGGTTCTAGAGTAATGGAGTATTGATTTGGTTTGGTATGAGCCGTGACAGGAATTGTGATTCGACCAAGAGAAGGTGGTTCAGTCTTCTCATGTAGGACCTGAAATGTGAAGACATTCTTCCTTAGTAACAAGAGAAATTCGAAGACAATGAAGGAGAAACAAAATCAAGTAAACGAAAGAAGAATTGTGAAGAAATGGGAGGAAAGAAAAAAGGTTTTCAATATTTCAATACCTTGGAGAAAGTAGGTGAGAGGAATGAGGAAAATGACCCTGACGACTGACCACCTTTGAATTCTGCCGCCATTAATCTTTGGACTTTAGCTTGAACCTGCGTAATAAAAAATAACATAATGGGAATCATGTTAGAGAATTCTTGAAAATATTGAAATGCATCCAACAGTGCCCGCGAAACTAGCTTAGTAGTGGTCACTGAGAAAATCGTGAGGAAGTTGAAAACTTCCTTATTCTTTACTTTCACATCCCCATAATGCCTTGCGTCTTTGGGGGGTAACCAATCAAAAAACTGTCCCAAATTGAAAGGTTTCTTAATTGAATTTATACTATACCTGCTTTTATCTGTACAATACTGATTATCAGTTTATTCCAAGCTATTTTTGCGTGTACAGATCATTAAGAGTTTTGGTCTTACAGAAAATGTATTGACTTACGAAAAAATGTTTAAAATTTACCTTAAACGTCTTCAAGCTTCTATCTTTCTCTGTTTTTTACTTCTTCATTTTATTTTTGGATACCGAACAAGGTATTTTCAACATTGTCTGACAAGCGTTTAGCAAAATAAGTGGGTTTTTACCCTCTGGTTACCCCCCAAAGACGCAAAGTATTATGGGGATGTGAAAGTAGAGAATACGTTTCTGGTGGGGCTATATGAAACATTTTCGAAGAGCAATGAGGACACCAATTTTTAAATATCCTTCAAAATTTTAATATCTGTGGACAAAAAGGTTGAGGGGGTATATGTTGGGAGTGTAGTCCTACAAGTTACTCTTCCCTTCGCGGGCCCTGTCCAAGCGTTTGCGATAGAAAAATCCAAAACATACCTCTTCTTTCTGAAGCTTTAATTGCATCAAAGTTGCAGTGTTCTCTATTAAATGATTGGATGGTGACATCTTTGCCAAGGTAGGTACCGTACCTGGTTAGAAGCGATAGAGTTAGCTTGGCAACCGATGCTGGTTTATTTATAGTTTATCATCGTTATACGAAGCATGTGGGAGGGGAATACGAACCTGGTTTTCTGTTTGAGACATCGACAACCTTTGGTGTTGCACTCAACACTTGCAGTTTCTGATAAGATGAAAATAATAAAATAATAAAAATACTGTTATTCTATTCTGCAAAGAACTACCTTTAGAAAAGCAACAAATCAAGGAAGCGGGTTAAACTGCATAAAAAGCCTCCTCCTCCTCCTTTGGAGACCCCCTTCACAATGGAGACCCCCCCCCCCAAACACATCCCCAAAAAAACTAGCCTTCTCTAGGAAAAGGTAAAGAAAGCGACAATGAATCAAAAACTTGATGACAAGTCTGAATAAAGAAGAAGATAAAAACCTCAAGTAAGGCTGCAGTTTCTCGTGCAACAGAAGCTAAACTCGGTACTTCCTCTTCATGTCTTTGGGGTTCCTGTGTCTCCTGGACCTCAGGTCGAGGTTGTATTTTTGGTGGTACAAAGATTTGTGGGAGTTCCTCTAACTTTTCCTGCGTGGATGGAAAATCACATGAATGAGAAACAAAAGAAATCTCAGTGATGCGACTAAATAAGCTATGGTTTCAATACCTTGAATTGTCGGCTCTTCAAGCGGATGTTCGTGTTTTTAAGGTGCTTTAAGGCAATCTTGAGAGACTCGACCTGGAAGTAAGACAATATAATAAATTATTCATAGGAAGATTGGTAAAAGTCATGCAAAAAGCATTACATTGTTTTTGCCCTATCTTAAGGTTGCCGTGAAACCCTCTATTTTGATTGGATGTCAGCAGATGGGCATACCTGAGCCAAGACGATAGGCGAGTCTTTGATGACAACTTGTACTGGCTGTTGACCAGTTCCTTGTAACCCCCTCAGCGGGCTTCCTGGACCACCTTTACCACCTGTAGTGAGTTGCAAAAATTGTGTGAGTTTCTATGGATACAGGCTTTCTATTAGTCAGAGACCAAGGTACATTCTGGTCTAGCTTGGGTACATCCACCTTTTTGGATAAGTGAGAGAGAGAGAGAGAGAGAGAGAAGGAAAGAAAAAAACAACACATGGTACCGTTTTTTTACCTGCAACGACAGCTGCGATGCTAGAAGAAGATGAAGCATGCCGAGCAAGGTCAGCTAGAAGAGTCTTTTTGGAATAGGCATCCAAGCGCTTCTTCATTTCAGCTTTTTCTTTCTCCAAAGCATCGATATCTCCTTGCAGCTCGTCCATGGTATCCTCGAACTCTCTTTAGCAGACAAAAAAACAGAAGGTGAGGATTACGGAATAGAATCAGTTTGTAAGACATTTCTTTATTCAACGGAATTTGTGGAAAATGTCAACTATTACTGTTGTTCTACTCTAACCGTGAGCACTCGAGTTTATTTAATTTTTCATTTACGTAAATATACTTTTATTTTTTCTTTCGCTTTCATCATTTCATCTTTCAATACATGTAACTCGAGTTATATCGTTTTCGATTCGTAATCTGATTGATTGACAAAGTCGAGTGTTCACGATTAGAGTAGACGACAGCAAAGAAGACTGAAATAAGAATCTCACTTTTCTTTCTTTTGTAGTTCCTGCACAGCTTGTTCCATCTTACGATTCGCAGCTTCAACGCGAGCATCAGCCTTGATAAACAAAAATGATTTATTAAAACTTTAAAACAGACAATGCCTGGTACATACAGATAAAAGCTCAAATACTGAATATGGTGGACTCGTATTATGCCCACATTAATGAGATACTCTTCAAGTGAGCACCCTATTTCTCCCCTACTATATATATATTGGTAATAATATTCATACCTCTTTTGAAGCGTTCTCTAGTCGTTTCTCCAGCAAGCCGATCCTGATGTTTGCTTGACTTAGCTCTTCGTTCTGATAAAGAAGATCAAAACCATTACGGTGATTACCATATACAAGCCACTGACTATCTAACGGGGGTGGGGCGAGTTATGTTTAGTCCCGCGCTAAGAGAGGGCACTGGCGCAAATAGGGCTCTGCAAAAGTCTATCAATTTTACATACCTTCAGTTTAACATTCTTCTTGAGATCAAGCATATCGTTTTCTTTCTGCAAGAGTTTTTCCTCTACTCCCGCGGTATCGAAGAGCTCTGACTTGAAGGATTTGGACCGCTCCAGGTATGGTGGGTCCACCTAGATTAATATCAAGGACTTCAGTATTTGTCGGTATGGAGTCCACTAACAAATATTTGTTAATCAAATTTACAGACAGACAGACAGTGGTGCGTCCAGGAGAATGGTGCGTCGTCAAAAGAGTAAGCTACTTTCTGCAAGATTGATCGCGGATCTATTCCTTCTCTCCTAAGTCTTCTAATGACGTTACGCCTCTATTTTAGAGTGAAAACATGGCACAAACCTTTGGTTCTTCAATGGCCTCAGCGTCATACTCTCCTTCCTGCATCTTTATGGCAAATCCGGCCAAGAATGACATGATGGTGTGGAACGTCTCGCTAGATACCAACATATTGGCCATCAATAAACCATGGAAATAAAAATAACTGGGCTGGGATTCCTGTGTATGTGATTTCTAGCACAAGGATCCCATGAATAAATAATTGGGTACTGTACCGACTGTACCTGCAGGCTTGTTTTGGATCGGAGTCTTCTTTTTCAAATACGAGCATCGTGACGTCTAACGCCATCTCTTCCACCTGACCGATTAGCAAATGCTCGTTATCTGAGGACGTAAGCAAAAAGTATAAGTACCTTTACATCAACAAGGAGAACAAAATGCAGAGACAACTAGATAGACTTGTCTCCGTAGCCGTTCTAGTGTCCTAAGAAAGACTACCAGACAGACAGGCAGACAGGCAAGCACAGACAGAGATAGACAGACAGAAAGGGACGGCAAGAGAGACAGACAGAAAAATACAAGAACCAACAAAGGATTATTAAACTCTACTAGCTTAGGGCGTTGAGGACGTGAGGCAGATAAAAAATAAATAAAGGTGTCGCAGACTTGCAGATACGAGCAGGTAGACAGACAGATTGAAAGAATGGTTTTAGTATCGGAACGTTATTGTACCTGGAAGAGCAGCAGCCTTTTGGGACAGAAGAGCCACCAGGTCCTGTGCGAACCTGACCAGCAGCTGCTGTTGTTTGATCGACTCCACCAAATCTTGCTGAATCTAGGAATAAGTTTGAAATGCTTATGTTAAAAATAAGGATATACATGATGTTTTTGTATCTCCAGAAAGAAAACTCCCCACACCCACATCCCCACCCGCTGGGGATATTAGACTAGCTACTAATCCTCGTCCATGCAAATTAATCTTAATAAGGATATACGTGGTGTTTTTGTGTCTCCAGAAAGACAACTCCCCACACCCCCACCCCCTGGGGATATTAGACTAGCTACTAATCCTCGTCCATGCAAATTAATCTTAATAAGGATATACGTGGTGTTTTTGTATCTCCAGAAAGAAAACTCCCTACACCCACACCCCCTGTGATAGAACCCCTGTGTTCTCACCTTTTCAGGGAATGACAGAATACTCTTGTCGTCCTGTGGCATTCGTCTCTTTATCTAAAAAGACAGGGGGGAAGAAACATTTAAAATATCTAAAAAGAGCACAGATTGAGTAGCATCTCTATATTTACTACAAATAATGCATTCCTCATATTTTTTAGTAGATTTTACGATTGGTAATGTCATGAATATGAAGAGAAACTTGTGGAAATACCTTTTTACAGAGCTGCCTCACTTCCACATTCCTCAGCTCCATATCTTGTACCAGTGCACCAAACTCACTGCCTTCGGAACAAGTCTGGTGAGAAAGGGAAAAATGCATTAATAAAACAGCTTATTTTGGGGGAAAGTAGACAATAAAATACTCAGCAGTTGAAAGAATGATTAGATGGATGAATGAATGAAAAGGATGAATCGATGGATTGATAGTTGGATTAAAAGATGAATGGAAAGATGAATGGACGGACGGACGGACGGATGCACGGACGGACGGATGCACGGACGGACGGATGGACGATGAATGAATGGATAGATAGATGGAAAGATGTATGGATTGATGGAAGAATGGTTGGAAGGAAAATGGACAGATTAGTTGTAAGTATGGTTGGAGGAACACGAAGATAATCTTTTTTACCTTTGATAAACTTTTGAGTCTTTCAATATCAATGGTCATCCCATCACAAGCTATGTTAAATATTTTCAGCTGATCATTGAGGTACTCTGTACATGATACTGGATTATTAGCCAAGTGAAACCCAGCCATTGTCTAAAACAAATAGAGAACAATAATCCCGTTACTTCGCGCATGTAAAGGTACTACCATAGACCAAAACTACCTGTGTGGGCAATAATATTTCGTGGTGTACTTACGGTGTAGTAGTGAATGGCTTTCTCCAGTGGTTCCATCCCAATATTTTCATCAAGCTGCAGAAATTTATGAAAAAACAATTCTAAATTATTATAGATGTTTTGTATCAACCACGTAATACTTTTTTTTTAACCAAGCTTTCGGAGATAATTCACCATCATCTGGGTATTGAAAAATAATAATTATAGAGCACGAGGTAAATTATTTTTCAATGCCCTGATGATGGAGAATTATCTCCGAAAGCTTGGTTAAGAAAAAAGTATTACTTGGTTGATACAAAACATCTATAATAATGAAACCTACATACCATAATATACTTCAATTCTAAATTACTCATGATATGCTTCAAAAAAAGATACAGGGGAGGATCCAGAATTTTCACCCAGGGGGGCTTGATCTGACAAACCGAACCATAAGAGGACTGTAGTTTGGTGAACCAAAAAAAAAAACACCTAGCTTTTAATTAGGTGGATCGAATTTGTCCTTTGCCTGGTTTGTTCCAATCAAGATGATCTAATTACAGTGTTTGTAGTTGTCTTTGAGGGAGATGATGTCGTTGATCATGGTTTAGGCATTCGGGTTAACCCCTTCCCCCTAGATTGCCCTAAATGAAATAATGGAACTTCAGCCAAGTCCTGCCAACTAACCAACAAAACTCCACAAGAAACAAGGATGTATTGGGTAATATATTTTTGTTGTTCATGACAAAAATAGTCAAAAAAAACTCCAAAGATCTGGCAAAGCAGTTTGTGTTCAACTAACATGGTTCTTGCAGAGAAGATCAATCAGGGTGTCCAGTGCTTTCTCATGTATTGCTAATTCAGGGTAAATACCAACTAGTTTATTAAACAAGCTTGTGTCACATTTATGTAGAGCCCTGAAAAATGAAAAGATAAATTATGAACCTTTTTGCGTAGTTTCTTTGTCAGATGCAGTAACACAAAAAGATACTCAGCCTCATTGTCATGCTTCATTGTTGATTTGACATCCAACCTCACTTTCATTTTTATTGTTTCAATTGCCTCCAGTCAATGACATACTTCATTGTTGTTTTGACATACAGCCTCGCTATCATCTTTATTGTTCCAAAGTCACCCAGCCTCACTTTCATGCTTTATCTTGCCTCACCTTTACGTTGACCATTATAAGTTCCAAACATTATACCATCTTACCTCTCAAAATGTTTCACAACGGCTTGTAATCTGGCAAGAAGGTAAGTAAGACCACAGGCAAAGCTAAGACCATCACCATTGGTAGTAGATATCAAGGACAAATCTTCCAAGCACGCTGAGATGTCATACTACGATTAAAAAATACCAACTATAATCAAGAAAAATTCACTCTCATTCCTGATTGGTTGAACATGTATAGTTACACCGAGGGTTGTTCTAGTTTGTTCCAGCACTAAAACGTGTAAAGAAGTACATGTACATGTACCTCCTCGTTACCCCTGTAGAAAGAGGGACTGGGTTTTACCTCACCCAACATTTTGCTCATAAATATCCACTAAATGTTTGACAGCTTATCAAACATTCACTCTTCAACAAGTCTGCTATATTTCAAAATCTATACCCCATGCCCCCTCCTCATTTCAAAGATGGTAGAGCGGTCCTTGTACAACAGCTTTATACTACAGTGTATAACTGATCTACTGAGAGACAGTTTGCATTCAGTTTACCTTACCTTTTGTCTTAGTTGAGAGATGAGAAGCTCCGTCTTAAAACTCATTCTTGGAATAAGAAGAAGCAACAGGATGCTGTCATTATCCCCTGAAATTTACGGAATAGGTTACTAGTACCATACAACATGTACTAAGTTGCTTACAGTACGCACAACTGAATAAGTCATTTCTCTTGTTCTTTAACAAAAGTCTACAGGTTTATTACCTCCTCGGCTCAGAAAAGCATCAGGTAGAAAACTGTTGAGCATTTTAATGTGTTCATTGGCCTGTTCCACTTGAAACTTTCTCATCTCATTGTCAACAGTCTAAAATAGAATCACAGTAAAACTGGAGGTCAACAGGCCCGTACCAATTCCTCTTGAAATCAAGAGTTAAGAGGATTAATTGCCATGAGTAAGAGTAAAATTCTATTGTCTTGCCCTTCAAATTGAGCTACTCTGGGAATTGATACAAAGGGTCTACAGTATACTATCAATAATAATAATATTAATAATAACAATAATAATAACTCTTTATTCAATTGATTAATTACAAATCAAAAATGTGCAATAAAAATACATAAATGAATTCTAAAATACTAAAACTACAGATAAACGTCTCAATACACTAAAAATATCTAAAAATTAATCTATTAAAAAAACTATTTTTAAATCTACTAGTATTAATTTCTGGCATAACACAGCCACTTTTTCTAAGATAATATAGGCACTAAGTTATTCAAAGAATTGTTCTCTAGCATTTTCTAAAATTTTTCTATCTGATTGTTCTAATATGGCACCGTTTATTACATCTATCAAGGAAATTTTGAATGCAATTAAGTTTGGGTGGCAATGCCCCATAAATGGCATCACAAACACTTTTTGAGTACTCCAATGTCATTGTGAATAAGCTTACCTTAGCAAGAGATTTGATCTCTGCTGTCTTAACCTTAAAGTCTGTGAACTCTGGTTGAGGTATGTTGATATGTGGCATTTCAGTTCCCTCCTGCTTGCTCTGGAGTTCCTTGTTACTGTCCTGTAAGATACAATATGTGTGTATATTACATAGATAAATCCTCTTGAGCTATGAATCTCAGTGTCTTTAAAACTCACCTGCAATTTCGTTACCAGGTCTCTGAACTTTTCAATCGTTTGTTGGTAATCATGGACAGATTCTTGGGCCATTTCAAATTTACGGTCAGCCTACAAAAACAAATGTATTGAAAAAGATGATTAAATATAATATGAATAGCAAAATGCATGAATGGATAAGAGAAAATGAATGGGATGGTACAGAGAAAGGAATGGGTTTTTGGGTTAGTGGACGGATGGGATGAAATAGAACTGGATGGAGGAAGGGATGGATTGGTGCTATAGTGAATGAATGGGATGAAATAGATTGGCAAGATTGGTTGGTGGGTTAGTCGAAGATGGGATAATGATAGGATGGCATGGAGGAAGGGATGAAAGTGGGTAAGTGGATGGATGGGATGAAATAGAACTGGATGTAGGAAGGGATGGATTGGTGCTATAGTGAATGAATGGGATGAAATAGATTGATAGGATGGCATGGAGGAGTAGATGGATAGGATGACATAGGATGTATTAGTGGGGATGGACAAATGGACAGATGTAGGTAGGAAAAATGAAGGATAAAATGAGATAAGATGGGATGGGATGACTCCTCACTTCCACCACTTTGTTCTTCAACATGTCTATCTCTTCCCTTGCATCTCTTTCTGCCTGTAAATGTGTTTCTTCCAGCTCCTCATTCAAGTCACGCAATGCTTCCTAAAAAGTACAAGAGTAAGACTTTGGTGCTCACTGCTGTCATAAATATTTGAATTAAAAAAATGTTTCAAAAATCCTTACCAGGTCGGCAACTGTCTCATTGAGAGTTCTTAATTCCTCTTCAAGCTCCAGATTTTTATCTGTGAGGATTTCAACCATTTCCTCTGCACCAAGAGCAGTATCAACCTAAGGTAATGATAATGACAAGAATTATCAATCAAACCAATTTGAATTGGTCAAGTGATCAATGAACAGTAGTAAATCCAGGGTGATTCCATGGGTTCCCGTTTGCAAAGCTGATCGTCAGTTCTTAAAATCCTTAAAATGCAGGAAATAAAATTCAAACAACCAAGAGGCTATGTTTCTTTTTAACAAGTCTCATCGAAGTTTTGTTTTGGTAATTTCCAATGGTAGCGAAAGGACTTCATGATGGTAGCGAAAGGACTCCGGGTGGTAGCCAACCGACGGTAGCGAAAGTGCGTGGTAGCGAAACGACCGGTATTCGTATAAAAAGTTCGCATTTTGAAGCATCAAGTAGGGTTGGTAGGTACCGGTTGGTAAATCATGAACTACTTTTTTTATGTCATGGTAACATATTTCTTAAAGTGATTCTACACGTGGGCGAATTGGCAAACGCATGATCGATGATTTTATGAATGGGCGAATTGGCGTGGGCGAAATGGTCCGTGGGCAAAATGACTGGTTACCCTCCTAACTTTTAAAATCCTGGATCCCTATCAGTCTTGACTAGCTAGAAGCCATTTTGTTTTGGAAGAGAAGAAACCCACCTTTCCTAAGGCAACAGTGAAATTTAACATGTGAAGTTACAAATTACACATGAAATGTCACTTTGAAATTTAGGAGAAATTTGTCATCTATTGTAATTTAAGTCTTTAATTATATATGTTGTTCATGATAGTGTAATAATTTGCACTTAATGCCTTATATTCAACACACCTGTTCTTTCAGTTCAGCAACAGAATTTTCCACTTGCTGAAAACATAAATAATAATAATATTATATAATTGTCAATACCTTTTGTTTGTATTTATTTTTCGAGATAGCAATCTTGACCCCGACAACCTGACATTTTGGCACATCCAGCTTTTGTTTTTTGGGAGAGCCTCTTTCCAGCTTAAAACATCAGGGCCCAGTTGTACAAAGGATGGATAGTGCTAACCAATGGATAAAACCTTAACCAGTGGATAATAAATTGATGCTGTTATCCAATAAAAAAATTTATCCACTGGATAAGGACTTATCCATCTGGGCACGGTTGTACAAAGCCTGGATAGCGCTATCCAACGATTAAATTTTATCTAGTGGATAAATTTATTGCATAACAGCATTGGCTTATCCACTGGATAAGGATTTATCTGCTGGATAGCGATATCCAGGCTTTGTACAACCAGGCCCAGATAACTCTATCCACCCTTCCTACAACTGGGCTAAGATCGAGTCCTGAGTACCTCAAGTTCCTCCATGTATTTGTCCCTCTCTGCCTGCAGAGTAGTGTTAGCTGTTTGAAGATCTTTCACTTGTTTTTGTAACGACTGATTCTGCTGCTTCTCTATCACTTGAATTTCTTTCATCCTAGGAGATTGTGTATTCAAACTTTTAATGTGTCATGTGCTTTTATTAGGTGGGTGACATGGGTGGTGTAGTGGTTTACAGCTTGCCTCTCACCCCTGTGGTCCCTGTTTGAGCCCCGACTCAGACAGGATAATATGTAAGTTGAGTTACTTTGATGTGTTGTTCTCTCCCTTGCTACGAGGGTTTTCACCAGGTTCTCTGGTTTCCTTCCTCCATAAAAAATCAACATGTGAGTTGTGTTGTATGCTGTAGAATTTAGAAGTAGTAAATGTGGAGGGAACTTCATGGGAGAGCCCTGTACGGGGAGTGGTGTTTGTAAAACAAAAGTTTTAAAATGTTATTGTATTTTATTGCCGTTAGCTATTCGAACTTGTTTTTCAGTTCGTTATTTCTAATCCCCACCACGAGTACAGCAGTGGCGCAGCTCAAAGGGGATGAAACTGAAAGCATAAAAAGGCACCTCTGCCATTTTCTATACAGTTTACAGTATGTATGACCCTGCAACACAGCTCTAACCACTCTGAATTATATGTAATTTGAGTTGATTTTGAGAGGATCGAGGAAAACCTGGGGAAGAAAAACATCTCATTTGATAAGATTCCTTACCTAACAATGGCTTCTTTTAGTCTGCTGTTTTGTTGCTCTAGTTGTTTGACCTGAGCATTGGCAGCAGCTCCTTCCATTCCTGTACAAACCCATCAACAAAATTATGAATTTTAGTGTAAAGCTTATAAGTCAAATACAACTAGTAACGCTCTATCATCAATGCTGCATTTTGATTGGATAAGCTTAATACTAGGCTACAGACTAGGCTATAAGTTATAGCCTACTAGTAGCGAAAAGTGCTGTCTCTGAAAACTAAAAAATTTAATTATTAATTTATATATTAAAGATTAATCTATATATTTAACCTACATGTACTAGTTGGATTTGACTAAGACAATTAATTTTCTCTCCCTTATGAGTCAATATCCCATTAGGCCTCATGGGGTATTGACTCATAGCCCATTCAGGCTGGAGGAGTAATAATAATAATTATTGCTAAATATACAAATTTCATTATTTATTGAATAAACAGCTTGTGATAAATGTGATGGACACAGCCTACCTCCTTCGCTGATCTCATTCTTCAGGATCTCCAGGTCAAGAGTCAACTCTTCTACTCTGTCTTTCAACTGTTCATTCTCTTGTTGTAGACTTTCAAGCTACAAAAAAAATATTTCTTTTGTCAGAAATGTTTTGCAAAGAGAGCTTAAATTGATATTTATTAAGTAATAGCATGGATTAGATTATGAAGAGTTATCTTCACAGTTCCCTGTGCCATCTTAAAAGGTAACCATGGACATGTGCAAGAAAGTGAGAACGGCATTGACCTTGCAATGAGAGAAATGTGAATAATTGCCCAAGGTGTTGAAAAAGGTTTAATATATTTTTGCAAGATCAATGCTACATAGTACCCTATTATTTGGGTGTTCAAATGAATGCAATATTACAATTGTATATGCCTTGGTAAGTTTATAAGCATATTTCTGCATTCACACTCTTGACAATTTAATGTGCTTAACAGTTTTTTTACTTGATCAAGTGGTATATTCTCTAGAGGCTTAATATTAACATGTGACTACTTACTCTCTCTTCTGCCATTTCTTTGTCTAAAGTAGCCATTTCCACAGCTTCCTGTAGCTCTGTAAGATCATCTGAATGATCGTCTTTGTTTTGGTTAGCTTCCTTGAGTTCCTGTTACAAGTTGAGACGCCTCAAGTTAATATATATATATCTAATCCCAGATAAACATTGCAAATAATTATCATAATCTTAAGCAACACTTGAGTTTAGATTTCAGTCACAACAAAATATACCCTTTCATTATAAGCTATTGCTTGGTTTTAGAAAGAGGTTAGAATTATAAGATAACTTTTACATAGAGATTACCAGTACATACCTAATTACATGCTATAATAAATATACAACCAAGACAAATAAAAACGTTTGTTATCCTGCAAAAGTTAGCTAGAATAACCAAATGAAAGAAAGAAAAAATATATATAACGTGAATAATTAAATTTATTGCACTGTATGTTGCTTTATTTTTAGAATGTCAGCTAATTCTCAGGCTAATAATTTAATTCCAGAAAAAATATTTTAAAACAACAGGCCTGAGCAGGGAAAAGATTAAAGATGGAGATCAGAAAGATTTAAAAGTTATAGTAAAACCAAAATGTGATTTTAAAAAATAGATTACAAAATGCAAAATGCAAATTATTTTCATTAGCATGTTCTACATTTTAACAAAATAATATGATTATTTTATTATCAAAGGTTGGTTATTTTCATAATTTCTTGAAATAGAAATACTTGCATTTCATTTGCACATGTTTGCCTCAGCTAAATCACAATCGTTTTGGTTTTTTTCCCCATTGGTCAGAAATCTTTTCAGTTATCCATTTTTATCCAATTTCTAAAAACAATAGCCCTATTACCTGTGATCTAGTTACTTCTTACATTTCAAAAAAACTTATAGCTTGTATTAGTTTAGTTTTTCTAGCTGTCTACAAGCTTCCTCAAGATAATGCTCTTCCTATCTTGTTAACACTCGTAAAGATAGATACAATATTTAACATATTCAAAGAACTTCTCTTATAATCACTCTCTAGTGATGTAGGGTTTCCATAAGGAGTCTGATACTAGAGAATGCTCCGGAAACTAAGCAATATTCTTCCGCTTAAGTTAGTACCATGTTTTTCTCCCGTTATTTCAAAACTTAATGAAAACCCTACTCAGAGTAATTCTGGCTAGTTGCAATCTTCTCCTATATTTCAAAACTTATAAATACACGTACATAAGAGCTCTGAGATCTGCAAAGAAATACAGATATATGACTGTATATTAATGATAGATGCATATAGGTGTTAGAACATTACCTTTCTAGCAGCAGCAAGCTGATTTTGGAGGTCTCTTTGGGCTTCCTGCCATTTGCTTTTGTATTCTATCATCTGCAATTAACAATCCACATATGATATAAATCTCTGCATCAAATGGGGAAAAATTATAATATTACTCCTTAAATCTATTTTCATTGAATTCTCAAAAAGGATGTAAATTTTGGATTTAGATAAGAGGAATAAAATAACTTTTTTGGGGGAAAAAAGACTTTACCTGTCATCTTTCTATTTTCTATTTTGTTCTATCTTATTGTTTACACAGAAACAGCTGAGATTAGCCCTTGACTTTGAATTTGAAATTCAAAGCAAATCTTCAATAATAGGTAATGTTTAACAACTTCAAACTGGGAAGATAAAATAATCTCTAAAAATAACAAAAATATAAATCCTATTTGAAAGAGCAGACTTCACCCCAAAATCCTTAAATCTAAGCTTTGCAAAATTCTATGATTAAAAAAAAAATTAACAAAATTAGCATATCATTAAATCAAACAAAAAGATATTATCATGATATTGAAAACAAAAATGATGCTCTCACATGTTGCTAGACCCTCAGTGTGTTGCCATAGCAACATCCCAAAAAGACACATTTTACTTGAGATGAAAAAGATTTTAAAAGTTAGAGTGTTCATACTGTTATTTTGCATTTTAAAATAAACCATATTTCCCATTATCATGTGTAAAGTCAATTATTTTCTTCCACATTTTTAAGTTTCTGATTTTGATTTTTGAATGTTGACTTTCTTAAGATGAGTTCTCAAGAGGGGTAATGAAGAATGAAATACTACTGGATACCACTCTGACACCTTAATCCTTAACTACTATGAATATATTTTTGATATAAGCAATATAAAGATATTGATATCAATACTGTATGAACCTTGGAAGACAGACAGTATCTCTAAAAGGATTGAATGTTTTTCCAACAAAAAAAAATTCTAAATTTAAACTATCAATAAATCATTTTCACAAAAAATTTCTATGGTAATCTTGCCTTTAATTGAAGTTAAATAATTCTAAAACTTGGTTTGCATAGAGAAATAATTAATATTCTGATTTTGTATGGGAAATACCTGGATTTTAGACACATATTTTGCATATTGTAACAAAGAGAGAGGATATTATTCATGGCGGGGGGGGGGGGGAGGGGGGGGAGGGGGGGAGGGGGAGGGAGCATAATTGTATTGAAGGGAATAAGAGATGAAATAAGGTTTGTAATACATTGTCTTAATTTTGTACTGAAGAGAGGGGAGGGCAGGAAAAGGTTTTGTAATATGCTGTCCTACTGCAGATTTGTAATGAAGGGAGAGTGCAATGAAGCTTTGTAATATGTTATAATTTCTGGGCAGCTTAATTTTGACAACATGAAGGGAACAGTTGATTACTATCAGGATTAATTCTGAAATAAAGACTTGACGGAAGGTGATAGGAATTATCGTAAAGATACAGTACATTGATATTAAGGTGTTGTTTTTTTGTGTGCTAAGATAAGTTATTGGATATATAAAAAATGTTTCTTCAAGCGTTTTTTTTTTTTTGGAAACAGATTCTGAGCTCCAGCTGGGATATAAAACCCACAACCTTTTCTTTGTTAGTCAGACACTCGAACCAACTGAGCTACTGGAACTCATTCCCGTGGAACTCTGAACTTTTTTTCAAAAAATATTGATTGAAGAAACATACTTCACACTGTATCTTTAAGACATTTGATTTTATGGAGAGGCACTAATTTTTCATTTTCCCATCACCATTTTTTACCTGTTCCAGTTGCATTCTGTTTTTCTCCAATTCTTTCATTTTCAATTTATCTTCTTGTCTTTTTGCTTTTAATGTGTCTAGCTTCCCCTCCAGGTCAATAATCACTCTGTCCTTCTCCATGACTTTACGTTGAAGTTCTATGAACTCGTCAGCAGACACAGATGGTCCTGATGAACAAGAAAGGAACTTTAACAATTCAAAACTTTGCATTGAAACAATATAATGAGCTTGTCATTGAACTACTAAGAATGTTTGAGCATTTTTGGTCATCATATAATTTTATTATTATAAAAGTATCAAGAATTGAAAACTAAATGCAATTTGCTTATAGGTTAAGCTTTTTTGTTTCAGACCATGTGCCATTCCCTAGAGTATCATTTCTTTGTTTAATGACTGCACATATGAGAAGAAAAATGAATATGGATACAACAAATAATGTGTGCAATAACAAAGAAACTTTTTCGTCTAGTTTCAGAAATTATCCATACCCTCCCACAGAGATTTTCTTAAAAGACCCCCCTATCCCTGGAAATTCCAATTTCCGTCAATAGAAACTCTGTATTTTTTTGTTTTTTGTTTGACCCAACCCCCCTTAGAAATTCCAAATTCTTCTGTGGGGTGTGTATGGATAATTTCTGGAACTATACATTCTCAAGATAATGACACATGCTCTGAAACGAGAAAACGTTACACTAGAGTTAAAGAGGTCTATCCTATAACCTGAAGAGCTTGATGGCTTTCTCTCTGGAAGTCCCGAGCTTGCTGGCTTGTTAGTAGGTAAAGAGGGTGTATCTGGTGCAGGGGTAGTAGATGGTGTTGCAGATGGCGTTGGAATACTGGAGGATGGTGGTGGCTTTACTCTTGGACTCTGTAGTTTGGATACTGGTGGTGATGACTTCTTTGATTCAGGAGAAACATTTTCAAGTGATCCTCTTGAGCCAAACGACTGATGAAAAAGATTATAAAATGTGTAACTAATTTACAGTACAGTACTGTATTACACATTTCTACAGGTCTGGGTTTGTCTAGCCCCCGACAGAAATTTCCTCAGGATTATCACACAAATATTGACTCTGAACAAACAAAAAGAGAAGCTTAATTACATGTATGTGACTAACCAAAAACGTCTGCATAGGCTAGTAGGCAAGGCTAGGGTTTGCATATAAAGGTACTGCATAGGCTTGTTTTCCAGTGGAAGTGGGGTGGGGGCAGAAGTCACTACACACTAACTCAGGGGCGGCGGAATGGGTGGGGCAGGGGAGTGCTACAGCTCCCATCCACTTTTTTTCCTTTTCCCATACTGGTCTTTTCTTAGCCCGGCCCCCTCTTTCCCATACGAGTCTTATATATTTTCCAACCTTAGCCCCCCCCCCCCACTACAGTGGCCCCTGTAACTTGGACAATGTAATATTTCTCCCCCTCCCCTCCCCAAATTATATGCATACATATTACAAGTAAGCAGCAAGTAAATGGTGAGGTCACAGGACACCCCACAACCCTCCCGAATATATACACCTTCATTATAGATTGAGATTAGACTAGATCTCTTACCCTTTCCTTTTTCAGTGCATTCTTGGAATCCTTCAACCCTCCAAAATCAGCAGACAATGGCCTTACTGCCTTGGGAGGAGAAGGAGAGCCAGTTTTATCATCAAGGACGATAATCTGAGACTGGCGGACAAATATCCCATAGTTTTCTGGACACTTGAAGTATTCTTTTCCTTGTACTGTCATCAAGAGAGGTCAAAATAGATAGTGTTAGTTTCCTATACCAGAGAGGTGTGGGAGAGAGGTGTTGTGCATGTTCTTATATACAGTCAATTCAAAAAATGTTGTCGTCGACCAACTCAAGCCTACGCAACTGGACCAAAAGGAACTCTGGGTAGCAATCATTGAAGCCGAGTTGATTTCATAATTTTATCTGACTAGTTATGCCTGGTTTACAGCAGGAACCTTCCTAGGCGAGTGGGAAATACTGAAGGAGACTTTTTTTAATGCCTTCATATATTTTACGGGATTGTGAACTGAATCGTAACTACTTCGTTATTCTTTCCCTAAACCCGAAGACATGCATTTGATGGATTGTTTCTCGCCATTATTATCTTATTACTAGTGGGAACAATTAATTCAGAACGAATATTTAACCGCTTCAGTGATTTTTACCCATATTCCTTTTGGTCCAGCCGTGTAGGCTTGAGCTGGTCAACGACAACGTTTTTTGAATTGACTGAATCATTTCTGGTTGTCCATCATGAAGTTGGACTGACTGTCTGTCCATTAATTGTATCTGCCCGCCTGTGAGTCTGTTGAGCTGCGCCGCTGCTGTACTTGCAGCAGTGATAAGCAATGACAAGGGTTTTTATATTTTATATTTTTATTTTATATATTTCAATCACGTATGTCTGTCCATCTGTGTACACGCGTGTAATACACGCATTCTAAAATACTCACTACAAGATGTAAGTGCAGACATGAGATGGCAAATAATTATAGTAAACTTACACTTAATTAAGCCTATATGTAATCGTAGTAATACTGTACACTGACTACATTTGTAATTTTGACATACCTGTTCCATCATTCTTTCCTTTAGGTTCATCAAGAATAACACCAATCCACTTTCCAGTAGCAAATGACGTCGAGCCTACGTAAGCCACGGTTCCTTTCTGTCCTTTACCGACAGTTTCAACCCTCATTCCAATCTTCATGTTGGTCGCCATTTTGAATTGCTTCGTCTCTAAACTCAGCCCCACCAAAAATCAAACAGCTTCCATAAAAGAATTTTAAAAGGTCTAGAAGATAGCCACCCGTTTCTGGCTTCGATTGGAATTGGTTTTGAGCAATTTAAGGTCTTAGGAGAGCCAGAATTAGGGATTATTTGAACCAAACCTTGAGATTTTTTCCTCCCAAAAACAAATTTGACCGAGCATAAACTGCGCATGCTCTGACGTGTAACCAGGTCGGGTCCAAGATGGCGGACGGTGAGTTGGTGTTTTTTATTCTTTTAAACTTTTGATCCAGTTTATTTCTCGTCCAAAGCTCTTTAGTAGTTTTGTATTGATTTGGCAATGTTCCAACATATTTAATGAATCTTTCTGCTTTATATATTTCTCTGTTTTTGTTCTGCGATCAAGATATGGAAGAGATTTCGCCTATTATTCTAGAATGTTATTAACAGCTGATCTTATGATCGTTTATACTAAATTTGGGCAATGCCCTATACATCTATTGATGCGTATAATTATCTATGTAACATGTATTTCTTTGCAATTTTAGCTCATCCTACTCCATCTCGTTTTATTTAATTTTACCATGACTCAAATATTCAACACAACCGGCCGGAAGAGAGGAATTTTATTGCCAAAACTCGTTCGAGAAAATAAAAATGATTAACAGAAAAAGCATATTGATTCAAGAAAATAGACTGTTTTATAATGTCTTGCAACACTCTCGTAATGCAGACAATTTATTTTCTGATCTCTTCTTTCCCATCACAGTTTACACTCTGGGTTTTTAAATGAAATCACACATCATGGAGAACGTTTTTGAACTATCATGCATGACATATAATGTAGCAATATGCAATCATGCAGCTAATTTGGGAATATAATCTTGAATCATGCACCTCATTTATGTGCTATCACCAGCTGTGCAGATAACCCTTTGCTGTCCTGTATATACAGCATTAAAGGTCAAATTTTGACCTTTCTTTTTCTTGTGTAGTGTCTAACTTTGAAATCAATATACCACTAATAATTGCTTCAAAAGTGCTAGTGCTGACGTTCTAAATGAATCAAATTTATCATCTCTTATACAGATGAAAATCATGATGATCCAGCTCGTAATAGGCATCGGCAAAGGCGTGGCCTTCTTAAGATGTACTATGGAGTCGGCGAAGAGACAGGGAAACCCACATCCATTGACCCATGCGACATCAATGGGGCTCACTTCCAACCTGAGACATACTTAGACAAGACATTCAAAGAAAAAACACTTACTGAGCTTATGGATAAAGAAGGGGACATATCCAAGCGTAAGGATCCATCTTTAATCGTTGTAACCTAAGAACTAAAAAATGGGTGGTTTAGTAATCCAACCCAATCAAATTCCAATTGTTCAATTAATTTGGATTGTGTTGGATGTGTGTTATAAGGCCTCAATATCTACTGGTCATATGTTTTTCATTTTGATATTGAGAAATAAAAAACACCCTAATTATATGTTCCAGGAAGAGCCTGTGTTGGATCCTTTTAGCCTTTAAAGGGTTAATCCAACCCAATTGAATGTTCAATAATCAAACCATTCTTAAATCAAACCAAATCGACTAAAATTGAACCGTACCAAACTTAATTAGGTATTATTATCAATTTTTTATTTTATCACTGATGGAAGACTTATATTAAACTCAATAACTCATTTTGTCATTCACTTTAGAGATCAAGGCTTTAGACAGCGATATGCAGACATTGGTCTACGAAAACTATAATAAGTTCATCAGTGCGACAGATACCATAAGAAAGGCAAGGATAACAGATATATTTTTAGCTAGAGTATCAACACTGCAAATATACTTTCAGCATCTTTGGAAACTATTCCTTGAATGGTGTAGGGATTGCCATCAGGGGGGACATGAACATAGGTGAATGATGATGATGATAAAGCACATCATGGAAGGAACTAATTTGGTCATTACAAAATTGGTATCAGATCTGGGTAGTAGGGTGGTATGGAGTCTTATGCAGATGAGCCTTGCTGGGATTAGATGTACCAGGTTCTCTCCATGGGTTATACATGTGAAGTTCCTACCTCTAACAAGTTTTGTTGAGTATTTTAATGATAGCAAAATATGATAACAAAAAAAAACATGCTAGCTCCCCCTTGCTCTATTATCTATTCCGAGGTTGAGGAAAAAACCTGTTTGAGTTGGCATTTTAGTGCATCATAGGACTGTTTTAGGGGAGATATTTCAAAGATGGCTTCTAATTCGTCCAATAAAAAAGTCCCACATGTAATGCACTGCATTAAATGCCAATTCAAGTTGACTCAGTTTCTTCCCTCTACCTCTGAAAGTCTAATGCGACTCTCCCTATTTCACTGCTGCAGGTTGGATGGAATTAAATAAATAATGGATTTCTAATGAATATTTTTTCATATTATCTTAAAGATGAAACATGATTTCAAGAAAATGGAAGAAGAGATGACTGAGCTTGAAAAGAACATGTCTGCCATCACAGACTTCAGTGAGAAGATAAGCAGCACCTTACAAGACAAACGGCAACAAATTACAAAATTATCTGGTGTCCATACATTACTAACTAAGGTACTGAACTTATAGTGTAGTGTGGAACTCACAGTCCTGCATCTGTTATGTCTGTTCTGGAAACTGTCTTCACTTTAGTCGATAATCCAAGGTTTGGATCATTTATTAATGTCTAGTATTTGATTTTATTTCAGCTTCAGTTTCTGTTTGAATTACCATCCAGATTAAAGAAATGTGTAGAAATGAAACAATATGGACTGGCTGTCAGGTAATCCTCTAGTCATTTGCTAAGGGAATACAATCTAGTTGGAATTTGTTGGTAGAATGCTCTCATGGCATTTCCTTATATTGCCCACAGGCCATTCCCCAGGTACTATACACCTGTAAGACCCTCCTGTGAGCGTACCCCTGGAACCCTTCACTCCTGGAACGCTTTCAAAGGTCCTCTTGGACGCTTTACTCACTATATGCTTGGGTTGTTCCCCATAGGGACCCTTTACTCAGTTTACCCCAGGGACACTTATAGAAACCCTCGCTTTGCTCACCACTTGGACCCCACTTAATTCACAAAGTACTAGGAACTTCTACTCAGTACAACCCTTGGACGTTCCCCCAGGGACCATCTTCTCAGGGCATGCCTAGGATCCCTCTACTGACTTCACTCCTGGGACCCTCCCCTCAGGGTACCCCTAGGACCCTGGTCTTAGTATAATTTATAGTAAAAGTGCAGATTTTTCTAATATTTTGGCATGGAAATAAAATCAATACAGGTATTACACAAAAGCCAGGGATGTCTTACACCAATACAGTCATATGCCATCATTTCAAGGCATCCATCAAGATTGTGATGAAATAGTCAAAGAACTCATAACAAGACTAAGAGAGCAACTGAGAAATCCTAAGGTATAAGAGTAACTGAACTGACATCCCTTTTAACTCACAGTAAATTCCATATGATGAAATTTAAATACATGTACTGTGCGTGCAGTATAATCAAAGAACAATTTACACAGACATGTCATATGCCATAATATATGGCATGTCTGTATAGAAGTTTGTCTGACTAGGCGATCTATAAGATCTGTCATTCCTTTGCTGCAGGCATGCATAACAATTATCTACACAGACATGGCATATGCCATAATATATGGTATGTCTGAGTGTATAGAAGTGTGTCTGACTAGGCGATCTATAAGGTCTGTCATTTCTTTGTTGCAGGCATGCATACAAAATTCCACTCAATTTATAGATCTGTTTTGGAAAAATACTATGAATAGCTTTTCCTGATTTAAGTGACTTTGATTGTCATATAGTGAGTACACTGGATAGAGAGAATTTACTTGTTTTTTTTAATCATTTCTTTCAAGTCAACTCCCAAGCAGTTAGCAGAGTGTGTGGACTTGTTGCTACAACTTCATGAGCCAGCAGACGAACTGTGTGACGAATTCATTACCCAGTAAGTAAATAGTAATTAAAAGTAGTCTGGAAATTGTTGTGAAAAACTATCTACCTCTATTGGGGCAGATCTGAAGAGATTCAATAGGTGCTTGTTTACCTCATTTTTGGCCAGATATATTTTCTTGGAAATGTGGGGAACTGAATCTCTCATCTCTTTAGCTTGGGTAAAACGTTTTTCCATTTCAGATCACATGTCATTCTCTTGGGAATAAGATTCTTTGTTTGAGTTGTGTTTATATTCATGTGTCTTTTCATGTGCAACCATTAAACAAAGAAATAATACTAAAGGGAATGACACATGGTTTGAAATGGGAGAACATCATGCCCAAACTTAACAAGTCTATTAAACTTAATTTATGATTTTACATTGTCTCGTAGAGCAAGGGAAAGATTGGATGAAAATATAAGAGTCCTTGAAGCTCAAGTTGAATTTAAAAAGCAAGAATTACAGCCTGTTGAAGGTACAACTTAATACATAAAATTATGTTCACCACTTAACAGCAGGGACAAAAGAATGACCTAAAAACTTGGGGGTTAAGATTGAGACTAGTATGGGAAAACGTGGGGGGGAGGCTAAGATTGGAAAATATAAGAGACTAGTAGGAAAAGAGGGAAGAAGTGGGGGATCCATAGAGAGGGGGGGAGGAAGGGATTCCTATTCACTTTGTGGAGATACAGAAGATAAGCTCCTGATGATGGCCGTCACAAGAACAGCCAAAAATGTCAATGACCTTAAATATATATACTTAAAAGCTGTAAAACTTGACAAAACAAAAATAATGAAAATCTTAAAAGTAAGCTCCTGTTTTGCGAATACTTCACCTAACACATCATTAGTCTTTGGTTTTCTTTTCACGTTGTAATCAAGAAATCTTTTTCTCTCTCATGCAGCATCAGAATGTGATAGTACACAGGAAGAATCCAAACATCAAAGACCAATGGTAAGCAACAGAAGCAATTTCACTCTTTGGTCTTTGATGTTCTGTTTGTCGCTGAAAAAACGACTCTTATTTTATCATGATGGCGGATACGATCGATGATCGATCACTACAGTATAGATTTAAGCACCAGCTTCTTGTTTCTCTTCTCTAGCATGTCTGAGAAAAGATACTCGCTGTTGAATGTGTGACACACAACTTGATTATGAGTCTTTATAGGGTGCTTATGCTTATAATTGCTTCAAGTTGAAAATGATAACCAAGCTTAATCAAGTCTTTTCTTTTTTTCAGGATTTTCTGGAGTTCATTGACTGTGGGTGCAATGGCTTCCTAAGCACTGTGTGCTTGGTAATCGCTTCTTATAAGGAGCAGTTTGTAGAAAGACAAATTGGAGAGTAAGTTACTAGATATGGCACAAAACATGTGGGTTGGAAGTTCTTTCTCCTATGTTTCCAGAGTTCTTGGTTAAAAAAACAATGTATTACTCATGACAAGATATTGTAAGCAGTCTGTCAAGTCCCCAATTTACAGTACATCGTAAATCTAGCCGTTATTTAGCTTCTTTCGTGGAGCTAGTTGACCATCTCTCATTTTGTTTTCTTTCTTTGTTATTTGCTAGTCATGTGACAGATCCAGAAGAGTTAGAACGAGTGGTATCTAAGAAGCTGTCCAGTTTCATGCAGACGTTGATGGGCCAGTACTTCAAAATCACAGAAGCAAGAATTGAACTCGAGGTGTGTAAAAAGTATAGATAACGCACCATACAAAACGAAGCATAAGATTTTTATTTTATGGCAATAGCTTGAGCATTCGACAAGAGATCGAAGTGGAATTTAAAGTCAACTTTCTGCGTAATGTTTCAAAATTCAGACCATCATGTTTCATTCTCTTGCGTATTATGTTTTTGTTACCGCTAAAAATATTAATCTTAAAAGACTCATTAATATGGTTGAAATGGAATCTTAAAATTCCCAAAAGGTTTGAAATGTGAAAACATTACGCTTAAATAGGTGTATTATCTTTGGGTCCTCTGATCCTTCTACCACAACCCGGACCCAGTAATTCTAGAGTCAAGAGGGTTATATGTGTATATATGTTGTTTCACAGACCGATACTGGTAATAACGTCCTCCTGGTGCGCGCACTAGATCGGTTTCATCGTCGTCTTCAGGCGGTTCATAAGCTTCTTCCAGATATTGGTTCTGGCAGGTCAGTATATTCACCAGGGAGGGGTGGGACAGGACTTGTCTCATTTCCTAATTCGTCCCTTTTTGTGGGAGGGGGGGGGGGGGGTCTGGTCGTAACCTGATGAAATGCTTAAGTCATAGGAGAGTTGTGATGCTCTAGTATCCCATCCAGAAAGAGTGGTGGTATCCAAGCTCTCTTGCCGAGCCTCAGTTTCTTGCTGTAAAAAGTAAGCTTTTTTGCTTGGCGCTTTCTCCACCCCTTCTTGGCAGAGCGTTTCTTCTTCTCAGTCGACTGAATGCTGCTCAGTCGTTATAATGTCATATCTCCTTTTGTTTATCAAGGTCGGGAGCAAACATCATTGCACGGGCTGCACACAACCGAGTAATATTTTACACTCAAAGCCTACGACAGCAATTTGCAGGTATTTAAAATTATCGTCAAAAAAAATCGCTCTACCTACGGGTGGAAATTTTAACGTACCTACAAAATTAATTTTCTTTCGTCTTTGTAGTTTGTCTGACAGACACTCGTCAAGCGTTAGCTGCGTTACCCCGACAGACAGGCAAAGATAAAAGTCACGCACTCTCCGATCTTCTTACACAAACCAGTAACGCAATCCTGGATCAAATCAAGACTGTACTCAACTATCTCAAGGTAAATTCTCTGATTTTTTCTTTTGCATCGTTTAACGATCTTTTCTGAATTGCACCTCTTAGAGAGTATGGTATGAGATAGAATAACTCTTGAATATCTCTTATCTGCAGGCATTTATAGGTCCTGATATCACTTTTTCCGTCAAGCCGTATTTTCGTGGTCCGTTCTGTGCTGACGATGTACGAGAAGGTTTGGTAGTAGATTTCTTGAAACACGTGCTAGAAACTGCCAAGGTAAAGTTAGAGTAAATACTAAATTGGGGGTGCCTGGGGGATGGGGGGCTTGGGGGTCTATGGGGAATTGGGGGCTTGGGCGTCCTTGGGAGAAGGGGGGACTTGGGGGGATGGTGAAGGTGGGGGAGGGGGGGTGGTAGAGGCAGAGAAAGAATACTAAGAGCAGTTAGGGACCCAACTTAGTCCGTGTAGAAGCAATTCATCCACTGATGATATTTGGTATTTCCATCTGAAGGACTTTTGCAACAAAGTGAGTTCACCTCCTCCAGCATTGGTTCTCCTTTTGTCAAGACTCTGTACTGATTTCCATGAGTCCACCATCACTTATGTGGTGAGTGATCTTAATTGATCTCTGGTTATAAATAGCTGTCTGTCCCCTTCAAATTCACTGTCTACCTTAGAGTTTGATCTTTGTGCTTCATAATACAAATACTCCAGAATATGATAACGATAATGTTAATGATCGATGTTGATGGTGGTGAAGTGGAGTGATAGTGTTGATAGTGATGATAATCAAAGTTTTTGTCGATAATGATGATAATGGTGTTGATCGATGCTGATGGTAATGATGAGGGTATTGATTGCTGCTCGTTATTGGTGGTGATGACGATAGTTGGTGACATAGATGTTGATTGATGTTGGTCATAATAGGGGATTGTCTCTCGGTTCAACAGCCTATCCCAATTTGAAGGCACAATACTAATCTACTAACAATTCACACTCATGATTGTAAGCTGCACAGCTGCTAGTAGCGCCTTAATATGCAGCCCGTAAAGTCCTCCACTGTTCATAAATGTAAAGCGCATTGAGATATTTAAAATGCGCTATATGGGAAACTCCCATTATTATTATTATTATTATTATTATTATTATTATTGATGTTGTTGATGATGATGATTATGATGGGGCTTATGAGAACTGATGATGATGATGATGAAAGAGATTGATGATGGTACTTAGAAAGATTGATAGTGGTTCCATTCATTCCTTCTTTCCCGTTACACTTTTAGCTAAGTCTGACGGATGAACAGTTTCCAGTAGACGAAGAGCTTCGTCGGGGATGCGTGCGGACACCAGTCTCAGAGCTTGTGTCTGAAGCCAGATCAATAGCACAGGTAACCCAAATCATTTCCCCATAACACTTATGCTTTGCGCCACCCTAAAAAAGTATTGAATTGATCCAACAAAGTCTTCAAAATGAAACAACTTGTGCGATCTTTCAGTGCGCTCTCCTTCGCCGTCAAATAAAATACATCTGTAGCATGTTGTTTTTAACATATATATAGAAAGAGTCCAGAATTATGGTCAGCAATTGGCTACTCGCTGTATTGCTTCACAACCGTCTCACTGACTTTGCGGCGGCAAAGCAAATAAAATCATGCTCGCCTACCTACTATTATTTGTTCCATCAACAGACCAATTCAACTTAGGCCTAATGTTTTCCTAGTTCAATCTAGGTGTCATTCTCTTGAATATTATTTCTTTGTTTACCGGTACTGATTGAGAAAATACTCAAATATGGATGACACTCAAAGGATCTTAGGTCTAAGGGAATGATACTTGATGTGAAATTGGAAAACATTACGCCCAAGCAGGAACGGTCTGTAAATTATTTTTTTACTAATACATTTCTTTAGGATTTACTAAATCATTATGTGAAGATCCAAGGATTAGTCATATCCCAGGTACGTAGTTTGGTTTTCGTTGGGATATATGCGGTACACACTAATTGGATTTGCCACTCCATGGTGGACGAGAAGCCTAACGAGTCTTCCAACCCACTTGATAAGGCTACCAATAGATCGAATTAGAATTTAGAAGTTGGTTTTTGTGGAAGAAAATCAAGAAGAAAAAGAAAAAAAAAACTACCTCGAAGCACAAGAGAGAACAAACAGACAACTGTACTCACGAAGGACACTGAGTTCAGCACGAAAACTGACGGTACGACATGCCGTAACATTGAAATGGTTTCCCATTGTCTTCCAGAAATTCAATCAATCACGACGCGTAGTTACGTTACGTTAAGATGCGTTACGATACGGCTATAATACGGTTACCTATTTTTGTTTCCACAGAACTCATACGATATGAGTAATAATAAAATAACATGTCATTTGGATTAAAAACCTGTAACAATTAGTCGTAAAAACCTGTTACGATCCATAGAGTCACCTATAGATACATGCTGTATACAGTCCATGAAAAATCTTCGCCAATGACCGGCTTCACAGGACTTCAACCAGTGCCACAATCCAAAACATTAAAAGAATTTTTTTTTCTTTTTTCTTTCAAAATTTCGAAATAGAATCACTAGTTATGAATAATAAAATAAATAAAAATCATAGGATAAAAGCTGCAAATTCGGCGTAGAAAAAAGTCAACGATCCGTACGATCCAGCCAACCGAAGTCCAGTCCATTCCATCTATATACGGTTCCTTATTTTCCAAAATTTAAAAAACACTCAAAATTAGGCATTTAGAAGAGGAAAACAAGTTTTAGAAGTTCGACATGTTTTTGCTACACATTAAGATTATTAATGGCTATTCAAAAGGTAAAAACTCAAAAATATTTTTTGCAATTTAATTTTATGTCATTTGGATTTGGAACAATTCATTTCATTAATGCGTGATAAGTATTCCATTAATTTTAAAAGTTTAAATAATGATAGTAATAAGAATAAGAATAATAATGATAATAATAATAATAAAAAGGATGTGATGCCTTTCTAGGTAACAACCACCCCCCTGAAAAAGGTCAGTCTGCCATTGGTTTACTCTTCATTGTTACTTGCAGATGATTAGAAAGAGTGTAGAGACACGGGACTGGATCAATACTATTGAACCACGTAATGTGCGAGCCGTGATGAAGCGGATTGTTGAAGATGTGACGGCGATCGATACTCAAGTAGGGCAGCTGTATGAAGAAGGGGCGAGGAAGGCTCACAGCTCAGGTGAGTAGGATGGGGTGAGAGGAAGGATGAATGAGAAAGGGATCAATTGGAAAGGGATGTTAAAGTAGTGCAGCTGTATGGGGAGGGACAGAGGAAGGCTCACAGCTCAGGTGAGTAGGATGGGGGGAGAGGAAGGATGAATGAGAAAAGAATAAATTGGAAAGGAATGTTAAAGTAGTGCAGCTGTATGGGGAGGGACAGAGGAAGGCTCACAGTTCAGGTGAGTAGGATGGGGTGAGAGGAAGGATGAATGAGAAAAGGATAAATTGGAAAGGAATGTTAAAGTAGTGCAGCTGTATTGGGAGGGACAGAGGAAGGCTCACAGTTCAGGTTAGGCTGCATTCATAATGTATGGCAGAGGGGGGTCAGGTGAAAATTTGAAATGTGCAGAATAATTCTTAGCACCCTCCTTAAAGTTATGCAAAAAAATACGGTCCCCCCTAAGCAAGGCTTGTAGCTTCTTCCAAAAATTGTGCATGCCCCCCATTTTTCTGATAAAAATTTGTCCATCCCCCCTTTTTCCTACCAAAATTTCCCCATGCCCCCCCCCCCCCCGCCATACATTATGAATGCAGCCTTAGTGGGATAGGATGAGAGGAAGGATGAATGAGATATTAAGTAGAAATGGGAAGGGAATGTTTGAGTGGTGCAGCTGAATGAGAAGGGAGTGAGGAAGGCTCACACCTCACATTGATGAATTAGAAATCCAATTGTTGGTATCTTATATCTTATTCTCCTTTGACAGATTCAAGTAAATTTGCTTACTCATTATCAAGCCAAGCAAAGCCAAGCCGGTCTCAGTTTAGCTACACTCCAAGGTATTTGACCCTCAAAGTAACCATTTAACTTAATTTGTATAATGTTTTTCAATTTCATATATTTCATTCTTGTGAAGTAAGATTCTTTGTTTGAGTTGTATCCAAATTAATGCATCTTCTCATGCACAACTTTTAAACAAAGAAATGATACTCAATACCCTGCAAGCAGAGTCTCCTTTTAACTCCTCTACGGGTAAAAGGAGACTCTGCTCGCAGGGTAGATACTCAAGGGAATGACACATGGTCAGAATTGGTAAGAAATTACACCCAAGGTCTATTTGTTTCAATATAGCTACAGCTTTGCCCTGCAAGGCTCACAATATGTCATCTTTTACTTTCTTTTTAGTACTGGCTTTGATTCAAGTCTTCTCAGTAACATCCAGAAACTTTTCTCAGAGAAAATCGAGATATTTAGTCCAGTAGAATTTTCTAAAGTTTCTGTTCTCACAGGGGTTGTGAAAATAGCACTAAAGGTAAGATAATTTTGTCTGGGAATCAGGGTCTGACTTTTCCACAGTTCACTATGTTTGTCCCATACACTACACTACACTAAACCTGCCCTGAACCTAGTAAAGCTTGCCTACATCTGCTAGTGTAAGTCAGTAGAGCCTGACACTTGGTCCATTTTCTTCCACTCCAATATTTTTGCATTCTAAACAAGAATTAACCTTTTTAGACTCTCCTGGAGTGCGTCAGACTGCGTACCTTTGGTAAATATGGTCTACAGCAGATTCAAGTAGATACACATTATCTACAGCTTTATCTTTGGCGGTTTGTATCAGACGAAAATCTCGTTCATGTGTTATTGGATGAGGTGGTGAACAGTGCTGTCAATCGAAGTGTGGAATCTGAACTAATGGAATCTAGTATTGTAGATGTTATATGTGATCGGGGTTAAACAAAGAAATGATACTCAAGGAACCACACATGGTCTGAAATGGGAAAACATTATACCCAAGCTGAAAGGGTCTAACTTGGTTAACATGGTAGAGGGTTGTCAATTTATGATTATATGACTACTTTGTTCCGACTGTTTTTCTTCCTGGAAATAAATAGGAATAGAATAGAGAACATGACCTTAGGACAACTGTGCCAGCATGTGTCACCATCAAGGCTGACTGCCTTGCATACTACAGTACGCATGAAAAAGACTGATTGCATCATTATGTCACAATACCATTGACAACAAAAGATGCTTTGCATCATCACGTGATGGCAGCCATAACAGGAGGCATGACAATAGAGTATTTTTCTTCCAGAAAACTGAATTCTTTCTCACTTAAATCAGATTAGACCAGATTTGATTGTTCTTGCCTCCTGTCATGGCTGTCACCACGTGAAGGTGCAAAGCCTATTTAGATTGGAGTAACATTGATGATCAAAGAAAATACTCAACTGTCAAATGTTGGTTATTAGTTTATTAAAAGACTTTAAAGATGCCATTCTTTTCAATGTTGCACAGTTGAGCCAAGTTTTTAAAAACAAAAGAAGCGAAGCAATTGAGTCAAAAGGGTTAAAGTGACCCATTAACCTTACTTGATGTTCTCATTCTGTTTTGCACAGTTGAGCTGTGTTTATAAAAAGATTGGCATAAGCGAGGCAATTGAGTCAAAAGTGCTAAAGTGACCCATTAACCTCACTTGCATGTGAAACCACTGGCATCCGTAATGTCTAAGGTTATGTAAAGAATATTCTAACGATTAGAGGAAAAGCTCTATCCTATGTGGTAACAGTGATCTAAATATTGAGCTTGCCTAGTTATTTTTAAATTACAGCATGTTGGAAAACCAGCATGGAAGAATATTTGTAACTAATAAATAATAATTGAACCAGGTTGAGCATGATAACGTAAATTATCAAGACCAAGGTCATGTTATCTGCCGAACCCCTAGGCTGAGGCAGATAAGATGTACAATAATTAGCAATTGGTCCTCGAGCCCGAATGGCCTATGAGTCAATAGCCCATTTGGCGGAATAGTCAAAATTCAGCTAGTCAGTCAAACATATCTAGATGCAAACAACTTTTCGCTACTAGTAGGCTATAACCTTTAGATCTGTTTAACACTTGGTTTAAATGTAGAGTTATTTTACTCAGCCCACGAAGTTGTGTATTCATAATTATTAGTTACTAACCTCCAAAGTAAAATTAAAAAAGAAAAAGATGGGCCAAGTAAAATCCCTCTATTATATTCAGAAAATATTATAACACATAGTAAACTAAATATAAAAGCTAGTAGAATACCATTAAATTAATGAATATACCAAGTCTGGTTTCCAAAACAACATTTTCCTTGCTATTTTTTTTACCTAACTTTTTTTCTTACTTTTTCTCTTCAATAGTTTTTTACTTTGTCTGTTATCGTTTTTAGAGATATTTGTTCTTTTTTAAGAAAAAGCTTAGTAAAAACAAGTCAAAACAGGCTGTGGGAACCAAGTTTGAACATAAATTAAGTGCTACATAAGTTCTTCCCTCAACAATGTTTCTTTCTTAGGGAGCATTCATTTTTTAGGAGGGGGGAGGGGGGCTGGAGGAATTAATCGGGGGGGGGGGGGGCATCAAATATTTACAAGTTAAAAAGGGGGATCACTGATTTTTTCTGTCAATAAGCTTGCATTTTCACAATTTTTTTTTTCAGTTAGGCATATTGGGGGCCATTTAAAAATTTCAAAACTAAGCTGGGTGGACTAGTAAATTAGACACATATGCTAAGAGCTATTGCTCCATGGCTCCTCCTAAAAAATGAATGCTATCTTAGGGGGATTTTAACTTGCGAAACAAAAATTACTAAACTGTTTAATAGTCAAATAGACACAAAATAAAACCTCCATTTACTTTGTCTACTAACTACTTTACCAGTTAAGTAAAACCTGTCTTGATGAATTAAACTTCACACAAATAAATTTCTAACTTTAAACAACCAAATCTTGTTAATAGGTATGAAAAAAATTGTCAAATATGTTTTTGAAGCAAAAAGAGAATTATTACAACAAAATGTATTATAAATACAGTAAACTTTTTCAAATATTATTTTTTTAGTTTTAAATCTGCAAGGATCCGACACCACCTCGGAATAAGAAAAAAACAAAGTTTTTTAAGCTGATTTTTTCCTTTTTTCGTTTACCATGTGGTTGAATTTTAGAAAAGTTATTTAGGTTTGTCAACACAATAATTTGATGTCAATTTTTGCCAGGATCTATGTAATATTTGAATTATTGGAAAAATATGAAAAACTGAGTAAAAAAGAGAAATACTCTGGGCATACCAATTTCAGATTAGAATGAAATTCGGATAAAAATTATTAAATAAATGGTGGGAACTATGTACAGCTCTAGTAAACTTTCAATCTTATCTTTAAGAAGGTATATTAATATTAATGCTTAAAGAATAAATTACCTAGACGTTTTCCACTTATCCTCGTGTCCTCATTGATTCTGTGTGGTCTATTTTCTGTAGGTAGGAATGTCAGGTCACCGGTGGTTGCAACACCTGCCCGATATTACATCACCAAGGGCCTCATTCTCGCAGGTAGAAAGGATGACAAGACCCCGGTGGGCGTAACACCTACCTATATTAGATCACCATGAGCCCACTCACCCGCAGGGAGAATGTTGGGTGCAACACCTGACCGATATTGCATCACCACGTGCCTTACTCTCACCGGTATAAGAATTTCAAATCCCCGGTGGGTGCAACGACCAGTAAGATACTATTACGAAGGTTTGGCCAGAACTCATCTGAGCATTGTCCCAGTTGTCCCTACTTTTTCTGTGCTTCCAAATACGATATCTAGTCCTTTATCTGGTATACCGTACACCCGGATATATGAATAATAAAGCTTCGTACCGTATACTCGGATATGCGAATAATAAAAATTTGTACCGTATACTCGGATATGCGAATGATAAACATTTGTTCCCATACCACCCTGCTTTTATCCAACGGCACACGTAAAGTTTCCTTAAACATTTCTTAAAAACAAAAAATCAAGTGATCTAGTAAAGTACATTGCAGTTCGATCCCAAAGAGTATCGGCTGAAAATTGACTAGAAATTCAAGAGACCTTTTCTAAAACAACGAGAAGTCGGTCTCTGGATGATTGACGTAGTAGATCCAGTAACCGACAACAAAGATGAAGTAACACAAAGGGAAGATAACTCGTGCGGTGCGGTCGATCCAGTGCACATCCAAATAGGGTAAATTTTTGTCATTCTTGCTATTCTGTGGTTTGGGTTTAGGTGCGAGGCATGTAGTGACCTTATCCTTTACAGTGGGTTCTCGACCGTTGGAAGTTTTGTCCATCATGGTTACAATGGTATCGGGTGTCAGGTCCTGTAGGAAATTAGAAAATTTGTTATCAATATTCAACGCTCGGTCTTGATGCGCAAATAACGACATTTTTAGGTGCGCCAAAATGTAGTTTTGGTGCACAAATAACAACTATTTGGTTCGCGATTAAGGGCCTATTTGGTGCGCAAATAACATCTATTTGGTGCGCGAATAGCGACATTTTTGATGCGCAAATATGTTTTTTTGGCGCGCAAGTACGGGCGTTTTTTCGTGGGCAAATCGCGGGTGTACGCCTGAAAGCCCTGTTATTTTTGATGCGCAAATACCAATGTTTTGGTGTGCATGTATAGGCATTCTTGGTGCACATAAAGTGGTTTTTGTGCGCAAATACTACCGTCTGTTTAGTATTATAACTAGCGCAATAAAATTCACAAAATAAATTTTTATCTCAGAATTTACCTGTTTATCGGGCGAGTTGAGTGGCTCGCTAGCGGTTTCATCTTCTTCCTTTGGTCGTCTAAAGTTGGGATAAGTATTGAGGACAAGTATGTATTCTAAGAGTGACATGAATATAGACCCAAGAGACGTCATCAGGAAGTAGTCAAGGGCTTTGGAGTAGCTGACTTTAGGCATGCTGGAGTTGACAGTGCCGTACAAGAGGATGGTGGTCAAGATTGTAGTAATACTGAAAAGTACATGAATAAGCAGTTGATATATAAAATATAAATGCATTTTCTTCAAAGCAGGACTACGTTCGGTGGTGCTACTAATGCGCTGCTCCTGAAATTGAAATTTCAAACTTATTGCAAACTGCAGTCGTTTCGTCGGCGCGGCTCAACTTCGAAACCAAGATTTGCAACAATCGTTCATGCCCCCGCGAGTGGTTTTGAGAAGAAACCCAATTACCAAACTACTCGTTAACATTCCTTTTACACGTCCCACGAAACCAATACCAAGACAATATTTTATAACCAAACCTTTGCAGTGAGGGACCTTTTAATGAATTTCGCTCCAAACATACTACCGCTATTTTCACTATTTACTATAGACAACACTCAACTCACGTGTTGATTTTTACAAACGGAGGAAACCGGAGAATCCAGAGAAAACCCTCGTAAAAACAAAACCTCAAAATAACTCAATAGACCAGTTTCTAGTTTCAAATTACCGCTGTGTTCCTTTGATCACAGACTCATTTGCACAGGGTTAGCCTCGTATCAGTGTCTAAATATTCACAAATACCAACGGTAAAGTCAAGAATGCACAACTTCAACAATGCAAACACTTTGAAACTTGACGGACCTTGACTGGAACACGTGAATATTCTGCACAAAATCGAGGCTAATTCTGTGCAAATGAGTCTGTAATCAAAGGAACACAGCGGTAATTTGGAATTCGAAACTGGTCTATTGACATAAGTGGTTCTGGAAAGCTTCGAACCAGTTTCCTCAGGAATGAATTACACAGTGGTGAGAAACAGCAAGACGCTCGCGCCAAATCGTTCAAACATATTCAATAAAAGTAATATAAAACGGCTACTCATGTCTCTTTACAGTAATATAAACACGCTTGGAGCTGTAGGGCACTCAAGAAGCAAGAGAAACTCTCAGCTACGGGTCGTGTTCCGAAGCTTCCTTCTCTCGTGCTCTTCAGATCACAGCGTGTTTATATCACAGTACAGAGAAGTGCGCGCGCAATTTATATTCCTTAAATTTATACAAATGATACACACCTGAGGGTGACCCTGGCAGGAACAGCGTTCCTATGGATCCAAAAGGTACACCAAGACAATATGACTAGGATCATTGCTGGCATGTAGGTGGCCGTTATGAAATAGTTGACGCGACGCTTGAAGCGGAATTTGGCATGGAGACTGGCAAACGAACCTGTCGGAGAAACACAGTTCGTGTTATGCGGTCAAGGGTTACGTAAGTTACGTAAGTAAGTTCAATTTTTTGATACCTTTACTGTTGGTTTGCGAATTAACAATAGTGCTAGCACCCATGAATTCAAACTGTGCCATCTCTTTGGAAACGATCTCGACACTTTGTTTGCTTCCTCCCTTCCAGACGTAGTCCACGTCAGATCTAGTGTGCGCATCTGTAAAGACAGAAAAATAACCGCATCTATTAGCCATTCCGAGGTTGAGGGGAAAAAAGGGAAAAACCCGGGTCGAGTTGGCATTGCAGTGCATTCTGGGGCTGTTTTAGGCGACGAATTTGTGTGAATTTATTTTTCATATTCATGTGTTGCTCAGGGTTAGCTTCAATATATTCATGAGTTCCAGTCAAAGAACCTTGGAATTTCAAAGTGTTAATAATTGTTGAAGTTATGCATTCTTTACCTTACTGTTGGTATTTGTGAATATTTAGACACTGAAATGAGGCTAACCTGAGTAAATGAGTCAGTAATCAATAAACACAGCGGTATTTGACTACTAGAAGTAAAACATGTGTATTGAGAGGTTGATTTTGCGAGAAAACTGTTGTGAGCAACGTTGCAAACGCAACCACGAATGAAATTCTACTTCTGCAACGACATCTCTCTGCATACAATGTTGCGTGACACAGATACCTTGTTTCCGGGCCTTTGAGGTTACTTTAATAGACATGATTTCGTAAGACGGTAATACTCACAGCTTTCGATAATCAGAGGACACTCTTGTGTGTCCATTGGGTACAAACGTAGGTCCATATCACATTGTGCAACGAGAGTTATCCTGCGTTCAAGCAAAAAAAGCGTATGTAAACCCCCTTATATTTTTCATGGTCAACCTGTGGTCACGTATTCTCTCTGGTTACCCTGTGGTATACCTTACCCCCTCCCCCTCGTTCTCTGCCCGTGGTATTCCTTTCCCCTTCCCCCTCTACCATAAGATACCATCTACCATCAGGGTTTATCATGACTCTCACAATCTCTCTGGTTACCCTGTGGCATTCCCTACCCCCTCCCCCTTGTCCTCAACAATAAGATATTTTACCTGGTACTGAAGTAAATTTTTCCATCAGGATTTATCATGACTCTCATATTCTCTCTGGTCACCCTGTGGTATTCCCTACCCCTCCCCCCTCGTCCTCAACAATAAGATATTTTACCTGGTACTGAAGTAAATTTTTCCATCAGGATTTATCATGACTCTCATGTTCTCTCTGGTCACTTTGTGGTACTTGGCTAACTTCGAGTTCCAGAAATAGGTGTCTGGTGTCCAGAACAACTCAGTAGCGTCTGCCGCCATGGTGAACGGAGTGCTGAAGTTGTGAGCAAAACGAGGATCGTACCACCACTGACGGAAGAATATATCCATCGAATAGATCTAAAAAAAGGAAAATATCATTGGATGATATAAGGTGCGCTCTAATTGGTTGAGCAGAGTAAAAGATACTTTTCTTGCGGCATCTTACCATCTGTGCTTCTTTGATTTCACCAAAAGAGACCACTTTAAATTCTACTTCGACTAAGACAGGTGGACCTAAAAGTAAAGTAAAAAATTGTTAGTCTCTGCTATATTTCTTAGGGAATTGAAGAGAACGAGGAAGTTAAGACCAAAAACCTAAACGGAGCTAGAGAAGTGCCTTATTTCCCTCAGGGCAGAATATATTCTATTAAAGCCAATGCATTTGTTAAACACGCACGCATTTAAGATACTTAGCTTTGCAAAAACACATTAAATCTTATCAGATGTACTAAATACAAGAAAAACAGGTTTAATCATGAAATCTGTTAAGACAATCGATTACTTGGTTTTCAAATAGCTTTTTCGTTGCCTTGATTCTTCACTCTGATTGGCTAAAAAGTTCGTGACAAACGAATTGCGCAAAAAGTGCATTTTCTTCTTTAAATGTTTCAGTTCGTCTCGAAAAAAGCTCAAAGAAACATTAGACAGTTTTCTTTTTTAAATGAAAAGGTTTTTAGAGCTAAAGTGAAGTATTCTCGAGTGAAAATAGTTCATGTGAGCTGAGACAACGTAAAAAGGGGAAAAACTAGGCGAGAAAAAGAGCGAACACGAAAACAGGTAAAATTTAGACTATTTTACTTTCTATTTCTATTAAATTTCTGTCATTTTAGTAAGAAACAGTTTTATTCTATTTTTCAATAATGATCATAACTTTTTATACAGCCTAAAATAACTCAAAATATCTTTCTTAGAATACTGAAAAACAACATGAAATGCTACAAGGCTAACTTAAATTTAATGGATCTTATACATTAATGTTGATACCAAAATCAAAAAAAGAAAAGAAAAGGAAAAAAAGAATAGCAGTAGAATTTTATTTCCCGATAAAATAAAGAAAATAGCACACTTTTGTTTAGATTCTGCGTGCTTCAATTAAGTTCTTTTTGCTTTTGATTAAAAAAGGTTAGGCACCGGAAATTCGACCGCTTTCTCTACTGATTCACATCTGAGGTCTTATCGTTTTCATTCGAAAATAATATTCTGATCTTAGACAGCTGTGAGTTGAAGATAACTAAGAATGTGCCCTTGGGGAATGAAATTATAGAAATGTATCAGTCCTGTGGTTTACAGAAAGAATATTTGGAAGGTAATGTATGGTAAAGTACCTTAGATGCGTGGCTATCATACAGAAGAAATCACACTTTTTCTCCATGGGATTTTGCCATTTTTCTCGCATCAAAGATAATAATTTTCAAAATTTTAAGCTTCAAATTTTCAAATCAAAAGTAAGTAAAGCAAGTTTTTTTCTATTTATTAATTTTTTAACAGTGTTGTCACAGGAATTGTTTCTTTGCGGGTTAAAGAATGTTAAAATATAAATGCGGCTTAAGATCAAGTCACGCATGCTTATTACTGACTTTACGATTCCGATCTTGCAGTCATCTTGTCTCGGCCAAGAAATGGAGGATTTTGGGTAAAACTAAGAATCGCGAAGGTTTTCGTTTGTTGATTTGTCCGTTTGTTTGTTTGTTGTTGTTTATTGTTCGTTATGCTGCTAAGCTTTATCCTTCCATAAAGTTGTGATTTATTGCTACAATACCGAAACGAATAAAGTAAACGTTCAAGTTTGCGCAGAATCGTTTTGGCGAAGGACAAAACAAACGAGGGCTCTAAAGAATAAGACGTATTATTACGCATGCTCTAAAACGCAACACTGCTGCAGATTTATCTCACTCATACCTCCAGCATTTGGCCTGATTTTCTTGTCGTTATTTTTGATAGCATTGTTGACAAAATCGGACAGCTTCTTTGCTTCTTCCATTGATTCTTTGTAATCCTCAATAGACCTTAAAAAAAGAATTTTATCCCGCAGATTTTAATGTATTTTCTAATGTTTCCTTCCTAGCTTCTGTTTTCCCTTTCGCCCCCTCCCACACGTGCACACAAACAGGTGTTTTATTTTGAAAGGCATGGGGATATCACTTACAATATTCAACTTTGAAGTACAAGATATATATACGTGAACAGCATTAGCGATTCCGAGGTCGAGGGGAACACTGGATCTAGTTGCTATTGCAGTGCATATTGGAGCTGTTTTATGGGACATCTTTCCAAGATGGTGTCTATCTGCGTCTATTTCTTCGTCTAAAGCAGTCCCAAAATCCACTGCAATAGCAACTCAGCTTTCCCCTCAACCTCGGAATGGCTATTTAGTTATTTTAGCAAACGTCCTTAATAAACAGCCTTTATAGTATTCTATGACAACAATCTCCGTGTTTTACTAAACAAGAGAAGATAGATATTTTTAGTTGCTTTGAAAAGACTTCAAAAACCTTTCCCAACAGTATGAGAATGAACCTAGTGAGTAAACTAGTGGTTGTTTCGATGTTATCCTCTCAGATCCACACAAAACAAAACAACTTTACTGCCGTAGTTTATAGCATCTGTTGAAACACTGTAAAAACACGACAGCATTTACATTAATGACAATATCAAAACTATGCGAGAATTAACAACGAAAAATATTTACAAACGTCTGCAAGCTTCCTGAAACTTCACAAAAATATAAACTCAGGCAGCAGAGAAATTCATGGAAAAACGAGTGAATGACGCGAAAACTGAGTTAAACACCGTGTGAAAAGTATCATTTCGGACGTCAGCCCTTCGTCGGAAAAAAAGAGGGGTAAAACTAGATTCAAGTCTTTTCAAAGTAAAAATACAAATATATTGTACGTACTTTTTCTTTCTCTCAGCTGTAGAGTGAACGAGAGTAAGGAACGAGAGAAGTAGTACAACTCTTAGGAATCCACGGCCCATCTTGACAAGGAATTTTCCAAGGACCTATCTGTGAATAATAAAAGAATAAAAATAATCGAAAATGGAAGTTGGAAACAAGATAAAACTTAAATATTTAGCAAATAAAATTACAAAATTTGTATTTGGGACTCAAACTCATAAGAAAATGAAATGCTATTAAAAAATACGAGTTTTTTAAATTTTAAAAATAGTGTTTTACGGCGTAGTGTTACGCAACTAATCGTTTCGATATTCTAATTTTAATAGAAAGATTTAAAAAAAAAAATCATTCTTAGTTTCTCAAACCGAAAAAAAGATTTCATTGTCTACATTTCGCAAACACTTTCTACATTCTTACTTCTGTCATACTTTAAAAACGAATTTCTACATATTTGAGCTGAATTTACCTGAACTTGATATTAATAAGCTTCGAATTCTGTTAAGAATTGCTAGGGTTGTTTCAATAGCTTAAATGACAAAGAAATACCTAAATCCACTCAAGAATAGATTTATGAGTATCGATAACGATAAAACTCAGCTTTATCCTTGTATTATTGACGAGATTGTCCCAAAGCTGAAGTATCTAAGTATATCTAGATTCTTCTCACGTAGTGCATGGCTTTTCCGTGTTCATAGTAACATTAAAAAACTTACTTAAACACTTAATCAAAAAATCCATAAGAAAAACAAAGACTTTGATTGGTTGTTTAGCAATAATGAAATTCGCTGACGGCTTTATGCATGAAGTCAATACAGAACTGGCTTCATGAATAATGTTGTAATCTTTTTATGTTAGAAAATGAATGCGGTTATTGAAAATGGGCTCAAACTGACAGAGTGGGTACGAAGGACACCTGCATCTAAACAAACAGAGAACTGAACTGAATAAAAAGAAGTGCAACTCAAGTGAGTCCATTTCAACTCAGAATAAAGGCTCGATTACACGGAGCAATTTTCTCTGCAACTTGTCTCACAACAGCGTTGCGACACAAGTTGCAAGAGTGTCTACACGTTGCAAAGGAGACGCAATCGTTGCCAAAAGTAGAAACGAATTCTGCTTTACGCAACGATTGCTGCAACTTGTTTCGCAACATTTTTCAAATTGCGCTGTATCGCAACGCCGTTGCCACAAAAGTTGCAGAGAAAATTGCTTCGTGTAATTGCGCCTTAACTGAAAAGAACTGGACTCGACTCAGATAAAACAACTCAGCTAAAAACAACTCAACTCAACGTGGCCCTAGTGGAAAGAACACGGCTCAACCTTAAACAACTCAACTCAAAACAACTCAACTCAAAATAACTCAACTCAACTCAACTCAACTCAACTCAACTCAACTCAACTCAACTCAACTCAACTCAACTCAACTCAACTCAACTCAACTCAACTCAACTCAACTCAACTCAACTCAACTCAACTCAACTCAACTCAACTCAGCTCAGCTCAACTAAAAGAACTCAACTCAAAATAACTCAACTCAACTCAACTCAACTCAACTCAACTCAACTCAACTCAACTCAACTCAACTCAACTCAACTCAACTCAACTCAACTCAACTCAACTCAACTCAACTCAACTCAACTCAACTCAACTCAACTCAACTCAACTCAACTCAACTCAACTCAACTCAACTCAACTCAACTCAACTCAACTCAACTCAACTCAACTCAACTCAACTCAACTCAACTCAACTCAACTCAACTCAACTCAACTCAACTCAACTCAACTCAACTCAACTCAACTCAACTCAACTCAACTCAACTCAACTAAAAAGAACTCGTCTTACTCAGCTTGACTTTTGTTAAATTAAATTACTTTAATTTTTAAAAAACCTGACCTATTCAGAACGAGAAATATATTTGGCAGTCGTTTTGTTCTCCTCCCTAGGAAACCGAACCACCATATAGAAACCGTCTCACTTAAATAGTGAATTACAGAAACTTTCTTTAGCACGAAAGTAAATTTCAACAACTTTCTGCCCAACTTTCAACAACTTTCTGCAATTTATATTGAACCAAAATACATCTTTCACTCCTGCGTCTCAAAAAGTTATTCTTTGCGAAAAAATTACCATAATGGTCTCTACGAATCGCTTTAAAAATAAAATATTTTAAAATGATGCCGAAGACGAATCAAACATGTTGTTCAAATACAGTTAATTAAGTGTTGGGGAACTACTGTTAATAGCGAAAAATCTAGTTACAGATCTGACCAAAATTTTTTCGTATTTTTAGAAATGTTATAACTATGTACTTTAGTACTTAAAAAAACTACTATTTCTTTTTTCTTCCTATTTTTTATCTTTTCTTCGATCTGATTGAGTTGAGGATTAAGAAAGCATTCATTGAGTCACATCCACACTTGCTAACGATGTAGTTAGATGGTAATTGCCCTATTTTACTATGACGTCACTGCTTGTTTATGTGGGGGATGGAATCGCCGAATCCAATAGAAAATTCAACAACTCGTAGCGAAACAGCTTAATCCAAAATGGCCTGGTTTTCAGATATAATATGTGTTATTATGTACTTACAAATATTCTGAGCGTTTGCTGGCTATACTACTTCTCTTCGTGGATTGATACGGGTTTTAGAACAATTTTCGGTGAATTTGCGTTGATTTGATCCCCTCCGACGACCATGATCCTTTGCGTTTAAACAATAGATTGTTTTGATGTGACGTCATAGTGAAATAGGGCAATTGATACCGAGCACTTAGTAGCAAAAAAATATCGTTTTCTAAACTCGAACATGGAAGGATGGCCACAAGTTTGTTAGTCACTGTCCTGTAAAATATAAAATTCTCTACTTTCTCATCCCCATAATACTTTGCGTCTTTGGGGGGTAACCAGAGGGTAAAAACCCACTTATTTTGCTGAAGGCTGATCAGACAATGTTGACAATACCTTAATTGTTTGGTATCCAAAGATAAAATGAAGAAGTAAAAAACAGAAAAAGATAGAAACTTGAAGACGTTTAAGGTAAATATTAAAAATTTTTTCGTAAGTCAATAAATTTTCTGTAAGACCGAAGCTCATGATGATCTGTACACGCAAAAATAACTTGGAATAAACTAAGAATCAGTATTGTACAGATAAAAGCAGGTATAGTATAAATTCAATTAAGAAACCTTTCAATTTGGGACAGTTTTTTGATTGGTTACCCCCCAAAGACGCAAGGCATTATGGGGATGTGAAAGTAGAGAATAAAATTGCCCCGCAATTCTTGTAGTACTCTTTAAAAAAGATACTGTGTTTCGTAATTCTTGTAAGTCGGTAGGATGCATTGAAATGAGAAACCGCATACACACTGTTTTGTAGGCTCATTTCATTGCTAGGCTTTCGGCCGTAGTGGCCATTTTCGCCGATGTAACATATGACCACTTACAACTGGGCGAGCTAACTAAGATTTCAATTCCTCTGTAAAACTGCCATCTAAGTCGAAACCATGAATATAGTTCTAAAGAGCTCTCGTAAGCCCCGTTTACACTAGCGATTTTTGCGGCGATTTTTGCTGCGATGTTTTTACGATTTTGCCTATAATAAATAATGGTAAAGAATTTACTTGTAAAGTTTTTTTCAGGATACCAAGATTTTCCTAGACGAATGTCTCTTTTGAACGATGAGACAAAAGATTTCATATTGCCGAATATTGCCGCAAAAATCGCAGCAAAAATCGCCGCAAAAATCGCCAGTGTAAACGGGGCTTTAGGCATTTTCTAGAGCATCTGAATATTGGTTGTTTTTGATATTTTCAGCCCACCGTTTTCTAGAAAAGTGGCTTTGTGATACTACGACTTGAAATTAATTACTAAACAACAGGAAAACAACGGGAAGTCGTCTAAGACTTTTTTAATCTAAAACTTTTTTTATTACGACAATTTGTTTTCCACATTACGTGGTGATTTTTTGGGACTTCAATTTTGAATTCTATTGTTTCAAAGCTATTGTGTCTTATTTATTTAGTTATTTTGTCTAGTAGAGTTCTTGACCAATATGGTACCCCCCCCCCCCCCCCCCCCCCACACACACACACCCCACTCCCTATTAATTTTTAATACGTGTGGATGGTATATGATTCATTGTTGTCAGTATGCGTCTTAGTTCAGGACTGAGGCCAGATATTTTGACCCAAAGTCCTTTGCGCGCGTAGCTGTGCAGTACATCTGCTTCAAACGTTTGTAAAACAGCGTTTTTTTCAGAATAATATTTTATAACTTAGACAGAGAAGACACATTGCCTCGTTTACCATTTGGTTAGTTTAAAATCGAACATCCAATTATTCAATTACAAATGGCTACAGAATTTATCAGTATTAAGTTTTTAGCAATACGTTAGCAACGTAGAGTATCGGCTGTTTGAGTGTGTTTGCTGGTATGCCATGTGCATGCGAAGCCGAACAAATACAAAAATATCCTGACAAATCTATATGAGGATGTCTCAATAACTATATCGCCCAAGCTTGTTATCGCTAGTTCTTAGGAGAGAAATTTTTGGAGGAGGGCTTTGCCTTCACAGGGTTCATCAGTAAAAATTTGGACGTTTATCTGTGTCCTTGTTGAATTAATAGAAGTTATGAATGTCTTCCTGCGTGCACAAAAGGAAGAAGACTACAGCCATTTTAAAAAGATTACTCGTTACAATCAAGTTTAGATCGTAGCTTGAAAACTATAATAAAAAATATACTGATTTCAATAACCAGCTTTAACAAAATAAACATTCATGTCCTATCGGACTAATGTATGGATTCATTGTCATTTCATTCAAGCTAGATCCCAACGGGGTTTTCCTAGTTTTCAACGATCTTACAATACGGTCTTGTTATGAAAGTACCTGTATAATACGAATACAAATTAAACTCTAGAATCTTTATCTCAATCTCTTATCAAACCACAAAAATCTCAGCTAAGAATTAGTCATCACCGGATAATCAAGTATTTGAAAATATCCAAATGAGAAGAGCTTTGAGGTTAAGAGAACTCTACGTCTATCACCGAAAATTAATATACCTGTTATAAATAATTCATAGTTCCATAGTTTACCCGATAAAAGAAAAATAATTATGATAATAAGCAGGAAAATACGGTAAATATTCTCGACAAATATTTAGCGTTAGGATGTCTGTCTTTTCACGGAATATTTCCGTCTTGGACTCGAAGGAAAAAGACCCAAAATATTAAAAACTTCGCGAGTTTTAAGTTTAAGTTTTCGGAAGCAACGCCGATAATTCATAATTTGTTTATGTTTGTGGATTTGAAGTAAGAAAATCTGAAGAGCATACTGTATACAAACGTTTCTGTGGATAATGGGATTTTTGGAAAACTTTCGAGAATAACGTTGTAAAAATAACTAGTGACCCGACCGAAACAATCCCCAAACAATTCAAACTTCAAAAGCTAAAAACGTCTAAACTTTAAAAAGCTGGACAAAGTGACTCCTGGATTTAGCGACAGATTTACAGTCAACCAAGCTATAAGAAATTAGATAATTTTGAATTATTATCCGTTGAAAATTGAACGAACTAGTCTTCTTGGATATCTTGTGAGGAATTTCCTCGTAGCACTTAGGTGTATTAGAGAACTTCGCGATCAAAATACCGATATGTTAAGACAAATGAATTTTTTTTACGAGACATCTTAATAATTGAATAATTCTTCAATCTAACATTATAGTAGTACAAGTAGTAGTAGGATTGTCCTCACAGGTAGAAGTTTGGTTTTTGTTTTGGATCTAGCGCAAAGCAGCATTTCATATAAAGAATAGAATTATTATTATTATTATTATTCGTATTGAAGCGAACTTAACTGCCAGGGTTACCTAAAGCCATTTAACAAAGAAAAAGTTTGATTCATTGGAAAAGTCTTTCTCTGTTGATATTTGGAAGAATAGTCGATGCTTTTAATGTGAGTTTACAAGCGAACCGTTCCGTTCCTTATTCATCAATTGTTACTCAAGTTTACCCCTCTTGAAAACCAATTCATAACATATCTATCGGTCAACAAAATCAGCAGTTATCCAGTTAGGGTAAATGTTACGAAGTGACAGATAGTAATTTTTTCCCGAGAATTTTTAAATATTTTTGCGGGTACTAGTAAACACAATTGCTTGGTGCTAGCACCAAATGTAACAAACTAAACGCAACAAAATCCTACTTCGATACTATTTCTTGCAATTCACGGTAAGAAAAAAAATCAAATTTGAAAATTATAACTTAAAAAAAAGTAAATAAAAGAAAGATAAAAATAGTTAAAAGTTACCTACCTCTGATAGTGTTCTGAAAGAATGCAGAAATTTGAATAACCGAAGCGTACGAAGCGAGCGTAGCTTGTGCGATTCTATACTAATCCTAGGTCTAAGGCGGTGGTGGGATGATTATGAGATAGCTCTATGCTAATATGTTGTGTATGCGGTGAGTAACGCTGGACTGATGGGCAGTAGGGGGCCTGCATATGTACGCATTCGAGCCAAGGACACTCGTATCTCTACTGTCTATCTCCCTATAGGCTTGGAAATAATCGTATCAATGAATAAAACATCATAAGATTTCCCCTGTTTGTTGGCTGAGATTAACGTTTCACGGTCATCTAACAGTCGCAGATTGCCATAAAATTTTATTAGAATCATTTTAACGAAGAATTGCAAATACGAGTTAAAAACAAACTCTCTTACGACCTCAATAGCAAGACCGCCGCAATCCAAAACGACAAAATCTCAGCATGAAATTCTTGTACATAAACAAGAAACAATGTACATTTGTAAGAATAATTTCTAATAATATCAAAATTCAAAACGACTTGAATAATGACATTCATTGATGATTCAAAGTATGGAAAAGAATTAAGACAATGAAAACACTCACACCAACTTTTTATCTCGTATAAAGAAATCAGGTCGTTGCCACGGAAGCTCACACATAAAAACAGGCGATTTTTAAATATTAACAACAAGACCGATAACAAAACAATACCAGATAAAAATATTTATCTTAATTTTGAGTAATGATTCGGATTTGAGCTTTCAACATTGTAACTTTGCTACAAAGCCGGCTTTGTTAAATTTTTTGGATAACGCAAGCATTATGTTAATTCAAAGATCATTCAAAATTTTTCTTAAATCTCATAGTTTCTGGCTTTAAGCCAAAATACCAGCTGCAGTTTGGAGAGTTGAATGACTTAAAAGAGTTCGAAAAAAACAGATAGATGGGCGTATATCAGTATTATTGCTAAATACGCGAGCTAGGGGATGGACGTTTAAGTTTAGAGTAAACAACCAAGTCTTCCGGCGCACGTATTTTCTTGAAAAAATATTTTTGTAATCCAAAATTTAAAGGTCTCCATTAAGCATTCCCGTTTTTGACGTGAATACGTCCTTTATGGAATCCAGCAGAGTTCTCCAGAACAAATAATCAACATAGGCTAATCGTTGGAATAAATCTCTTGATATTAATCTAACTACTTATCTCCGGAGATTTTAAATTTGATTTAAGGGTTTTACGATGTTTTAAATTGATCAAAAAGTCTGAGGATTAAGTACGTACATCACCGGCAAATTGCTCTGTTACTTGGAGTTTTTGTGGCCAAGATATCTTGCTGGGAATTGCTTGGATTTATTCATAGCACATTTCATTTTGGTTTTTTTTATTATTTTGCTTTGTGAGCTCTTGTACAGCTTGCTTTTTTTGTACGTATTCTACGAGGGTGCCAATGGGAGTACCCAATCGTCAGCTAACTACTAATTTTCCAGCCGAATGTCAAATAAATGTTAATAGTCATAATATTAACTAAAATCATGAAATATCAGTTCACTGGTAACTACTAATAATTCCGGATATTTTTTTGGTAACAAAACGATTTTCTTTCCTGATTAGATCAGAAATCGTTATAGAAAGCTGGCAAAACAAACCATCCTCAACTTGTTTTTGTTTTTGTTTTTTGTTTTTTTTTGGCGCGTTATAGACCCCCTATATAGCTAGCTACCTTAGGCCCAAAACAAGAATTTTTACATCCAAGAATCTTCAATTAATGGTTAGGGCTGAAAGGGTTAATTTAAAACGTAGTTTCTACAGGAAAAAAAAAAAAAAAAAAAAAAGAACAGAAAACAAAAGAAATAAAGAATCAAGACTTTGGCTTTTAGTGCCAGATTTCTGAAAGCGCGATAAAAAGATAACAACTGATGTCAATTAAGAACAATATCAGTTAAGTTTGAATCGAGTATAATTAAAAGTAAATGCATGGACGGTCCAAGTCCTAATGATGTTTAAGACTAGAGGAAAGAAAAATTAAATTAATTTTGTAATTATTTTAGAAATTGTCGTAACAAAATTAAATTTCACTGTTTAAACTTTATAACGCGTAAAATGACAGTCTATTAACCACTTTCAAAAATATCCTGCAAGTGACGCTACAGGGAAATACGAAAGAAATCACACATGGGGGGGGGGGGGGGGGGGGGGGAGGGGGGGAGGGGTGGTCTTGAAATGACGGTTGTTTTATTAGGCGAATGATTTGTAGGCCCAAATTCAATTCAATAGGTCCTTTGCAGTTAACGGTCACGTGTCTGTACTGGACTGCAAAATTTTTTAATGTTAAATTGGTGATTCTTTTTAGCTACTTGTAAAGAACTGAATGAAAACATGTGTATCCAGTGTGTTACGAAATGCAGTTTTATTACGATCTCTCAAAACAGGTTGTAGAAAGTTTGTTTGCAGTCCAGTAAATTTCACCCATGGGAATCAAAATGTTCATTCATTTGCTCTCAGTGAATTAATCAGCACGTGATTGCTTAGCTGCAAAGGGCCTATTAATTCAACTTTCGTTTTATCTCAGTTCCATGCCACAACAAAGTGCCCAAATGTCCAATTCCCATGCCTATATGAGCGTATTCATTTGTTAGCGCTATCGATTCAATTTTCCTTGTCATCAAAGTGTTATTATCATCAAGGTTTTATCGCTATCGTCATTTTCCTAACTATTTTTATCACTATAATTATCCTTGTTGTTAAATCTTAGTCGTTATCCCGCGTTTTGCGTTATAACTTACTTTGGCCGTTCATTACATCTTGATCACTATCATTGTTATTTATCATTATCGTGTTAATACTATCGTTGTCTTTATCTTCATAAAGCTATTGTTAACATTCATTACATCTTGATCATTATCATTATTTATTATCTTCAACATTATCGTGTTAGTACTATATCGCTTTCTTTACCTGCGCATCCTCAGATTATCATCCCGCGTTACCGTTACGTTTATCGTTGTTATAAAGCTATTACAGTGCACGCACTAAATCCGTGAACATTAATTAGTACTAATTAGCACTATTTCATACAGAATCCTTTATTTTCTATTGTTTATTTACACTTATTTCAATAAAGTTGGTCACCTGAAAAGCTATAAAGCTGAGGTCTACAAGGATTATGGGTAGATTCATTTTACACGTTCAATCGCTTGATAACTGTTCATGGACTTGCGAATCTCTTACCGGTTACTGTCTCACCTCGTCTGAGCATCATCCAGCTGCAGTTTGTATTAAAAAAGCTTTGTATATATATGCTTTTTTGATATGAAAAGTTTCCCATGATGCTCAGTGATCTCAGCTTTCTAGGTTTTTGGTGACTAACTTTATTGAAATAAGTGTATCACCATTTAGTACTGAAAGGTAGTATTTGTTTCATGGGTTTAGTCCGTGCACTCTACTGATTAACATTCATTATATCTTGATCATGATATAATTGTGATTTATTATTTTTGTCATTATCGTGTCTAAACTATCGTTTTCTTTATCGTTATCTTCATACAGTTATTGTTAAAAAACATTCATTGCAGTCTTGATCATTATAACCTTTATTTGTTATATTTCTCATTAACTTGATGATACTATCGATGACACTAAAGAAAAACGTTTGCGCATGCGTGCACTTCAGCACGTTTTCTAAGCCGATTTTGAAGAGTTTGAGTGAGAAAATAAACGTTTGTTTTCTCCAAGTATACAAAAAAGTTCGAGAGTATACTTTTGTCAGACCAAGATACTGTATTAACAAACACAATATGAAAGCCTTAAGTTTCAAGCATGGACACTAAGGTTTGGCATTTTGTGAAGTCCAATTTATCAGGCATGTTTGAAAGTCAAATTTACTTATGTTTTGACTAATTTGCATACGGATTCAGAACATGCGCAGACGTTTTTCACTCGTGTCACTATCGATGATTTATCGTTGCATTTTCATTGTCACCCCATTATTATGATCACTGTAATTTGCTTTCATCACTATCGGGTTGATACAATCCGATATCGTTAGTAATCGTTACATCCTCGTTATCATAAATAAGGAGAGCACCAATCAGATTGCTCCGTTTTCAATTTGTTCCCAAACGATAAAAAATATTTTTCTTACCGCGAAATCAAGCTCAACGAAAGCTATAAAACTGTTTTATGAGTTCTGAGATAGGGGAAAAAAGTCTTTGTACGATAAAAAAACCAAATTACCATAAATATTACCATTCAAAACCAATCAAGAGCCACGAAAATCTACCCTACCAATCGCAATGCTTGAACAAGAAAAAGCCATTTCAGAGTCAGCACTTCACCTTCCGCTCTTGATGAAAACATTTTTGGGGTCAGCTGAAAAAAAGCTTTCCTGCGCCAATTTTAAACACAGAAATACTTCTTTCTTGTACAACCAACTCTCTTTTTTGATTCGGGAGAGAGAAAAACAGTGATTTTTAATTTTTTAATTTTTTTATTGTAAGCAAACGTACTCTATCAAATAAAAACAATAAAGAAATTATTCGAATGTTTGAACCGTTGGGATAAAATCTTAATAAGGCACTAGTCACTCTGACTAAAGATGATTTATCCCAGGGAGTAACTTAACAACGCAGCACTTCTAATACTATACCGAATCAATTCATGGAAAGCGGTGAAAAAATAATTTAAGCAAGCTATTTCAGACAAATTCTACAAATAATTCAAATAATTACTACATCAAAAACGTTACATATATATTTACCTTTCAAAACGTGAAAAGAGTGAGTCTATCTATCCTTGCAGCTTGGCAGTCTTCAAATAAAGATTATCTGGTTGTTACTGAATGCTTTAACATGATCATTGTCCAATTTTTATTTCGAAATTTAGCAATTTTCTTCGGCAGACTTCAACTGTGATAGCGATTTAGTTTCCTGGGTTTTCGCACACCATGGCGTCATTAAGCAATCGAACTCTAATTTCTCCAGAAATTTTGGATTTAAATATACTAGCTAGAACTCATCATTACACTTTTGCCTTTATCTGAGGGCCTATTCTAGCAAGTCGTTATATTTTATGGCCAATACTGATTAATCCATGCTTTTAAACACTATTCTTCAACGCTATAAATTTTGCACTTACAATTTGTTCACACGTGCCTCATTCATGCGATGTTAAAAGCGCTAATTGTCAAATTAACTTCTCGCCAACTCTCTCAATTTATTATAACGAGTTCTTATGGCAATATGTGATGAACAGATATATGTATTGTACTAGAAGCAGGATGATTTTGAAAAATTTAAATCTTTGGCAAGAGGAAAAAGTCATTGAAAGAAATGATATGTTTATCGTACGAAATTTGTAGTGCTAATATTATGATGAAAGTATAATATCCGCGAGGCGAGATCAGAAAGACAAAAACCTCTTGTATATGGAAAAATGAAATGACAAAGAAATTGTCATATTATAGGCTATTTAGGCACTGGAAGAACGCGTCGAAAATGAATCATCCTTGACTACTGTCGGACGATGAGCACCAATTTTTTTTTCTTCTAATTTATTTGTAAGAGTATTGAAATCACTAATTTGATGGGGTTTAAGAATAAACTTTTTGTATTATGATTTTAAGTCAGGGCATGACTCACAGATTCAACACTGAAACAGCTTCTGAGCTGATCTGAGTCATGGCACGGTTAACTCACAGATCAAAGCCTGAAACCACCTCTGGCTTGATCTAAGTCAGGGCAAGGCTAACTCACAGATCGAATTTGAATTTCGCGTGTTGGGTTTTGCGGAAAACCGGAAAACCTGGAGAAAATGGCCTCGTATCAAGGTAGAGACCTATATATTTACATTTGATGACGAGTTCAGCAAATATGGCAACAAAGTTCCTGTAAAAACTTTTTCGGGTTTTCTATAGTATTTGAGGTCAAAGCAATTTTTTTTCGTAGTTGTTTGTTCTACTTCGCTATTCCTTTTCAGAAAAAACGAAAAGAGAGACAAAAACAATAAACGAAGCATAAAAATAAGTATGGACGCCGCCATATTGATTTCTGTTTGATTCCTTGAGCGGGTTTTATTGAATTACATTTATTTATTTATTCGTTCGTTCGTTATTTTGATTCTAATAGCGCAGCGCGCTGATTCTAAAAATAGCTTAAAGATTCGGACAAACATTGCATTCTGTTTAACCGCTACGAGGATTATACGAACCGATTTTATTATTTTTACTTAAACTAAGATCAACTGCGATCGGCTGTGAAAATTATCTGCTGAAAGTAAACTTGTAAGTTTGTTTGTCCGAATTTCGCCTTTGTCTTCGTTTTTATGACGTCACGGCTGCGCTGCGCTATTCAATCAGTAACACGATCTGCTAACCCTACTCTATGTTGTTTAATGGTTGTTAAACGAAGCCAAACAAATTTCAAACAAGTCTGTAAGTCTTTTCTTCCTAAATTAAGGCAATATTCTACTTATCAACTCAACTAATTTCGAAATAATTATTTAATTTCCTCCGAACTGAGACTTTTAATATGACATAAAATAAGTGAGGTTATTCGATCATAGCGAGTTGGTCTAAATATACAGTAAAGCTTACAATCTCGTACCCAAAGCCTGCGTTTCTTCTGGCCTGCGACGAAGAACGAGGACTCTGGCATAATCCATTTCTTGAGACCAGGATTTCTTGGACTTCCGGTGAAAGAGGGCATACGTTAAAAGACTTGCCAAAAATAAAAAATATGCTCCTGATTTTTAATTTTTATTTTGATCGGAAGTAAAAATAGAACTCTGTTTGAAAGATGATTTTCATTGATCATATTTCACTTCCGAAAAACCGCGCATGCGTCAAAAAATGGATTATGCCAGAAACCTCGTTCTTTGTCGCAGGCCAGAAGAAGCGCAGGCTCTTAGTACGAGATTGTAATACTTAGTGAACGATAGCAGCATCAACAGCTGACCATGCGCAGTGTGCATTGCGTGAGCAACGTCACTTTGGCCAGTATTTAGACTTGCTCCAAGTTTCGCTCGCTAACTTTTTCCAGATGCAAACTTGGATTCAAACAGTGCACTTCCGGTTACGATGGCTTTCTAACCGGAAGTGCACTGTTTGAATCCGAGTTTGCAACGGAAAGAAATAGCGAGCGAAACTTGGAGCAAGTCTAGCCAGTATCTTAAAACATCTTTAAAACATTAATTAATTATGGTATAGAAGTATTTTTTAACCATCAGGAAATAAGTAGCCTAAAATTTTCCATAAAAATTTCACAATTTTTTTTTTCCTTTCCGTTAGTTTTGGCTTTTTATTTTTGTTGTTGTGGGAGAGAAAGAAAAATCCCTTTCGAAAGGACTAGTCTAGACTACTCGTCGACAATTCTCTCCTTTTTTCTAATTCTACTCTTCCTTTTTTCTTTCTTCGCCTTTTTCTCATTCCCATTGTCTTATTTCTTCCTTGCAAGCGCATTTTCCCAAGGTAGAGGTTTCCCAAGCAGGGACTGTGGTCACCATGTAATGTAATGATTGCTGAATGAGCTGCGCTCCTGGGTGTTTGGTCTATTATCTCCCTAGTAATGAGTTCATAATAGTCATCCCAGCGTACCGATATGACATGCGAATCGAATACTTAATCAACACCTGATTACTTATTGATAACATTACGTACAAATATTGATCATTGATTACACTATGGAAAATTCCTTCGATTTCTGTTCGTTCCCACTCGAAATATCCAAGACAGAAGAGATGAGAAAGACCAACCATCTGGTTTAGCAGAAAAACGAGGAATACTATAGGAATGATGCACAAGAAACCTTAGTCGAACCGGTGAGTTTCTTTATTTCATATTTGTATTGATCTCGGGAGCTTATGAAAGCGTTTGAATTTCAGGGGAAAGTTTTGTGTTAGCGAGTAGAGATGGAATTAAAGAAAACGTGTTGAAAGAGTGTTACAAAATTAAGCCCCAAGAAGGATTTCTTTTATGATACTGAAAGAAAAATCCTAAACCTGTTTGTATCAATGATAAACTAACAAGTAATTATTTATTAATGTCAGAAGCATCATCGATCTATAGAAAAAACATTAGCCTAAAACGACAGCCAAAAATACCTCAAGTAACAAACACCTATGTTATGATACTTGGCTAAAACAGAAAACTAGAATTCACGGCTGAAATGTTCATACTGGTTTAAATATATTACCGGGTAGAGAAAAACCGTACAAGTTTATTTTCGGTTTATACGAACATATGTGATTGTAATGGCGGTTTGAATAGTGCATTGTTGGACATTAAAAGCATTAAATTTGTATTTGATATTGAAGGGTAATTCTGATAAGAAACTAGCTCTTTTTTCTAGTATTATTCTGGAGTATTTAGAGCTGGTAAATGATGATGAAGTTCGTATATATCTCGTATTGAAGTGATTTTTTAAGTACAATAAGATAGCTGACTCGCCTTCGAAAGATGTAGCTGAATTTGATCGAAAACCAAACAGAATAAAGAAATGTTAGACGAAAGAAACCTGGACTTTCTACCTCAATTAATTCAAATGATTTTAAGACTAACATTTAGCATTGTAATATTGTCTTTTTTTAAAGAAAATTTGAAATTTGAAACATTTTTTTAAATGGAAGGATATGGTAATTCACGTATTCCTGTGGACCCCTTAAAACTACCTCACAAAAGATAAAAAACAACAAAAAACAAAAATTAAAATAGGAAGAAAGGTCTCAATTTCCCTGAGAAAAAAGAGAGGTCTCTAATTTTTCCAAGACAAACTCAATTTGATAAATTATTTTAATAGTTCCGGTGCATTAACCACTGAATTTGATACGGTGTCCGTGTTTTTACGAAACGTCTGTAAATTTAATTTTTGGATGAAAAACTTCATACTTATAAACTCACGAGGGCTATATATAAGTGCTTGTGTTTAAAAAAAATCCTCTATTTAGCCCCCCCTCTCTAATAAGCCCCCCCCTCTCTAATAATCCCCCCCCCCCTCATTTAATGTACCAATGGAACAATTAATAATTGTTCAGAACATTTCTTTTTAAGTTGCTTTGTTAATGATATCGTGTTTTAGTTTTGCTATTCACAATAATCGTAAATTATACTTGATAGACTAACACAGGTGAATCAAATAATAAAAATGCCATGTACATCACTACAGATTATGTGAGACGCGGTCAATAGTAATGCTTCCGTTCAATCCTGAGTTACAATCATATTACATCCTGACAGCGTACAACCATAGTTGATATTAACTATTAACTATGGTACAACTTACTGCGTTTCGACTAAATCAATAAGCCCCCCCTCTCAATTAAGCCCCCCCTCTCCAATAAGCCCTCCCTCAAACGTACTGGAAATAGATAAACCCCCCGGGGGGCTAAATAGAGGATTTACGGTATGTAATGATAGAAGGAAGTTAAAGGCAATAACAGGAGTAGAAATAAATAAGCATTAATAACAGCTGTGATGACGACATGCAGCATAACACCACCGCCACGACCATCATTATTGCCAATACAGCCTAACCATGCACGATCAGTAGTTTAACACCATGATGAACATTATCACGGCCACCTGACCATCATCACCACCACCATCAGCAACAACAATAATACTAAGCAACATCAAAGAGACTTGACCATCATTAACTTCACTAACTTTCACCAACAACAACAGCAACTACCGCAGTATCCCACTACTGAGCTGCTGCTGTATGCTTTTAAGTAACCAAGATGATATTTCACGTACTTCAACATTGTCACGTTTGAATATACTAGTGCGTGATGATCACGTGACTAAGTAGGTGTCACGTGAGAAATCAAAATATGACTCCTAAGAAACTTTAACAAATTTAATCATCTAATAGACCCCTTGCACAGCACGTCGGAAAACAGCTCCATTTGGAGGACATAACATTGGGTTTCCAATTCTCATTCTTTTGTTTTGTACTCCAAATTGATCTGCTTTGACGTCACATGCAAGGGGTCTATATATAATTTAAAAATGTAGAAATAAATGGGAATATAGCCGGCTGTGGTTCCATTCCTATTCTACCACTGCCTCCTTCTAGAATTTAGAAGTTGATTTTCGCGGGAGGGAGGGAGACGGGAGACGACCGTCGATGAACATGAGAAAAGCAAGAAAAAAATTTGCTTTGAAATAGAGCCGGGGTCGCATTGGTGAACGGCGAACACAGTACACGATTACTATCAAATCTTTGAAAAAACTCAAAATAAATCAATTCACAGGTGGTTGTAAGAATGCCTAGCCATACAGAAGGTCCCGGCCCGTCTTCACACGCTGCGATTTACCGCGTCAAGCATGATCTCCAACAGGGAAAAAACCGCTTAACTTCTGTAAATTTTCAGACTTTCACAATCATTAGATAACTAAATAATAACGATAAACATCTTCAGTAAAGTTACATTAGGAAAACGAGAAGTTTTTTGTGCAAAAAATATTTTAAAACCTGAGAGATTTCGCTCAAAAACATATATAAATTTAAGATTTACTTTTAGAAAAATAAGCAATATTTTATGACGATAAACTATGCTCTACTTGACCATCCTACAGTCCTAGCCACAGTTTGAGGTTAGTTCAGCACAGTGTGGTAAATCTAGCTAAATCAGGACATTAAAATTATAATAAAGACAGTAAACTGGTAGTTCTCTTCGTCTACCAAGTATCGATGTTACAGTGTTTGCAAGACTTCAGTGAACTGATTACACTCTTCTAATGCGTTCAAGATGAGGTACATCAGTATATTAATCTTTTGTTTTGCTTTCCTAAACGAAACGATTGTCATAGAATTTTTTTTATCAAAGATAATAGCGTTGTTTATGTTTATCACTAACAAGTTGAATGAACCTGCAAGAGTTGCATTATGTAGCTGTCAATTTTTCTCTTCGAGTGTCATGAGTCAAGAGCTCTGAATCTGTGAATCTTTTCTTCGTCTTCGTTTTTTATCTGTTGTATTAACTGAAAAGCAAAAAATCCGCTCTGAAATTAACAATTCGAACTCAATAATCACACGAAGAGCAATTAGAAAATTTAGACCATGATAAACTCCTATACTTAAAATATAATTTGAAATAGTTTATGTATATTATTTTGGCATGAAATAGAAAACGGATACATCAAATTCCTGATTTTGATGTACTTTCATGACGAAGGACCTGATTCCTACGCTCATTAGTGCTAAACTTATTAATCCATTTATCTAGAAGATATTTTAATTGAGTGGTTAACCAAACTCACACCTCGAGAAATAAAAACAGTTGATGTGGGCGGAGTACTTCGTGAAGTGCCGACAATGGCTGAATATTTTCAGTAAGATTCTTATTAGTTCTTTACGTCAATGACAAAATAACCAAGATGAAAAATTTAGACGAAGATGTGTGAAAGGATCGGAATAGTTCTTGTTTCGTTTAGTAAGACGAATTTAATACAGTGCAAACAATAGAGTACAAACACTATAAGTGTGTAACATAAATACCACTAAATACTGCTAAATTATGCTAATCCTATTGTTTTCTATTGTTTAATTAGCACTATTTACTACTAAATAGTGCAAAGTGTTGCACACTTCAGGTTTCATGACTTCACTCTACCCAGCTATTTGCTTATATTTCATTGGTTTTAATTGATTTATAAACAGTAGATCGAGAGAAAAAACAAAGGATTTCTAAGACTTCTCCTATGTATTTTGTAAGGTTCGCACAGTAGAGTACAAACACTAAAAGTGTGCAACACTTTGCACTATTTAGTAGTAAATAGTGCTAATTAAACAATAGAAAACAATAGGATTAGCATAATTTAGCAGTATTTAGTGGTATTTATGTTGCACACTTATAGTGATTGTACTCTACAGTGCATATTATGTAATATCAGTGAAAAACTTGTAATAGATTCAACACATTTGTACAAATTAGTTGGTTAAGACCGTAGACCTACAAATCTTTGCACTAATTTGTAAAATTATGTTTTTATAGTTTCACGGATACATGGTACAGCTACTTGCAAGAACGTTGTCATACGAAAATAGAACATTAGTGATTTAGTGGGATAGGAATTATATTAAAAAACAAGAGAAGATCACTGAAGCTGAACTTTTTCTTTTGTCTTTTAATGCATTCCTTTCTCACTAAATTATCAATGTTAATACTGATATCGTATGACAACGTTCTTGCAAGTAGGTGTATACATTTTTCTTTCAAGAGTCATATCACTAGACTTCCCATATACCATTTCGGTCTATTGTTTTCTACGTTCTTGAAACCGACAATGATTTTGCAATTGAGTATATTATGGCCAAGAAGGTTTGAAAGAAGGTTATTTGCACAGCAGCGCACTATATTGTTTAAATTTAAGGAAAAAGGTCCGAAAAAGTAAAAAAAAAGTATTGCATACTTGTACAAAATAACTATAGGAGAAAGTTCGTTTTTCTAGGCTGGTTTTGGCATCTGAAATACTCTCGTTATGATTAACCTCGACGACTCGAGCTTCAATTCATTATCTGCAGTATTCTGTTTTACAAGACAACCGTTTGGGAATAGAGGTTTTGCATCACCACGTGATATGCGAACATGCTGCAGCAATCTTTTATAGTCTCGTGGTTCCCAATTCATGGAAGAACTACGCATGGTTTTTTCGACTGATATTCTTCTTTTCCTCGTAATCGAAGCCTTTATTTGCAATGTTTGTCCGAATTTCGATCCCAAAAGGCTTTGCGATATCTATTTTTAGTAACCGTAAAAAATTCCATTAATACTTACTTACCGCATCTTTCTTTGAGGATGCGCCAACAAAGCGAATTCATGCACAGAGTCTGCAAAGTAGAGGAAATGTTATGACATTCATTCACAGGCCAAATGCTTTAAATATATAGCAGTGTCTAGAGGTTTTGCACAGTCACGTGCCCATACCCATAAAACAACTTGGGTTGCCTGTGGTTATGATTGTATTGTTTTTGCCATCTCACATGGTCACGTGATGGTGCAAAAAGCTCTATTTGCCCAAATGCAGAATTTCCATGTTTGATTTTTCTTACTCACACAGGGCGACAACACTCGCTATGCACGTAGGTGTCGTTCTGACACTCTGCATTTTCTGTCTTTGGTATACAAATGCAGAATGCCGAAGCAGGTAAGGAAACGTGGTATATGTATAACATGGGGGATGGCAAAAAGAAGATCTTATAAGGCTCGGAGGGGGAATGGAATAGAAAAGGAAAGTGGAGCAGAAAAAAGGTAGAAGAAAGGGGACAATGTAGTGAGGAAAGAAAGGAGCAGAAGGGAGAGCAGAAAGGAGAGAATGAGGGGAGCAAAAAGGGGAGAAAGAGAGCAGAAATGAAAGGGAAAGGGGAGGAAGAGGAGGAACGAGGAAAGAAAGGGGGGGGGGGGGGGAGCGGAGAAGGAAAGAGAGGAAAAAACGAAAGGGTGGAAAGCTAGAAGATAACCAACTAGTTATTGTTCACTTACATCAATAATTGAATGTATCTTTTTCAGTAACCATGAAGGCGAGGACCCAGCTACGTTAGCCCTAATAAAAAGCAAAGAGAACGCACACAATTTATCAGCATTTATCAACGATGTCTTAAAGAACTACGATCGCAAAGTTCGCCCAAATGCTGGCGGTAAACCGGTCTTAGTGTTCATAGAGTTTAAAGTCATTTCTTTCGGAGAAATTAAAGAAGCTAACATGGTAAGAGGAAAATTACTGGTCGCTAGTTTTCATGATGTCATAGACGCTATTGTTTTGTACCGGTTTTTATATGACGTCATAGACGCCATTGTTTTGTACCGGTTTACATATGACGTCATAGACGCTATTGTTTTGTACCGGTTTAAATATGACGTCATAGACGCCATTGTTTTGTATCGGTTTAAATATGACGTCATGGCCGCCATTGTTTTGTACCGGTTTACATATGACGTCATGGCTGCCATTGTTTTGTACCGGTTTAAATATGTCGTCATGGCCGCCATTGTTTTGTACCGGTTTACATATGACATCATAGCTGCCATGTTGGTTGTCGTATTTCTTGACGTCATAGCCGCCATGCATGTTGGCTTGATGTCACAAATAAAGTGCATTGTGGTATAGCTTGGGTACAAATAATGCAACATTAGGCATGATGAGAAGAGGCTTTACCCAAGTGAGACCAGAATGCATCATGCCCTCGTCTCCATAACAATCGTCTTGTACAAATTTATACATAATAGGACACTTGCATTATGGCGTCATTTACTACCACTACCAGAATCCCTTGCACACTTTCTTTTGTTCAGTTAATTAGCTGCAATTGTCTTACTATTCTCATAAGAAAGGAATACAAATTGGAATAAGAAAGAAAATTCGCAAAGGGTATCAGTAGCGGTAGTAATGACGTACGTCTTCATGTAAACGGCTTATTTCAATGTCAACACGGAACAGCAGGGGACAGATTGGGTGCTGCTGGGTTACCTGTGGTACGGCTGCTCTTCTAAGGCGGCTGATACTTTTCTTCGCAGGAATATACTTTTGACATATTCTTGAGACAATGGTGGTACGACCCAAGATTTAAGAACAATTTCACTGAGCCATTCACCATGGCCGCCGACCCGACGAAGATGTTTTGGACGCCAGACACGTACTTCTGGAACGTGAAAAAATCCTCTTATCATCACGTGACCCGTGAGAACATGAGAGTCATGATATGGCCTGATGGGAAGATCTACTTTAGCGGCAGGTAAGGAGTAACAATGATTCTTATTGGTTCATATACAGTCAATTCAAAAAACGTTGTCGTCGACCGGTTCAAGCCTACGCGACTGGACCGAAAGGAATATGGGTAAAAATCACTGAAGCGGTTTAAATATTCGTTCTGAATAAATTGTTCCCGCTAGTAATAAGATAATAATGGCCAGAAACAATCCATCAAATGCATGTCTTTGGGTTTAAGGAAACAAAAACAAAGTACTTATGATTCAGTTCACAATTTCGAAAATATGAAGGCATTTTAAAAACGTCTCCTTCAACACTTCCCGCTCGCCTATGAAGGTTCGTGCTGTAAACCAGGCATAACTAGTCAGATAAAATTATGGAGTCAACTCGGCTTCAATGATTACTACCCAGAGTTCCTTTCGGTCCAGTTGCGTAGGCTTGAGTTGGTCGACGACAACATTTTTTGAATTGACTGTATATTCACGTAACTCGTGGTGGCACAAGTCATGATATGGCCTGGGAAGGTCTACTTTAGCGCCAGGTAAGTAGTAACAATGATTCTTATTGGTTCATATATGTTCACGTGACTCGTGAGAACTCGAAAGTCACGGTATGGCCTGATGGGATAAATTATAATAATATTATAATAATAATAATAATATTATAATATAATATAATAAGCCTTTTCATAGTTTAAGAATCGATTCCACTGCGCATGCGATTTTATCCCGAATTTCTCACCTTCTTTTGTCTAAACCTTCTTATGTTCTTAATTAAACAAAGGAAGGTGAGAAATTCGGGATAAAATCGCACGCGCAGTGGAATCGATTCTTCAACTATGAAAAGGCTTATATAATTTAATTTTAACACATGAATTGCATCCAAGTCATCAACAATAAAATAATCAGATAAATATATATATATGAAGATATGTATATACAACTATTTTTTAAATGAGTTTCATATATAAGGCTTTCTGATTGGCCTAGAGTACTGCCCCTTGGATAACAAGGTAGCGTTGTCATAACGACAATCCTGTAGCTAAGGACAAAGAGTTTATGGACGTTTTGCTTACCGCGTAGGAAACTGCTCGCTGAGTGTATGCCTTTCACTACATCAGTTTGTTAGCAAAAAATTTAGACAAAAAACTTTATAAAAAGCAAGCAAGGAAACGCCTAGAAACGTTTAAGTAGAAGAGACAGCCGGTGATATACCTCGGATCCTTCTTGCGCGATCACCAACTTTATTCCATTAATGGGGGATAGAACGCACGATGCTTCGAAAAAACAGACATACTTCCTTCCCCCTGCGCGCGAGATGAAAGATCGTTTACAGACTTTATAGAGACGAAAATATTCATTCATATTTACAGGATTACCTTAACTGCACAGTGTGACATGGACCTACATCTCTACCCCATGGATACACAGCACTGTCCACTTCTGATTGAAAGCTGTAAGGAAAGAAAACTTCATCATATATTTAATTATCACTGGGTACCCTGTGTGCCAGCGAATAACTTAAAAGACTTTCCAAAAATAAAAAAATATGTTCCCGATTTCTAATTTTCATTTTGATCGGAAGTAAACACAGAGCTTTGTTTGAAAGCATGATATTCATTGACCATATTTCGATTCTGGAAAACTGCGCATGCGCCGATAAATAGATTATGCCAGAGCCCTCGTTCTTCGCCGCAGGCCAGAAGAAACGCAGGCTCTGGGTACGAGATTGCTACGTTTATCGTCATTCCCTAGAGTATTATTTTCTTGTTTAACGTTTTCACATGAGAAGACACATAAATAATACACCTCAATAAAATAATCTTATTCTCAAGACCACGTGTCATTCCCTAGAGTATTATTTCATTCTTTAACGGTTTCTCATGAGAAGACACATGAATATGGACACAACTCAAGCAAAGAATCTTATTCTCAAGGGAATGACACGTAGTCAGTAATCAGAGAAAACATTACTCCCAAGGGAAATACGTCTATTAGATAATGCTGGAAAAAGGGATGTAATTAGCCCAGGTTTCCTAGTGAGAGGAATTTAGGATATAAAAATATGCGACCAAATATTTAAAGGTCATGCATGTTTCTTGTCCTGTTTCGATCCGTGCTCTACGTTTTTCAGATGCTTACACAACGAATGACTTGAACTACACTTGGAAAGGAGGAAACTCCCAAGGAATCGAGATAGTGTCCAGTGAAATGGCGCAGTTTGATTTGATTGATGTCAAAACGATTACATTACAGCAAACAAATAGCAAAGGTAAGAAAGAACCTCCATCAGTAAAAATCAACGTGTACTTTGAGTGTTGTAACTAGTGAATAGTGGTAGCCTCTCAGTGGGAGCGATGGTTGTGAAATAAAGTTCGTAAGCAAAAACTAGCCAGCTGAGGTCACTTCGGATCATGGGAAAGTTTTTGATGCAAACTGCAGCTCGAGGATGCTCAGGAGTGGTGAGACTGTAACTGATAAAAGATGTGCAAGTCTACCAACAGTTTAAGATATTACCGCAATGTTTACGACAGTTGCCAGATATGTTTTGAAATTCTAAAACTCTCATGACAGACCTCGGTACACTCAACACTTTGAAAATTCTTTCGTTCGCATTAGAATTTTATATTTTATTTTGTTGCCAACGAATCTCCTTGCGCCACGACAATTTCATTTTCACACTTAATAATAATAATGATGATGATGATAATAATAATAATTTTTAATAAAAAATAATGATAATAATTTATTAACAATCAGTAGCTTTAATAATGCATTATCGTAGGATCCTAGCCAAAGAATGTGACCAAAATCTATATATACAATATCTAAATATATTTGCAACAAATTAATAAATAAAATAAAAATAATAATAATAATAATTTATTATTATTATATAAACTTAGTACATGTTTTTTACCTTAAATAACGATCTTCTTCGTTTTTAGGCTCATTCGCGAGGCTGATAGCAGTGTTCTCATTCAGAAGGCGCACAGAAAGCTTCGTATCTTCCATTTACGTCCCCGCAGTAGTTTTAGTTGTTTTGTCGTGGTGCTGTTTCTTTGTGAACCCGGAAGCAGTCCCAGCACGTGTGGGACTCAGTATCACCACCATCCTGACGTCCATCCTATTACAAGGAAATGTCAATAGCAACATGCCTAAAGTCAGTTACATGAAGGCGGTGGACCATTTCCTCTTGACGTCGTTTGGTTTTATTTTTGCCGCTTTGTTGGAGTATATATTAGTGCTCAATTCTGAACCTGAATTCGATGCTGAGAATTTTTGGAAGAGAAAGAAATCAAAGGAAATGAACTTGAGTGTGGATGTGAGTACTATAGACCCTTTGCATTGATTTCCTAGAGGAATTCCTTTGGGGGGACAAAACAATAGGCCATCTTTTCTTATGCAAAAAAAAAAAAAAAAAAAAAAGAAATCGTTTTGTCCCCCAGAACAATTTCTTTGGGGACTCGACATCGATATGTGCACCCTTTCGTAACCCATATCATCGATATTCGCACCCTTTCGTAACCCATATCATCGATAGGCGCACCCTTTCGTAACCCATATCGTCGATATGCGCACCCTTTCGTAACCCATATCATCGATATGCGCACCCTTTCGTAACCCATATCATCGATATGCGCACCCTTTCGTAACCCATATCATCGATAGGCGCACCCTTTCGTAACCCATATCGTCGATATGCGCACCCTTTCATAACCCATATCGTTGATATACGCACCCTTTCGTAACCCATATCGTTGATATACGCACCCTTTCGTAACCCATATCGATTTTTAGATCTCCTATTTTTTATCATGGCCTTTCCAACACTCTCTTACGATCGACTCTCATTTTTATTATCGTTTGCACAGAATGAAGGAACGTCTAATGTGGACATCGTCGTCAGGGTTATGGATGAAGGAGTTTGTCGAATCCGAAACAAAAAAGGCAACTACACTGTTCAGAGAGAGTCGCCAAGGATAACCGCTAGAAAAACCAAAATATTGCATAAAGTTCACTGGATCGACAAAATTTCCAGATTTATCTTTCCATTCCTTTATGTCATTTTCATCATCTGCTACACTTCATATTATATGTCGCAAAGAGAGTAAGAAAAACACACACAACGTAAATGATAAGACTGTAAAAGTACAAATCTAGGTTTCCTGCGCTTTTTACTTCTTGTCTTTATGATAACTCTGCATTTGTTTATCTGTGTTATTCTTAAGGGAGACTATGTACAGTCTTGTATGTATCAGCTGTCAATCATAAGGATTAAATGTACATATCAGCTGTTAATTAACAGGATCAAAGTCAATCATCAGGATTACATGGGTGTGTTGTATGCATCAGATGTCAATCAACAGATCAAATGGGTGTCTTGTGCATAAAAGCTGTCAATCAACAGGATCAAATGGGTGCCTTTTGCAGCTGTCAATCATATCACCAGAAACAAATGGGTGTCTTGTGCATAACAGCTGTCAATCAACAGGATCAAATGGGTGCCTTTTGCAGCAATGTCAATTATATCATCAGAAACAAATGGGTGTCTTGTGCATAACAGCTGTCAATCAACAGGATAAAACGGGTGCCTTTTGCAGCTGTCAATCATATCACCAGAAATAAATGGATGTCTTGTGCATAACAGTAATCAAAGCAGGACCTTAAGTTCCCAATTCTCAATTCATCACATGGGCATTATACCATGGTAGTACTACAGTCTCAATAATAAATTTCAATTCAATTTCCAGTCCACGGCTGGAGACTGAGCCTAAAATGTTGTGCAAATTTCTTTATCCTTGTATATTTTTTCTTTTAAATTCATTTATTCATTTCAGAAAGAAACCAGTGATGTTGTCTACAACTAGTTCATAGATAAATGACCAAGATAAATAAAGATGAATGAATAGAGACATTCCATGGATAAGATTCATGAATATTTTGACGTATTTTATAATACAACTTATGGATATGTTTTAGCTCAGCATGTAGCAAAGTAAACTAAAATAGATTTTAAAGTATAAAAAGTATTCATGCCATTTCTATTTCAAAACAATGTTTTAACTTAAGGATGTTGATTAAAAACTTCCATGTTTTAGTAAGCATGGGCATGGGCACCTCTTATTGACACTAAACTTGAGCTGCTAAATTCTAATTAAATCTGATTCTGATTCTGATCAGCCCAAAGTTTGTTAAAGAGTATTGATATAATTTGGAGGTTGGCTTGTACCCCATGTGGTCAAATTGCTTCTCCTGGTTTGCCTCAGCAATGAATCCTCCATTATGCTTCATTGCTGGTCTTGATAACTCACAATCCTGTCCAACCCCTCCCTGCACTTTGTATAAAGGTTATAATAACAAGGACTCCAGAGAACCTTTAAACTGGGGGGGGGGGGGGGGGCTAATATTGGAAAACATAGCAGACTAGTATGATACAAACGGCTAAAAGTGGGGTTGAAATTTAGTGGATATAATTTAGCAAAAATAGGAAAGATAAAGCTGCTCTTTCTCAGTGGTCTCTGCATAAGGACATATTCTAAAGATACAATATTCTTGACTAATATTATATATACAAATGTATTAATATCAATATGATAGAGCTCAGAAGAATTCACCAGTTCTGTACTACATTCACTTACTTTTGCCTTGCACTTGAGCACACACCACAAATACCAGTAGCTTTTCAGTTGCCTTTTCAATCACTGCCTGTCACTTTTGCCTGCTACCATTTTTCTATCTTGTCCAAGCATTTTTTTTCTAAATATTTGGCTGTATATACATATTTCCGAATATATATTAATAATGATATCAAGGAAGGGTTTTGTATGGATTGAGAATACCATTGGGATCCATCAAGGTTTTGATGTTTTTCATGATTTTGACAGCCTCCTCTGACTTGGACAGATGAATGAATTTAGCCTTCTTGAAGCCAAGGCCATGTTCAGAACTGATGCTGCCACGGTATTGAGCTGAAGGTTATATTAAAAAAAGCCCTAAAATATAATGATCACAAAGCAGAGGAAGTAAACAGAGGGAGGGGATATGTGAATAGTCCACATTCAGTATCCTGCAATTCAGACTTGATTGCAAGGCTTTAGTTGTTAAAGAGTTTTAAACTGTTCATATGATGGTAAAACGTTCTAAGACAAACAAAATCCTGTCCTGCCGATCTCAATGTCATATGTGAGTAGAGTTGTTTGTTGGTTCTCTCCTATGCTTCAAGGGTTTTTCTCCGGGTTCTCTGGTTTTCCTCCCTCCTAAAAAAAATCAACTTGATCTAAATTCTAATTCGATGTTTGGGCTTCCACCTAGTTCGGAGCCTAGCCTAGCGAAAGCTTTATAGATTTTTTAGATTAAAAAAAAAAATAAAGGTACATATTTTACACTTTTACCAGTAGGACTCATTATTCCATATTGCACTGACCTGTCCAGTTATAAATGTAAGGTTCAACAGCCTTCACAAGTTCTTCATCATACTCCAGGCTTGTGACGTTGAAGTGAAGGTTCCCTTTGTGTGGCGAGCAAAAAATAAATTAAATGAATTCAAATTCTCGCATACATGTGGTAACAGAAAAATATCCAATCTTTTCATTGCTACACGCTGATCGAGACAACAGTCGCGACAGGGAAATTGGGCAATACGCCTCCATTGATAAAAAAATTGGTCCGAACCTTTGTATTCTCTAATTGGTGGCAGTGTATTGCCCTATTTTCCTGTTGTGACTGTCGCCTTGATCAGGGCGTAGCAGTGAATGGTAAAGTAAAGGATTATTACCACTGTTTTCATGGCTGCACACAGGAAATCCAGCAATAGACTAAGCGTCAATCAAATAATTGTTCGGTACCCTTTACGTATTCTGATTGACAGCAGCCTACTGCCTAATGTACCTGTCATGTCTGTTGTCTCAAACAGCATGAAAACAGTCGTAATGGTGATGTCAATGGTGATGTCAGTTATCTTTTCTCATTTAAATTCGTCAACCATTAAAGAAAAAATCTCTTTGCTTGAGTATGGCCAATAGAGTTCTGCCTGCTTGGCACGGTAATGGAATTAATTCTCACTTCACACCCATGATGACTGAAACAATAGATTTTCCCAACATAGCCTCACATTCAAGCACTTCAGAATGAGGTTATGCTGTTTTCAACAAAGGTTTTTACCGGCATTCTCAAATAAATATGGCACTGTGTGATCAAGATCCATATCAAAATATCGACAGCCTCCTTACCATCACCAAGGTGACCATAGCCAAGGACATTTGTTGCTTCAGATCCAAGTCTTTCTCTCATGTGAGGTACAAGGTCATATAGCTTGGTTATTGGAATAGATAGATCGTACTACATGGGAAAATCAAGAAAGCATAAATAAGAGAGGGAAACTTCTTAATAACGCGTGTGCCATGTAAATTCCCGTTCGGGCTATTTTTAGAAACCGTATGCAGTATAAATTTTGCCTTACCCCACTCACGTGTGTCATCAATTTATGCGTGCACCCTCTTTCCATTTATACTTTTGATCACTAAAAACAAAACGGAAAGAGCACATTGATGACGCACAGGAGTAGGGTAAGGCAAAATTTAAACTGCATCCAGTTACTAAAAATAGCCCAAATGGGAATTTACAAGGTGCGTGGTATGACTGATGTTACGCAACACAGTCACTGTTTTCTTAAGTGAGTATCAGATTTCATTAGTTTAGTTTTGGGACGCGTGGCAGTTGCCCGTGCTTAATGATTTCGTCGTAAGAGGTCAAGTTATAGGACTTCAAGTTAAGAGTTAACATCTGGACAAGGTACCGATCATTTAAAATATGTTTGTAAAGTGTTTATGTATTGAATCTTAGTCTTAATAATTCGTTCCATCGCGTATAATTCCGATATCATTTAGTTACATTCCTTTGTTGATCTACTTGTAGTTTTAAGGATAAGTCAGAGCGAGATAGTCAAGATTGACGAGATATACGAATAAAGATCAATCCAGTAAAGCAGTCCAGTCTTAGTTTGCCTAGCAAAGGCCACACGTGGGTTATTAAGAAGTTCCCCTCTCTTATTTATGTTCTATTGGAATAATTAATTACAGAAAGATAATAAGACTTTGTTTTTGTGGCATCTTCAAGACTCAACATATAGTTCTAATCTGATGTTTAGTATGGAATCAACTACATGTAGTGATGATAAAGTGCCCAAAATGTCAGCACACCCCTAACCAGTTAATAATAGTAATTCAATTCTCCACTGGTCTATTCAAATTATAATTAAGGGATCAATAGACCCCTTAGCTTTGGTGCATTATCTAAGATTTTACCTTATAATTGTAGCCTTCTTTCTTTAAACTTTCAGCTACAGATTCCCTGATTTTCCATATTTCATTTATCTGTTGTTAGACACAAGATAAAATAATGATTGATGGATGGATGGATGGATGGATGGATGGATGGATGGATGGAAGGAAGGAAGGGAATATGAAATGCCTTATACCTTGGCAATATCAGTTGCTACTGTTCCATTTTGTACACTCCCACTTGACATTGCCACCTCTAAGAATTTATTCAATTTCTAAAACAATTAAAAATAGAAAACATCAGCAAAGACTGACCAACAGGGACCGACCAAAAGTTCATTAGACAGACAGACAGACAGCCAAAGCCTCCCTACCTCTTCATCATGTTCCCCATTCGATCCTGAGGTTTCTACCAAGACATAGAATGGGCTCTTACTAATGGGATTGTGCATTCCTAAGTTCCTTTCAACTAGTGTCATAGAGTAGTCATCCAAAAATTCACAAGCTAAAGAAAAAATAAAATAATAAGATCATTAAGCAGAACTGGGTTGGTGAAAATTTAGGCCCTTGAAGTTTAAAATTTTCTGATACTCCTTCTACCCCCCACCCCCCCATGCACATGCACACACTTTTTAATGGACCATTTCTAATCCAATCACTGACCCTATTCATGATCTTATTATTCACTACCAATAATAATTTGATTGTAATGACACACCTGATAAGATTTCTCCAAGTTTTTTCTTTGCAGTCATGAATGTTTGTAAAACATTTTCAAAGTTGTTGCAAGCAAGGAAAGCAACATTGATAGCCTGAAGAAATAAATTTGATAATTAGAATTTATTATTTTTTTATCTATAAAATTGCCTAGTATCTATAAATAACTATAAAAGTAAGTGTTGAGCACTGTTTATTCTCATGATAAAGGATACATGCCACTAAATCACCTTAGGTCTACTGGGGACAAGTATTGCTGCTTTAGTAATCACACCAAGGGTTCCTTCAGAACCTATGAATAACTGCTTTAGATCATAACCTGTATAAAGAGTCAAGAAAAAGTCAACCTTCAAGTACATTTACAGTGGGATAGGAGTCGGGTGGGTTGGTTAAAAAATGCTCTGCATTCAATGGCGTAGTTCTGGAATATAAGTTATCATGTCTCCTAATTTTTTTCAACTCTGCCACTCCCCCTCCCCCTAGGAATCCAAACAAAGCTGTGGGGGGAGGGGGGAGTAGCAGGGAAAGTGGTGAAAGTGTGGATGCTTCCTAAAGTTTCACAGACCTGTATTGTCCTTTCTCATTTTGGATAGGCAGTCCAGAATTGTTCCATCTGCCAAAACCTACAAAGTAAATATTAGAGTTCAAAATATGTAAAAAATAAACACCATATTAATCTCTTATATAAACTCTCTTAGATCTCACAAAATATTTAAAATTGAAAGAAGTGTGTGAAAAATCATATGGCTATAGAACTACAGACCTCTGACACAGAAGGCTTCACAATAATCTGTAACTAAGCAACATTTAAACACTATTTCCAATGCAAACAAATTATTTACCACCTCCAGGCCAAGTACACTACCATGTAGAGATCCATATCGCAAGAGTCTGAGTCCTCCAGCATTGGTGGCAATATTCCCTCCAATATGACAGCTTTAGAATAGAATACAAAATCATAAAATTCAAAGTCATGCATTTTCCTTATGATACACGATTTCGAACAACTTAAGTTAGTTCGTATGTACCTGCCCTTGGCTCCCAGATCCAGTGGCATCATAAAACCTTTATCTTCTAAAAAATTATCAAGATTCTCAAGTATGCACCCTGCTTCACATGTTAAAATACCTAGAGAGAAAAATATAATGTTTCAACTAAGTAGGGTGATTTGGTTTGTTTTGCTCAGATATTTGTATCCTAAGTTTCAAAAAATGATGTGGCTCGTCAAAATTCATTGCCAGCACTAATATTATTTTATTGGATAATCAAGACATTTTATCAACTGTTTCAAAATTTCGAGCATAAGTTTGTTTGTCTGTCCATAGGATTACTGCTAAAAAGGTTAATTTTTGAGGACCTTTCGTGCTAGAGCTATGCAGTGCAAGATATGATAGTAGGCGAAACAATCAAACAGATACCCAACTAAGAATAAATACATATAACAACCTGATATTTCATCCAGATCAAGGACTTGATTCATGTTGGATAACGACAGAATTATCTCATCAAAGACTGGAACACTTCCACCTGCAAGCAATAATTAAAATTCATTAACTATTGAGATCAGAAACAACAAACAATACCACAGAATGACATACTGTACTGTATAAGATTGTAGCCTAGTCATTTAGGGCAATGTTTCTGAAGCCCAGAAAACTCCAGATGCAGCACTTCTATTAAATTTCCAATATAAAGGATAGGCAAATTATTTTTTAATTGTTGGAGGCCACAAAGAAAAAAAAAAAAAGGCTGTAGGAAAGTGAAAAGCTCCTTCAAAAATTCAATAAATTAAAGTATAATGCTAAATAGGCTGGTAGGATATGTTTTAACTTACCAACAAGTCCAGTGTTGCCACCTTGTGGAACTAATGATAGCCTGGATCATAAATATTGAAATCAGGTTTTAACTTTTTTAATTTTTTCCAGTCCGGTATCCTAAGAAAGAAATCGTGCGTTCTGATTGCCTGTTTGAGCGGGCAGTATTTTGTCAGTATCTGCCTGCACTTGTGGTCCGGTATCCTTTGCCGCTTAACAACAAAACAAAACCATTACAAAAACAAGTAAAAAAATACGGGGAAAAAATCAATAAAAATCAATTTACCGTCCTATAGTCGTTCTGGATAGGAAAAAACTGTGCCCTCGGTCTTGAAAATGGACCTCACCCTAATGGCCTCAGTCCGTATGTATATTTAAGACCTCAGGCACAGTTTTTCCCTATCCGGACCTCCTGGCCGGTAAATAACATATATATATTTTGCAATATATTGCATCAAGATAATGCTGATAATTACAATGATGGTGAAGACGATGACTTTTCGATTGGCAATTATACATTAATTTTGCATCAGTTACTGTAATTATGATGATGTTGACAATGGCATTGAAGATGATCATCTTAAGGCAGTAACAATTTGACCTCTTGCAGTGTAACAATACAAATGCAATAACCAATATCTCACAGCTAACTAATTTACCTTTTTGAGTTACAGTAACCTAAGATTGCAGACACTTGTGAAGTTGTCTTGGGTTTGAGTAAAACTTGACTTTGCCCTCTAGAATAAAATTTCAATTTTAAGTGATAAATGATTTAATAAATGAGCAGGAGTATTTTATCGGGTATAAAACACGAGGTGTAGCCGAGTGGTTTTAGACCTGATAAAACACGATCTGCGAGTTTATTAAACGGCTTAGAAAACTCATGATGTATGTTCTCATAGTGTACTGATTTCTTTACGAAATAAACCTAGTTTGATAGAGAAAATCCAAGTTAAAGTTTATGCAAATGAAGACGAATCTATATGAGATATAAAACCTCCTTCATGGTCTTGATTTCTATTGTGTTTCCTCATGAATTATTCATGAATTTTCTAACATTTAAAACACTCATGAATAATTCATAAGCTTATGGTCCAATTGGAGCCACCATACACATCACGTGCATGAATTTTTGCTCTCCCCACTCCCCTGGTTGTAAATTTCAATTTTCTCAACCTAAGCAAGAATGAATTTGAGCTTGATTTGTTGCCCCACCCTCTCTTTCAGATCCCAGGTCTCCAGACAATGAGAATTTTATGAGCAACAAAGTAACGTGAGTTGAACATTAGGTCTACATTTCCTACTATTCCCATGGGGGTGGGAAAGGGGAGGGTGCACCCTAATTTGCCCTAACTTGGTACTGCTAATGCATTCTTTTCAGAATGCATTCCAATAATTGTATCAAAGTCAAATTAATAAATAAAGTATATACTTCACTATTTTTAGCCAATCAGTGTTGTAAGGTTCTAATTCATCTGGTTCTGTCACCACACCCCCTGGGATTATTCTTTCAAATGTGGCAATATCGGCATCAGTGACCTGTTGAAATAAAACATTTTTCATCATTTTTCCCAAAGTGATAGGCTCCATTCGATATCTTAAAATTCAGACTCGCTTATGGTCGCATGGCACTTCATGTACAGTACAAACAGATGGATTACCAGGTACATTTATTGGTAGGAACAAAATAATGTACCATACACGTTGTTTCTACCTTTCTTTTTGAGAAACGTTTGATAGAAATGCTAGTCAGTTCACTGATTGAATCGACAGCACTTTATCTACTGATTCTTTTGAGGTTTAATGCAATTTTGAAAATTTTATTCTGGAGAGCCTTGGTATCTTGCTGGAAAATATTTGGAGAGTGGCCTAATTTGCGATGTCCATCGAGAAAAATGTCTCTCATGATTACAACACCACAAAAGACCTGTCTAAACAGTGAGAAGCACTCTAGGAAAATGGAGTAATATTAAATAAACACAACTATCTTAAATAATAATGTTATGCAATTTGAATAAGAAAGGTTCAATGCATAACGTTCATTCATCGATACGCTAAACGTACCTTTGCAAACTCGCCTCTCTTTACATTTGGATATCGGACACTGGTCAATTCTACTTGATTTTCAGAGCTGTAAAGCCTTTTACTTCCATAAAAACATACACTGAACCTCACATTTAAGCTTGAAAATATATTTTTGTATTTTAAACATAATTCTCTCCGGCCTAGAGTGTGCAGAAGACGAGATAAATGCACACTGCTACGAAGAGCCATCCTTCTTCCACAAAATAACAGACTTTAGCTAGGCGTTCCAAATACCACCACAGGTAACCCACACATTTGGTACAGGGACTGGCTTGTCAGGTCGAAGTTCGGGCTCACACAATAGATTTTTCTCGCGCAGCATCGCATTCAAGCGCTTCAAAATATTTTGGGGTCGGAAATGGATAGGAAGTTTCACTTGTAAAGTAATCAGTGTTGCCATAGTTTCAGGCCTGAGGGATTTAGGGATACTGGCAAGAGGGGTCCTCCCTTTTCTTCTTCTTTCTCCTCACCACCCCTCTGAAATATCCACAATCAAAAATGTTTTTGAAGGAGGGGGGGAGGGGGGAGGGGTAAAAATGGCATGGAATAGTAGTGATTTCAGCTCCAGTAAGTAAATCTATTATGATAGAGTGAAGGCATTTACCAGTGAAATAAAAAATACTAATCAACGTGTAAAAGTCAAAGACACAAAAGAAAACAATGGAATTAGGGTCTACTAAAGTGTATCAGTCTAACATCTATTTCACGGGTTTAATGACTTCACTCTAGCTTTCCTTCTTCAAATTAGAAATTAATGTTACAGTGCCAATCTGTTAATCTGCAATCAATCTCCCCAAAAAAAAAACCTTTTGAAAACCCAACAAAGATTTTAGTGGTCTCATTCTAATAAAGAAATTCAACAAGCAATGATCTTTTCTAAAGCATTTTTAAAACCCAACAAAGGTTTTTGTGTGCTCGATCTAATAAAGAAATTCAACAAGCAATATTTTTTCTAAGGCACCTTTAATAGCCTAACCAACCATATACTGCACTATTAAACAATGTTTACTAATAACAGGTAGAATAAATCTATATACATATTTTGTAATAGTATAACATTACCATTATTTTCATTGTTACACACTGATTGAGACAACAGTCATGGGAAGGGGGTGGAAATCAGGCAATACACTGCCGATCGGAGAATGTAAGGTTAAACTAACATAACAAAAATATTAACAAACTATTAACAAAATATTAACAAAAATTAAGGACAAAAACAGTTATGAAACAAATGCTACATAACATAGACTTTCATAGCTTGGTCTAAATGGAAATCATCTTTTGTCCTTGGACATGTCACTTTGCCTTGCTTTTCCTGGGACATGATGTGAAGGGCCTACGATTGAGAAAGGAAAAAAATTAGTTTTTTACCACAAATGTAAATTTTTAAAAACTTTCCGATTGGTGAGAACCATGGAGAATAAGAGGGCATACCAACAACGTCAACAAATGGCATGGAGCCCACACACGCTTGACATCATTTTTTGTTCAAACCTTTTGGGTGTTTTTCTAGTAGTGGGAAGTCAATAGATAAAGATTTATTTATATATATATATATATATAGTAAAGATTGGATTAAAGACGAGACATGTTCACTGTAACTCCGAGTTTCGTGCTTACGCACTCATCAGACAGACTTTCTGACTTTCTTTCAAAGTCTGTCTGATGAGTGCGTAAGCACGAAACTCGGAGTTACAGTGAACATGTCTCGTCTTTAATCCAATCTTTACTATATATATATATATATCTATTGCTCTGCATCCCTACGCATCGAGCACTGTTTCAACAGTATAGACCACATTACATACTTTGTTAAAGATTTATTTATTTATTTATTTATTTATCAGGCTTTAACCACATAAACAATAAGTGGTATGGTCCGTACAACAGAGCATGACTCCAAATAAAGTACGGCCACAATATGATCACATAATAAGTGGAATAATATTAAGTAAGGAAAAGAAAATAAGTGGAAGGAAAAAAAAAGAATCAAAGAAATTGTACGAAGGAAGAAAGAAAGAAAGGGAAACAAACAAAGGAAGGAAAAATAAATTGTAATTTTCTGTTTCTTACCCGTTCTCCATAGACAAATCCATTAGGAAGAACCATGGGTGGGTTATTTTCATTCATTATTTGTCCAGAGATGGGACAAACAAGTCTTGACTGAGCACAGTGGGCAAATGGCAGAGGATCTCCTAGAATATTCAAAGGGTGGCTACAAACTGGACATTCTGCTATTTTATGACCTTCTTGATAACAGTGTCTTAAATTCAGTTAAGGTACAATAATACTACAATACTACAGATATAGAGAATATGGCATGGCTGTGTGGAGATATGATAAATTATTATGTTATTACGTTATATCTTCACAGGTTTTTCCATGCTCTTTTCAGTAATAAAGGATGCAGGAAGCGGCATAAGCATGAAAGAAGTGTAAGGAGAAGCACAAGCCATAGGCAAGTGCTTTTCACACTTCTTGAGTGCTTATTGCACTTTCTAAGTGTTTTATTACTGAATGGAACACAAAAAAAGCTGTTTACTTGTATTATTATATAGTTACTAATTTTATATTCGGTAGTGAATTTATTTTCGAGAGAAAAAAAGATGGCCACAGGATCTACAGTAGCAGCACTTCACATGCTCAGATGGCGTCAGCACTGTGCTCTGTTCACTAGTATAGCACAGTTCTCATAATATCCTAACTATAAAATAATAAATAACAAAGAGGACTATTCAGTATCAATTATTTAAGTAGAGAACAGTAAATAAATAAGGATACGGTGTCTTTAGTGCTGATAATCCTGCTTGTAAAGTCAAAGATAAGACTGACTGATCATTCAACTGATGCAGCTGGAAATTTTCTTTTCTGAACTGTTCAACCAGTTTGTTCCATCGAGAAGGATCAAATAACTCCTAACCATAAAAATCACCATATTATAATATTATCACTTTTAGGAAAAAATATATTTTATAACTGATGTGGTTATAGAGTGTACTGTACAAACTACTTGTTTAATGTCATAAACCCTGCCAGGGTAGGTTGACATGAAACTGTATTATAGTACTAGAACATAAGGTGTGGGTTGCCTGTGTTATGATATCAGTGTTGTGTGGGTTGCATGTGTTATCAAGTATGTTTTATGTAGGTTGCCTGTGTTATGATGTGTTATTAAATGTTATACTGTACCTTATACGGAGAACAAGCCATTTGGGGTTTGAATGCCAGTAGTGCCATCGCTCTTTGGATTTCTTTTGTCATTACTTGATCGGCATTTGCAAAGTGTTTCCTGGCGTACCTAATATGTCAGATTTCAACATAGCAGTTATTCTTGTACCTTGGTTTACTGTAAACCCCGTTTAGATGTACATTGTACCCATAAATAAGTGGCATAGTGGTTTGCGATGTGCATTAATTTGGAATGGGGCATGGGAAGGGGATGGGGGCTATCATCAGCCAATACCCCAAAAAGGTACAGATCTGCAGTATAACCCAAACGAGAAAAGCTAATTACAGCCATTCTCAATTACACGTGCCCTCTAGCGATTGTCTTTGTCATGACGAAGTAGATTTTGGTTGACGTCAATCAAAGCGTTTCCATGACATTCTATAGGCTCAGCGCTTATAGCTTTGTGTTTTCCGACAATATCATGGAAACGCCTTATGATTGATGTCCACCAAAACCTTCTTCGTTGTGATCATCACGTCAATCAAAGCGTTTCCATGACATTCTATAGGCTCAGCGCTTATAGCTTTGTGTTTTCCAACAATGTCATGGAAACGCCTTATGATTGACGTCCACCAAAACCTTCTTCATCATGACAGATAAAATCACAAGAGGGTGCGTGTAATTGAGAATGGCTGTAAAAGTTGTTTCTTGCATTTTCCTTGTGTTGAACAGAAAGGATATTACCACCTGATAACGCAAGGGTTAAGAGTTTTAATCCCAAAAGGCTGACATACTATCTTTGGAGAGGGATTTTCTCTAAGAAAACCGGGGATATTTTATAGCTTACTTGATAGCTTCTATTCTTTCATCTCGTCGAACAAGCTCAATGAATTCTTGCATACGGACATTGAACTCCAAGGTGCTCTAACAAAGAAGGTAGTATCTAAGTTAAACATGCACTGAACCAAATAAATTACATTAGACTACTGGTTATATATAATAAAATGCACACCTTAAGTTTTCTTAGTTTTGACTTGTTTTCATAGCACCAACTTAAACAAGGACCAGACTCCCCTTTGAACAAGGCTTCCTCTACTTGTCTTGACGTGGTAAAAAGATCAATATCAACTAGTTCCTGAAGACAGAAGAGCATATACCTGTAAGTTATCTACAAGCAACAGACCTACATCCTAATGAAATTATTAATAAACTAATTAATGTCATAATCATTAGATAATGTACAGACTAAGGTGCACCCCAAAAAAGGGGGAGCTATAGCTTTCCAAGCCCCTCCTTCTCCAGGACATCCTGAATTTGGCTATCTCCAATAAACCAATCAAAACTCTTCCGTAGCTGGTACCAATCCTGGTTGAGAAAAGAGGAGTGAGAAAGCTTGGGACTTTTAGCACTTATTTGGGCAATGTAAATATGGAAACAGATTGAATCTTTGGGTAGTTGGTTTTATTATGTTTCCAAGGTTGTTTTCATTTCTGACTAACCTCAATGTCTGCTTCTGCAGCAAGTTTCTTTGCTGTTTCATAAAAGCCCTGCCTCAAACAATGATCCACAAGCATTCTGTCCAGTCTCTTCTTCTTCCATACAAGTACAGAACTCTTTCTTTCATCAGCATGTTCTTTGATGTGGTCCAGACGAGTCTTGCAGTGCTTGACAGAGCCCTCTTCTTGGTTCAGGCATTCTTCAGACTAGAAATTCACAGAACACATTACAGACAGCAGTTTTTTAAATTTGTTTTTCTTTTTACTTTTTTGCACACAACTGTCAACTCATATTTAATATTTATCATAAGAGCCAGTGGGCAATTTCATGGAAATCAAAGGTGGCCTAGCTGTTACACACTTAACTGTCAGCTCTGGGGTCTGGGGTTTGATTCCCTGACCTGTGCATCACATATGAATAGAGTTTGTTAGGTCTTGCCATTGATTCTTTCTCTGATTTTTGATCCTCCCTACACAAGGACCTACCAAGCTAAATTCCAATTTGACCCGTGAATTAGCTGTGCCCTAATTTTGATCAGCCCAGAGGTTGTTTCAGGGTTTTATCTGTAATAAGCTATTCCCTGACTTAGATCAGCTCAGAGGTTGTTTCAGGGTTCAATCTGTGAGTCAGCCGTGCCCTGACTTAGATCAGCCAAGAGGTTGTTTCAGGGTTCAATCTGTGAGTCAGCCGTGTCCTGACTTAGATCAGCCAAGAGGTTGTTTTAGGGTTCAATCTGTGAGTCAGCCGTCCCCTGTCTTTGATCAGCCATGAAGTTGTTTCAGGGTATCAATGAGAAATTTTACGTATCCATATGCCTTTTCGACTTTGTACATTAGAAACCTTTTGGAAACCAGTCTATATGTTTACCTTTCTTTTCAATGCTTGTATTTTTTGAACAACTCCATCTAGCATCCCAGCTATTTCATTAGCCTTCACAGGGTGTTTACCAAGAGTACTTGTGAGTTCATTGGTGGCATTGACGACATAAGATACCTCTCTATCTATGACTTTTTGAGCTGTGCGGAACCTTTTGTTTAAAATCTCATAAGGAACCTGAGGAAATAAAGAAGGGACTAAATTTTCCCAAAATATATTAAAACTATGACTGTAGTATTCTTTCTATATGCAAACAACAAAACAGTTGTGTGTTATGCTTACGTCGTCTTGTTTCATGGGCACAAAAGTTGTACTATTTAATATCATTGCTTTCCTCACTACGAAATATTGGCAATTTTACATTGTGTTAGCTTAGCGTCAAATAGTATACTTGAAACTCCAAAGAGAAAATTAGGTAATTTTTCCAACAACAGCCACAACAAAAAACAGTAAGGATTTTGAAGCTAAGAGAGTCATCTACGTAAATTTTTTTACCTAATTTCTTGGCTTTTTCAAGCAACAAATATCTAAGTTTTGAGACTTACTTTAAGTGTGGAGTATTCCAAAGCTTTAATGTCAGTCATAGTGGAATAATTTGACGGAAAAGTCTCCTTTTTTCTTCCCTTTTCGCGAGAAGTTTTTACCAAGACGAAAACAACCATTCACACAAAATGGCGTTATACTCTATCGAGGGAATGGGACGAAGTGCTTTCACGTACCACAGGGAACCCAAGATGCTAACTTCATATTTATGCGCAAATTTTTTTTTATTCATACAGCAATTAAACTTTTTCTTAAGTGAGAAAAATAGTAAATTGAATTCTTTTGTGATACATTCTATTATAAACAAAATTCAAAACATGATAATTTTTTTTTTAAATTCACTCAGGCTCTTGAAATATTGATGCACGAAAGCCAAAACACGACTACACTACAGCCTCTGGTGATGTCTGAGACTCATGAATATGAAATGATGCTCTAATTTTTTTATTTACAATTACCAAATAATTTATTATGATACTTTTGAATCCGACTTCCGGGTGCAAATTTCATTTCCGGAGGTATTTTGGTTGAGGTAGCCGCTGTGCAGTATTACCCGGGCTCAAGTAAACAATCTTCATTCAGCAAACAAGACACACAGGGCAACGCTGTGTAGGATGTAAGCTTTAAAAATCCCTTCTTTACCTCCTTATTTGCTTCAAAATCTTAAGTAATAACATAGGTTATCTTTTTCTTATTCCCAATTGCAGAGAAGAGGAAAATCAGGCTAGTTTTGTGGCACGAAACGAGGTAAGAGGGAAACCCATTTGTCTGGGTATATGATTTTGTTTCTCTTTCACATCTAGTGTTGGAAAAAATGTAAACCTAACTGTCATTGAACTTTGTTTATTGTTCCGTTTCCTTGAAAATAATGATTTGTTAGTGAATACTAAAATTCTTCGTTCAATCCCACCATTTATTTTGCCAATCTTGCCGGGTTAGCAAGCATATTTCGTGCTAGCAGTGTTCCCCGCTGCGAGAACGAAATTAGGAATTTATTTTTCAAGTTTCGGTCTAGTTTACTTCCAGCTGTATTACTAAATAACGTTACTTCTTGATATGTCTAAACAAGTGTTAGTATGTACTTGATAGTCGTCGTATCATAGGAAAATAAATTGTTTGGGCTTTATTAATTTGGAAAGCTTCGAGAGACTCTTCACGATCATAAAGAAAACGTCATCTCGTCTAATATGATCTACTTCAACTGTTGATCGAAAAATATATATTTATGGATGGATTCGCCCACCAATATAGTATAAATTAGATAGTTTATTTCTCTTTAAAAGTTTGAGGGTTTTGTTCTGCATGGCGCGAATAAATGATGTCGCTTTTTTTCGTCGCCGGTCGGCCATGACCAACACACTTTGTCTTCATTAGTTAACTTTAATAAATTCTGTACTAATTTCTCTTGGCTTTTTATCTGTTTTTAAATGGAAGCAACAATTTTGAACATACATGGCGATAAATTAGAAGGAAAGGTTGGAAAAAAATCAACTAGTCAGCTGAAACGTTTGCCAATCATGTGATGTTGGAACACGAAACTATCTTTTTGAAAATGGAGGTCAAAACTGATGCGGCCTGCATAAGTCACAACTTCCCTTCCACGTTGACAAAGATTTTATCAAAACTACTTGAACTTAAAAGAACTTAGACTTTTGACGTTCTTAGACATTAACTTCGTGTGCCAGCATTTTTTATTTTTGTATAAAAAATTACTAAGAAACATCTACTGTACGGAGTTCAGTTTGAGACACAAACAGGAAAAACTGAAATGATAGATCGAAGGCTTAAGTTGTTTTCAAGCTTGATTACTCTAATTGTTAGCTACTTCAATAAAATATTCAAAAATTAGCTTCAGTCGGGAAAAATAATTTGAAAGGAAAGATTTTAATGATAAGTAAGATTTGCATTTGAGTGACGAGAAGATAATAACTTTTGACTACTTCAATGGCTTGATCTTGGTTCTTTAAAAACAACAACAACAAAAACAAAGATGTGTTATAGCCTCAAAAAAATGCATTGAGCTAGTCTTGTCTTGATAATAATAAAGGTACCTAGCCTTGTATTTACTGAAAATAATTAGAAAGGTGCTTATTAAATAGGATATGAGCTGTCTTAGAAGTGGATCAGTGCCAAGCAATAAGGAATTTACAAATTATGATGGATTGTATTTATCAGTCATGGTAGTTTTCCCCCTTCCCCCCCAAAAAAATTTGCTTGTCATTGTGACAAGAGAGTTCATATTCTCTTGCTTGTGAGTGGAGCTACAGTAAAGTCTAAGATTTTCAAAAACTCCCAACTTTCTATTCCCTAGAATCTCAAGTCTCTCAATCCAGTGCTTCTCAATTGCAGGGTTTTATAAATTTTGACTAGTGATTTAATATCCCACTGTTTTTATTGCTACATGCTGATTGAGACAACCGTTTCTACAGGGAAATTGGGCAATAGACTACTGTCATCAAATAAATTGATTGACGGCAATGCTACCTAATTTTCTGGTTGTGACTGTTGTCTTGATCAGCGCTTTGAAGAAGAATTGTTTCTCATCAGTAACACGCTCTCTCACAGGCATTGACGACCTATTTCTTGGACCATTTCTTTTGTTGAAAAATAATAACTTACTTCAAATAAATTTATGATAATTAATCCATGTTTTCACAGCTGGTTTTGTGATTTTCAAAGTCTGAGCATAAAGATTTTAAATTATACTAATTTATGTATCCATTATCTTGAACCAAATGTAAGACTTTCGTTTTACAATTTGAAGAATAATAAATGATTGATTTTTACTTTAAGCATGGGTTTACAATGTAGTTTATATACGAAACTATCTGTATAAAGAAAAGAGCAGGAAATATCTTTATTGATACGAATCACGTTTCTTCAAGCAAATTTTTCTAGAAAGAAAAAAAAAATTCCGAGCTCCAGGTGGGATTGAAAAAACCTGTATTTTTAATTTGGATCTATGACCTTGGCCATACCCACAATCCCACGGGATTCCCAACTTCTACTTCCTTGTTACAAGTAACGCTATCTTTAAGATTGTGTTACAAGCAAGATACAAGTCAATGTGTTACTCTGACTTCATTTGGTCTGGTCTCATTAGTAACCAGAACCTATTTTGGGGTAAAATTTCGAAGAATTATGATTCTTGTGGACTTATATATCGTTGAAAAGACGGGTATTTTTGACAAACGAAGAAAAAATTGTATAATTGAAGACTCGATATTCCCTGTTCGAAATGATGATGATAGGTAGTCTGCGGGTAGCGAACACCCTTTTCCGAGCTCTCAACATATTTATTTTTCTAGCCTACCAGAGACATCGTACTTGAAAAAACATTTGATTGTTGATTACCCTACACTGGATTAGAGATCTGTTATGTCATAAATATTTTCACCAAATTGTATAAGTTCCTTAGCAACGCTTCTGAGTTTTCCTCCTTTTAAGGAGGGCCTTGAAAATGGAAAATAATCGCATTTCAAATTTCATCTCACGATTCCTATTAGTCAAGCTTTTCGAGTTTCTCTTTGAGAAAGCATGACGATTATTATTTTTAAGAACTACTTGCATTTTTTTGTGACAAAAAATAACTTCATTATTTTTGTTTCAGGGAAATTAACAAAGCTATTTTAAAAAAGTAAAGCGGACAGACTTAACTCGATTATGTTGCACTGTTTAAATATCATTAACGGTTTTTTCTATAAATTGTCGACAACTAGTGGCGGTATTGTTTAGTGTATAAGAAGGCTTAGCCTACTTGGCTATTAGGTTTTATTGAAATACCTGGACCGTTTTTGCCAGCAAAATAAATTCGAGTTCCACTGAAATGGAAAACCATTTCAGTGCTTCTTCAAAACCCTTTCCATAAAGGATTCGAAATTTGCTTTACAACCACGGAACCATATATTAAATTCTTTTATTTTTTCAATGCAGGCGATGTTTTGGGAATATCCTTTGTATTGAAAAGGTGCTTTGGTAGCTTTCCTTTTCTATTGGGTAGTTACTTTTTAATTATTGATAAGCCAGTATTTTGAATCTTTTCGTCCCAAAATACAGGAGCTACACTCGTCTCACTCGGTGATTTCGTGTCGATAAATCGCGCGATCGATCCGTCCGCAAGTCCTGAATTTCTTTTAAACCAGCAAAATAGTCTATACTTTCGTAACAAACGATGATGAATAGGGATTTTGTTTGGAGAACGAACGTCGACTACATCTATTAGTTACAGGTAGGGTTTGTTGTATTAAATCGTTTTAAAAAAGGAAACTTCATTTCAGAACTCTTGCCCTGTCGGCTTCTTCGACACCTCGTTATACTTTCTTCAATACGAAGTCAATTTTCCTAATAAGTTCTTTCAAATAACTGCGTATTATTTTCGCGTTGAATCCTAAGAATTTTAGGGAAAGATGCTTTACCGGTAAAATATTTTTACTACCATTTTAAATTTTCTCACAGATTTGCTTTAGTTAGCATAATAGAATTAAGTAGAACGTGTTCCCATTAGTTCAAAACATGCTGGAAATTTCCCTACTATTTTTTATAAAACCAGAGGTTTAAAAGAATTAAGTATCTCACTCTAAGATGCGATTTGTATTTGGGATTAATTATTTATAGTAGAAATCCTCTGTTGAACTAACCGTTGAACTTAAACTTATTTCCTGGCCAGTATTTCTCGCGGAGATTTTTTAGTATGTTTTATATAGTATCGTGTACGATCTTATTTTTAAAATATTGAACATAGTTGTATTATTATATAGTTTCTGTCCTAATTGTAATAGATATTTAGGCTATTCGCCAAGTTTTAACCAAAACGTCAAAATTAAGATGAGCCATTTAAAAAATTTTCTTAGAATAGTTAATTTCTCAAAACGTTTTTTTTTTTTTCAAAAAGTTTTTTTGACTTATATCACGCGAAAATATTATCAGCAAGATATTTCCCCAAAAATTAGTAAAGTGATTATCATATATCCCTGAAAAACGTCGTAACAATCGCAGAAATTTGCAAAAATATTAAGTTCAGCAGACCTCAGTAGACCGTGTACCTATAAAAACGTTGCACTAATTTGTACAATTTTTTTAGTTTATTTTTTCATTGATGTATGGTATGCAAGTTACTCATCATCTTAGGTTATTGTTTGATGTAGAAAGTTTAGGCAAAGAAAATATTCTCGACCCAAAAATAGCAACAACAACAACAAAAAAAAACATTTTAAAATGTTAAAAGTTTACGACATTTTCCTTTATTATTGTCATTAGTATAACATGTTCAATAGTGAACTACAGGTATTAGATAATAATATTCAAGCTTATAGGGTCTTATCTTCACCTAGAGAGGCTTGCTTTCCATATCTATTTTAAAAAACGACAACAATTTCATTTTCTAATGATTGGCTTAAAAGCTGGTTTTCGTAGTGTTAGTTTTTGCTGTTAATAGTGACCCAATTTTTGAATAATGTTTTCTTTAGCTAGTCATGAATACAGTGGTTAGCTTCAGACTTGCTGTTTCAAAGCAATTGTTCCTCTACATTATTGAAATCCATAATAGCTCAAGCTAATTCCTTCACCAGCTTGAACGGAAATGAAGAAATCTCGAGGAAGTCACTGATAGGTTTTTAAACCACGCTGTATTAAAATTTATGTCAAATTTCGCTCTGTTTCAGTGCAATTTTTTTATGATTCCACGTAAAAGATTAATACCATATTATTATAGATGGTGCAATTGTTTTTGATCGAATTGCTTATCGTGCTGTGATGGACGCTGTGAATTTAAAAAAGCTTAGGTCATGTTGAGAGTATGTTGAACGCGCTTGTGCAGAGACATGAAAAACGAGTTGGTGAATTAGTATAGGAAATCGCACGATCTTGAGTACAGTTTGAAATTTATAGATACCAATGATGCTTTTAAAATTCTTCAAAAATGAATAAGCCTTTATAGGCGAGTCCAATTTGAGAAGTTTTAAAACATCACGAGTATCTATAACCCGGATCTATAAATTCTGAATCGTACGAGAAGATCGTGCGATTAACACAAATAGCGTACGACAAAAATCGAAATGCGCTTCTATCATTTTAAACCCAACTGATTTTTTAAAGCCATTCTTGGCAATAAAATCCATACTACAATCCATGCTGTTGAAATCCCGTTTTGCGGTAAGAGGAAGTTCAAAGATATCAACCTAATTTTCTCGAGAGATATTTAAGATATTTTTGCTATCAGACAAATGCGCACAATAACTGTCGTCGCATTGCTCTTATTCTTTTTTCACAGAAATTTTCGGGTCTGTCATAACAAACTAGCATTATTTCTCAAAACTTTTCCTTTCGTTGCCTTAATTATTTCACTAGTGACGTCATGATCGCTGATAATGACGTCGTCAATTGTCCACCTCGAGCAAAAACCGCTCGCGGAGTCCTCACAAACTCCGCTCGATTTCGATCAAAAGGGTGAGATTGGGGATTTTTTAAATAATATCGTTTAGAAGCTAGACCTTCTGGACAATAATGCCATTAAAGAAACGACATCAAAGGGCTTTTAGGATGTATGCAGAACGGACTTTTCCATTATCGTTTGTCAAACGTTATACAGAGTTTAAACTATCATATGGACTAGAAGTTCCGCGTTTGGAACACAATCTTCTTCTACGATCAGATTGTTGAAAAATACTTGACCATAATTTGTTTGGTTTCGACGCCCGCACGAAAAGTCAGTACTGCACAAAATCGACCTTTCGCGCTTAAACAAATTCAATTTTTAATTCAGTTTCCCAAGGAATTGAGGTTTGGTGTTTGTTTCGGCTGCAGAAGTACAACATATGTTGTTAAACAAAAGATTTCTATCGCCCTTATCTTTAACGTTTGACGGTATATTTGCAATAACTAAAAGCTTTCATTGAGATTTTCCTTTAAATATTCAACAAAGTTTGATGTGAATGCGCTCAGAACTTCGAAACGTCATCTTGGAAGGTGCTTGGAAACGGTTCGTAAATTAATCTTAATTTTTAGTATATGTCCCCTTTCTTTGAACTAAGAGTTATATTGTTCTATCTTAAGAGTTTTTTGTAATTTTAGGTAGGCTTATAAACGGGTTTAGAATATTTATGGAGCATAAAAAAGCCGTCTTTCACTACAGTTTCCGACTAAAACGAGACCTCATGTTTAAATATATTTATGTTTTTTTAAATATTTTCACTGAAACTAGTATCGATTCTACAGCCAAACTGAAGAGAGACATTAATTCTCGAAAGAATGGGATTTTGATATATTGAAGTGAACTAGAGAAAAAAAATCTAAGTAATTAATTAGCTAAAAAAAAAACCTCAAACTCCAGTCTTCGAGTGTTATTTTATATAATTATGCCTTTGAAGGAGTCAACGAAAGCACTTGTGGCTCATATTTTGACGCTTGTTTTAATCAATCGGAAAGTGACTAATTTATTTTACTAGATAATGCCTGGATTAAAGGATGTTTTTAGTTTCTTTACAATAAAAAATTCAAGCTCTTACAGTTGATGTTTTTCGCTCATAATTACTGTAAAAACCTTTCAAAGCACTTCAGCAATTTTTGTTTACGACAATTCATATAAAAAACTATCACTTGCTGGGATCAGTAGAGCGAAGGCATTTAACCCGTGAAATAAAAAAATACTAGTCAACGTGTAATTGTCAAAAAGACACAAAAGAAAACAATAGAATCAAGGTCTACTAAAGTGTATTAGTCTAATATCTATTTCACGGGTTTAATGACTTCACTCTATCAAGGTGAATTTTAACTTTAATTGTAAGACTACTAGTTGTCTCAAGTGCTATTCCCATGCTTGCATCTGTTCAAGAGTTAAGAAATTCTTTTAGCTTTAGGTATTTTGAATCGCTATAAGTTTAAATAGTTGTTTATTCAAAGCCTTATAGTACTCAAGTCTGTATTTTATACAGTCCATGGCTCATCACATTAACATCTCTTCACAGGGGCATGAGGAACACTTTTGCTGTCTTTGGTAGTTAAAGGCAAAGCCTTTAGAAGAATGGACTTCGATGATGAACCGAAAGAAGAACCGGAACTGACGTGTGGATGGCGAGGATTCAAACCCAAGTTTCTTCAAAAGCTCAACACACCAAAATGGTTCCTAGTGTTCCTCACAATCTACTCGTTCATGCAAGGTAAAGATAACAGAGTATTGTCTTTCGATTCATTGACGTCAGAGCATCTTAACCTAAAGCTGTTAACTGCTGTTTTGTTTATCTCAGAATGCGGTAGTTTGTGTACCGAAGTGTGAAGTTGGTAATCTGGAGGTGTTAATCGATTCTTAGATGTACATCGGGGATTTTTAAGTCCTTCGAGACATTGCATTAGTTGCATGGCTGTATGTCTAAGAGGTCGATTGCGGGCAGAACAGTGGTCGGTGTTTTCAGTTCAGTGATTGGTCGATGCATGGTGAATGCCCAATTAATTGTGATCTACTGACACTGTAGGCAGATCAGTGGCTAGTTGTTGACATTTTAGTGGTCGATGAGTGGTCGATGCTTACAGTTTATTGGTCGGTCGAAGCATTATTCATTAGGCGGTGCCTACACTTTATTGGCTAGTTGGGGGCAGATCATTGGTCGGTGTCTACAGTTTATCAGTCGGTCGTAGGAATTTAAGTGGTCGGTGTCTACAGTTCATTGGTCGGTCGTAGGAATTTAAGTGGTCAGTTTGCACAGTTCATTGGACGGTTGCTGACGTTTTAGTGGTCGACTGTAAAACTTTGAATGGTCGGTTGCTAAGAGTTGTTTGCTCGGTCGCTAAAAGTTCCGTGCTTTACTGACATTTCAGTGGAGGGTTGGTAAAAATTCTAAAAACCTTGTCGGTGTTTTTTTTGAATGGTCTGTTTATTGTTAAATTATAACGTTATATTAATCACTCTTTTTTTCCTAAATCTATCTCTTTCTATTTTCTATCCAGGTATGACAGCCAATGGGTTCACCGCCGCAGGACTCACAGCACTGGAAAAACGCTTCAAACTCAGCAGCAAACAAACCGGCATGATAGTAGCAGCCAACGATGTGTCTGCCTTATTTCTCATCATCTTCATTAGCTACTATGGTGGTCACAGTCACAAGGCAAGATGGCTAGGCTTCGGTGCCTTTGTCACTAGCTTAGGAGCGTTGCTCTTTGCACTTCCGCATGTTCTTATAGACAAATACGTTCCTTTAGAGTTCGAGAGAAGCACAGCAGGCGCAGATCTTTGCCATACGGCTAACGCCACTTCCGTACTACAGATCGAAGAAGCATGCCGTAAAAAACTTCAAAATTCCGACTGGAAGTATTTATTTGTGTTTATTGGCGCTAAGTTATTGCTAGGTGCAGGAACTACACCGTTGTTTACTCTAGGGCCGTCGTACATCGACGAAAATGTCGACCCGAAACATGCTCCGATGTACCTTGGGACTTGGTTCATAGCGACGTTCTTTGGACCTGGTATTGGCTATGTAGCTGGTGGATCACTCTTGAATATATGGGTGGACTTGATTCAGGTAATGCATGGTAGTGATAACACTGCCTCATACTAGTCAGCTCTCTCATTGTCGTTGAGAGTAGCAAAGAGATGAATGGTGATATCTTATCCGTCTGCCCATTCATCTGCTATCCCATTTCTACTCATTCATTATTTTTCCCAACCAACTATTTGTCTGGCCCCATCCATCCATTTATCCATATCCTTCCCATCCCTTCATCCATCCAATAACCCAACGTTTTGTCTGTCCATCCATCCATTCATTCATCCATCCACCTAAGTATTGCCACACTATCCATCCAATCATTTCTTGACTTATTTCCATGTATTCTTCTCGTTTTAGCCTCCAGGGTTAGACATGACACCAGAAGACCCCCGCTGGATCGGGGCATGGTGGCTGGGCTATTTCTTTGGAGGTCTGCTTCTACTGCTGTCAGCTATTGCCTTACTAGGGTACCCACGGGAAATGCCTGGTGCAAGAGAACGAAGGTAATGAAAATGTAAATTTATTCCAATCCTTAATTTTCCGTTCATTACTTCTTGATGCTTCTTTACCTTAGGCGTAATGCTGTCCTATTCCAGACCACATGTCACTCTCTTGAGAATAAGATTCTTTGTTTGAGTTGCATTTATATACGTTTCTTCTCATGCACAACCGTTAAACAAAGAAATGATACTCTAGAGAATAACACGTGGAATGAAATACGAAAACATTACGCCCAAGCTCAAGCTCAATAGTTCTGAAGAGTTCTATTCCCAATTTCTAAATTTATTGACCTTTTCCTACCGTACCCTGCAGAGCGCGTGCAATCAAGGAAGGCCTTCTACCACCACGTGACGACAACATCAACGGCAAACTCAAGGATATCATTCCAGCTACTAAAGCTTTACTGACCAACTGGACTTTCATTGCAAACACCTTGGCACTCTGTGCGACTGCACTGATAGCGACCGGGCTGGGACCGTTCATATCAAAGTTCATTCAGTCGCAGTTTGGGGAGCCATCATCTACGGCTGGTGAGTTGTAGTCTCTAAAAATTTGAATCGCACAACACGTTTCGATAAACAGAATGGATAACAAAGAGGGGTGCCATTTTTAGTGCAACAACGGAGAGGGTGGGGGTGGGGTCAGATTTATTGTATGGGTTACCAATTAATCAAATTAATACCCCCTCTCCCCCCCACCCCCCTCCCAATAAAAAAATTAAAGGTCTTTAAGGTCATTAGACCGTGCAACGTTTTGCGCAAACTTTTGTTGTAGTTTACTCAGATCGTATATCGCGCGCATCGTCTTCAACAATCAAAAGCACCAACGAACGAACCCAAAAACTAAGGAATGGGCAGTTCCAGTTCCACGCGCGGTTGTACGGCTTATTGGTTTGGGGTCTGCATTCAAGTCATTTATATTTGTCGCATCCTTTTTCCAGGTATTTTGAGTGGCGTGATAATCATCCCAGGTACTGCTGGCGGTATCTTTCTGGGTAGTTATCTGGTCAAGCGCATCGACCTTCGTAAATCTTGCCGTGAGGCCGCCAAGTACTGCTTCATTTTTCAATTCATTGGTACTTGGGGAGTGTTAACGTTTCTTATACCTGGCTGTAAGACCAGTTTGATTGCTGGAATCAACAGGGATTATCCAGTAAACTTGTAAGTATTATTTGCTTCTGAGAGTATTTGGTTATGCCCCCCCCCCCCCCCCCCCCGGTGGCTAATTCTCAAGTTTAGATTTAACCAGGAGACACTAGAGAGAAAAAAACGTTCTTTTTCTTCGGGCTCTATTTTAGAAGGGGAAAGAGTAAGGATGGAATGAGAGAGAAAGAAGGAATGGAAGATAAGGAAAAAGGTAGAGTTCCTCTGTTCCTAAGGAACAAAGAAACAGCGTGAAAAAGAAATGGAGAAGAAGAGATGAAAGGGGAAATAGGGAAAAAGGGAAGGTAAGGAGATGGTTTTGATAATCATGATCAGGAGATGAGTGAAAAAAAACAACACTGATTTGCTTATGAAATGTTCTCTTTGCTGTAGTTCTATGCCAGGTAACATGACCACGTGGTGCAATATTGAATGTGAATGTTCACCCTCGGATTATTTTCCTGTGTGCGGTGTTGACAAGATAACATATTTCTCGCCCTGCTTTGCTGGTTGCCAGAAGAAAATAGGCACAGAGGTAGGAAAGCAACTGCTAATCATTTAGTCGTTTATAGATACACCTATGGACACACCCACTGACACCGTACTGAAGCAATCACTGACTGCAGACACATCCAGCAACTATAAACACCTTATTTACTGTAGATATTCATTGACTGTACACACCTATTGGCTTCGAACGAAATCAGGCACCCACCAACTACAGACACCCAATTACTGTAGACACTACTCATTGACTGTAGACACCCACTATGAGACCAAACTACTGCAGATGGCACTAGTCATTGACTTTATTTGACCCATTTCAAGAGCGTTCACACAATCTGACAATGTAGTTACCAACCGACTACAGACAGCCAATTAATGTAGACACTCTGACAGAAGACACCAACTGACTGTAGCAGTTGAGTGTGGACACCCACTGAGTATCGACACATGCTGAATATAGACACCCACCGACTACAGACACCCAATAACTGTAGACATAGACACTCTTTGACAGTAGACACCAGTACAGAGTTGACTGTGGATACAAGCTGACACTGTGGACATTTCTCTCTTTACGTTCGCGTGGGCAAACGGCAGTCAGACCAGATACTCATTTACAGGCTATTACACGAGTTATGGACACCCATTTTAATATAACATATAGATTAACAAGTTTCTTTCCCCTGGTTCCTCAGGAGTTTGACCAGTGTCGTTGTATTAGTCCAGCATCAGAGGACACAAAATTTGGCTTTGCAAAGAAGGGGGTGTGCGATCGTGACTGTAAAAATCTGATTCCATTCTTATTTGGTGCACTTGTTCTTCTGGTGGCCAACTTCATGAATGCCACACCCAACAAGACAGTGGTCCTAAGGTAAGGATTACACTGTAATCATCAGAGACCGACTACATAAGACTACTGCAGCGTGCCTTGATTTCAGGTTCAGTTACTCAGGGTTAGACTAATTTTAGCGTCAAAATATTCACAAATATAAACGATAAAGCAAAGAATGCACAACTTCAACTATACAAACACTTTGGAATTCCAAGGTTATTCACTGGGTCTCATGAATATTGAAGCTAACCCTGAGAAACATTTGAGCAACAGAAATTTGGCAGCTCTAGGACCATCCTCTCTGGATTGTTCCTCGTTCTTTATTATTATTTTTCCAACTCAAAAGGAATGTGGCTAGCCACCCATCCCCCACCCCTTCCCCCACTTTTTTTGAAACTTGGCAATCTAACCTCGTTAAATACCCTTCGAGCAGGAACTTCACTAAACACTATAAGTCTTCCTTGACGAGGAAAATTCCGAGGATGAGGCCGTAGGCCGAGTCCAATTTGGCAGTCAGAGGAATTTTTCGAGTCTAATTATTTCTTGATTGGGGAGCATGAAATCCCATTACCTGTTAATTATATAGCTGCCTAATTAATCCCATATCAACAAGACCTGTCCAATTAAGAAAATAATTGGACAGTTACCTATATGGGATTATTGAGAAGCTGTATAATTAGTTTCTAAAATCACGCACTAAATACTTACTTGATCGTACTTTCCTTTGAAGGTGCGTTCCTGATAATCAGCGGACATACGCGTTGGGTCTACAGTGGTTGTTCCTCAGCATCTTTGGTTCGGTGCCTGGACCAGTATTGTTCGGGACATTCATAGACAAGACGTGTATTCTCTGGGAGAACTCGTGTGGAAGGAGGGGAAGTTGTCTCGAGTATAATAACGAACTGCTGAGCTACCTACTCGTTGCTTGCGGGCTCTTTTTTCATGGTAAGTCACTATTTAACAATTATAAATGAATATCGGGGAATATTTATCGAGACGCGAGTCTTCGAGCCTTCGGCGAATAATTGTTTTAGCATATACCAACTCGTGTACAGAGTAATTTATTTTTATATACAATAATTCAATAAAAACAAACAAACAGAAACTTTTAGTTTGCATGACAAATTCATGCAAAACTTTCAGCAAAACTTTTAGCAAAATTTTAGGCCATACTTCGTTGCCTTTTTAGTATTGATAGGAATGGCATTTACTTTCATTTTTTAAATTTCCTCGTCGGAAATTGTAGCAAAACGATTGCCGGGAGATGCCATTTTGTTGCCGACTCAATATTCCGAGATTCAGAGGTGAATATCATACAATATTCACCTCCAATTAACCAATGAGCGCGAGCGTTCTTAGGAAGTATACAAGTTGGTATATGCTAATACATGTAGCGAACATGATGTATTGTGGTCTAGCTTGAGTGCAAACACCTTTAGTTTAGGGTGACTTATGCCGTGTTATTGGTACCCAAGCCACACCAGAATGCATACTGTGTATCAAACTTAGAAAAGGCCCATGGTCTTTTGTGAATTGTGACTCGAATTGAAAAGATTTATGTAACCTCTTATACCTAAGAACAAATGCTTCTATGCCTGCTCTTGATTGGAACCACCCAGTTTGGTTGACCCAGTTTGGTTGAGTTTTTTATGGCCACCCTTTTGAGGGGGATCACCTTATTGACCTAGACTGAAGATGCTGTTTCTATTCACTTTCTCATCCCTCTACTCAATTTTTCTCCAGTGCTTTCTACTCTTTTCTATTTCATCTCGTGGTATATCATCAAGCGACGCGAAGAACGCGAAGCCGCCGAGAACTCCCACACCAACTCCGTCATTGAATTCGCCTCTCCCGTGCCTGGCATCAGCAGCAGAGATGAAATCACAGACAGACGGTCCCCCACCCCCTCAAATGCACCATTCCTCCCAGGAGGGGAGGGTAATCTGGAATTGACTCCTCGATTCGCGGGACTGAACTCGACTCATATGGGTAACTCGCTAACACAACACGAAACGTCTATTTGAAGTCCAAATTCATAGAACATCGAAGCACAACATACATATTAAAAGCGGTTTCATTTAACGAAGACGATCTCTAATCCAGAGTTATCGTTGATCTTCCTGTACGTTTTCAAAAATTAGAATGTCTAGAGTAGTACTACATCAAAAATTCATCGTTTTTCTTCATTTGTTTGAAATTTTTCAAGTTGGTTTTAAGTAACAAGAATCGCTTTTTTTTTCAAGTCCCAAAGTATTTTTTTACAACTTTTTGTTCACCTATCATAAACATTTTTTCTATTTCTCGAAATTCAAATAATGAGTAAGATAACGAACGCGTCTCGCAAAGAATTGTGGGGCTGAATCAACTCGGATTCATTCAATTTTGTTATAATTCTTTCTTTGGAATTTAGAAGGAAAAATATGTCAATAGTGGAAAAATTATTTTTTTGGTACTCTTTAAACTTTTCATGATATATATATTGATTTTGTCAAAATATTTATCCCTTGGCATGGGATCTTTCGTTATTTCACATTTATATTTTGGGGAATCACTTGATATCGAATCGTTAGTTTTTATCACTAACCACGTGACAGTTCTTACATAATTCCTAGAATAGACTCTTTGCAGTTAACGGTCACGTGTCTGTTCTTGAGAGCAAAATTTTTGTTTTTATTTTAAATTGGTGATTCTTTTTAGCTACTTGTAAAGAATTGAATGAAAACGTGTATCCAGTGTGTTACGAAATGTAGTTTGATTACGATCTCTCGAAACAGGTTGTAGAATTTTGTTTGTTCACCAGTATAATTCACCCATGGGAATCAAAATGTTCATTCATTGCTCTCAGTGAATTAATAAGCACGTGATTACCGGGTTGCAAAGGGGGACTATTACGTCATCAAAAATACGTCTCATTTCGTATAACATCTCGAAATATGTTTTATTAGAAATTATTGTTTGTGAATTGAATTTGATATTTATATGATTCATAAAAATAACTTGCACCCATAGATTTTAAGGGTGTAAAAAAAGGCATTGAAGAAAATTAAAATTTATAGGTATTTATGCTTTTTGAAAATGTAGTATAAATTTGAATAATGGACAAAACGTAAAATAATTGTATTACTTAGATTTAAGATATAATTATGATGACTATTGATGATGAAGAAGCCTCGAGTTCCTTCTTATCATAAACGCCCGGTTTTAAAGTCGAATCTGATTGGTTCAAAAATAATCTGTCAACGAATTGCTAGTTGTCATGACTGACGTAGAAGCCGCCATTTTGAATGACATTTTGTCTGAATTCTTGCGATAGAGACGGAACCACAGGCAGCCCAATTTAGATAAAAGTGCTTACATTTTCGTCCAAATTGGGCTCCCTTTGAACACAGCTGATTAAACAGGTTGGCCTTGTATTGTTTCGTTTGACATCTGGGTCGGATATAGTCTTAATCTTCTTTAGTTGTAATGACGTAAACCGTTCACGTTAAACGTAAAGCTAAAACTCGTATCGTACTGAGGCTTTGTGAGACAGGTTTCATAACCAACTGCACCGCGTAAGATGCTCACCATTTTGTACAACTTACATGACAAAACAGTCGCACTAAAAGAGGTAGAACGTGCACTACTTTCTGCTCGTAAAACTACAACTGTGTCCGAAGATCCGAAGACAAGTTCCCGTGAAACTCTTGTCTCGCAAATGCCCCTGAACACAAGTTTTAGTTTAACTTTAATTCCTGTGTAACAGAGTTCTTTAATTTTTGGATTATTAGTTATACCTTTTTAAGTACTTTGTAAATACTGTTGAGTTTTAGGGGATATATACATGGGGTTACTAGGCAGTTTATCAAATTATCGTTCCTTTATTGTATAAAAACTTCAATAAAATAAAAAAAATAAAATCCATATTGTATATATTAAATAGTCCTGTTGATAGTACGCAAAAGATTAAATAGCTATATTTTCAAGAGGGTAAAGGTCAAATCAGAATCTAAAATTGTTGAATTACGGACGGAGGACCCGTCAAAAAGCCCTCGATAGCATAGAAGAGAACACTAAACATATCGAACAGACTTAGCTCGCATACCAGAATAGTTCCCTTCATAGTTCCCTGCGCCATCTTGAAAGGTAACCGTGCCTTTGCATCGAAGCGAGACGAACGATGTTAAAAAAGGTCTCTATCATTGCAAGCTCACCGTTTGTCTCGCTTCGATTTGTTCCTTTTTCCCATTTAGTTAGCTTGGAGAATTATTAGGTTAAGTTCTAAGGACCGATTTATGTCAGTTTAGTTTAAATCATTTATTCATGCCGTTTAGTTGATAGGATCTATTGTAATTGGGGAAAACCTGTAATAGATTCCTAGCCTCTCTTATTTGATCTCTTATTATTCAGCGATACGTTTTATAGTCTTCTTTCTTTAACCCACTAGCTATCGATAACCTAAGAGTTGGCTATAAGTAAAATAAAATAAAATAAAATAAAGGCACGGCTACCTTTCAAGATGGCGCAGGGAACTGTAAAGGGGACTATTATTCGCCTAGGTTACTAGGGGTAGGGCGGCTGAACGGTTCTTCCCCAAACCCTCACGGCTAGAGTCCGGGTAAAGAAGAGGGTCTATGACTCCTCTTCTTGGGCTTATGATTTGTCGAGATCAATGTCTAGTTTCCTAGCTCCCCCACCTCTTTTTGAAATCCGGTACACACCCCTAGAGAGAGGTGAACTGGGGGATTGCAGCTCACAGTTCTCTTTTCGTGTTAATAAAAAGAATCATTGTATAAAATTAATTCCTTATTTCAATACGAGCTATCAGGCTTAGGAGTAAACACGGCATGGACGTCAGCCTTAGGTCTCGACACTGGTAGCCATTTGTACTTTAGATCTTGTCCCTGGGGTAGTGACCATTCATAACGATGAAGTAAAAACTTTGCTATTAACTGTAATGAAAAATAGGATCGAAGATAAATAGGCGGGAAAACGTTGGTCTAATCGCCATTCATTTGGTTGGTTGCTTTTTCCAATAGAGGTTTTGCACTATCAGGCCGTGCCCACGCCCATAATCCAACTTGGGCTGCCTGTGGTTAGATGGCTGAACACTAAATCCGGCCTTTGCTCTTGGGAATTGCCCATACAAGCTTTGAGAGCTGAATGTAATTTAATGAAGAAAAAATAATAATAATAAATAAAATAAAAGCTAATATTTACTCACATGAAGTGTTGAAAGAACTAGGATGACGTATACAACGCCTCATGTGAGTAAATATTAGCTTTTATTTATTTTATTATTCATTTTTTTCGTTAAATTATATTCAGATCTCAAAGCCTGTATGGGCTTCCTGTGGTAAAAGGATTGTGCTGAGTTCCTGCCATCTAACATGGCTGTAAAACCTCTATTGCAAACCAGAAATCTATCTGGATAACCAATAAAGCATTATCGTTTGTGTGCGACTCCGTTTACAGTAAGCACTTTTCTTCTCTAACTTACTTTTATAATCCTATAGATGAAGGAATGCCCAACACACACTCTTGGACCAGAACCAAACGTCCAGACCAAATCTCGATCCTTTAGATTGCTTGAAAACAATTAAATTAAATTTAAACTTCTATAAATTGCATGAAAAATGTGATGGTCCAATTCAGAAAGTCGTGAAATTATACCTGCGCGCTGTCTTTCTTGACTGCGCACTTCATTTCACAGGTGTTGCCTGGTTTCGATTTGTTTGTTTATTTTGGGTGGGGGAGACTGTAGTCTCCTACGCAGCCGGTATTAGTGTCATCACGCCACGCTCACTCCCCTAAGTAGCTACTTAGGGTAGTAAGCGTTGCGTGACGAAACTAATGGCGGCTGCGTAGGAGACTAGCGAGACTGGAATTTTAGTCATAATCATCCTCTTTCTGTAACTTAGTTATAGTATAGTTAAACCTCAAGGCTACGCATTAGATTTTAGATGTCATCTTAATGTCATAATTAAGTATCTGGACAAAGTTGATGCAAAAAAAAAATCTGTCTGTAGGCCTTACCCCCTCCCCCATCGTCCCCTAATTGTCTCAGAGGAGCATCTTCCCGTGGACACAAGTTTTAGTGAAGGAAGAAAAGTGAGTAAATCGAGAACAGCTTACCATGTTTGCCATCGTTCAGGGTTAAATTGATAAGGTTCAGGAAAGACTTTAGGATCACAGTTAGCAGCTCGTGTCAGGTACGCTACGTAGTACCCTTCTGGTATTCTGTAGCCATCGATTATTACTTCCTGAAAGATTGAAAAAGGACGATGTAAATATCATCATCTATACCATCAACTCTACCGTGCAACATCAGAAACGCCAGAAACACCGCGGTACCACTAACCTCTAGATCTACCACCACAAACTCCTCTTAAGGCGCTTCTCAAAATATATAATAGCACAAAGTTTTCAAGGGCACGTGCCTATGTAATGGAAACACCTTGGAAGTCAATGCCCGCCAAAACCTACGTCGTCGCGAGGACGAGTTTGCGCGCTATGTCGGAGAAGCACTAGCACTATTGCATTAGGGTTATCACATCACGCTAGGTGTGAAAGTGCAGTTTATGTGGACTAGATACAGTAGCTTTTGTGTGGTTCTCAAACGGCTATGGTAAGGAATTGACAGTGACATCTTATTAAACCAATCACAGTGCGCGGAGACATTGCTATTCCATTCAATGCTCGGACACAGCACCGTTACGATCACGACACGTCACGACTGTGACTGACTTGTCAAAACTCAACGCGCACATGCATATCGTGGCAGTGAAGCATTTCACATGAAATGTCTAAAAAAATGCCACGATATGGTATAGCATGTAGACTCACCTTTTTGGCTTTTCTTCTTCCACCAAGAAATGGCGGCCACAGTCTCGTGACCTCAAGCAGCACATCATCGAGATAGTTGTCATCAGTAGCAGCCTTCTGACGTCTTTCAAACTATGAAAAGCGAAACAATGATGAGGAGACAAGTGAAAGCAAATCAACTAGCTGAGATTTTAAAGTAGACAGTCGCGTGCATTATTTTGCCCGTAAGTTCCCTTCTCCATCATCTACTGAAGAAAATTACACAATAAAACGTGCGAGTGTGCTTTATGCATTTATAAAGTACGCGGAGATTGGAACAACACGAGGAAAACGGCACACAACAGAGCAAGCAGGTTTTTACAAATTAAAATAACCGTTATTTTGGAGATAGAAAGTGTGCGCACGTGCTAGGTATACTGTCATAAGAAACGCGCCCCCAACCAATCAGAAGGTGAGATTTATAACAGTTATTTTATAGCACAACCGGTAGAGTTCATACTATATATCCGTGAAAAGCTTAGTAAGAAATTGCACAAATGTGAACAAATTAGTAAGTTCAGTAGACCTCAATAGACGGTAGACCTACAAAACTTTGCGCAAATCAGTACAATCTTGTTAGTTCACTTTTCCACCAGGATGCATGGTATGCACTTGTACCTTCAACTCAATACGGTACGTCGTGCCATAATAAATGTTTGTATGTTAAGAGGATTTTTTTTCAATAAAGAGCGGTAATGGCAAAAAGCGCCAAAAACTAGACCTTCGTATGAGTTTTGATCCCAATTTTCGTTTTTGGGTTAACACTCAAAACCTTTTTTTAACAGTTAGAAACTGATGTACTATGATAAAATGCTTGTTTGAAGGCGTATTTTCAATTGTACAAAGATGTTTTGTTGCATTTGTGTTAGAATGTTGCTTTGTCAGGCTTTTTTATAGAAAATGTATGGGAAATAAGCAAATGAAGGCCTAAACCTCATTTTCGAGTAAAATTATTGCTTTGGGTTTAACGCTTTGATTCCACTTTCATCGGTCATCTTCGCTTCCAAACAAGTTAAACTTTCTGAATAACAAGATTTTAGCCTCGTACAACAGCCTTTCTTCAAGAAAATAGTTTTGGCGCTCATGGTTGAAAACGAAAAGAATTCTCTCTTAAACTTAATTCTTGTCAGTATCAAAGTTAAACTCGTAGGGGTTTCAAAGTCTGCCTTGGCATCCACATACAAAAAATCACGAATTACGATACTTATTTCCAGTTAGGACACCTGATACTTACATTGTGAGATTTCGAAAGCTCTAAACAGAAAGACACCAATGAAGATGCAAGGGCCTTGGGTACTAATGCTGATACAAACAAAAGCAGGTGATTGGTCAATTCTTTTGTGGACTCAAACTCAGCTTCTTTCAAAATCTGAAAAACTGACCTACAATTGAAAAGGCAGCAGATAATTATTAGCTATAAATTATATATTAAGGATAAGCACAGGTAACCAAAGCTACGTGTGTCACCTCTATAAGGCAATGTATGGAGATTTTTTAAACACCGTAATTCAATGGAAATACTTCAATCAAATTTACTTTTCTTAAATGGCATGTTAGGTTGTCCATTGTAATGTTTATGACGAGTTTTGGGAGAATGTGAGTCATTTTAAACCCTCTTCCAAAATAAATGGTGACACACATATCTTGGGCTACCTGTGGGATAAGTTGTTAGGAAATAGCAAACGTTTTTCTTACCCTTCAGATAGATTATTGCTTCCTACTTTCTTTGTGATGATTTCCAATAGTCTTTTCTGTAAAAATGATTAAACATTTAGTAGCGGATCAAGGCATTTTAGAAGGAGGGTGACTATTACAAAGGTTTTACCAGGAATATGAGAAAAAAGGGGGGTGCCTTACTAGGGATAACACTGAGAAATCTAAGCAAAAGGGGGGGTGGCTAGCCACTCTTTTCACTCCCCCCCTGGATTAGCCCCTGATATTATATAATTTCAAGAACTTATCATTTGTCCAGGATCACTATTAGCTGATGCATGGTGTGTAGATGGTTAACTTGAGTGAATTACCCACCTTGGCAGCCATTGCTTTACTATAGCCAGACTTCTGGCCATAAATGTTGATATTCAGTGGTATGGAAATAAGCCCTGTAAAGTATCAAATAACAAAAAGCCATCTGGACTTCATAAGTACATACAATTACACAAAGATGCTAGATAACCCATTTCCCAAAATGTGAGTTGAGTGCACTACTGCTATAGTATGTCACCCTTAATGCCCTTAAGATGCTGACACACAGTGCAACATTGCATGCAACATTGCAAGCAACAAATTTGAATCGGGGTGACACACATTGAAACAAAATCACACAACATTACTTGTGTCAGCCTGCTATGTTAAGATTATAATATATTATTTAGTCAGCAGTTATAAATTTGGTGCAAGCTGATCGGCTGGAAATGTCAAAATGCTACAGGTAATGTTGCAGCCATGTTCACATGATGAAATTTATTGTGCGCAATGTTGCAAGAGTAGAGCACGATTCAACTTCAGATTTGTTGCATGCAATGTTGCGTGCAACAAGTTTTGGGCAGACACATGCTGCAACGGTCCTGTTGTGTGCAATGTTGCATGCAATGTTGCACCATGTGTCAGCACCTTTACATTTGCTGGGAAATCAAGAACTTACCACGCCAATGAGCAATTGTCAAGTCAATAATATCTTCAGCTTCATGACTCGCCAATTCAAAATCCAACCCCAAGAAGAGAGTGAGTGAAATCTCGGTTGTCAACAACTTTAATGTCCTATACAAGGGCACAGCTGGCTCTTCATGCAGACTATCAAGAAGTCTACTACATATCATGTCTACCTCACACAAGTGTTTAGCCATGTTCTCTGGTTTGAGACAAGAACAAAGGACCTTTCGCAGTCGGACAGCTTCGTCGTCAGTGTTGAATATCACAAGATCACCATACAAACTATGCATATAACCAAAATCCTTGTAGCCCATATCTAAGGCATGTGCTTGATCTAAAAAAAATAATGAATGCAAATGTTTATTATCAAGACTTAAAAAATATTATTTCCCACCTGGCTTACTGGCCCTATGAAATTCTAACCCAAATTATCAAAGGAGCTTGTCCTAGTTTATTATAAAAATTCCTCAACAAGTGCTCTAAAACACACCCCTCTGCAGTTGTCCTTAAGCTTCCAGCTTTTCCTTTGAAAATTCAATTCCCAAAATAAATGTAAATATGTAGAATAGGGCTAAAAAGTAATATAAACAGTCATCTTACAATGTCTGCCTCTAAAACACACCCCTCTGCATGCAGTGGGCCTTAATAAGCTTCCTGTTCCTTTGAAAATTCAATTTCCCAAAATACATGGAAATATATAAAACAGGGCTAAAAAATAATAACTGGTCATCATACAATGTCTGCCCAGATTTGGAACTTGTCCAGTCAAATCTTTGCCTTGTCAGTCATTTTGACCAGTAAGGTTGAGCCAAAAATGAGGTACTCAAATTAAAATTGTGACTCATGACTAGTGAGTGACTGGCCAATAGTTTTAGCCCTAAACCACAAGATCGTACCTTGAAAGATCTCTTTGACTCCCTGACTTGAAGCAACAAACACATGGGGTCTATTCAAAGCCCTGGTTTGAAAGACTCTACTTCCATAGCTATTTATTCTACTATGGATAAATTCATTTGGGTTCTTGGCAAATTCTATTGTCTTGTCACCTGTGATGGGCCATCCAACAGACCCTGGTAATGTTGACATCTGAAGAGAAAAATATACTCAAAAATATACTCTGACATTTAAACAAGGGCAATTCAGAAGAAATGGCTAGCGCTAGTTTAACACTTGGAGTTTTAAAGATAAGAATAAAAGGTAATGTAAAGTCTAAAGAGGAAGAAATACACTGGCCTATTTTTTCAGATACCAACCACTCTAAGTCCCTTCAAAGCATCCTAAATCTGCTACAAATTCTTTATCTAAGTACTCTTAAATAAGACTAACATTAACAGCTACTCAAATTTACACCTGCCTAGAAAAGGCAGAGCTGAAAACCATGAAATTTTATTAGAAAAATACTTCCTTCATACTAGTATATCTAGGCAATCAGCAAGCGAATTTATAATGAGCTACATGGTTGTAGTCTACACATTAGCAGGTAATAATATCCAAAGCATATATACTTAAGGGAATGACATTCGATAAGCCATGGGAAATTATTGGAATATAAATTTGATTAAGATATATCATTTAATAGGGTGTACCGGTTTGCCAAAAATTACAAGGTACAAATAAAGATTGATTGCCGTGTTGATCCAGTTGTTTACTCACTAACACGTATATGGAGAAAGGAGATTTAATGATAAACATTAGACAAACACAAATTAAAAATACGAAATATCGCCCTACTAATTTGTACAATATCAAAAATAGCAATATTTTTTACTGTAACATTATAGAATCGTTTCCTTTCTTCTTCTAACTTAAAAATGCTATGATTTTTACCACATTTCTGATAGAAATACTGCAAAACAACAGCTTGTTTCTAGAGGACAGCTTTTACTATGTCTGGGTTGACAACTTTGAAGAGAAATGAGAAACCAAATTCGGAAATTGTATCAATTATCTGAATAATTTATTGAAACGAAGAAAATACTAACATTGTTGAAAAAATCTTTGAATTCATAAAGACAAAATACAATAATTCGATTCGTGACCTGACGATTTGATCATAATTAAAGCTTTCAGTGTGCATTCCGTTTCGTTAGCCGAGTAGCTAGGTAAATAGTCAAGTGAAACTAAAATGGCTTACCTTCGGCTCTTTACTAGGTTCCTTGGCGTTTGCAGCAGTTTAATGGTTTTCTATTCATCGACCAAGACCCGGAGAACAGAGATCAGGCAACAGGATAACATGTAAAGGCCACATGAATAACCACATACCGTATCAACATATCTATATTCTACACATAGGCAGTCGACCTATATTTATGATTCAAACATTCAAAACACCGATTTACGAATGATCAAAAACACAGAAACAGTATGAGTCTCGGAAAATAAGATTTGGAAATATCTAACCCTTGTAAAACTTTCACCCTTGTTGATGTGGAGAGAGTAAAAATAGACAGTTCGAATGTCATAAATTATTCAACGCATGTCAAAATTCTCAGGTTTAATTAATTCTGCTCCCGCGAACCCTTCCCGCCATTCGCCATTGGATTATTTCGTCCCTCGCTAAAATTTCCGTGATAGCTTCGGAATTCGGCTTCGGAAAGATGTCGTTTATATATTGCTGCCGAAAATGTCGGATAAAGCATTTTCATTCCAGCTTGGCAGGTTAGTGTTACTATGGGGATGATCCCAGAAAAAGGAAAAAACTTGATAAGCATCAAATATGACTATTTATAAAATTTAAGTCGCTATTTCCTGTACCCCCGACTGAGATTGAAAGGCAAGGGTCACACGTCCACAAAGAGACAACTCAACCCAATTACTCAGGAAACAAACAAAAAACTTTTATCTTATATGTAAAAAAAAATATACATTGTTAAGATAGAATTACAATATCAAAAGAAGTATTTTGTCTCAAAAATAAATAAATCCAGAATGGCTTCTTTCAGTGTTTGGCTTTGTCTTTTACTTTTTGCATGATAATTTTTAATGACCGTTTAAAAATAAATTAAGATAATTTTTTTTGCCTTTTTTTTGAGGCTAATGTAAAGGAGTGATAGAACTCTTTGATGACTCAAATTCAATATTTCTGAAAACTAAAGCATCATTCAGGTGACAAACGACAAACAAGTTCCGGCTTAGATAGATGACTGATTTTAGCCTATGCGGGCTTCCTGTGTAATCTTGGAGCAAAAGTCAAGAAAATAACTTATGTCAAGAGTTATATGTGCAGCTGAACAAAATCAAAAACAACCATTTCAATTATTTTCCATTGGCGACAGTTGAATCTTTTCTAACTTGCAACAACAGGTCTAGAACTAAATGTGTTCTTTACTTCCAATGCAAATGAGCGTCTAGTGTTTAGCATGATTTGGGGGGTGGTCTGATTGTCGGGGGCCCCTCATTTGCATCTGCAAAGGTCGTCTGCATTGTTTGTTGAGCTTCACGTTTGTATTACAGGCGCGTTGGTGCTCTTCTCTCCTTCAAGCTTGGGTGACTTTTTCCATAGAATGACCACAACCCTTCTCTTCTTGTTTGCTTGAATCCTGCACCATTGAAGGGCTGCCTCTTACGAGGAGATCAAAAGGTAAGGAGAAAAAAGAGATCTCTCGTGGTTGGCTTGGTGAACTTTGTTTTTCCAAGCGACCGTTCCAGTATTTTCTGCACGCTTTTTCTCTCGATAATTAATCTATAAGCGTCTTTTCATCTTTAAAAGATTTGCTCTGGATTCAAAGCATACTAACAATTTATTGAATGTAGAACTCGAGAATTGGCTTCGTGATCGTGCAAATCCAAAGCTATTATTAGACTACTAGATTAGATTTCTTGAACAATTCATAAATTTTGTCGTCACTGACCGCAAAAATACTCTAGTTCTTGGACGATCTTCTTCGAATAAATACTAACTCGTCAATTCGATCTTCGCCTTTCTTCCAGCATGTCTGAAGAAGTAGTAGTACGTCGTACTGGAAGAAGGATCGAGTCAAAAGCAAAGCGATGGAGCGCTCCGCCATCAGAGAAAGGCTTTTCACCTGCGATCAATACTCCTGATCAAATAACTCGTGATGTCCGAGGTCTAAAACTTCGCCAGCGCGTTTCCATCGTTCTTGGAGACGAAGTTCTTCGAGAAGAGCTAGAAGAGGTCGTTGGGAACGTAGATATAACGAATAAAACTACGAATCTCAAAAGTTACCGTACTTATCAAGATTTCTTGATTCCAACGGGAGGGATTGCTGGAGGAGCACAAGGAGTACCAGTTACACCCATAGCAGACATAAGAGGCATGGAGACGATCAAATTTTCTAAAGAAGAACGCTTACTTCGTTGTAAGATCGCTGCAGTCTATCGTCTGACCCTAGAGTTTAACTGGGCTTCTTGTGACTATGATCAAGTGCTCTGTACCGTAAGTTATAAATTAAATTTATCTTTGTTCAGAAATCTCAGCCATTCATTTATTGCGCATTTCTTGAAGGTAAATTGAATTTATTTTTTATTTATTTTTATTAATCACACTTTACTGGAGGCGTCCAAAAAACGCTAATAAATAGAATAATTAATCCTTTTGGCGATGTTAATCAGTATCTAGGTTCTTCTTGAATAATCTATGGTTATAATATAGATGGTTTCTAAGATAACTGATATTACTTTGCAACATTCATTTCCCTATATAAGGTTTTCTTCCTACACTGGTGTCGTTTTATCTTCATATTTCCCCCCAAAAAAACATTGCTGCTTTGATCTCAAAACTAAATCAGGGCAAACATCTGTTTGAAAAAGGGTTTTACTAATAACATAATTTTGAGGCAGACATCATTTTGTGTTTGCATCAAACAGCTGATTGCATGAGGTATATATATATATATATATATATATATATATATCCTATCATTCTACCAGGATTTTGTATCATGATTAACAGCATTAAAGTTATGGCTGAATGAAAATGTTGTAGACTTCAGGTCTCAAAGGATTCTATTGTTCTCTTGGTTTTTGTTTGAGTATTAATTTTAACAAAGATTAACTTTTTATTGGAAATTAGTGGTAGAAGGAATGAAATATAGCATAAATAAAGTCAGTATTGAAGGGTTTTTGGGTAGCTGTTTACGAGGTAATTTTTGGTTAAAACTTGAATAGCCCATTTAAGTGATCAGTAAGTTGAGAGATACGATGATACCCTGGTGCTTGGGCTCAGAAAGTAATTTTTTTAAGGTGGAGCTCAGTCATATAAAGTTATGACTGAAAATTGCTTTATAGGAGCCTCTGAAACAAATAGATAAAATCTTTGATGATGGCCGTCAGAGAGAACTTAGAGAAAGGACTAAATATTAATCATGATTACCGTATTTCATTTGTAGATGGTTAGTAGAGTGAGACCTATCCTAATCATTTTGCTTCAGTCGAGGACCAAAACGCATTGTTAAATAGCTATCTTACATATTCTTTTGTAGTGTATATATCTATGGATAGTCTCTAGCATTCATAGAATCAAAAGTAAACATGTAAGTGGCTTTCTTCAGTTTACTATTTGCTCGTTTTGTTTTAGAATCAAACATAGTATGGTAGTTCTATAGTAGTATATTAAATACACTGTAAATCATAGATAATAATAAACAATATGACCTGATCTGCTTTCTGTGTTTCCAGTGAACATTTTCTTGGATTGCCTAGAATTACAGATTTTTTCTTGTAGTCTCACTGACTCTTTGTTCTGTGTTGTCCATGTGGCTTAGCTATAGACTAATTAAGTAAACATAAGACAAACTCTTCCTAGGTTTGGCTATATTAAGCATGTTGTACACATTTATATAAATTAAGTTATCGATGAATTTCAAAGTATTTTTAAAATAGTTTTAGAAGTGTGCCTGCGTGTGTATATGGGCCAACATTAAAATATATTTATGTGTTGAAGCCAGAAAATACTGCAAATTATTTGACACATTGTACAGTCGTTATTGATTAGCAATCTGTAATAAGAAAAACTAGCCCATCAATTATTAATGCACTAGAATCTTTTGTGGAAAATACTATTTTGTTTAGTCTATTTTTAAAGTATTATTTCACACAAAAGAAAAATAGTGTGACTTTCCTTCAAGGTTTCGTAGTTACTTTTAATAATATATCTTCAAACATTAATCTTTTTAACCATCTAATAAGGGCAAGCAATGCAAATGTGTTAGTAATTCATTCATTCATCAGACATTAATGCAAAAATGACTAAAAGTTGATTTATTGTTAAATAAATCTGTCATTTTTACAAAGTACATTGGTGGTGGCTGACATAATCTCTTAGATGAAAAGGCTGTTTTTATTTTTGTCTGGCTGACTCAAACTTGTTATTTCACAAAAGGATTATTGAAGCTCATTATTATTACCCCTCAATGTAGCCATCTGATCTGTTGTTTTAATGCTTGTGTCGTTATCTTTGATAATTTAACCTGTTTTTAGATCAGAAGAGATAACTAGCTAAAAATTGTGTGAGTTGGGTTGGTGTTTCTAATGAAACAATAAAAGGGTAAATTTTACTCCGTGAAAAGATGAAAAAACATTTTGGGCGCTAGTCCTTTGTCAGAGTAAAAGAGAAAGAGGTGGTAGAAAGGAGTGTTTATATACTGAGAACAAGACAACATTTTATTAACAATTTGATCGGACATGAATTAAGCCATTTCTATTTTACCTATTTTTGGCTTGATTAATTTTTAACAGAATATGTAGGTCCAGAAATTATCCATATCTCCCCTCCCCCCACAGGGAATTTTTTTGTTAAAGACCTTCCACCCCCAGAAATTCTAATTTTCTTCCATAAAAACTGTAATTTTGTTCTTTAAATTCCAAATTACTCTGTGAGGAGGGAAAGGGATATGGATAATTTTTGGTACTGCACAATAAAATTTAAAAATTTTTCAAAATTAAATTCTTGACAATTTTTTTAATTTCAAAATTTTTGCTGTCCTTCTTAGGCCAGAGCCACTGAAGATGACTACTACTACCTGACCTCTCCTGTAGGAGTACTTTTCAATGAGATAACGGCAGCAAGTCTCATCAAAATGGACCTTGAGGGCAACACTGTTGAACCTGGCAACACTAACTTTGGGTCAAACAAGCTTGGTGATCAAGTACACTGCATTGTATATGAGGCATTGAAGGACGTCAACTGTGTGATGTGCCTGACATCAATCGCAGTCAAAGCAGTGAGTGGTGCTTCCTAGTTTGCTTATCAATGTTTGTGTCTATCATAACTTGCACAAGGACTTCTGAGCCCCCTCGAAGTAGGAAGGGGACTGATCGAGAGTTAAAAATTAGCTACAAAAGGGAAGACTGAAGACCACTAATTTAGTCTCTCCCCCTCTGTGCTCCCTGTTGTGAAACAAGTTTCTCATGTCATAATTATATTTTTTTGTTGTCGTAGGTCAGTGCAATGGAGTGTGGTTTGCTTCCCATTTCAAAGGATGCTGTTGCAGTAAGTGTATTACGATTCTCTAATGTTCACCAATTTAACCAAAACTACTAATTCACGGGACAAATTCTGATCGGCTCTAATTTTCAGGCTTGTTACTGCCCGGGGGGGGGACTCCGGGAAAAAAGTACCGGGGATGCTCGTCGTATCTCTTAGGGATAAATGCGAATTTTTGAAAATCAGCATTTTCTGGTATCTCTTAAGGTGTCGGAAAAGGAGAGCTAAGCGCACATCGATATGGCTTATCCTAGGCGCTTTTTATGTAAAATTTAATATTATTTGTTGTGGTATCTCTTAGGGGATTAAAAATCATTCAGCCACGCCCTTTTTTAAATACTTCCAGTATCTTTTAGGGGTCTTTTTGAAAATTTCCGACGATCATCCCCGGTACTTTTTTCCCGGAGTCCCCCCCTCCCCCCTCGGGGTTACTGCTCATTCTATGAATATCCTTGGACACAACACTGGCACGATCACAATGCACTCTTGTCTAGCTGTATTGTGAGTTTTGCAAGAAGCAAAAAATGTCATTAATTTGAAGAATTGATTTTTGTTCAAATAGGTTGGCGAGGCTACATACTATACATTAAGTGGAGTGGGGTTTGATAAAGAGGACAAGGAGGATCTGATCAGAAAGTGTGAAAAAATTGACAAGGTAACACTGTCACTAGAATGAGAACTACCACCATTCTCTACTTTCACGTTCCCATAATGCCTTGCGTCTTTGGGGGGTAACCAATCGAAAAACTGTCCCAAATTGAAAGGTTTCTTAATTGAATTTATACTATACCTGCTTTTATCTGTACAATACTGATTATCAGTTTATTCCAAGTTATTTCTGCGTGTACAGATCATCATGAGCTTTGGTCTTACAGAAAGTGTATTGACTTACAAAATTTTTTTTACCTTAAACGTCTTCAAGCTTCTATCTTTTTCTGTTTTTTACTTCTTCGTTGTATTTTTGGATACCAAACAAGGTATTGTCAACATTGTCTGATCAGCCTTCAGCAAAATAACCCTCTGGCTACCCCCCAAAGACAAAAAGTATTATGGGGATGAGAAAGTAAAGAATTCTTGGAATTCAGTGGGTGAAGAGCCACTTTGTGGAAATGCCACTGTTATTCATGTTTATTTATTTATTCATCATCATTTATTAACTCGTGGATACGCGAAGCGTAGAAACGAGTTATTGTGAGGGGTCTGAATATGCAAATGTGTCACTCGCTCACTCACTCACTCACTCACTAAGATGTTAGCAGATCGATAATTAAACGTTTGTTGATCGTCTTACGTCATCCGATTACGAATGTTACACGACACTAACAAGCACAAAGCTCTTATACCATATAGATTACTTTGATATTTATATGAGGAAACGAAATGTTCATGTTCCATGTGGGATACATTTCTATCACCTGTAGACGCCGTGGGGGCCCACTGTGCATGCGCAGACTCGCACATAGTTTTATCTTTGAATTATTCATATTATACAATTAACGCCTGAAATAAAATTTCAATGAGTTAGACCTTTTTTTCTGATGTATTTTAAAAAAGTAAACAAAAACGCTTATTAGGTACGACGTCAACATTTCGATTTCAGACTGAGACTCGTAGATCGAGCCGGTTATTGAAAAAATTAATTAGAACTCAAGAAGAGAGTCTGATTTCAAGCTCTGGAGGACTTTATTTTCCATAGGGACAGCTCAAAGTCACGGTGGTATTCAGCATGAATCTCATAAACTCGATCGAGAGAAGTCTTATTATTACTGATCAACAGTTGTATTTACTAAAGTAAACTTCTTAAGAAAATAATCAATGTAGATGTATACGTAGATCGTAGAAAAAGTAACAAAAGAGGAAAAAAATACCAATTCCAATGGAGTTTTGACGGAATTTCCGCCAGTTTTGTCATTTAAATAAGCCGTTGAATAAAAAGTAGATTGATCGCCACGCATTACAAGATTACAAACAGCCGAAGCAATGCTCAGATTGTATGTTGAAATGTGCAAAGGTCTAACGAGAATTCGCTACAATAAATAATCATTAATTTACCAACTTGGATGAAGGCAAAATAAATAGCATTTATAAACGCATTTCTATAAAATATTTGCTCAGTTCACAGTGTAAATAAATAGTTTCATCCGAAACAAATGTAGGAGCCGTGACCATTGGAGGTCAAGATAAGTAGTAATGTGAATCAACACGCATAACGCAAGGCTTTATGTTTGTCGTCCCGATCGGCCGATTATCTTGTATATTCAGTTTTTGAGCTCGTAGGTCGAATGTTTGCTGGAATAAAACACACAGCCCGCCTTTGAAATTAAAAACAGAGAAAGCGTTTTCAAATAAATCTTTTTCAATTATACTCTATAGTTGACTCTACAGTTGACTCTATCGAAGTTGTAGTCGAAGTTGTCTTTCGTATTAATTGAAGTTCAGACAATTAATTCATCACAGAAATCGCTTTCAAACTCAACAAAATAGCGAAGAATTAGGTGTTAAAAGGAAAATAAAAAGGACGATTACTCATCTTACTAGATAAATTGAGTATTCAAAATATTAAATCGAGCGAAATATTTGGAATCCTTTGAGAATGTCAACAAGCCGAGGGCACAGGAAGACCAATCTAAATATTCGAAAAGTGCAACAAGTATCCACGAGTTCGCCTAAGGGCCTTTGATTTAAGACCTAGAATTATTGAAAAAATACCACACCACAAAGTGGTATTAAGCCAAGTGATATATAGTCAAATACAAATGGTACTATTAATTTTATTAATCCTTCAAAAACAGTGGTGTTTCGTATCAATAACATATCTATAAAAAAGAGACTTATTCCTCTCAGTGCAATGCAGTTTACAGAAAATACCTGAGACAATTTATTCATGTTTGTGTTCATTTGGATTCAATCAACAGGTTTTGTTCCTGAGGAATGTTGGTGCCGTTTGTATTGGCAAGTCAATAGAGGAGATGGTGTATGTTGCTCACTTGCTGAATCAAGCTTGTCAGTATCAGGTATGGTAATGATTATACTGTGCACAGGTTAGCACAACACGAAGAATAGACCTTCTTGGCTTGGGCGTAATGCTTTTCCATTTCTGACCTTGTGTCTCATTCCCTAGAGTATTATTTCTTTGTTTAGCAGTTGTGCATGAGAAGACACATGAATATGGATATAACTCAAACAAAGAATATTATTCTCAATGGAATGACACATGGTCTGAAATGGGAAAACATAACCCCCACACTGAGGAGGCCTATTGTTTGGAAAAGCATGACTTGAAGTGGAGTGCTTCTCAACACTTTTCAAGTGCCTTAACTGCATACAGCACAGTAAGCAAGGTTTTTCCTATCTCTTATAACATACAAAATGACCGTAATCGCTATTTTGGATACAAATGACAAAATAGAAGTTGTGCTCTCATAAAGCATGTGCCCCTAACCAATTAGATTGCAAGATTTATAACAGCTATTTTATATTTCTATTTTAGATCAATGCAATGAGGGCTGGTGTGGAAAATCTGGTCCACATTGATAAAGATGTCAGGAAGAAGATATACCAGTCTCTACATGAAGCTGACGATACCAACCAGAACAAACAAAGAAATTCAAGCATTCTGTTCGCTGCCTGGATGCGAATGCTTGATAGCAAGGTATGCAAAGCATTAATGTTACAATATATACCAGTATATAATAGTTTCTCCTAATTAATTTGTAATATGTCATGGAAAAGACACATTAATTTTGCTCAACATTCTAAAATGGTGTCAGAAGTTAAAAGTTTTAAACAATTTAGCTTTACAGAATAACCCATGTGGATTGGTGAAGCATCGGCCTATTGTTCGGCAAGTTTTGAGTTTAATCCCCCACAGTAAAAATAAAAAATATAAAAAAGCTGATATTTTAAAAAGGGCAAAGATGTATTATATAATCACAAAGAGTTATCTAGCATATGGCCCTCTGATGATGACATTATAATTATGCTTAGAGGAGTTTGTTTTTAATAAAAAAGGGCCACAAGACTGGATACGAGTACAGCACTGAAGTCTTTAAGAGGGAGGAACCACCGAGCCCCACCAAGCCCACCAAGGCCAAGACGCCAGCCAAAGCAAGCTCTTTCCGTTATGAGCAACAAGACAGAGACCGTAACCCAGTTAGAAGAGCACATACTACAGGACGGGCTTATAACAGGTAACCACCTCCTTTGCCCTATTCACTGGAGAAATAATCAAAAAGTTGGAAAAACTAAATCCCCCTAGCTGGCCTCCATAAATCTGCTACAGCCGTTCTTCTTCCATACTCAATATTACTACTCTTCCCAGCAGACCGAGGCAGTCATGATTTATTTATAGTTTTCGTAGCATCTGTTATGTTAACCACAAGTGTATTTCAAATCAACCATGCAATGCCAATGTTGTAGCACATGGATAAGTTTACACCTGATAAAAACTTGACTGCACTTCAGAAACTTGTCCATATGGTACAGCATTGACATCATGTGGTCAATTTGAAATGCACTTCCTGTTAATGTAAAATATACTATGGAGGCGATAAAAAATGAAAACTGTCCTGGTCTAGTTGGAAGAGTGGTAAAAAATACTTATGAGCCATGAGTGGTTCATTTGTAATCATACATTATTTTGACCACCACTGTCCACTTTCAATGCTCGTTTTTTGAAGAAATAGAATTAAGAGCTTGGGTTTGAGTTTGATATAAATCTGGATCCAACCATAAAAAATGTATAATTAGTATATTATGAAAGTTTTAGTATCAAAAATATTTTGGTTACAGAACCAAGCTAAAATGGCTGAATGAGCCTGTCAAGTCAACAGAATACAAGAAAGAACCAAATCTGGAGTCACCGAACATTGAAACTGTGATTGCTAAGGACAGACAACCAGAAAGAACTGACAAGGATGCAAGAGAAATGGTAACAATAATTCTTGTTTTCCTTTACAAGTTTTCACGTATTCCCTGCATCTTTATTTTGCCTTATTTTCTTTTGCAACATTGGTGTCAAGATGGTTTCATTAAGATCGAGGCATCAGAAGTTTAATGAGGTCTGGGTAATGGGGAGGGGCCGGGTACCATTTCCCTTTTGAGTTTTCTGCCATAAACACAGGTTCAGTAACTTTTGGGGGGGGGGGGGGTGTTTTTCTCTCTTCTCACTAAGCTTATATGAAGAAACCTTATCCAATAAATCGAAGTAAGAAATGCTTTTAAGATGTGTACCTATGTAAGGGTAAAAACCATCTAGAATTTCATGAACAAAATAATGTTCTCCATTTCAGAATGAGATAATTGAAGAATCTGTTGGTGTGAAAGTGGAAGCTATATCAGAGTCTGCACCGGATGAAGAAGTCAAGGTAGTTGAGACTACAGAAGAGCCCACAAAGACAACAGTAAGCTTTATCTGATAACTTGATTAATTAGCTTCAGTTTTGAATTCTGTTGTTGGCAGTATTTTATGAATCAAGAAATGCTCATTAGCAACAAAGAATAAACCTTTTTTGCCTCTTGCTGGGTGAAATTCAAATATGGTTTTCCATACTTTGATGCTCTAGTACACTATAGCTAGAAAGCAATCTTCTCACGAGTCAAGTCTCAGTTTCTTCTTTGTTTGCAACCATCAAACCTTTTTAATTCGATCGCACAGTATTCACAGATTGTTAACAAACAACTGCCCTTTTTATGTCTCCCGCTAGCTTAATGACCAGTCCATACACCAAATCGATATATGGCAATCAAATTGAATAACTATGGTTTTGGACCAACTAGCAAGCAATGCGTTAACACAAAAATACAAAAGCATATTTCCCACATGTATGAGAAGCTAGTCAGTCCAGAACAATAGTTATTCAAATTGGTCTCCATATTTTGATACAGTGTTAAAGATAACCAATATTATCATATGAAAAACCTTCGGGAAACGCACGGCTTCACCTCGAGCCAAATATTTTCCCGAACAGCATTCCCACTCAGTCAATAAGTACATAATCATTCAAACTCTTTGTTTTAGGTGACGACAGTAGTAACAACTATTGAGACAAAGGCAGAAGAGGAGGCTAAAGAAAAGGCTGATGAAGCAAAGGAAGCTGATGACAAGCTTCTTTCTCCAGAAGGAGACTCAGGACATGGCTCCAAGAAGAGAAAGAAAGTCAAGAAGAGCAGAAGTTTTAAGGATGCCTTGAAGGAGACCTTCAGCAAGAAGAAATCTCCCGAGAAATCTAAAGAGAAGCATTCCAAGAAGGCAGCAGAGAAGACTGACTAATAAGGAAGACCATGATTTCAGCTACTCTATGTGCATAAAGTACAGCAACATTAAAGTATTTTAACATAAAGTATTTCGAGATCCAGTAACAAGGCTGCCAAATAAGCATTTTAAAAATGTTGGTGTCAAAACGTTACAACCAATAAGTAGATTTTTCTGGAGAACAAAACATCGTTCAAAGTTAAAGGGCCACTTGGACGAAAATCGCTCCAAAATTAAAACTCTTTCATTCGAGTTGGAACTTTGCTGAAATAATCTAGAATACAGTAAGAACCACCCACTGGAATATCTTTTTGATATTCGAAAGGAAAGGGCCAAAATTTTACGATTTATTTTCGTCCGCCATTAATTTCTTTGAATCACAGAATTCGACTCAAGAAGACTGGCACGAGTACTTATGACGTCATTTACTCAACCCAAACCAAAACATTGGTGAGTAATGTATGTGCCATGTTCGTAAAACTCGGTTTATTTGGTTTATTCAGAAAATATATAATGTTTCATTCGGTTTCCTAACTACTATATGACCAAATAATGTCTAGGCGCTGAAATTTTTCAGTTTCAATAATACTGACGATCATAATTCGAAAATTTCAATACATCTCGGCACGCCAAGAATCACAACAAAGTAGGACGCATGGACGAGATTCTAGCGGTTCCATCGCGCGAAGTGACTGAGATATTCGGGATTTATTCGAATCATTTTAAGGATAACAATTTTTCAAGGCATATTTACATACGAGGGCAAAGAGCAACCCCACAATTTGTGTCCGCGAGACATCCGACACAATGAAAGAAAAATCTACGAGCTGAGTGACAGACGCCGCTGTCGCGCGAGTAATAAATAAGAAACCTTTGACATGTTCTATTACAAAGATGATATTAGATAATCGTATGTTTGTACCTATTCAATGCATAATAAACATTTTGAAGCAAATAATAACCGTTCTGTAGTAAATCAGCTAGGAGAATTACGAGCTCACATTCTAAATTATTCGGCACGTAGATCTAAGTATATTGTCACAAATCTTTATATCACAACGCAGAATTCAAAAGGCAATCGGTTGTTTTCATAACATCAATCACTATTAGATTACATTGAAACTTCAAATTTAAGATCTTTATATCATGGACAGTACGTAGCAAATACAAATAATGAAATGAACGTAAGGAATTTTTATGAAAACCTCTTCCCAAGCATTGCTTCTTCTTCTAGTTCGGCTTCATCTTCATACATTATAACTTATGGTTCTAACTCTTCAGGATTGACAAAGCGAGCGTCCAAAGGAGTTTCCATCATATTTGAAGAGGTATCAAAGGTTTAAAAAAAAGTCTGTTTAGAGATTCTTTTCACGATAACGCGTTTAAAACATCAAATAAACTTCAGGTAATCTAACAAGAAATGTATAGTCAAAACGACGCTAACATAACGGTGTTGAGTAAATGACGTCACAGCGTAAAACTGCTGTACATAATGACTCGTTGGCCGTGACACAAAGAAATTAATGGCGGACGAAAATAAATCGTAAAATTTTGGCCCTTCCATTTCGAATATTAGAAAGATATTTCAGTGAGAGGTTCTTAATGTGTTCAAGATTATTTTAGCAAAGTTCCAGCTCGAATGAAAGAGTTTTAATTTTGGAACGATTTTCGTCCAAGTGGCCCTTTAATACTCAACACATTCTCCTCCTTCATTAAAGAGTAATAAGTTGTTCACAAGCTGTTTTTTTCCAGAGAAATCTAGGCTAAAGACATAATGGCAATCTTTTAACCTCATTAGTTTTAAGTGGTGTTAAGATTCTAAATCTTTGTAGTAAACGTATCAATTTATGACGTTTCAAAGCTAGGTTTGAAATAATTTTAGTGAAAGGTTAAAATAATAAAGAGAATATTTTGGGGTCAACTTACAATAGGCCCCTTGCACTGAGCCCCGAGACAAAAAATTATTGTTCTGGGGGACAAAACAATGGATTTTTTTTGCATGAAAAAAGACAGCCTATTGTTTTGTCTCCCAGAACAATAATCCTCCAGGAAATCAATTCAAGGGGTCTATAAAGCTTTTAAAATATCCAGTCATAATTTCTAGTAATATTCTAAGACAATCACAAAACAACTGGGCCATATTTCAAAATATGCTTTTAATTTTTAACTTACTTTTTTGTGTCTTCTGAAATTGTTAAGATATGTATGAGATAAATAAATAAAGTGTACTTACAATAAAAAATATGTGCGCTTGACTCTTTCAAATGATTAAATATTTGATAAAATGACCTATTCTGCTATAAACGTATCATTACCCATAATGTATACAACCAATTGAATTAATTTGTTAAAAGAGCATTCATTTGAATTGCCTTAGGAATTTTACATTTTTTTATAATTCTGTAACCCTTAGCATTTACTAGCTTAGCTAAGTACTTTTCATGTTATTCCTGTAATTCTGAATTAAAATTAATTTAAACCCATTTTAAAGATATGTTGACAGTTCTGGCCTTTTATCCCGAGGGATTTGTCTAATCCTTTTAGGAATTAACGTGTCTAAATCTCCCTGTTATCAGCATGTATAATATTGGGGGATTTACAATGACCTCTTGAAGAATGTTGAGTCCCCGCCAATACAGCAAGCACTCACTCACGTAGCAGCATTAATAAGGACTTGGAAACATTTCAAAATTTAAATCTGACATGGAGAGCAGAATTCAGGAAAAAAAGTCTGAACTTCCATAATCTCAAATCTTTAGATAGCATTATACCAAGTGAGAGAAGTATTGGAAATCTCCACAAGTTAGCTAGTAGCTTAAAAACCAACAGATTGAGTGTTCCTTTGCAAAGTAAGCAGAATATGACTGATGTGATTGGTCCAATGTTGAAAGCCATGATCTAGCTCTTTGCTTCGGATGTTTTTGACAGGCTCTTTAGGAACATTGAACCAGCTTTGCTTCAAATAACAGCTTAATATATTCAGTTTTACTGTGAGTATGTGATATATGTTAACTGATTGATTGCAGGGTCTGTGGGTAACCTTTAAAATTTCTGACATCAAATGACTTGGCCAGTCCAGCGGCTTTTATTGCCTCCAGACCAATATCTCTGTAATGCAAAAATAAGGTACCAAATTAGTCAACAAGTATTGATTAAAACTAAAGTTTCCCTATGATCAAAAACCAGGAAAAAATGACTTGAAATAATAATTTTAGTCACCAATCATATAAAAATTCTATTGAAAAGACCCTTAAATTCTTTGAGAAATCTATGTTATCTAGCATACTTACGCGTCTTCAAATCCCCAACAGTCTTCTGGGTCCACTCCTAGTTTAAATGCCGCAGTCAGAAATGCATCAGGGGAGGGCTTGGGGTTGGTATAGTCCTCATTACCAACAACAACATCAAATAAGTGACGAACACCAGCTGCTGCAAGGGCTGTTTTAGAAAAAAACTCTTTTTAGGGTTGGGCTTCCTGTGTTTCAGTTGAGGGTGGGAGCCCAAAAAAGTTCACTTGTAAGCCAGAATTTTAAAAGCACGCGCATCGTCCTTTCTTGTTTACAAAACGTAAAATAAAATTTCTGTTTTTATTAGTACAGTCTTTATAAATTTGATTGAGTATCTAATCTTGCTTTTTTGATTTACATTGTTTTTTCTTCCGACTCCGATCTGGCACGTTCAACACGGCACGTAACTACGTGTCAACATAACCCAACCTCCAGCGAGGTTAATGGCTTATAACGGGTTTATAAAGAAAGTTTTTAAGCTTACATTCAAGTAAGTTTTTTAGAATATCAAAACAGAACGACAAACAATTTCTCAAAAAAATTTAACTAACCTTTTTCGACTTGTGCCCGAGAGCTACCTGACGCAACAGCGACTGGTATTCCTTTCTTCTTGGCTTCATAAACAAAGCGTAAAACGCAAGGTATAGATTCAACAGTAGACAGTCCTTTCAGAAATACAGTTCTTTTTCTTTGGTAAACCTCCAAGGGATCTAGTATGATCGATTGTTTGATCGCTAAGTCTCGAATAATGTATTTACCGGGCACTCCAGCGAGTCGAAGAAAATCTTTCTTGGCAAAATTTAACCCCGTCTCCTTGCAGATCTCACACCAGGCTTTCCAGTGTAGAGGCATAGTGTCCAAAACCGTTCCATCACAATCGAATATTAAAGCTTTGACATCTTTTGGTATCACATTCTTGGTTTCAACGAGGGCTGGCATTTTGAATAGAAGTTTCGCAAGGCCAAGCAACGGATTATTTATACGACTACAAATTCTACAGTCGTAGTAACATGGAGCCGCCGAGAGCGTTGAGAGTGAACCTCAAAACCTTTCGTATCTGTCCTCAGACAATCCTTGAAATAATTGAATGCGTTTGTACGTGTAGGAAGACATTACCGTAAACAAGCGAAAGTAGTGACTCCAAGCATGAAAATTCTTACTGAAAGGCCAAGGAAAAACCACATTTACGTCACAACCGATTACTCACCCCATATGGCAGTCCATATAAGGAGTTTTCGGAGGTGTGCTTGGCATGTTATTGTCCTCGGATAAAATATGTAAATAGATCTGACAAACAGACAATATTAGGTATTTGATTAAGCAAAATATTTTGGATGCTACGGAAAAGTGAAAGGTTTTGGGAAATGAATCTTGGTAACTATCTTAGGGGTAGTTAAGAGATAATGATTTTTTTCCTTGAAACAAGAGAAAACAAACACATAAAATCAAACTACACAAAATACTTCTTCCTCTTAAATTTATTTAACAAAACTTTCCATTTGTGACATCCAACATTAAATGCCCTTTGCTCCCATTTTTCGTTCCATTTCCCTTCCCATATTTTCAAAATGAAGCCCAACTCTTAGGATGTATTTTTTAAAAGAAAATGATAATACTACATCAATCTTACTGTTTGTGCGGAATAGCAATAGCAATAGCAATATCTTGGTATGCTTAAATATATATTATATCCGAGACTCGATGTACGATGAATAGCTCTAGAAAGCTTGTCTTCAATAACAAATACACCTACAAATATATGTTACATTACTCGTAGTAATACAAAATTCCTTTCCTAACTAATGAATCTATTCTAATATAGACCAAGTACATAACCTATTTTCCAAAGTGTGTCTGACTTATCTGGAAATACCTTAAATACTATGAACCTCAATTTCTATAATATATTTGTTGAAAATATAATTATTCTGGCTTACTAGAATTATTATTGTGCCTTGTACATAGCATTTATTATTCCTACATTGTTCAGTAAATTTTGTAATGCTGTTTTTGAAATATTTTCGATGTGATTTCATGCTGTTTCCCATTTTGTTTTAAAAAAAATCATATGTGATTGTTTAAATGATTTATCTGTAAATAAGCTAAATATATCAATATATAAAATCAAATGTTATAACACATTCTTTTCAACTAGAAGCTGAGAATACACAGATAAGTTAAAAACGTAGAATACAATATCCTGCATGCATTAAAATTGTCATTATATTTAGCTCTGGAAAAAGCTTACGATTATATAAATCCTGAGGTTAAAAAAAGAACGGGTAAATTAAGACCAATATATTGCTATTACTATCCAACTGTTAGTGCACGTCTGAGTCTTCGACTTGAAGGGGCTGTGGAATCATTATTTAATGTGGGTCGCTTCTCAGGGTATTCTGGTAGTAATCTTACGTCAATAGCTTTTGCGTATCCAGCTCTTTCGATGGATTCTAACCCAATGTCTCTATGATAAAAAATATTTAAAAATATTACTTCACCACAAAAAAATGGCATATTTTTCAATAAGCAATAGAAAATAACAAAGTTTGTTTTGGGAAAATAAAATATAATTTTTCTTACGTGTCTTCAAATCCCCAACACTGTGATGGTTCTAATCCAAGTTGTTCTGCTGCTTTCAGATAAACTTCAGGGTTAGGTTTGTGATGAGCATAGTCTTCATTCCCAAGTACAAAGTCAAAGAAATCTCGTATACGAGCATTGGTCAGAGCTGAAAAATTATAAATTGAATATATTAACGATTTGTTTACAATATTTCGAAAAATACACAAATATTTCTTTCAAAATTAGAATTTCAGAAGATTAAGTCCTATCATCGAGTTTTATAAGAGGGAAGAAATATGCTGTATTGACAAGAAAAGCGACAATAATGATCTCATGTAACTTTATCAAAAATAATATATATAAAAACCCACTCTTAAGTATAAGAATCACAGTATTTTGTCTTAAAAAATATTTCGTATAATTTTTACTTGGTATAAGAGTTTTTACCATTGTTTAAAGGAATATTATAAGTTTTATTAATAGTGCGAATCGAATATGTCTATAATTAATTCTGGAAGAAAAATCATCAATCTTAAGAATATTTTCCCCCTTTTTCTCAGCTGAAATTCTAAATTTAAATAGGTATTAGTCTTACAGTTGAGTAGGAATAAGGAATTGTGTATTTATCCAATATTTTTATTAATTATTTTGGTACGTGATGTTCAAAACAAGCCTCCGTCAACGCCCCCCAAACTCCCACGTCACAAATTATAAATAACAATCCATTTCAAACACGCAACTTATCATTTCTTGTTTGTTTCGCTTTAAATAGAACGATTTTAACTATACCCATATAAAAGGCTTTTACAACAGTATACCGCGATTTTCTGGTAGTTTAATCCCAAAATAATAGAGATTTTAAGCCAAGAAGGTATAATTATTCACGGCTGAAAGATGTCTATTGTTCAGAAATGGACTTTGAACACCAAACGAATGATATGGAGAATGATGAAAGTGGACTTTGAACATGGTTTAGAACTTCATTACTGCGGGATTTATGAATGAAAACGATAACGTTTAGTAGTATGGGGCACATGGAGTAAGCGAATAAAGAGAAAAACCTCTCCACTCGCCATGTTCCTTGTCAAAAATACAACATGAATAAATGCATGCTAAAAATATTAACTAAGACCAGTAAACTAAAAGAAAATTTGTTTCACAATTTAATAAAATCAGAATTAACATCCATTCGTATATGATTTAGTAGTAAATGAACTGATGATTTTCGATCCTATGTTTTAAAAAGCGTAATAAATCCGGAATATAAACCATTTCGTATATAAAATATTTCGTACCTTGTTCAACCTGCTTCTTGGAACTACCCGATGCCACGGCTACAGGGATTCCGCGTTGGTTGGCTTCGTAAACATACTTCAAAACACATGCAATGGGACCAACAGAAGACAATTCTGATAAGAAATAGTTCTTCTTCTTTTCGTAGACTTCTTGAGCGTCTAGAATTTTTCCCTGTTGTAAAGCGAGAACGCTGATAATCTTCTTGCCGGGAACGCCAGCAAGGACATAGAAATCTTCTTTGGTGAAATTCAATCCCGTGTCTTTGCAAACACTACACCAAGCTCTCCAGTGTAAAGGCATAGTATCGAGTAAAGTGCCATCGCAATCGAAGACAAGGCCTCTTACATCGTCTGCGATCAAATGGTTAGAACGTGGAACCATTTTGGTGAAGGTATATATAAAGAAACGAAGAATGAATGAGCCCTGAAGCGCGCTCAAAGTCTACCAAAGATGGTCGAGAATCAAAAGGTAAACAAGAACAAGTGTATTCGAGGCTTCATACTGAAGGATTTCTTTCTTTGAAAAAGAAAGCAAAAAAAGAAGAAAGTTCAGACGGAGTAGCTAATCGAAAAGCTACAGCCACAATAACAACTCGTTGGCGTGCAACGCTGTTTACCCTTTCCTGACCTGCGTGACTCAAATCACGCATTCCACAAACATTTCCCGTAGCCAATCACAACTAAACGCAGATGTGATTCAATATTGACGTTTATGCATGAAAAGAAATGTGCTTGAACAAGAGATCACGGTCTCTTAGGCTGAAAATCCAAAATTATCAAAAATTACTCAAAAATTTATTTACGGTAAACTGTACACAAGAAAATTTTCCCTGTTTCGTTGCTCTCGCGTCCAAAAAAGTGGTCGACTTGTCGCAAGGCTTCTAGATTGACCTCTTTCCTATTAAACCAGCTCTAAAATTTCGGAAAATGCCCCGCACACGAAGACTGGAGACGGTAACCTTGATAATGGCTTATTATTTGGAAAAAAAGATTAAAACAAAAATTGAATCAATTACGTTTTATTTCGATATCTATTTTTTGTTTTCTCTGCATGACCATTTCAGATTCGAGTCTCATAACGTCATAACATTAGTATACTTAAAAAAACATCCCGCAAAAAATATACAAGAATTGACAAATAATCTAAAGAATAATTTAAAACAAAATGCCAAGAAAAATTAAGCTGTTTTGCTTGTGATTTTTTGTTCTTTATTGATTTATACCCCGTTACAAACTTCCAGAGTAACGTAACTACGTGATGTGAATTATTTTAGTGAAAGAAGATTACATCGATGATTATGATCTTGGAGGAAATCTCCTGATACGAGTGTCTTTTGTGTTTACAAAATTTCTTTATGATTTATATTATGACACTTTTAGAGATAAATAAACTATAGATTGCCGTGAAGGGGAGAGAAGGGAAGGTTGGGAGAAGCATATTTTAAATATGTTCTTTCTTGGCGATAAATTGTTTTTATCTCGGTCTGTAGTCATTATTCAACATTTCTTAATCCTCATGCTAATCCTTGATATTCCAAGTTAATAATGTACTTTGCATTTTTACTGTGTAGTCTCCGTTTAATTATAATTTATAATGCATGAAGGTACGATGACCCCAGGGCTAGGGCGGACTATTGTTCGTGCACACCGGTGTCTGCACACAGCTGCTATTATCTGTCAATGATAAAGCCTATAACGTTGCGTGACACACTAAGAACGTCTGCCTAGGAGGCTATGATAAACCCCAACAAAGACATGTGCACTACAAAAAAGACTACCCGTTCAACCATGGTTCATGATCCTCTTTAGTTTCCTGATCTGTTTTGACTCGTAAAGTCATGCACTGAGTTGTAAAAATAGAAGAAAACGAACACTTCTCGTTTACAGAACACAGGACTTACATTGACTGAATTCCTAAAAATCCTATGCTTTTAAAGGAGCACTTGGATGAAAATCAATAGAAATTGGGAATGACTTGAAACTTGGTTAAACTTATCTATATGGCCAAGATAGTACCCAAGCAACATGTTTCCTTCACAAATTATCTCAATAGCAAGTGGCTTCCAGGCTAAAATTTTCACTAATCATATTTTCATAATTATAATTGAGTCATATTATCCTCAAATACTTCAATTATTCGGACTTTCAAAAATCGGGGCGTTTTCATCCAAGTGCCCCTAGATAAAAAGACTCAACATGCATCTCAGTTTGGAATTGAATGGATCAGAGGATCGTATAAAAGCATAAGACTCTATACCAATAACTGGCAGTTAGACAGTGGGAGTATATTACCTAATAAATACGGTACTGAATTAGCGACTAGTAGCATTGTGAACAAAACCTTGAGACGACTGGAATAGGTTCAAAGGCGTGACGCCATCAGTGATGAGAACATTTTCCACGCCCAAGCCGTGCAGCAGACTGATCTGTTAAATACAAGTGAAAAACATCCAGAATAAGGAACCGAATCAGGGAATTTGGCATTATGGTGGGGATTTTGTGAATTGTAAGTACAAAATGTAGGACTCCTTCCCAACCCGTTTTGTTTTTTTTGTTGTTTTTTTTTACGTGGTCCCCTAGTAAAAGAGGGTAATTATTATAGGATCAATATTCATGTTTTTTTCTCTCTCTTAGGTTTCATTCTCTTAACAAGCGCGGGCACAGCCAGGCCCTTTCTCGCAGATATAGAAAATCATATAAGTACTTTGCTTTATTTATCGTTCTTTTGTTACCTGAGATTTTGGATCAGACTCTGCTATGTTCGTTATTGTCTTTGGTCCGATAGATTTCACCATAGCTGAGAACTTTTCCACCTAAAAAAAATTCAAGATATAAATATATATATAACATTTTTGATATCCAGCCATTGGTTTGATCGGGGACACGGTTCTAGTCTTTGGGGCTCCTGTTACTTCCTAGGCCGGAAAAGAACCATTTTCAGTTTCAGTTTCTACGGTTAAATTTCGGATGTCCACAGGTAGCCTACTCATAGTAAAACACTGCTGTGAGAATACAAGATGAGAAGAGAAGGTGTAGTTATAGCTTAATACATCTTATTGTAGTATAGATGGTTTATGAGATGCATAATAGACCTTAACTGAACTGAGCTAAAATGTTAGATTTTAAAAACTAGTTAGCCCATATTATTTATGTACCTGGATCGATGCAAGCTTTTTTGCCTTTTCCACTTTTAGTTGGTTTTGTTGTCTGATAAAATCGAGTTCACCTTCCCGTTTCTAAAAGTCAAAATAAGTGTCAAACACACGGATTAAAAAATAACTGATTTTACGTTAATTTAGTTGTTGTGTTGTTGTTGTGTTGTTGTTGTGTTGTTGTTGTGGTGGTGGTGGTGGTAAGATGGTTGTGGTGGTGGTTGTTATAGCTGTCGTTGTTGTTGCTGCTGCTTATGTTTGTTGTTGTTGATCTTGATGTGTGCTGTTGTTGTTTCGTTCTGCCAATTAATGCTACTTACAACTCGATCAGCATGTAGCTCGGCAGTTAGTTTGATCTCGTTAGCCTCCGCTCGCAGCTTTGCAACTGAAACAAGAGACGTTGTAAAAAATATATACGAGATATAAAAAATAAAAAACACATTGAAAAAAAGGAAGTTCACAAATGATTGTATCTTACGTTCAATGGCACTCTCTCCCTCGATCAACGACTTCTCTGCCTTAGCCTAAAAAACAATACGTCAAGACATAGTTAGTAACTATGGTCAAAAGTTACATGAAAACAGCACTGACTGGACAACATAACTTGAATGTATAGAGGCGCAATCACACGGAGCAATTTGTCGGCGTTGCGAAAAAAGTTGCATGGGGCATAGCAGCGTGTAACCTACAGCACAATTTGTAAAAATGTTGCGAGATTAGCCTCCTCCGCAGACATCTCCTTGGGTATTTTTGCTCCTTGGGCTTCCTGTGGCGAGGTACAGGAATCCCAGGGATCCGTCGTTTCTACTTTTGGCAACGATTGCGTCTCCATTGCACCGTGTAGACACTCTTGCAACTTGTGTCGCGACGCTTTTGCGAGACAAGTTACATAGAAAATTGCTCCGCGTAATCGAGCCTTTAAGAATATATAATTCATCAGGGGCCGGTTGTACGAAGCCTGGATAGCGCTATCCGGCGGATAAATATTATTCAATGGATAAATTTATTGGATAACAGCATCGACTTATCCACTGGATAAGGATTTATCAGCTAGATAGCGCTATCCAGGCTTCGTACAACCGGGCCATGTCCTTTGCATGTGACTACTATAAAAAGGGAAAAACACGTGCGCGCTCGTTTTTTGGTGCTCCATGCGCTTCCAATTGTTATTGCTAAGTTTTTAGTAACACCTACTCGAGCCTCAGCTTTTGTGTGTCCCGATGATTCTACAGCTGCTGTAATAGCTTGGAGTTCGTAAAGCTTCTTACGAGCTTCTTCGGCTTCCTAGGTAAAAAATATCGATAATAATAAGTATGGGCATGCACGATGTGTAGAAGGCCAACATGTTGATGATGTCATCACCATCATCATGCAGCAATCATCATCACACTACATTCAATCTATTCCGTCAATCACTACCTTCTCATTGATTAACTTCTGTCTTTCTAGCTGTCCTTTAGCAATCTGTTCGGTTCGTTTGGCCTCGTGAGCAGCTGACATTTCGATGGACCTACAACGACAAAAAACAAATACATGAACTATTTACCACTTTTCTGTCGCGACTTTCGTCTCAATCAGCGCGTATAGCAATAAAAACAGTGATATCCTAGTGGATTCTGTTTCTCTTCTTACGTTTTAATACCACTATGATCCTTTACATCATTACTTCTAACGTGTTTATGTAGGTTGGTGTAATAATTTAAATATTCCAAAGTCATATCACAGCTAGCTCATGATCGCATATAACAAATACATATTAAGAGTCAGTGTTTACTTTGTAGAGATTTCGATGGCCATCTGCACAGATTTGCTCAAACTCTCTCTCATGTTTGGATCAACTGGTTCAATACTTTGGATATCAACGTTAGTGATCACCTTAAAAAAAACAGAAAATATCAGTCGATATTTTACTGGAAAGATAATAAACGTAAACCATGGTATACAAAGAGTATGGAAATCCCAGTTTATAGAAAAAATACACTACGGAATCTACGAAAAATATGGACCCAGGGACCATGGTCTCTTGGTGGAACTACAGGATGTAGTAATGAAATCTGAATTTTCTGCGCATAAGAGCGCGCTTCGTCGCTTTACTTTAGAGTAAGGAAATAACACTTATGGACATATTACGCGTATGGAGCGCTCACTTAATATTATTCCAATACATATACAGCTACATGTATTTAAAAAAACATTGAATACTGAATACTGCATACTCAATAGTGCATTCCAAGACCAAAAGGTAATTGTAGGTCTCGTTAATTTGAAATAAAAAGTAAATATGCAGCAATTAACTCTCTACATGTAGTTAGTATATTGTGTCAGATGGAATACACTAAAAATATAATAAATAATTATTATTAATTCTACTTTAGACAATGTCACCGTGACCCACAATGCACTTCGCTCTTGGAATGCACTATTCAGGATGCAGTATTCAGTATTCAACCTTTTTTGAAATAACTTTACATTTTTTCAAGAACTACAGTTTATAAAGAAACGCCGTAGAAATACTGAATCATTATCATAGGGAATAAAACAGTTTTTCTTACTAGGTTATTGGCATCAAAGCTCAGTTTTGTCTTGATGTCTCCTTTCTCGTCTTCGCCGAAAACTGCCTTCTTGATGATCCTGACAGAATATCGATGGAACTCGTCAAAGGGGACTTGAGCTACGCTACCACGAATACGACTCGCTAAGAAAAAAAGAAAAAGAAAAGAAAAAATAAGAAAAATAAAGTGCATATAGCTGAATAGTCCCGTTCACAGTTTCCTGCGCCATCTTGAAAGGTAGCTGCATGCCCTTGCATCGAAGCGAGACGAACGTTGGGCTTGCAATGATAGAGTGAATAATTGTTCAAGGTGTTAAAAAAGATCTTTATCATTGCAAGCTAACCGTTCGTCTCGCTTCGATGCAAGGGCACGCGGCTACCTTTCAAGATGGCGCAGGAAACTGTGAAGGAAACTGTGAAGGGAACTTTTTGCATTAAACAAATCAATTTCGCATAAGGTATAAGTGAACCGCGTGGATCTAGAACAGAACAGATACATTATCAGGAGGGCTGCTTTTGTTGGAAACGATGCGGGAATTTCGTAGCCGTACCACATGCTACCCTATCAGTAACTACGTGGTTGAATAAGGCTAAGGTCAAACTTCACATGAGCCGAACCTAATGACACCAAAAAAGACCGCCTTATTGTCCGTTGTTTCAATTAGGTTCGGCTCATGTGAAGTTCGACGTTTGACCTGAGCTTTATATACAAACAATAGAAAGCCATTTCAATGTTATGTCATGCCGTACCGTATACGTGCTCTAATTTATTGCCGCATGTTTTTCATGCACTAATATGCAAACCGCTCTAGCAAAGGAAAGCTCTGACATCAGGATTTCAAGACCCTTAAATTGGACTCTAACTTTCCATTAAAAATAAAAAAAACAACTTGTATTGCTAATCACCACCGCAAAGTAGAACAGTAGCTTAATGGGGTCGAACTAAAAGCATGTGAAGGCGCCTCTGGCGAATCCTGAGTCTTTGTATTCTCGGAAAGATTTAAATGGATTAACCATTAATGGAACCTAGGGGGTAAACTTGAGCCGTTTTGACCGTAAACTGAAACACAGCGTACACTTTAGTCTCCTACACAGCCGCTATTAGTGTCGTCACGCCACGATCACGCCCTTAAAAAGCTACTTAGGGTAGTGAGCGTTGCGTGACGACACTGCGGCTGCGTAGGAGACTACGTAAACTTCTCAATCAAAATTAGCGTGTTGTCAACAATCATCCAAACTTACTTACCAACATTCTTGCAAACGAAACCAATGAAGTCCGGAACAGCGAAAATGGCTTGAACAGACTCGGGATCTGTACGGTCGACCTTGGAGGAGAAAATCAATGCTTGTGAGGTAAGAAAAGGCAGTAAAAAATTGCTGTGAACATTTTGCAAAAATGCAATTTATTATCGGTCACTATCACAGAGGTGATGATTGCTTTATCAGAGCCAGACGCTCACGACTAAAGCATCGACGCTTGATCGAATTGCAATTTAGGTGATTTTTGTAGAGGAAGGAAAAACCGGCGAACCATGAGAAAACGCTCAAAGCGCAGGAAAGATCCTACAATTAGCAATCATTGGATGTGGTCGAGCAAAATATTTGCCTTCGGCATCTTATTTGCAACGAAACTGCTTTGCATCGTAATGCGCATGAGCAGAATATTATTCGTAGGCAGATATTTGCAGTAATACCGGCCAATTAAAACCACAAAAAATATTTGGATGATAATCAACTTTACCCTCATATGATGACGGGTATATCTGGATGAAACCCAGCGCCAAGCGGCGAGAGTCCGTGCATTTACAACTCACATCATCCTAATCTTTTCCTTTTAAGACACCCCCCCCCCCCCCCAATACTTACATCGAAATAGTTATTCATAGCGATCTTTATCATCAGGCGCGCATGATCCGATGTCTCCACCTATATATGAGTAAAAAACAAATAGACTGAGCACCATGAACATTCATTCATTTAGGTCAGACTACAATAAAATGGACTATAAGTAGACTTCTTTACCATGAGTGTCCTGTTTTTTTCCATTTCAGACCACGTGTCATTCTCTAGAGTATGATTTCTTTGTTCGCACGAGAAGACACATGAATATCGAGACAACTTAAACAAAGAATCTTATTCTCTAGAGATTGTCGACACGTGGTCTGAAACGGGAAAACCTTACGCCCAAGGTAAAGGAGGTCTGCTGAAGTCAGTTGTTGAAAGGTCTGAAAAAATTGACCAACCTCGAATACGTCTGTGATGAAGTCTGGTCCAAGCAGCAAACAGATGGTCTGTAAGGCGTTGGGTTTCTTTGGCTTACCAGCTGAAACATTGAAAAAATACTTAGAAGCGCTCATTAGAGGGGAACGAAACAATAAAATGATTTTTAAATCGTTATTTAGAAAACATCAGCTCTCAAGGGGGCACTTAGTACTTAATCGTGATCTAAGTGATCCGACTTTCTTGGGATATATGACGTCATAGCCGCCATTTTGGATTGACAAAAGATTGTGGTCTTGTTGTCCTGGTGTAATGTCAACCAACATGGCGGCAACCTTTTTTGTCCTTTTATTTTCATGGGATAGGATGCATGCCACCAATCGTAGGAATAAATTCTTGCTCAATTCAAATGTAAATTCAATGTAAAGCATACCCAGAACCTGGGTGGGGCAGGTCATACCCTTCTCCGGTTTGTCCCAATCGCGCGTAGTGGAGTCTTAATGCCCCTAGTGGCATATTTTCAGTGCGTCTAGTAGCGTAAATCCCCAACTCGACCGAATCAAGTCTGGATGAAAAAAGGCAAGATAACAGATCATAGGATTGTCTATAATAAAACGATAAACTCTCACCACTCAAGCTGAGGACGTTGAAATTTTCATGGGGGCCAAGAATAACCTGAAAAAGAAGAGATAAAGGTTTCATGTTTAGTATAAAAACAAAACATGAAGTATAGTTACCGCTTGCTGAATGTATTCTTACCAAGTCAGGTCCAAAGATTACTCTTGCAGTTGCTTTTTTGTGATCATTCACCTGGAGAATAAGGAAGAAACAATATTAGAACAATGAATGAACAGCATCCATATAGAAACTTCTTGGATGGGATCAGTGTCTTTTTCGCCATCTTAGTAGTATCGATATTTGTCATATCCGGCCTTGGATGGTTTTAGAAGACTGAAGTAAGGCCAGAGAAACGTCTTGACTACTTCCATCCAAAACTGGGAGAGCGTCCTGCAGACTTATCAACGAGTGCCTATTTCCAGAAACTGGGAGTGCCACACTCCTCCGGGAAGGTGTCACACCCCCCGGAAGGATTGCAAGCCTACTCATAAGTTTATGTAGCAGATTTCCCAATTCCTTTACTAATAGTGATTATTCACCTAGCAGGGTTTAGAAAAAGACAGAAGAAATTAGGTAGTGATATGAAAGTTCGTTACCTGTACTGCTGTGTTTCCAGGACAACGATAGACGATAACACGCGTCTTGTCTCTACCCTAGTCATAAATATATTTATCGATAATGCAATACAATAAGGCAATACAATGAGGCAAATTCGTAGTCCTACTAGCTGTTACATAAGAGATGAGGTGGGATGGGCTCGGAAATCATATAAGAACATGCGTAATAGGTAAATTACGAGCCTTATATGAAACGACTGAAGAAGAGGGCCAAATGGGCCTTTCACAACTTCAAGTCGTGTAAAAAATGAGCCACTCAGCTCAACTAGAAACCTTGGACAGCTGTTACATAGATAATACAGTAGCCGTGACTACATGCCAATTTACTGACAGAATGCATGGAAAGCCGTGCATTTCGGTGAGGCTCAAGCATGTCGTTCTGCGTACACGTTGTCAGAGTACCATATACTTCCCACTGCACGGTTTGCTCGTATCATTCCACTCTCACACTTACCTGTGCACTCATCAGATTTGGATCGACCGAAGAGTCAAAGTAGGCCATTTTTCTGATGTCCTCTGTTCCATGGCCACCTCCCTTCCTGATACACCACCAGAGAAAATGTATTACTACACTAATACTATTGATCATTATGCATTTTACTCACTATCCAATTTCTGATTGGTTTAGTGCCTTCAGCCAATCCCTAATATCAAACTTCATATGATAAATATATTTTCTATAGGTTTTCCTGCAGATAATACATTAATCGTTTTAAGTTCAGTCAGGGTCACAACAGAGATTGAAATACATTTGCTAATGTTTTCGGAGGCAGAATGATTTTTTTTATTCTAAGTTTATAAAATGCATAATAGAACCATAATAAGATGATTATTATCTGAATTCATTTTTCGCATGATTTCGTTGCTCTGGTCAGTCGCCATAAAAGAAACGACTTTAAATGACGTCAGACGCAGAGAAATTTGAATAACTTAAAATAAAAAAGTTGAATAATACGATAATATATACTGATGCACAAGATGCATTTGGGAAAAGATGAAAAATAAAAACAAATGGGAATTGAAATGGAACAATGAATTAAATATAATGAATTCTTACTTGAGGATAAGTTCTACATTATCTGGCAGCTCCTTGGACCAGAGTTCTTCATAGGCATTGAGGAGGTAAGACTGAGGTCCCATGACAGAGCGAACCTAAATCAAGTTAACGTACATCATATATACTGTTAGTTTAATAGGCCTCCTTACCTTGGGTGTTATATTTTTTTCTGTTTCTGACCCTTTATCATGAAATTCCAAGAGTATCATTTCTTTGTTTAACAGTTATACATTAGGAGACAAATGTACATTGCCAGTCTGGTCAGTGGCCAGGAATGAGGACTGGCCAAATTAGTTTTAGCTCAGTCGTGCCTGCTTTATGGTTCAAGATTACTGGTCAAAGTGGCTAGCAAGGCAAAGATTTGACTGGACAAGTTCCAATTTTTGCCACACATTGTCTTTGAACCAATCACAGTGAGTGAGAACACTTTTCATCCAATCAAAATGCTCAAACAAGGTACCGTCACAATTATGGCACAGCACAGCCATACACAATCTACGAGTGCTAAACTCACTTAATTTTGTGTATGAAGTAAAACTTACCTCACCACTTCTTATGTCTCTCACATATAAGCCTTCATTTTCATTTAGAGGTATTGCCTTCCTGTTCAAAATATTAAAAACATATTTCATTAAACACAACTTAGTACTCCAGTTGAGTTCACTGTTGCGCAGGGTTAGCCTCAACTTTGCAAATAATATTCATGTGTTTCAGTTAAGGTCGTGGAATTTCAAATTAATATTGTTCAAGTTGTGCGTTCATTAATAATCAGGCTAAAGACTTTTTGATTTACTTTATTAACTTTTCCCCATGAGGGCAGAGACACCACAACAGCTTTTATGCCAATTACAGTGGGCCCTGTAGAGTTTTAGCACGGGCACTGAAGATGGTCGTCACCAGCGTCTTCAGTGGATCTTTTACGTCTGCCTTATACAGGGTTATATAGTGAAGACAGATGGGGCCTACAGTCCTTGTCTGCGAAGATTTGAAGGTCTAACCATTTGCAGGTGTAATTACAAAGGAGCACCTTCTCCTCAGTTATTTTGAGACCCTGAGACCGTTCAACACAACAGACCGACGCTCTTACCAAATGAGCTAACTGGAAGGCGGCAGTTTTTCTGGGCTTACTGCAGTTTTCGATATTCTGCAAACTTGGTAGTCACAAGCTGCACCTGGAATTTTGTTTTTTTGCTGCTGTCAATCAAAAATAATCACTGGGTACCTCTTATGTTCTTGTCTGGCGGCACTGAAAACCCATTTTACAACAATCTGATGGAAAGTCTGAGTTCGCAGAATGTGGAAAAGTGCAGTAATAAAAATGAGTTTTCTATTAAATATCTGTTGCAATTGTGGAGTATATTTTTTATTACCTTTTAGTAACCACTTTCACTTGGATGGGTGGAATATAAGATACTGGTCCCAGAATCATCCATCGATCACCTGGATGCCTCTCAACCTTTTCTGTAGAAATATTCCATACACACTGTCAACTTATCAATCAATCAATATACAGTTAAAAAATTAAGAGAAGTGAACGTTCACAATAATAATTATTATTATGAATGCATAGCCATTCAAGTGTCAGCTATGACAAGAAGAATAGCCAGCTTTCAATATTCTGGTTGAGTGATCAAGCACGAAACGATCCTAGTCGAGGCTCTGGGGAAACAAAAGAATATTTTATCAATTATGCTATTATTTTCCACTGAGGAGCATCGACTCAGATTGTTTTGTGCTTGATCACTCAACCAGAATATCAAAAGGTGGCTATTCTAGAACTCTTTGTAATAATAAAAATTTTCAAGGAGTTTTCCATATAGTCCTGGAGACTGAGACTATATTTTATTTGGTTTCTGTCAATAAAATTTCCAGTCATCGGAGCAAGTAAATTTTTTGATTGACAGCACCCTAACATCTTGGGTTGTGGTCATAAGACATAATAAAAATGGGTGTAAGGCGTGGTGTGCTCTGTTAATGCGCCCCCTCTCACCAATGCGGCCCAAGTTTGAGTCCTGCTGATCTCAATGTCATAGTGAGTAGAGTTGTTTGTTGGTTCTCTCCTTTGCTTCGAGGGTTTTTCTCCGGGTTCTCCAGTTTTCCTCCCTCCTCAAAAATCAACTTCTAAATTCTAATTCGACCCTTGGGCTTTCACTTAGTTTGGAGCATAGCTCTGTTGTGATTGTCCCACGCTGTGATACAACAGCGAAAGCTTTGTAGATTTAAATGCAATTTGGAGGTTCGAATTCCCCATACACAGGGGAAAAAACCAGATTCCCAAATTGGGAATTGTTGGGAATTTCCTTGAATTCCCAATTTGAACACCAACGTTGGGATTTATTGTTGGGAATTTCCTTCTAATACCCAATAGAAAAATAAAATTCCCAACAAACTAACATTGGGAATCAGTGCCATGTTCCCAATTTCGTTCTCTCTGGGAATTGGATGGGAATTCGTTGGGAATTCAAGGAAATTCCCAAAAAATTCCCAATCTGGGAATCCAGGGTTTTTTTCCTGTGATACAGTCATGTATGTGTAATTTATTCTAAGTAATCCAATGGCATATTTTTGAAGAGAATCCTTACTTGAGAGAGAGTCATCAACAAACTTATCAGTAGCAGATAAGACTAAAGCTTCATCAGCTTCAAGCAGGTGTGCCTTCTGAATTCCACTCTGTAATCTCTCTCCTGCAAAAACAATTGATGAATCATATTTAATACATTAGAAAAATGGGTTGCTTTTAAAGACAATCAGGACAATTAGAGGGAGGGGTTGGTAAAGTTGGTATCACATAAAATTGCGTGGTTTGAGGAAATTTCAAATTTTATACATACTAAGCATGCAAAATTTACACAATCCCTCTCCCTCTTACTAATAAAATTTTTCTTATTTGTTTTCTCCATACCAGGGTGTAGAAAGAAGCTGGCAACACCTTTCCGCAGTTCTCTTATTCCCAGTTGGTTTCTCCCCTTGCTGTCAATGGGGTCCAGTACAACACAATACTCATCCTTAGATAAAACAGCCATATCAACTTCTTTTACAAGTTCCTAGGATAAAAATGAATCAATATTATGTGCTTGCACAAGATTCTAGGAGGATATTATATGGAAACATGGGAATCAGGAATGTGTAGTTCCAAAAATTATCCATACCCCCCTCACGGAAGAATTTTTTAAAGACACTCCCCTACCCGGCCCCAGAAATTCCAATTTTCTTCCATACAAACTCTGTAGTTTTTGTTCTTTCTCTGACTCCCCCACTCTTTGGAAATTCCAAACTCCTCTGTGGGGTGGGTATGTAGATAATATAGGTAAGTTGTAGTGCTTGGGAACGAGGTTATTCCGGGCGAAAGCCCTTGGAATTAAATTCGGAAAAATTAATTTCCGACCTCGCTGGGATTCGAACCCACGACCTTCGGAACTGTACTACCGATGCTCTACCAGCTGAGCTAGAGGTCAGACTGAGAGCAGGCCGGGGTGAAATAGATGTTAGGTCGCGGTAATTACTGTATGATGCAAAGAAGAGAGTATGTGGACCGCGTGGCACTAATGAAATAGTAGAAGATAATATAGGTAAGTTGTAGTGCTTGGGAACGAGGTTATTCCGGGCGAAAGCCCTTGGAATTAAATTCGGAAAAATTAATTTCCGACCTCGCTGGGATTGGTATGGATTGGTATGGGTGGATATGGATAATTTCTGGAACTACACAATGGTTAGTCTTTCCTATGAAGGGAGGGGGGGTGGGCTTTGAGGAGTAAGGGATAGAAGGATCATATGGAGTACAAGAAGATTGCTCAGAACTTTCGTTTTCCTAAGTAACAGCCTCGTTCCAATAACTACAAGTAGATTTATCTTTTTTTTTACCTCAGATTCAAAACAATTAGACTTATCTATTTTATTTACCTCAGAAACTTCTGGTATATATGATTCCACATCATCTATGGTAACTAGCCATTCATCCCCAGCATACCTAGAAAATTTCAATCATCAATATTCCTAAAATTCACGCATCAAGTACAAGCCACATAAACTGTAAACCAATAATTTATGAATCACGCATGCTATTTTTATGTATCACACACTTATTTTAGCCTGAATCTCATTACTTAGTAGCCCGCACGTGTCACCTGAGAATTCCTGACAAAATGTATAAAAAAGTAGAGAATAGTCTACTAGTGAATTTTCAATAGGAAAAACTACACATCATGTACTAGACTGCGAGCAGTCCCTCTATTTCCGTTGTCTATCTGTCTGTCCGTGTCAATTAGCCAAGGAAGATTGGTTACGAGTCAAAAGTCCCTGGGGGAGGGGGCTGGGGAGGGAAGGATGAAAGTCCCCAAAGGGACTTTTGACTCATAACCAATCTTCCTCTGCTAATTGACATGGACAGACAGACGGACAGTGACCAAGGAAAATAGAGGGACTGTTTGCAGCCTAATCACAAACCTTTTTTTTCCCAGTGCATCAATGCAGGTGGTCTTTGCTCTCATGTGTAATGCCACACCTTGTGTTAATGTATGTGCTTTTGCTAAACCTTTAACCTGAAAGATCAAAACATTTGCTCAAATATATACGTAAGGGCCCTCCTAGATAACAGCTTTGCTGATGAGCCTACCCTGGTAAAATATGTATTTATGATGATGATGATGATGATTATGATTATCATCATTATTGTTATTATTAAGTGAACAAACAGTGGAATCCTGTTATCTCAAATCATGGATATCACAAAACTTTCTGTTAACTTGAACTTGAGGCTGACAGTATTATCCTATTATGACTTCATCATCTGATAACTTGACCCTCCTCCCCCAAAAAAATATTTTGAACCTTTTCCTCTCCTCGATCCTGGGGAGGTTTAACCCACCCCAGAAGGTGTGAGATAACAGGGCTGCATTGTACTTAATAAGTCTTTGTACAGTACAGTCAACTCTTGTTAAATAAAGCAAACACCTTCGGGATAGTCACTTGGTGTCTGTAATACCAAGCATCTACGTGCGCAATATGGCAAGGGCTAGTTAATTACAGTCTCATTTCTTTATCAGTATTTTCTTGTTGGAATTTTGTTAATGCCCAGAGAAGCGAGGTGTCTGTAATATTGGGGTGTTTGTAAAATGAGAATAATTATTGGCAGTATATATTAAAGGAATTAATGTATGTCATTCATCACCTCTTCATAGATTCCAGGAAGGTATGCTCCGGGTTCTCTGACCAGCCACTCTTCCCCAGTAACACGTTTCCTAAATTCAATTGAAGTATTAATATTAGTTCAAGATTCATATCTCTCTTATACATGTGACCTGAGAATACATCCACTATTTGGTTGCCTAGGGGGCATTTGAGCAACCCTCGTCTATATTAGCAGTATTTAATATTACATGAGCTCAGATGGTATAGATAATGACTGCATGCTATATTTTTGATTGTTGGCAGTGAAAAATCAAATTCGAATGGGCAACTCACAAGTGCTATGAGATGGCCAGTACTGAAAAGAATGGCATGCATACAGGTCCTGAGGCACCAAATTGTCTTTAAATGCTAAGCCCTACCCAAAAAAAAAAGACTGCCATGTTCTTTGAGTTTTTGGAAAATTATAGAAATAATTTGTATGATTTTCCAGAAACTCATTATTATAAAATAACTAGTTTGGATACTAACTTTCCTTTCTTGTCAACAAGATCTTGTATGGCTGATAGATTTAGTGCCTGTCCAGGATGAATGATGTTGGCATTGATAGTGCTTTGTATCTCCTGCATTAATAATAATAAATAATAATAATAAACTTTATTAAAGTCTCAAGCTTCTAGCTTATGGCACATTAGTGCCAAAATCAGTCCTCCTGGCTCCTTCACAATTTTAATGCCCTATCTGGCCACACATGAAGCAAGCTAAGAGCGAGTCACATTGTGTTACCAATAATCAATAACTTACAGCAAAAGGAGTTGGGTAATAGGTTATTGGTCCATCAAGTTGCCACATGTCTCCTGCTAGTCGGTCTATGTCGCCATCTTTGTGATCAATCATTGCTTCTAGCCTTATTGCTTGGTTTGGTCCTATGACTGGCAATTTCTTAATCCCTCTTTGGTATGCTAGAAGTGAAGCGCGTTAGGTAAAATTATTAAGTAAATAAATAATTAATGCATTGAAGTCACTGTCAGATTAAATAATGCTTAGGAATCAGAGCTTTCAATAGAAGGCGTCAACCGGCGATTTATCGCCGGATACTTCTGCCTAAACTGCCAGCTCTTTTCAACTTAATAGTACACATAATTAATAAAAAAGGGGTCTAAAATTCCATTCATTGCCCCCTACTATTTTGGAATAACCACTTACTCCAAAAAATATTGAAAGCTCTGGGAATATAGAACTTTTCATTTTGGGACACATTCTCTCCCCTGAAAAAGTTTTTTGCAATATAGCTGAATTACTATCAAACAAAGAATTAATCATTCCCAGTAAAAATAGGATGATTTATTTTGAAGGGGATAATGCATATGGTTTGAATTAGAGAGGGCTTCTTCCAATGACAGCTCGTACAGAATTTTTTTTATTGGGAGATTTAGTGACATGGAAGCGTAGAAAACCAAATGGGGTTGGTCTTTCTCCTCCCTTCTTCTACATGTACATCTACCAATGTTTTACCTTTTGGATCTCGAACACCAACCATTACTTCGCCAGGATAAAGAGGAAATGGTTCCTAAAAATTATATTTACAACATGAAAAACATAGCATTTGCAGTTTTGGGAAGTTCTTTGCTTGGATGGATTGATAGGTGGGTAGGTATGGGTGGAATGATAGGTGGGTAGGTATGGGTGGATTGATAGGTGGGTAGGTATGGGTGGATTGATAGGTGGGTAGGTATGGGTGGATTGATAGGTGGGTAGGTATGGGTGGGTTGATAGGTGGGTAGATATGGGTAGATTGATAGGTGAGTAGGTATGGCTAGATTGATAGTTTGGTAGGTATGGGTAGATATGGGTTGATTGATAGGTGGGTAGGTATGGGTGGATTGATAGGTGGATAGGTATGGGTGGATTGATAGGTGGGTAAGTATGGTTGGTTTGATAGGTGGGTAGGTATGGGTTGATTGATAGGTGGGTAGGTATGGGTGGATTGATATTGTTTAACTAAATGGGTCATTCTTATCGATTTATCAATATATTTCCCATTTCCTTGGTTTAATATCTAACCTTATGGAACCTAATTTCTCTGTATCCATGCTGTAAATCACATTGTTGACCAGGCTCGTATGGCTTCCTTTCAAATAAAAATCAATAATAGTCTTACATCATTAAAAATATAGTCATATATAGACATCTCAAATTAAAAACGATGTGTGGGTTGGCTGGGGTGGGGGTGGGGGGAGGGGGAGGGGGAGGGTAATATTGAGGGATTGATTATTTTCTTATAAACAAGATAGTCTCTTTTATTTTTGTAAAATACAGACTAAACTATATGGAGCACATTAAAGCAGGTTTTGGCTTCTATACATCAAATTTGAAATCATCCAAGTCAATAGTTTTCTAGTGACAGAAGGCAAAAACCCAGACGTCGCAAATTTGGGGCTTCAATTCCCCCCAATCAGAGGGTTGCTGTATGCAGGTTATAAAAAGACATGCTCTTTAGAGTTGCCTTACTTGACAGGATTTTCAATGGTGCAATAGTGACCAGGAGGGACTACGATAAAAGGACATGGATCTGACACAAGTACATGGTTATCTTGAAGAATCAAGCTTTTGGGTCCAACCTCCACAACCGTAATATTGGTATTCTGAAAAATGATTTGAAATTTATCAATAAGATTACCATTAATGTTAGTCAGTTTAGTTATTAAATTGAGTTGTATGGTTTCATGTGTCACTTTGTGGCAAGTACACAAATCCAAATGAGTAAAATAAGGTAGAAGTACAATGTTTTTCGTGTTCTTTGATTGTAAGTTACGCCTTTGGGGGAGCGTTGGTGCCATTAAACTAAAGATTTCTTATTAGTATCCATTGTAAACGGTGCCAAAACGGCCGCCATGTTTTTGTCTTTTAACTCTCTTGAGAATACTTGCAACCCATCAATAATTATTTCAAAGTATGTGTAAAAGCCGGAAAACTGGTGTTATTTATAATTGAAAGCTTTTTTTCTGCTGATAGACCTAACTTCGTCTGGTATAACCTCTTTCTAACAAAAGAATGAGATCGAATGAGATAAATCAGCCTAGAATCAAGGAGTTAGCAAAAGCTTCTCATGCTGACACCCGGTGACAAACATCAGTTTATGCATATAAAATTTATTGAACCTCTAGTTTTTAAAGTTAGTAAAACTTTAAAAGGTGCTATAAAACAGCTGTTTTCGATCCCGTGATATTTGGCACTTGGTGGCGGTACCTAAAACTTCCATAACGACGAGCTTTCAATGCAGCTACAAAGCAGGAAAATAAACTAAAAACGCCCATTAAGCTGAAGCTTAGTTCGATTGACCCATCCATACAAACACTAGCAGCAGATCGCGGTCGCCTTCATAAGCGCTTAAAAGTGTTTATCTCAACACACTAACCAAATCTTGCACATGGATATACTGCAATGGTTGTATGCGAACTATATTGTTCATCTTCTTGGGGGGAATGAGTTTAAAACGTCCGTAAAGTATTTGTTAGCACCAACTTCCTCCTCCAAACCTTGGACTTTAAAAATAATATTATAAGTGCTTGGCATGATGGGATTGATTGCCGAGAGGAGACTGGTAACTACAAATATTCAGCCAAAAATTAAATAATTAGTAAAAAACAATATTTTTTAAAGAGAAAAAAACGTATATCCATTTTATTCATCTTATGGGGTTTTTTTCTTTAGAAAATGTATTTTGTGATTATTTTGAAGTTTAGATAAGATTTCTCAGAAGAGTGCAAGTGTCACGTGTCAGAGAGCGATTCCAAATAAGGTCATCATGCATAATTATATATTTCCCGCGAAATCCAAAAAAAAGTCAGACTGCAAAGCACAGCAAAATGAACTGAACATAAGCCAGGCTTTCTCTTAGACAAACTTCAATTTTAGCCCGCTTTTTGCGACTTTCTACACAGCATACACTGCTTCAATTATAATCCTAACAAAATGGTTGAAAAAGATTGGAAGCAGTCGTCGCTAGCAGTGGATATAAACCAAGTTTTAAGAGATAAAGAAGCACGCCTTCCAAATTTCATGGCTGCTTCACCTCAGCTCAAAGTTCGACGTTTCCTTGTGGACTGGCTCGCGATAATTTGCGAGAAGATTGACTCTTCACACGGAGTGCTTCATTTAGCTGTTTGCTACATGGATTTCTTTATGGATAAGTTTATCATTCAGGAATCTCAGCTTCACCTGCTTGCACTTTCTTGCATGTTGTTGGCAGGTAATTAATTAAATATCATATATTTTTACTCAAATTTACACTTTATTCCTAGCCACCTTATATTAATAAATAATAGTGCAAATTAAAAAGGGGATTCTACCTTATGTCTCCAGCGAAGTTTGAAGAAAATGAAGATAAGATTCCAACAATTGCAACCTTGAATAAGTTTGTCAATGATATCTTCAAGCAAGCAGAATACCATCAGATGGAATTATTGTTGCTTAATTTCTTTAAATGGAACATCGACTTACCCACACCTGTGCACTTTATGGAGTATTACCTAGCAAGGGCACTGATGGACCTGGATGGTGAGAATGGAATTGTTCTAGTGGATACATCTAGGATAACCACATACATGAGAAAATATGTCCATTATTTCCTGGAAATCTCACTACAAGGTTTGTATGTTCAAAGTTAGGCTGATAAGTAGTTCTGAAAATATTGTAATAAAGGAATCATAGATGGTGTACAAGTAGTACAATCTACTATCACCTCTCAGACTGGTAGCCATCATTTGCTGACAGTGTTTAAGAAAAGTGGTCCAGTTTTAAAGAAAATGGAAAATACTTTCTTCAATTCTCCTGGGGGAATAAATTGCCTTGTTTTCCTTGCTCCACATAACATAACACAATAAACGAACGATTTAGTCTATTATTCATGCCCTATCTAAGATCTGTCTGATAGACATGATATTAAATTGTTGTGCAAGACATGCTTCTGTCTAGCAAAAAAGAAAATACTAGCTTAGACTGACTTTGAAGTTGCAAAAAGCCACTTCAGTGGAAACAAACTGACAAAACTTTCTTCACTTTCAGACCACATTTTTCTGTCTTTTGCACCTTCACTCATCACCTCGTCTGCAATAGCTGCTTCAAGGATATGTCTAAAACTCTCACCTTCCTGGACAACACATCTGGAAAAAGTTACAAACTATTCCTGGGAGAAAATAGCACCTTGTACAGAAATCATGTTGAAGTATGTTACTACTGTTGAATGAAAATTTTAGTTAGGCATGGCACAATGAATGCTATTTAAGTGAGGGAGAAATTATTTCCTAAGGAAAAAGATGCATTGCCAATTGATGTGTATTAACCATGATTTTAGGCCAAACATCTGTTGTCTAATATTCCCCTTCACAGTTCCCTATGCCATCTTGAAAGGTATCCATCCTGGGGATAGTGGTGACCTTGCAATGATAATGGCATGTGAATAATTGTCCAACTCAAAATGTTAAAATAGGTCTCTATCATTGCAATGTCACTGCCATCCACGCTTCGATGCACAGGCACAATTGCTTTTGAAGATGGCACAGGGAACTGTGAAGAGACTATTGTCCCAACTTGAAATGTTTTGTTTTTAAGATGGCACTCTACAAGTTTAAACACTTTACCATTACAATTTCAGGGCCCATGAAGCAGACAAGAAGGCTCAACAGAAAAATAAAAATGCAAAAGGATGAAAGGGAAATGGTCAAAAAAATTGATGATGAGAGATTTGAAGTTACTTGTTAACCAGGTGTAGAATGCACACTCTCTGGCAGTGTGCAATGGCAGTCTGCGACAACACCCAAAAATTTCACAGTGCAGAGAAAGAAAATATTAATAATTTGTATCAAAAGTCATTCAAAAAATCTACTGAGCAAATGCCTAAAACTAAACCTTGCAAATCCAATTATAGTTCAACTAAGTGTTTAAGTTCAGTATGCAAGAAAGAATGCTTCAGGCACGACCAAACATGGACATAATCAAAATTTATAACTATACTCTTACTAAGAGATAATAAATTGAAAGTGATCAACATGAAGTGTTTTGTCTTCATATAGGAAATTGCACAATCTTGAGTACAATTCAAAATTTATAGGTATGAGTGATGTTTTGAAAGTTTTCAAAATTGGACGAGCCCTAGGCAAGTTCAATTTGAGAACCTTCAAAACATCACGAGTGTCTATAAATTCAGAATTGTACGAGAAAATTGTGCGATTTTTTGTTTATAATACACTCAACAAAACTGAGCCTACTAGGGACTCTACGGAGTAAAATTTTGGATTTTATTGTACTTCATTTGTCCAATCACAATCGAGTAATTTTGTTGAGTGTATTATAAGTTTAGAATTCAAGTTAATGACGATGAAAGTTGTAGTATCTTCGATTGTCAAACTCTTCTATTTTGCCTTTAAAAATAACATCCATCAAACCTTCATTCATGACAATGATTCATGCAAATGTGATTTCAGATCATGTTGTTCCCCAGAGTATGGCAGGTGGTCTGAAATGGGAAAACATTACTCCCAGGGAGAAGAGATCTATAAGCTTCAAGTAGCTTCATATCCCCATTACTGGGTTTTACTTGATGGCATATGTTGCTTCATGCAGAATGTCTGGCGTTTGATGACCATCATTTGAAAGAGATAGGATTCAAAGGCTTAGCAGCTGATTGAAACCATGCAGCAATATTAATATCTCAATAAAATTGTTCAAAATATTTACTCCACATACTTTAACCATTTAATCCCATCAATCTCATCTTGCTGTTTTACAACAAACTTCAATATTACAAAATATGAATTTCTTTTTCTTCAAACAAAAAAAGTTACTTGAGTAATACAATAAAATCTAATCATAGCTAATGCCTATTAGTCAATAGAAAATACCATCTGCTAGCTCCCTCAATTCATAGTTGCATCAAAACCACAACTGAATATTTTGGCCAATGACAATACTCCATTTTATAGTTCAGTTCAGTGACCATGAATAATGGTTCCAAGTCAAGATTGGAGTTTCCGTGCATAGATAAACCGTATTCTTTATCATGCACGGCAACTCCAAACTTGGCTCCCATCTACTGTATTATTCATGATCACTGAACAGAACTATAAAATGGTGTATCTCCTAACTAGACTTCAGTAATAATTATATAAATCCAATCAATTTAATTTTTCTCAATCATTCAAAAAATGTATGAAAATATAAAGCCTACTGTGTTTGACGATGGTACTTGAAAAATTACTGCATCAGTAAGTACTTAACTGGCAGTAACAGAGAATTGAAGTTAGGCTATTCCTAGGCTATTCTTTGTAAATATGACTTAAAGCCAGCCTCTTTGTACTCCATCGCTGTCTTGACTGGGTACTCGGCTTGATAGATTCCCCTACCAACAATGATGATGTCACTTCCCCTCTTACCGACCACTTCATCTGGTGTTAAGTACTGCTGTCCCAGTTTGTCGCCTCCTTCTGTTAGCTTCACTCCTGGTGTCATGTGAATAAGCTCTGGATCATCAACTAAACTATTAAGGCTGATAAACCCTATAACAAAGTCTTTGTGGTTGGTTGCCATGTCAACAGCAGCCTTGGTATAATCCCCTGTGGCAAGATTTCCCTTGGCACTCATTTCAGCTAACAAGAGACACCCTCTACCTTTTGGTCCCCCTATCTCTTTTAATCCTGTAATCACCCCTTCACCAGGGACTACATGAGCATTAGTGACATGGGCCCAATCAGAAATGTGGTAGACTCCCTCGCTGTATTGGAGTTTGACCGTGTTGCCAATGTCAGCAAATTTTCTATCCTCAAAGATTAAGAAATTATGCTTTGCTGCAAGCTCGTTAAGTGAAGCTACAAAACCAGGCGTAAAATCTTCAATGATGTCGACATGAGTTTTCACAATGCAGACATGAGGACCAACCTTGTCAATCAAACTCAAGATATCTGCACTCTTGGTTAGATCAATTGACACTGCAAGATTAGTGGCTTTGAAATCCATTATTTGGAACAGCTTTTTTGTGAGTGGGTGTTTAGAGTTCTCTGCTCTTGCTGCATAGCTCATGGTCCTTGCTCTCACTGTCTTGGGCTGGACAGTTTCCGCCTTGAACTGGTTTGCTGTCAAGAACTCCTTCACACTGTCAACAACAGCTGAATTGACCTTGCCCATGCAATGCAGAACTTGTAAGGCCTTTGGGAGCGAAACCAACGCGTACAGATTGATTCCACTAGCTTTTAGTTTGTCTTTACCGCCTTGACAACGGTCGAGGAGTACCACTGCATCGCTGACTTTCAGGCCAACTGCATTTAATGATTCCACTGTCTCCAAGACACTGGAGCCACTAGTCACGACATCTTCCACGACAAGACACCGATTGCCCTCCTCAAAATGGCCTTCGATTATTTTCTTGGTTCCATAAGACTTTGCTTCTTTCCTCCTCATCACCATCGGCGCATTATTACTGACAGCCATGCAGGAAGCGATAGGTAAAGCAGTGTATGGGACGCCACAGAGGACATCGAAACGAAGTCCAGCTTTCTTCACGACGTCCCACATTAAATCACTCACCAACTTTAAAACATCGGGATACGACACGATGACTCGTAGATCAACATACACCGGTGACTCTATGCCACTTTTCAGAATGAATTTACCAAATTTAATGGCATTAATCTCGAATAACCTCTTGATCAAAATTTCTTCACCGTCCGCCATTTTGCCACGTGCTGCGCCTACAGTCTACCACAGGTAGCCCAAACACTTTCGAAACTACCAAAGGAAACCCAAACACATATTTTTCATCAAAATTACTTAGATTGACTAAAATTTTTCAGTTCTTTTTCTCTGCTAAAAAGCCTTATTTCCAGCTCGAGGATGTGCCGATTTCAATGTGTGCGGGAAAAATCACATAATTTAGACAAACGAGTCGTCTATATATAGGCGTTCACTGGGTTGCCTGCATCATGCAGAGGCCTAGTGCAGCTAAAGAAGTTTGGAAGTTTGCAATAATGGAATGTTTCACAGGAAAAAAAACGACTTTGTTTGACTCATCTAACATTATCTTCTCCCTTAAGGTGTTCTCCACGTAGTATTGAAATACTCTGCGCTTTTTTAGGGTATAAAATAAATAGTGGTTCGTTAAGCGCGTTACACTACTTGTCAGCTCAACCCCCAACCCTATTTTCCCTGCAGGAATTGCAAACGACCAACCCAAAGATATTTAGAATTCAATCTAAGGTCTAGGGCAAACGTCGAACTTTCCATGCACCGAACTCATTAAAAACAATGGATATCAGTTGATAATGAGGCAGCATTCTTTGATGTAATTAAGTTAAATTATTAGTATACATTAAGATTGTCCATGACCATTCAAAAGGTGAAAATTTAAAAACATAATTTTTGTGAATCAAGCTCCAGTCACTGGCTTTGGCCCAGTCACTTGCAAGCCATTTCAGTCAAAACCAATCTATCCAAGTAACATCCAATTTATCTCAATACAGGAAAACAGGGGTGCGCAACACAAAATGAAACTGGGCGGTCACAGGCAACCCAGTAATAAATTAGGTATTTTATTCCTTTATTACAGTCACATATTTTACAAAAATACAAATATTGGTTGTCCTTTCAAAAATATATGCACAGCAGTTTGATTTTTTTCCAGCTTTGTTTTTTTTGTTTTTGTTTTTTTTGGGGGGAAAATCGTACTTGTACAATACATCTATTTTCGCCCCACCCAAGATTCAAAAATAGAATTCATTTTCTGTCTCTCTGCAGCAGAGCCAACATTGACCGTGGGGATAATCTTCTGTGGTCTAATGAACTTGACGAACCTCTCCAGCTCATCATAGCTACTGTGTTCACTATATGGAACTCCTAAAAATAACAATAACATTATTACTCACTGTAGTTTTGAGCATAGCATTCGAGAATGGTTATTAGTTATGGAAAGGAAATGTGCAAGTAAACTACAATTATGATTCCTATCATCTCAAACCCCAGATATCTTAAACTTCCTGCACTTGCATAGGGAGGAGGGGCATGTGCCCCTGCCCCTCCCCCCTAAAACATTGGCTTTCAGCACCAAAATTTAATTATCCCTGTGGATTCCTGGGGAAACATCGATGATCAAGACATCTCTACAACCCTGACCTCCTGGTATCTCAAACTTAAAGCCACATCCCATGGACTTGCTCAAACCCCCTGTTATTTCAAATTATTATTGATTTCCCTGGGCAGCAAGGGTTTGAGACTACACTGCACTTAAGACCATTACTTTCTCCTTCCCATAGGATCAAAATACTTTCCCCTAAGAGGGGAAGGGAAGGGGAGAATTGGTCATATACAAGTGATAATGAAAAAGTCACATTACCATAGATAGTGACAGGTCCTCGTTTAGATGGCTTAATCTTATCAAGTGATTTGGATTGATGCTCCCATCCAGTTGGTTTGAATGCCAATACCTCAGTGAAAAGATCTTTGAATTTGTCCAAATATAATCCAAGTTTCTGATCAAGAAAACAATTATTAGTATCAATTAGCCTAGATGTGGGTGAAGATGGGCTGGTGGGACTCTAGACCCTTATTCTTCTTCAAATGTTTGTAATTGGCAATACCCAGCATGTTGAGTCATGTCAAATTAAAATAATCACCAAGACATATCAAGACTGATCCTGTGCCCCTTCCCTGACAAACCGCTACTGCATAGAGCTAGCAAAATGGGAAGGGGAGGAGGAGGGGGGTCAAAAAGAGGTAGTAGTGATTACCCCTCCAGTATGTAGCTATTTAAGGCTACTTCTGACCTTGCTTGCATTTAACTCTATCCCACCTAGAGCTCAGATTTTTTTTGAGAAAAATCAACTTACATCTCAACTTTTGATGATCTCTTAGCCTTTAACCAACCAATATTTGAATTAAACAGTAATGCTGTACCTTATGGTTAAGGTCTCCCATGGGAAGTACATGGATACGTCCAGCCTTCCAATCTAAACTTATGACTGAAGTTATCCTGTCCGACCCAAGACAGTCAAGGACTTTCTTCTTTTCCCTGGTCACACTAACGTTACAGTTGAGTGCATCAGCAATGGCTGGGTAAGCAAATAGAATACTGCTCAATATTTGAAAAAAGGTTGGAGAACATATGGTTAATAATGCAGGGCCATAGCCACAATGAGGCAAATGAGGCAGTTACCTCAATAAATTTTCACAAATGCACCTCAATACTCTATAAAATCGTATTTCCTGACTTAGATTAGTCCAGATGTTGTTTCAGGGTATTGATAAAGTTTGAAGCCCGGGAATCTGTGAAGGGGAATGGATTTGACCGTGACAGTTGCTTACCAAGAAAAACCTTTTCTTTGCCAATAGTATATGTTCCACACACAATAAGTGTCCTGGGATTCTTCTCTGTTGCTTCAATAGCTTTTTTGACAGCAAAGGTCACAGTTTCGTCTTGTGAGGGAAAGCTGTAATGTGGATTACAGTACCTAAAAAAGAATCCAAATTAATATTGAAGATTAAAAATTGGCTTTTTTAAATTTTCGAATAGCAGGGGCAGGTTCAGGGGTGGTAAAAAAAGGGGTGACTAGTCTCCCCCCTTTTGCTCAACTTTCTCAGTATATTGTAATAGTAACAGTCACCCCCCTTTTCTCAAATTACTGGTAAAACCTTTGTAATAGTCACCCCCCTTCTAAAATTCCTGGATCCACCCTTTAATAGTTTGATACAAGAAAGAAAGATAATTTTGACAGGTATCATGAGTGAAAATAACTAACGTGGTGTCAAGGTAGAGAATATCTATTTGCTTGTTCTTCAGCACCACATATTCCTCCATGCTTGGTGATGCTCTAAAATCTCCTGTTACAACACACAACAAAAAAAAAGTATTTTTACTCATTTATACACATTATAATTTTGCAAAACACTTACGAATAAATGACAATGATTCTGTCACTTCTTTGTTTGCATATCTTTATCATCCATTCATCTCTCTATTCATTCTATGACATCTATCTACCTAACACCATCTAGATATCCAATCTTTTTCATTTTATTTCATCCCATCCCATTTCAATCCAGAATCCTGTACATTTTTTCAGTCTCAAATGCATTATTAATTTCTGTACCTGTGTGTAAATGTGTTTCTCCATTTGGTAATTCAAACAAAAACAGGACAGCACCTGGGCAGCTTTAAATCAACATAAGATATATAAGTAGCGATAAGTTTTAATTTGAGTCTGAAACTAATCTTTTGTATAAAGATTATTGGGTGGCAATGTTACTAATTGATCTCGCACAGTAACATGACATGATTTCCTTACTGGTTTGCTTCCAGTAGAGTGACCTGCACCTTGTCCACTATTGATGCTGTATTCATGGGAAGAGCTATTACAAATCTTTTATCCACTCTTATCTTGGACTGGACCAGGTTGGCAGTTATCTAAGACATAAACACAATCAAATTGTAGTAGATTTTTGCCAAAGCAATGCCTCACAAAAGTATATATTCTAGTCTAGGTCAGTGTGTGTCCCAATCTAGGTCAGTGTGTTTCCCAATCTAGGTCAGTGTGTGTCCCAATCTAGGTTAACTTGTGTCCCAATCTAGGTCAGTGTGTGACCCAATCTAGGTTAGTGTGTGTCCCAATCTAAATTAACTTGTGTCCCAATCTAGGTTAGTGTGTGTCCCAATCTAGGTTAGTGTGTGTCCCAATCTAGGACAGTGTGTGTCCCAATCTAGGTTAGTGTGTGTGCCAATCTAGGACAGTGTGTGACCCAATCAAGGTTAGTGCGTCCCAATCTAGGTTAGTGTGTGTCCCAATCTAGGTTAGTGTGTGACCCAATCTAGGTTAGTGCTTGTCCCAATCTAGGTCAATGTGTGTCCCAATCTAGGACAGTGTGTGACCCAATCTAGGTTAGTGTGTGTCCCAATCTAGGACAGTGTGTGACCCAATCAAGGTTAGTGTGTCCCAATCTAGGTTAGTGTGTGTCCCAATCTAGGTTAGTGTGTGACCCAATCTAGGTTAGTGCTTGTCCCAATCTAGGTCAATGTGTGTCCCAATCTAGGTTAGTGTGTGTCCCAATCTAGGTTAGTGTGTTACCCAATCTAGGACAGTGTGTCCCAATCTAGGTTAGTGTGTTACCCAATCTAGGTTAGTGTGTGTCCCACTCTAGGTCAATCAACTCTTGTGGGTTGAGAGCATAAAATTATCAATGTGACAAAGATCTGAAAGTCACAAAAACTGTGTTCTAAAATGTGAGAATAGGTTTACCTTGCTGCAGTAAATTGGGTGAGAGAAGTTCTTACTCAGACCCCCATAATGATCATAATGGAAATGACTCAAGAAATAGGCCTTTATACCAGGAATAGTACCATAGCGAAAGGCATCTACCACAAAAGGTGTTCCTAAAAAATCAGTTTGAAATAACTATCAACTACAGATAATAAACACATGCCTGGAGCATGGCGGATGATTAGCCATTCCAAGGTTAAGAAAAAAACTGTGTTACGTTGGCATTGCAGTGAATTGGTGGGACTGCTTTAGGGGATGACAGAGACATCATATTGCAAATTATACCCTGAAACAGTTCCACAATGCACCTTAATGCCAAATTTGCCTAGTTTTCCCCTCAACCTCTGAATGGCTAATAGTAAACAATAGAACCCCAAATTTGGTGTTGGTAGGATGTTATAGTGAACAGCATATTATTAACCCACTATTTTCCTACTGACATCATAGCCATAACCTAGCAGCAACCTATTGATAACCTAGGCTACCCAATTATCTACTAACAATTATTTTGAGTTAACAAATCAATCTGTCAAAACATGTGGGATGTTGAGAGAACATGAGAGGAGCATAGGAAACCATGACGTGTAGCGGAGTGGTTTCCAGCTTCTCGAGTGTTCTCCCAACATCCCAAGTGTTTTGATCAGAGTATCAAACACGGAAAACTGTTTTTAATTTGTTTTATAAAATAACAAACATGCAAAAAGATGGAAGAAACCCAAAGCCTAAGTAAATTCTCCCTACGTGCCGTCTTTTTCAAACTGACCAATGAGCGCGCGATATATTAAAATCTGACAGTTGCGATACTAGCGCGCACTAAAATGACAATAGCGTGTTTTGATACTCTCATCAAACATAGTTTTCAACCAATCATAGCGTGCGTAGTGTCCCAATTATTTTATATGTCATATTGATTACCGGCATGGCTATGGGTTTGTGATCACTTAATTGAAGGCAACAGTTATATTATAGTTTACCAGGTATTTTCTTGTAAAAAGGGCACTTCTTTGTGCGATAACCACCATCCCAAGCTGTATTCACAGAAGAGTCACTCTCACTTGCTTCAGAAGTTTGCATCTGTTCATCCATTTTGGTCCTTTTTTCATTCCAGTTTTGTTTTCTCCTTTTTGGTAAACTTACTTCTTCTGATGCCGAGTCACTCTGGGATCTTTCCTCTGGTTTAACCAATGGCTTTAAACCAAAGTATGTACCAATGTCTTGCTGTTTCGTAATTCTTTTAGAGTTACCAGCTGATATTGTGTAACTTTTAAGACAACTTTTTGATTCCTGTGACTTATTAGGCTGAATCACTTCAGGAAACTTTGCCATACCTTCATTACTACTCTCAAAGGTTTCCGATTCATTTTTATAGAGTGCATTTTTTGGTACGATGTCAGTGTTTTTATTTGGTAATTTATTGTTTGATACAAAGGAATATTTTGTTGCTTTGGAAAGGAGTTTATCATCGGGATATACTAATCGTGCTAATAGCTCATCATCGGCATTAGAAAAGTATTCATCATTAGGGTTCGAGCTGATATCAACAATGCTTTTATCTTCTTTTTTTGTGCATGAGGAGGCTAAGACTTGGTGAGTTTTGTCATTCCTGATACTTTCATCAGACAAGGATTTACACTCATGACAACTTCCATTAGTAGTACCAATTATATTTCCACTATTCAAACCATTTTCTTCTAATTTGTTCTTTTTTGCTCCATGTTTTACTAAATCTTCATTGGTGCCACTTATCCTGTCAGCATTATCTTTCTTGCTACTGCATTTGTTCACAGTGATTTGGTGGTTTCTCAATTCACTAAGTTTTCCCAAGTCATTATCATCGAATCCACTTTTGTCCAAATTATTGTCACTGTATTGATTGCTACCTTTACTTCTTTCAACAGTATCATCAAGTCTGCTACTCCTCTCACTATTAAGACATTTATCATCATTTTTTTCTGTTTTATTGTCATCTCTGTGTGCACTTATTCTTTCACCACTAGTAGGGTTCACTTCAATATTTGCACTTGCTTCATGTTGTTGTTTTGTATTTCTCACCTAAAAAGATAGTAAAACTTTTTACTTACAGTGTATTGATGTCATGTTATTTTAAAAGAAGATACAGAGTGTAGGTGTACTGTACCTCACTACTTGATGTTGCAGAATTACTGCGACTAAAGGCTAACAGATCATGGTTATACTGTTGAAAATGGACTGTGTCTTGATTATTGCAGGCTAATCCATTAGGACATGGACCTATAAGTAAATCAGGAGGCACGAAATTTGAATATTAGAAAAAATACATGATTGTACAACTCTTAGTGACTAACAGTATGCATGCATGCAGTTGTCTCCAATCTAAAATACCAAGTCTTGAAAATATCTATTAAAAAATAAAAAATGAAAACCTAAATGATTAGAGTGCACATAGACCTTTTCTGAGATAGCGGACATGGTGTATTGTGGTCTTGCTTTAATACAAACATCTTTTATTCATCATGCCTCATATAGTGTTGTTTGTACTGAAGCTTGTCTTCACGTTAATGAACAGCAAAAGGTGTACTCTTGAAATACCAATAATGTGCTACTTATTTATTAACAACATTACATAACCTTGTGATCGCAGATTTGATTCCAGACACTCAAAGACATGTTCTTGAATAATTGACGCTGTTAATGGCGCCTGACATCTTGGACAGTACTGTACTTCACTTAGCGTGGCTGTATCTAACAATTCTCTCTTCACGTCTACAACCTTCACTTCAAAACACGTTCCCAAGTAGTTTTGAATGCAATTTTCAGCTTTTGCTTGGCTCTTAGATGAACCTTTCTTTTTTGTCTTTGTTAGTCGTAGAGCACTTCGTTTAGGGCTGCTTTTAGGCTTTAACGAGCTCATCGTAGAATCTTCTAATTTCGAAAAGACTAACGCTTCAGCGTTGATGTTCTTAGGGACTTCGCTCGGACTGGAATTCTTTGGCTTTGTTTTCTTCGTTAAAGATTTCTCCAAATTTGATGAGCTGAGGCGACGTTTGCGGGACTTAACATTGCAAATTTTATCTCCTTCCATAAATCAAAACAAAATCCAGCGCTGTCTTGACCCAATAATAAAAATACTCCAGACTTCATTCATGCTTGATGGGTTGGATTACCAATAACCCGCCAATGGGTAGACACTCGGTGAGTTGAAATCATTGTGTCTCAATAAAACATATCGATATACCGATGATTATCATGATATCACCCATGAAGTAGTATGCTAACCGCTGACTCGAATCGCGGGCTCATGTTGTTGCACCATTAAGGTGAAAACTGGAAAGACAATGTTTTAAGACGTTTCTTTATCATTATTCATCCAGATCGGCGAACCTTGTGTGTGGAAAGAACATTTCAGCATGGGTTTCACTTCTCTTCAGCGTATGTGCTTGAATAGAATAGCTAAAGACATCACGATTTGGTGCTCTGAAGATGTCCATCAGGACGACAAGATCGAGTACTTGTATGTCTTGGGACCCTTTGACAACTTAGGTAACGTGAAACAGTTCTCGAATAGGTTTTTTTACGATTTTCTGGTTAAATTGGGCATTTTTAGACTAAGTTTTATCATTTATTATATGTTAACATATTCATAAACTTATATATTTATTGTTTTATCAACACTACATCCATAATTTTTGTAAGTCATCATTTTGATTTTTTCTTGATTGATTGATTGATTTGGATTTTGATGCCCTCCCATCATTCTTATATCCATCTATCCATCCATTCATTCATTCAATCCCATTCTATTTCAACCATCCATTCATGTACCATTTCATCCATCAACTTATCCATCCATCCATATCTTCAATATCCACCATCCTTCAATCAAGTAATCTTGCATTCCATCCTTTACACCCATCCATTATTCATCTGTTAGTCCATCCATCCTTCTATCCACCTGTCCATCTACCTATCTATCCACCCATCCATTTATCTGTTAGTCTATCCATCCATCCTTCCATACCTATCTATCCATCCATCCATTCATCTGTTAGTCCATCCATCCTTTCATTCACCTGTTCATCTACCTATCTATCCATGCATCCATCTATCCAATATCCACCATTCTTCAATCCCATTATATCCCATCCCCTTCTATCAACTGCCATCATATCTATACATCCTTTCAATATTTAATCTATAAAGTTTTATAATTCAATTATTTTATTTCCTTTTCAAGGTTCTAAACAGATTCAGGAGCTTCTTGACATCCTGGTTAAGAACAAACAACTGAAAGCTTCCTATCTACGCACATTACTGCACTGTGGATTGACGTCATTAGATCTTAGTGCTTGCAGCTTTCTTATTTCTAATTCAATAATTAAGATTATAACCAGGAGATGTAAGGTAATTTTCTAATCAACAAGTTATCAGGGATTACTGGGTGGGGGGGACAGTTTTATCCTTGCCAATAAGCCAGTTCATAGTTTGAGAATCGTTTCCAGTGCACATGCGATTACTGGATGTATACTGTTCTGATACAACACTAGTGGATGTATTTAATTAGCATATGAATTCAAAATGTCCCAAAGGATTTAGAAGTTTCTCACGTAAAATTTGCTAGTCTATTATATTCTCAAACTTAATGCCCACTTTTTTTTCTTAAAAAGATGTTTCTTAAATATGTCTAATTTCAGAAAATAGTTCACCTTATGCTGCAAAACTGTGCCCGCATCAACTCCAAAACCCTGCAAGAGTTGACTCTTGGTCTTCCAAATTTGCGCTCTCTTGATTTAAGTGGCTGTTCTCAATGTAACGATCATGTCCTGGCCAGCCTTGGTAAAAACTGCAAAAACCTTCATGTACTAAAACTAGATTCCTGCAAAAAAGTGACAGATTTGGGGATAAAAGAATTATGTGGCGAGAGTTCTACAGCAACAAATTGCTTCAAAATAGTTGAGATAAGCCTTTCAGCAACCAGTGTTTCCAGTGAAGGAGTTTTTAACCTCTTGGTTACCCAGCCTTATCTCCAGAGCCTTTCGTTATCTTACTGTCATCCATTATCAAGCCAGAAAATGTATTTCAATGAGAGCTACTTGTCATTAGGAGCAACTAAGCTAAAGTTTGTAGATCTCTCTAATACATCCATTGATGACTCAGTTGTGAAAAACTTAAGTAAGATTTGTCCTAGTCTTTCCAATCTTATTTTAACAGAATGTCCTAACCTTACAGGTTTGTGCCTTGAATATTTAAAATCTCTGTGTGATTTGAAGCATCTACACCTAGATGGGTCAGGTTTTGATTTTGACAAAGAGCTTAAACCATTTCTTGTAGAACATGGGTATCACCTTGAAACATTACATTTACCAACGTCCTGCAATATTGAAACTGAGATAGTAGGACAATACTGCAGTAATCTAACAAACCTCTTACTCACAGACTCAAGTAATCTTTCAGGGTCATTCATTAAGAAAGATGACAAAATTCTTACATTATTGGAGGCTTGTCCTCACTTAAAATGCCTTAATCTTCAGCACTGCACATTCTCAGGATCAAAACCCTTAACAGAACATTTATCTTCAATTTTCTGTACTTCTTTATGTGATTTAGAAAACTTGAATCTTTCTGGCATTGAGGATTTAAAATATGAAAATATCTTCAAGTTTATTGAATCACCAGCCTTTTCCAGACTAAGAGAAAGTGATATTTCTCGATGTCCACTAGTAACTAAGGAACTGGTTTTCCTCTTCCTGAATTCCTGTAGATATCTAGAAACCTTGAATGTTAGTGATTGCTGGAAGGTAAATCGCATGGATATTGAAGCTGCAAATCAGATGCTTAAAAAATCAGGTTGCCAAATAGAGTTGATTTGGACATAATTGTAAAACAGTTATGAACTTCAACTGAATTCTAATGTTTTTAATTTTTTAATGAATTATTCACTGAAAAAAATATATTGTTAAATTATATTGTAAAAAAATCATATATTGCATTCATTAATAAAATGAAAATATTTCAAGCGAATGAGATAAAAGGGATGCTGCTTGTTGCAAAAAATGTAGAAAGTATGCTTCTGCTTCTTGCAACAATTTTTTATTTTATTGCCCATCAGTACCATTTTTTAATTCTTCAATATCACGCGCAGCAAACTAAAAAGGCAATTAATATCAATAACTCAGGTCACAAAATTTATCACTTTAGCAATATTTTTTCGACATCGATTTTTGTTGCGTGACAAATTGAATTTCCATGGTTAAACCAGGGAGATGGTAAACAGGGTTCGTACGGGTTTTGGAAACTCTCGGAAAGTTTTGGAAATCAATAATGCATTTTTCCAGGACCTGGAAAGTTTTGGAAATTTCTTTTTCGACCACTGGGCTATGGAAAAGTTATGATTTTTTTCTGTTGGTTGCCCTGGTCCTACCTTGCAAAGAATTATTTTCGTTGTATTAATTAAAAACGCCGATGTTTATTTTTCCTGCTTGCAAATCGATGGCCGCTGGCACTTTTGGTCAGCAGAGTGCCACATTTTGTTTTGGTTTGTATGTTGAATGTTTTTTCATCCATGAATTTCACCATATTTTTTTGCTTATGTGGTTTTGGAAATTTTAGTTGATAGGCTTAGAGAAACTTTTAGAAAAGTTTTGGAAATTTTCACTGAGAAATCTGTACGAACCCTGCTCAGTGGGTAAACTAACTAATGCAGTCCTAGCAAACTTGCAGAAAGATACAGTTATCTATACACCGAAGGTAGATCCAAAAGACCCAAACTGATGTCGTCATCAAAGCAACATTCCTAGAATTACAATGAGAGCGATGCATCATAGGCTACTGAGCGGACCGCCCAACTCTAATGATGCAGAAGAAGTAAAACAGACGAGTTTTATCGCTGATTGACCGACTGCAATTGGAAACAGGTAAAGTTGCCAAACTTTAAGCTAAATGTTCAATTATTTCTTTTGAGATTGCTTACGAGAAGATACATTGGAGTATTTTACAAAAATCCGAAGTCTTCTGGAAAATATTAGGGATTTATTAATAGGGACTTAAGATTTGCAAAATCTGAGACGGCGACGTCGACCGGAAGTGTAAATTACTTCACTTTGGGGTTTCGAGACTTTAAAATCTGTCTTCCCTGTGGATGAGTTGACTCTACTGACAATGTTTTGAATGAAATCTCTTATGAACAGCACCCCAAAGAGAAATTATTCATACTTCCGGTTGACGTCGCCGTCGTAGATTTTAAAAATCTTGAAGTCCCTATTGACTCATTGAAATCGAAAGTCTAGCAAGCGTTTCTCGCCAACACTATCAACGTTTTTATAACTTTGCATAATCCATGTTGCAAGTACTTTATACACTATCAAGTATTATTTTGTAGTTTCTTCCACGACTGAACTCAAATCGATTCAGATGATGGATTAGTGATCATGACGAGCTTTGCACAAGAGAAAAAAATATGCAAATGAGCTTAGGAGCGATTCAATCGCTCGTAAACTAAAGTTAATTGGAATATGAACCCCTAAAATCAACACAAACACCACGGGTGTTTGACAGCAAAAGCCGTATGTCATTTGACGCATCATCAATACACTAGTTATTTGCCCATTTGGAAAAGCTCATGTTTGGAATGCGTGATGATTTGATTCTGTTGCATTATTCACTCGATCATTTGATTGTTGTAAATTTTATCAAACAAACCAAAAATATACATCAGTAGATAATGAAATGTGTATCTAGAGAATATCAAATTAACTTATTTGACACAGAAACAAATTATCGGTATTAAAATAATGAGTAACTGCATTGAAGAAAAAAACATTTATAGCACGATTCAAGCCATTACCTACAACAGTGTAATAAAGTACAGAATGATTATATATCATGAATGGAAACAAGCAAACTATATCATAAAACTGGCCTTAACGTCTAATAATGATGGTCGCTTATTTGAATCGTTACGACGTTCTGAAACAAAAGTCACCATTTTCCCAAAGGAGTACACATCACTGCTTACACTAGGCGGCGCTGAACCTTTCATTACCTCTGGAGCAATATAATGGTCTCTATAGTTCAGTCTAGGCGATCGTCGCCTCGCGAGACTAACTTCTACGCTGCATCCAAAATCAATTATGACCGGATTGTAACTTGTATCACTGAACTTTTCCAGTACAACATTATTTGATTTAAGGTCGTTGTGTATAATGCCCCGTTGATGTACATGCTGTAAGGCATCAGCAACCATACCAAAAATCTCGTACCAGGTTTTGATGTCCAGCGGAGGATTCGCCCTCGTAGCGTCATAAAGCGTAACATTGGTGTTTTGTTCTCCGTGGTATAAAAGGACAATCTTTATAGGCTTTTGTTTTATACACACGCCAAATAAAAAAGGAAGGCCCTTGTGATCTCCAAGGTTCTGTATCATATGAGCTTCGTGCCTTGCTGCTTTCTGTAACTCTGGCAGTTTCTTTTGACCATCATTATCTAAATACTCTTTCACTGCTACAACAAGGCCGCGATATTTTGCCAGAAAACAACGGCCATATGTGCCTTGACCAAGCGGTCTTGCCTCCTCAGTGATTGTAATGAGAGCAGGATCTAGTTCTTTTAGTTCGGCTTTTTGATTTGCTCGCTTGTTTTCATTTCGACTTTGGATTAGAGGAATAACTCTATCTGTCTGGCGTTCTTCGCGAACTCTTTGAAGCGCTGCATCGACCATTTGACGACCACGGAAATTCGAAGGTCGAGTAGAAATGGACTGTGCTCGTGAAACAGAATGTGCCTGAGTAGAGGCATTCACTTTTGTTATGCGAGCTTTTGCCTGCAATTCAGCTATTTCCGTGCTATATTCTTTTAAAAGCTTGTCTTTTTTTCCCTGCTTATTTGCAGCACGTTCTTTTGTTTTCTTCCTGGCCATCCATTGTTTTCGTTTTAGTCGCTTTATCTCCTTTAGTTTTTTAAGATGCCTCTCAGTCTTATCTTTGTCTTTCCTAACTTTCTTCATAGTTATACTTTCACAGTGTAAGCTAAGTTATCAGGGTGCGTTTTCACTAGGCCGACAATTAAAGGCAACTCCTTTCTAAAACACCGGAAATAACACCATTTTAGACTACCTAAACAGCTGGTTTGATTTGTTGGTCAAGTAAACACAATAGCCAATCATTATTAGCAGTATTTTGGATTCCTTAACATCCGATTTGGTTTAGTTTGCCTACTCTTGTATTGAGGCATCGTTTCGGTTGACATTTGTTAAAGTTTCTTTGTCAGAATATGCCTCCTTTCAACATTTCTTGTCAGACTTGTGGAAAACAATTCCGAACAACACATTCCTTAAAAAAACACTGGCTGCAGAAACACCCTCGCATTAATCGTCCAAAAGTTTTTTCAGTTACCGCCGACGCTCGTGAAGTTGACATTCCTCAGCCTGAACGAATGTCGAAACGATCTTTGATCTACAAGAACTATATGCTATGGTTAGACACTGTTGTTGAAAGAATTAACAACACGCTTCATCCAAAGGCCCCAGGTATATTTTTGATTGTTACTTACGATTATAACGTTGGACTGACTGAGTGTTTATCAATATATCAAACACGCGATCGCGTTCTTCCTTTAGTCGTATCGAAGGACGAACTTTTTCGATTGTTTGAAATTACTTATCAATTTCACGAATATTTCTTGGAGAAAATCAAAGAAAACTTTGCCCAAATTTAATTCAAATTAAGAACACATCGAAACCACTGTCAGAGTAGTGAATTTCTTTGTTTTTCCTCATTAAATATTCATAGCAATGCTACAATTACCGCAATGCTTAATAATCTATCATATTTATAGTTAAATCGTATTTGATTTGCCTATTTTAGCCAAATGGAACAAAATAGAACTGCTCCACGTTCCGGTGGAGTATCTCAAGCAGTTGCTTGCAGATATTGGGGACATCGAGGTCAACGCGGTCAAGGAGGTTACACATTGGCGTCCACCAATTATGTGCTCCTCGGCAACTAAAATAACGTACAGGACCTACAATCTGGAGCGAGTAGAAGGTACTTTTAGTACGAAAAATGTACTGCTGAGAAAGAGTTGCAACTGGAGTGGGCACGAAGAGTTAGAAGACACAGAAATGCCCGAGATCCTCACAGCGGAAGACGCAATACAGGTTGCAATGACCCGGGGTAAGAGAAAACGCATGACGTGCAGCTCTGAACTAAAAATTGATCAAGACAAACCCACAAGGGAATATGACCTCATCTGGTGGTCGGACTTATATAAAACACAAGGATATGGAAAACTTTGCCTTAGATTTTATGTAGGAAAAGTTGTCTTCGAGTAAATTTCATTTAATTTTATCTATTCCATTTCTTCTGTAATAATACATAAATGGAAAAAGGAAACCTAGTAATAATGCTTACATGACTGACCCAAGTAGACACCAGGTGATACATCACACAGACATACAGGTGTGCAAGGCACCCAAGCACATCTGTTGCCTACAGGTCTCTAAAGCTTTGCTACTTTTATAGTTAGAGTAACAATAAAAAATAAATATTTGGAAACCTAGTAATATTGCTTACATGATTGACCCAAGTAGACACCAGGTGATACAAGTCACACAGACATACAGGTGTACAAGGCACCCAAGCACATCTGTTGCCTACAGGTCTCTAAAGCTTTGCTACTTTTATAGTTAGAGTAACATTAAAAAATAAAAATTTGGAAACCTAGTAATATTGCTTACATGATTGACCCAAGTAGACACCAGGTGATACAAGTCACACAGACATACAGGTGTACAAGGCACCCAAGCACATCTGTTGCCTACAGGTCTCTAAAGCTTTGCTACTTTTATAGTTAGAGTAACATTAAAAAATAAAAATTTGGAAACCTAGTAATATTGCTTACATGATTGACCCAAGTAGACACCAGGTGATACAAGTCACACAGACATACAGGTGTACAAGGCACCCAAGCACATCTGTTGCCTACAGGTCTCTAAAGCTTTGCTACTTTTATAGTTAGAGTAACATTAAAAAATAAAAATTTGGAAACCTAGTAATATTGCTTACATGATTGACCCAAGTAGACACCAGGTGATACAAGTCACACAGACATACAGGTGTACAAGGCACCCAAGCACATCTGTTGCCTACAGGTCTCTAAAGCTTTGCTACTTTTATAGTTAGAGTAACAATAAAAAATAAATATTTGGAAACCTAGTAATATTGCTTACATGATTGACCCAAGTAGACACCAGGTGATACAAGTCACACAGACATACAGGTGTACAAGGCACCCAAGCACATCTGTTGCCTACAGGTCTCTAAAGCTTTGCTACTTTTATAGTTAGAGTAACATTAAAAAATAAATATTTGGAAACCTAGTAATATTGCTTACATGATTGACCCAAGTAGACACCAGGTGATACAAGTCACACAGACATACAGGTGTACAAGGCACCCAAGCACATCTGTTGCCTACAGGTCTCTAAAGCTTTGCTACTTTTATAGTTAGAGTAACATTAAAAAATAAAAATTTGGAAACCTAGTAATATTGCTTACATGACTGACCCAAGTAGACACCAGGTGATACATCACACAGACATACAGGTGTACAAGGCACCCAAGCACATCTGTTGACTACAGGTCTCTAAAGCTTTGCCCAGTCCAGAATCTGCACTAGAAGTCTTGCCCTGTGGTAGTCCATGTCAGTATACTGCCAGCTGATATTGTTTATGGTACTAGGACCCTTCAAAATGAAGTCTCTTGCAGCTAGAATTACTCCAATTCCACAGCTTCCAGTTCCTACAGATGAATGTGTGCTTTGAGTGGGCATACCAAACCGTGTGGGGTTGGAAACATTTGACCAGAACTTGGGCTTGAACCTCGATGCTGGGTACAGGTCATGGAGAATATCCAGTCCATTCTTTAATAGCTGTAGGTTATTTGGTGGAATTGGGATTTTCATGCCATCATCAAACATCAATTGCTGATTGGTCAGGTCAACATAGGTAAGACCCCAATGACTTCTGCCTGTGTAATGGACTGGTAATATTATTTGTGAGATTTTAGAAGGGTCGCGGCTGTTAATTATTCTCTTCAATTGATCTTTTTTAAAATCCTTGTTACTGGAAGTCATCCAACAGAAAAACTCAGAAGGCATATACAGGGTGTTTTCAGTGCCACACTGCAAGAACTTTCCAATGCAAATATCAATCAGGAAGTTGTCAACATATCGCTCCTCTACAAGATCACAGTAATTGAGGGGATCAATTGACTTCCCATTGTTTAGCAATATTGGCTTGAAAGAAACGGTGTGCCACATTGCCTTCTTAACCATTTCCGCCTCTTGTTTGTTCAGACTGCCTTTCAAAATCCACCTCTCTTCAGCAACCAATTTTTGTTTTGTCTCACAAATAAAACAAAATTTCTTTAAAACATCCAGCCCATCGAGGTCAAAGTTTCCAAAGCCAGGAAGCTGTATTCCCATTGGAATTTTTTTTTCGTTTCACTCTTTCTCTATTAATGAGTGCCTCCGCATCACAGACGGTAGCTTCACAAGGGCGTATAGCTAGCAAATATGGATCCGCTACTGTGAATGTACCATACAGGACTTTCATTATACCAACAGCAAAAGAAGCCTTTGGGAGCCTGTCTGCCAAGGAAGCCATTTCCCATCTAGTCATTTGCACTGACATGCAGACTGACAATGGTGGACTGATGGGACGTGGTGTACACGAAGGTGTTGGAGAGGGTGTTAGAACTGGACTACTTGATGGGGTGGATGGTGGTGATAGTGGTTGGCCAGGTGTTAGGACTGGACTACTTGATGGGGTGGATGGTGGTGATACTGGTTGGCCAGGTGTTAGGACTGGACTACTTGATGGGGTGGATGGTGGTGATATAGGTCTGCCAGGTGTTAGGACTGGACTACTTGATGGGGTGGATGGTGGTGATATAGGTCTGCCAGGTGCTGGAACTGGACTACTTGATGGGGTGGATGGTGGTGATATAGGTCTGCCAGGTGCTGGAACTGGACTACTTGATGGGGTGGATGGTGGTGATATAGGTCTGCCAGGTGCTGGAACTGGACTACTTGATGGGGTGGATGGTGGTGATATAGGTCTGCCAGGTGCTGGAACTGGACTACTTGAAACCTGTGTGCCCTTTACCTTGTCGTATTCATATTCAAGGAAATCAGTTCCAAACATGTCTGTTAATAATCTATCCATGGATCTGATCCACTCCATCTTTTCTTGAGACCAAGTGATCTTCTGGTCTTTAAGACGCCACCCACATCCTCGAAAGTGAAAATTCTTTTTTCCTACAAAAAAAGAAAATGAATGAAAAAGAAAATGTGACAATACAATTTGAAAATATTCAAAGAATGGGAACCAGCTGCTGATGCCACTAACAATACATAATAGTGCAGTTGAACATGACATGTTCAATGTCTGAACTTTATCATGGTACACATATACAATGAACTATCTTAATTTACATATCGCAAGTCATAACAAAATTAATGTTTGAGAACAAGTACTTTTCACTAACCTGAATCAAGGCATTTTACTGCTTCGCGGAATGTATATCTCAGCTCCAGTAGATGGGTTGCATACCAATGGGTGAGTATTTGGTCCACTTAATGGTGAAAACATTAAAGTAGAATAAGATAAATGATAACAGAGCATATGTATGCAGTAAAACCATGAAACAAAATCAAAGTAGATACTGAAAAAATAAAGCATCTTTATTTATTGTATTTCATTTGTTGATTATTTGCTCTGGTTGTATTAAGTCATTAATAAGTACTATTTTGGGGATACCAACTTTGAGCTTGTTTCATGGTCTTAATGCACTTGCTTTATTAGATGGAAGAATGACAGTTCTACATACATGATTCTCCAGGGCCTGCCTGATCATGGTTTGTTGCTCTGGAATACAACTGGCGATGCAACTTGTGCGAGGCTTCGAATCCTTGCCCAGAATAATGATACATTGACCTAAAATGTCGGAGTAGCATTGCACTATGATCAATGGTCAAATGGCCATAATCACCTGTGCCAAGGGTTACACCAAACAATTTCTTAAGGAGAAATCCCCATTCCTTACACTGAAAAAAAAAACATTAATCAATGAAAACAAAGCTACAGAATGCAAGTGGTGATTGATAACCACTATGCAGACAATTATCATACCTTGATATCATGAATATCTATGTGCTGATTGTCATCCTCATCAAAGACAGTTTCTCTCATGGTGAGTGCAATTTCTCTCCATTTGGAACAAACCTGAAAGAGAGAATGTAAACACTTAGTAATAAAACCAAATGACAGTCAATGCTCTCTTTTAATCCAGAGTACAAAATTTGCTTTTCTGGTAATTGAATTTAGAACACTGTGTAAACGACAGAATCTCAGTGAATGGATTAATACCTTAACAAAAAATTCTCTGTGTAGCTCTGCTACATATTGAGAAAAGCTTTCGAGAGATGAGTTATTCATAGTTTTCCTCTTTTTTTTTCGTGGCTCTTCAGCTGTAGCATTCTGTGCTGCAATTTCAGCAAATTTGGAAGCAACTTCTTTCTGTTTCTTTTCCCATTCGTCAAAGGAATTTTGCAAAAACTTCTCAAAAGCTAAAAAGAAGAAAATGACACTCAGCTATTGAAGCAACTGATAAACTGAAGTATTAAGAAAGGCAGTAACTATATAAAATATCAAACAAATCTCATTCCATTCCATGTAACAACTCGGAGCCCAGTTGTTAATCTTAGGTTAACTCTTAAAAATACATATAGAGTTAATCCTGCATTAACATTTATCAAGCCCTGAAACTTAGAAAGCAGTTTCATTTTGTGTAAATAATCTAAAAAAACCCTTTAATTTTCTAACCTGGACAGTCTTTGATGTTGACTTCTTCTTGGTGTGTACCAAAATCTCTCTCGAAGAACCCTCGCTCCAGAATATCACTGATGTACTGCATACAAGAAATTACAAAAAAATCACAAATGGTGTTAAATACAAATATCCGATCTACCATGGTTCACAATATACATAATGTTGATAAAGTTAACAAATAATACTAAGTTTTGTTTAATGATGCAAAGCAACTTCAATAATATTTGTTTGATACAGGAAACCTTTCTACACCTGCAGTTTTTTCCCCTCCAAACTGTTACATTCCATTTCACCGCTTGGATGATGTGCTAATTATGAAGGCTTTTTACCTTTTTTCTTTCACCAAAAAATCTTATGTATTCCAAAAGCTCATCCTTGGCAGCTCCTTTGCTTGACATATAGTATTTTTTCATTTTTTCCAAAGGAAGGGCAGCCATCACGATTGTGTCCATGTTTGTGAGAATTTGTCTTTCTGTGTTACCTTATAAAGTCCAAGATAGAAAGTCAAAAATGAAAAATATTAAGGTCGAAATTAGCCATTGTTTACATAACCACATATTATGTGGTTGACTTATTTCCCAGAGTAAACTAACAAAAAATCTCAATTACCAGAAAAAGAAGCCACGTTGATATTAGTTCTGTTTATAGCACATTCTTGCCCTGGTTTCTCCTTTACTGTGATGCGGGAGAAATTTCTTTGGTTGTCTGGCCCATAATACTTAAGGGTGTTATTCAGTTCTTCAAGGGAACCAATCCTGTACGCCAGATACCCCAAAGACTTAATTAGTTGTTCAGTATTGCGCATTTCACAATGCAATGAACACAAGTTAATCTGGCTCAGATCCTCCTCCAGAAGAAACGTAAGGTCATCTCTTATACCTTTTGACCTACAATGGAAGATATCACAAAAAATATTGCAATTATAATTAATATAAATACTTAAAGTTGTTAGGTTTGGATCAGCAGAATATATTTATTGCAAAATTTTGGCCCACTTGGATCATATTTGATTTAATAACTGTCTTTAATTTTAGAATGACACAGCAGAAAAAAAGTTACCTGCCAATATTGGCTTTTGATGCTAGACATCCAACACATGTTTCATCTAAGTTGGCACCATGCTGAGTACATGCCTGTTGAAATTTATTTCATAAAAGAACTGTGAAAAATTACTTTAATCTGTGATAAGTACTGTCATTCATAGTTGAAAAATATAAGACATTAGAGCATTTTTTTGCAATGCAACAAGCAAAAGTATAATCATATTCTAATGGGTTTGCATAATTATATGCTTTAAATTTGCTGCAAAGCATGCTTTTAAAATAGCAATATTATTTGGTAAAACCAACCAGCTTGACCTCAAATGTGTTGGTGCAAATTAGAAGTATGCACTTCACACTGGACCAGTAAATGAAAAAAGTCATCTTGCTTATGTTTCTTGTTTATATTTGTTTATGATAAATCAGTACAGAAAACTAGTTACTTACCCTTATTGCATCACAGAAAGCACAAAACTGGCAAGAGAGACCCTTTCCACCAAGAGCAAAGTTTTCATCTTCTGGCTTTGCCAATAAAATGAGCAGTGCTTTGTAGTCTATGGTAACTGCATGGAAAACATATATATATTAACATTGTAGGATATAAGTACTTTATAAATGATTGTCTAACCAGACTTGATGAGACATATGTTTCTTAGTAGAAATATGGAGTAGAAATAGTAAAGAAAACAAAAAAGAAAACGTTAATTGCATTTCTGAGATAAGATATGTATTATATAATAGAGATGATTTGTAATTCTTTTGAGACATGCATAATCATAGTTAATAACTCTAAAGAATTTGATCAGAACCTGTGAAATTCAAGTTGTATTTCTTTCCATCCACTAAAAGACCATGCCTTTTAATCTGGTTTTTCTGGACTTTCAAAACAGCAAGTAATTGTTTCAAGCTCTCCCTAAATTTCAAAAGAAGTAGGTTAATAGGAGTTTCTGTGTAATGAATGGTCATGGATGACAGTCATCCATCCCTCTCTATCTTTCTCCCCTTAATCCTTCCTTTAAAAATGTTGTATTCATGCAATTCATACCTTTTTTCTTCGCAGTTGCCAATTGCAATGGGATAAACAGAAAGGGCACTTTCAGATGACTTCTCTTTAAACCCTATTGGCACAACACCCACTGCAACCTGACTTTTCCCTGTGAGAAATATTTAGGAAAAATTCAAAATCAATAGAGACATAAAAATGTTATGTACATGGCCTGCTTTTTTAATTTAGGTTTTAACAAAAAATGTAAAATGGACAAAGTTGGTTTTGATCCACCCTCAAATTCTGGCATGTGGTCAATATTTTATAATTTCTAAATTATGATGTTATATCATAATATCAATGGGTTACAGGTGCTATCGATTTTGAACATGTTTATTGCTGGCAGTATAATTATGGCCAATGCAGTATTAGTACACATTGGTGTTGGACTCACATTGATACAGTGGCATCTTTCCTATCTTATCTGTTTCTGCAAGTCATGAAACACTATTGTTTTATGTGTTGTTGTTTTTCTTTTTTTTCTTTTTTTCTTTTTTTTTTGCACTTTCAGTTTAAGGAATAATTACCTCCAAGAGGTCGGCCATCAATCTTTATGTTGAACTCGATTTCAGACTGATCAGATGAAGCATATAGTCTGTGTTCTCTTATAGCCCAGACAAGAGTAGTTGGGAGATCAACACAGCAAGCATCAAAACTGGTGTTCATTTTGTTGACATTCAGTGTCTGGCGGACCACCTTGAAGATCAGGGCCTTTATTGCCTTTACTTGATTTTTGGTGATTAGTATTGGTGTGTCTGAATTTCTCTATATAACAATAGAAGGACAATAATACGAAAACTTAGTATAAGACAAGAGTTTTTTTGACTGAAAGGAATGAAGGTGAAGAGAAAGAAAAAAAGGAAGAAAGGAAGAGAAAGGAAGAAAGAAATAAAGAAAATAAAGAAAGGAAGGAATGAACTAAGGAAGGAAAAATAAAAGGAAGAAAATTATAATATGCATAATAGAAAAAAAGCTTACTCCACTTCTTCCAAGATGTGTAACATTCAGCATGGTTTGCCAAGCAGAATCTGGTAGTCGAGTTTTCAGCTTGAAATACAAAAGTGCCCAGTCAGGTACCCTCATTTGGCACAAAATTTTATGCGAGACATCGTCTGAAAAAAATCCCCATATTCCATTTTTATTACTCTTTGATTCCAAGATGCGATTGAAAACCTCTGAAATTATATTCCTGACTTCATCCTTTTCCTTTTCTGCGCCAGTGACATAGAAATGTCCGAGAACAGACGAAATTGACTCTTTATGTTTAGCACAAATGTCTTTCAACGACGAAAATATATTCTCACATTTTAGTGCTACCATTTTTTTTCTAGTTGTGGAGCCAAGGGTATCATTTCTAGTAACTTCATCAGCACTGGAAGAAATGGCGGGAACTTGCATTTCTGGTGCTGATTTCTTGTAATGGGCAAGTTCTTCCTCTAACTTTGCTATCTGTGCACTTAGGTTGTTGAGCTTAACTGTGTATAAAGTGGTAGATATGTACGTCGTGTTTTCCCTCTGAGACGGCGTTTTATCGTTTTCCGACTCCAAATCAAGCTTGTTTAAAGATCGGAAAGCAGATTTCAATAAATATGACCCTTCGAAGCCATTCGCCGGAAATTCGCGCTGGCGCAGAATGCCAACCAAAAGGCCAAAAGTAGAAGTAACGTATACATGACTTGGCTGCTTTTGGCAATTACTAACTTCCAAGGTACGTGTGTCGCCATTCCTACGAACATACAACTCCTTTCTTTGTATGTACTGGATTTCGGAAGGGAACCGAGTGAAAATGTAATTTTTCGCGTAATCTCGCGGTCTCACTCCACATACTTCTTTTTCCAGGAAGAACCATTGCTTATCTGGATCAAGAGAAGCACCATGCACTTGAATGGGCCGAAAAGCATCGGACAGAGAACACTCCGCCATCGCTTTTCGGCGGCAAATGCTGCGTTTGAACAGGTCATCTTACAAATAGAACTTGAATTTCCCGCCTCAGTCGTGTATTAACTTATATTTTCATTGAAAAATATTAACATTTCACACCAGCAAAAGTTGTACTTTGCTCAGCTTTGTTCATTCTTCGACTTACTTCTTGTTGTTATGGGTGCCGCTGACCAGAAAAAACACTGGCTTATAAACATAAGTTCATTGTTATGTCACATAAAAGTCAGTCAAAGATCGATTACAAACTAATGACTTAATAAGTTGACCAAAGATGAAGTCTAAGTAAATGAAACCGGTCTCCACCCAAAATTGGGACTGCAAATTGCAAACTAGTCTTTCATGGCACTCTCGTACAAATAATAAACAAAGCGTCAGTCAATAATCATAATGATCAGATAATTTACGCGTACATAGTTTAGCAGTATTGATGCATTTAATTCAAGATTGCACACGAAATTGGGTTTCCTTGCCGTTGTCTATAATAATGTTTCCCACGCAGCCCAGCTACCTCTCTGTTAACAAAAATAAACATAGCACGGTGCAATTAACACTTTTTATAATGTTGCATTGTTCCTGGGAGTGGTAAACTCCAAGATGATGAACAGATCCCTTCCGGGAGGCAAAATAAAGACTGCTTTCTTCTAATTGCATAATGCGATTAATAGGATACTGTCAATGCACAGTCTTTTCTGATTGGTTCGGCTATATTGGTGAACCTACCTACAAATTACATAAACAAAGTCGCGCCACTTTATTTGTGCGGCGTTCTTCAAGATACATGCAGTATGCCTAAACGAGGTAGAGAAAGATGGCGGGATCCCGCATACACATGTAGGGATTGCGAAGCAGTAAGTATATATCTTGAATAATGATTTCAAATGAATCTTTCGCACCTGCTAAAACATAACTATCTACTTTCTAGTACTATGCGTCGTACAGTCAAGAGGAGAGGGAGAGGCGAGTACAGACCTCGTGCAGGCACAGATCAGAGCACAGGCCTGCACCCAGAACACCCCCAGGTTTCTGGAGCATCGACTTCCCCACATCTCCAGAAATCTTGGCATCGGGGATGATGATCGATGGTAAGTCCTTTCCGTATCAATTCTTCATGCCGCGCGTCGCAATCGTCGACGACTGGAATATGAATGTGCGAGAAATATACTTCTTTAGATCAATGTTTTTATTATTTTGATCAGTACCTATCCATTACCAATGTACAGTACTAAATTTAAGCCTGTAATAGATTTGGAAAGATATTTATTCTACAATAGATTTTGATGTAGCGTCTTGAATTTTTTGGCGGGTTTTTAAGCCACGTGACCAGTTAGAGCATTTGTTCAAGGAGGCTGAAATCTTTGTGCTCGGACTTTGTGCGCGTATGAGATTCATAGAGCGGTTGCAATATTATCTTATTAATATAAAACTCTTGACTTTATATACTTTAGGGAACAAGAGGATAAGGTTTTTGATATTAAATGAATTTTGTTTCGCTAAATGAATAAACGACATCCATTATTTTCTTACTACAGCCACAAATGAACCGCTGCCGCCTCTTACAGAGGAGCAAAAAAGGAGGAGGAGAATGAAGAGGAAGAGAAGACTTGATTTCCTCGAAACAGAGAAGAAGAAGGAGGTGAAGGAGAAAGAGAAGAAAGAAGAGAAAGAAAAACAAGAAGATATATAAAAATTGATGTGAGTAAACCTCCAAATATAGGCCCGCATTATTGGCATTATGTATTTCTTGACGTGCTTATATTTGGAGGTTTACGGTATAGTAGAATCTTTTTGTCAAACTGATATTTTATATTTATAATTTCTGTACTTAGATTTAGGTAATTTCTGCGGCAAACGTTGTCATGATTAATTCACTGTAATAAAATACTAAAAAAGGAATCTTGGTTTTATATATTTAGTAGCAAGGGAAGTTTGTTTAAAATATCTGCGCGCGATTTATAAAAAACGAAATTCCTCTCAAGTTAGCCTGAGGCATAATAACTGCGAAATGAAAGAAAACCTGGCTACTTTACCGGTTCAGGGTTATGAAAGTGCTTATAATCAATATCACACAGTGCGCCATCTCTGATTACAAAAAATACCTTATATTGACAACAGGATTAACACGTACACTACATGATGGACGTTACTTCACACCTAAAATATATCTCCCACAGAGGTTTTTTTTCTTGGGCAAAGCTCGTCATGTTTCCTTCGCTTCTTATGCGGATGTTAATGGTGATTGTATAATATTAACAAGTTCTCTATTCCTCTTTCGCATTTTACTCCTTGAAACAATATTAAAAGGTTTTCACTATAAGCTTACTACTTTCAGATACAGCACAGGATACAAAAAAGTACAGATATCGATTGCAGTTAATTCTATATGATCAGAAGTCGCAGCGGGTGACCGAGAGTTCCATGAAACTGAATCTGAACTGAAGGGTTTTTAGAATACCATTAGCTTTCACTCCGGGCACGGTCTGCTGAGCTAATCGCAGCCGCGTAGCGTGAAATAACAATGGTCTTCAACTCATAGGTTTCTCTTCTTCCTTCTTGTTACTTTACACCTTTCCTATTTTCTTTCTTGCTTTTTTCTGCCATACCTTCGTATTAACGGTATTCTTACAGTGCTTAATTCTTTTGTTTCAATTGTTTCGGCTCGTTTTGTTCATGTGTCTTGTCTTCAGTTCGTTTCGTGTGTGTGCATTGTTTCGTTTTGTGTTTTGCTTTGTTTTGTTTCGTTTTCGTGTGTGCGTGTTTTTCGTTTTTGGATTTGTGTGTGTTTTTGTCTTTGGATTTGCGTGTTTTTGTTTTGTGTTATGTTATGTTAGTTATGTTGTGTCTTGCTTTGCTTTGCTTAGCTTTGTTTCATTTCATCTTGTTTCATTTCATTTTTTGTTTGTTTGTTTGTTTGTTTTTCTTATAAAAAAAAGGCAATTCGGCTTTAGCTGTGTAGTAAGAAATTAAACCTAACGTTTTTTCCTCCCTTCTCCTTTTTCTCATTAAATATTCTCATAATTCTTTTTTTTTTTTTTTCTTTTTTTTTTTTACCAAGAATGGCTGCAAAGCTATCTGAAGGACTTGGTGAACAGGTCACGTGTCCAATTTGTTTGGAACACTACTCGGATCCACGTCTTCTCCCCTGTCTACATACCTACTGTAGACAGTGCTTACACGATCTCCTGGCTAAAGGAGAAAGAAAAGTGTCTGTTGTCTGTCCAGAATGTCGAGAAGAAGTCCAGGTGAGTTTTAGAGCTGTTAGTTTGAAAGTGAATTAATTTGAACAGAAAATAAGGTTTTTTAAGTTTTTATTCAAGTATTCAAATAGAAATTCTAACTGCATTCCAGGCCATAAATAATAAGTAAGTCATCTTTATAAGGCAGACATGAAATGAAATGATTAACAAATGTGCTAAAGCTTTCTGATGCTTGATAATGCATGCAAAGGATGAACACTGACCAAATATTCAATTATTCTCCCCTCCCTTGTCAAATTTCCATCTGTTGAACTTAAAAGGTTCTTTTCCTGTGTCAGTTTGATCTATTTACTTACAAATCTTCCTGCCTAAGTGTGTATAGCTCTAGCATGAAAGGTCCTAAACTGATGTCGTCACGGCAACATTCCTACGATATTGACGTTAATGAATTACACGATGATCGCAATGCATCATGGGATATTTTTAAACAGACGCCTGACTCGGTGAAGAAGAAGGAAGTTTAAGACTATTTTCGCTAGATAACCGACTGTCAGAAGAAACAGGTAGAGCTAGTACTGAAGCCTGGTGCTCACTAGCGCACAAGCATAAGCATAAGAGTGCATGTACGTCCTCACTTGGAAATTCAGTGACATACAAGCATAAGATCGGAGAAGAACAGAACGTTTTGATTCTCATGCTCATGCTTATGCTTTAATGTCGTAGTGAGGACCAGGCTTGACTTTAAGTTCTAGTGATATGTTGCTATGAGTATTAAATATTCATTTATTTTGGTACAAGAAGACTGGGGTATTGAAGGCGGTTTGGAATCAGCCACGAGCGCTCTAGCTATAGCAAGTTACGATAAGTCTACCAAGCGTACATTGTCAACGTTTTCATTGAAACTTGCATCATAAACTTTGCCGAGTACTTTAAACATTTTTTTGTACTATTCCTTAACTTTCGCCGAGGACTGAATAGTTCAAATCGTTCCAAATCGTGGCGGATAGTCAGTTGGGCTTTGTTTCGTGTTATTCATGAGATTCAGTCTTGTGTGGGTTAAGAAATTTTCGATTGACCTTTCGATTGTTACTGCTGAAACGTAATTTTATTCGTATCCTAACTTGCTAATAAGACACAGGTTTAATTCTTGGATTATGATGAAAATCGGTACAGAACGCGACTGATTCTATGTACGATCAGTTGACGCGACGATTTCCAAACAAGCGAAATCAGGGTATAGGGCTACTTCGTGCTTATTACCGTATCTTGTGGCCTTGCGTGACGTAATTAATACGGTCTGCTAAACAGCGCTATATAAAATTATAAATCATAAATGTTACCATACGTGACATTTATACTTTAGTTTTGTTTTGCTTTATTTACAATTTTTATACAGTTTTCGTTTGGTTTTTTTTTTCTTCTTCTTCTTTTCTCGTAAATTCCTGCTATCGAAATCTGGGGCGCTTTTCATTTACCCGGAAAAAGAGGAAGTTCCGGTTGGAAAAACTAATGACGTGTCATTCAGATAGGAAAGTTCCGGAAAACTCGGTCTTCCGATCGAGAGGAAATCCACTTTCCCCGCTCTTTTCGGTTCTTCCGGTAGATGTCTGTACCATTTGTCGGTATTCAAATTTTCCCGCTCTTTTCTTGCTATTAACAAACGAATTTCAAACCAGATGGATTGGTTAAAATAGTAATCGCCGCTGGCTTACAGTTGAAGTGTATTGGGCATCCTGTGGTTAGGGTTGCCTGTGTTATTTACGGAGAACACATGTAAGATGGAGATGCAGGAATCCGTGTCATTATTTGACCAACCGGTGCTGCAAGTGTGAAGGAATCGAATTCATTTCTTTTTCCCCTTCTTGTTTTTAGAGTCTTTTACCCTGGCAAGAATGGCTGCAAAGTTATCTGAAGAGCTTGGTGAACAGGTCACGTGTCCAATCTGTTTGGAACACTACTCGGACCCACGCCTTCTCCCCTGTCTACATACTTACTGCAGACAGTGCTTACAAGATCTCCTGGCTAAAGGAGATAGAAAGGATGCTGTTGTCTGTCCAGAATGTCGAGAGGAAGTCCAGGTAAGACCGAATGCTACTGGTTTGGATTAATTTGACCATGTGTGGCGTTGGAGTCAACAAGACTTGCCCTTGTCTGTCCAAACGTTTGGCACTAATAACTCGTTTATAATTTTGTTTACAGATAATATCTGGTGATGTTACAAAGCTCAGAGTCAACTTCTGGATCAACAATCTTCTGTCACTTCTGGCCATCCACTCGACTGATGAAAAAGATGGCGGCAAAACTGAGTTGACGTGCGAAAACTGTGACATGAAAGAGAAAGGTACTCGTAGATGTGCCAACTGTTGCATGTTCCTGTGTGACTTTTGTTCAACGGCTCATCAGCGTTCCCTAGCAACCAAAGACCATCAGCTGATGACACTTGATGAGATAAAGAACACAGGTATCCCAGTCATAGAAAAACAACTGTTTTGTGGGAAGCACAAAGGAGAAATCAAGAAGCTTTTCTGCAATACTTGCCAAGAATTGATTTGCCGTGATTGTACCATTATTGACCATCGTGATCATCAGTTCAGCTTCGTTGAAGACGTCGCTGATCAACACAAACAACTCTTTAAAACAGAAGTAGAAAGAGCAAGCGTTACCAAGAAGAAGATCGAGACAGTTTTGAAGTCAGTCCAGACTATGAAAGAAAAAGTAGAGAAAACATCAAAAGCCACTGAAAAAGACGTCGATGATTTTATTGATCAACAGATCAAAGCCTTGGAAGAAAAACGAATTGTGCTTAAACAAGAAACAAAGAAGATTGTTGCCACAAAGATGAAAGAACTTGCAGCTCAAGAAGATGGTCTTACAATGCACCTGACTGGCTTGAAAAGCGCCATTGAATTTACAGAGAGAGTGTTGACAAATGGAGGCAACAGTGATGTTCTGTCAATATCCAAACAACTGACAGCTCGTTTGTCACAACTGTCTGAGAAACCTTTCCCTGAACACCCGTGCCAAGAAGATAGCATTGGGCTTGAGTTTGACAAAAATCTAATTCGTGATTTCATACATGGTGCTAATGTTTTTGACGCTTCTACAGTTGACTATGACAAATGCTCTGTTGCACAACGAATTAATGGCCATTTAGTCGAGAACCAAGGCTATATTCACGCAACACAAGGCCAGATTCTGGAGTTCGTTGTCCAAATCAAGAACTCGCTTGGTAAAAATCTGAAATTCATGGCAGACAGAATAGAAGCCAATCTTACTGACTCATATGGCGACGAGTGTACATTACCGATAATAAGCTTGACAGACGACACGTACAGCTTTTATGTGACGTATGAATGTCGGTCCAATATCCATGTGATGGTCGACGGGAAGAATATCTTGGGTTCTCCAATTAATGTTCACAAGCAAGCCCAGAGAATCAGAGCAAAATCAAAGAAGAGATACCTCCAAGGAGCAGCACCACAGGAGGAATGTTGTCCACAGGACGCATGTTATTCTGCACAAGCCGCTTTACACGATTTTGGTGGCTATTACCACTTACACTAGCCTTTGTAGTGACATTTAACCCGTGAAGGGGATATCAGTAATCCCACTTAGTTGCCGAGTTTCTTGGTATATCGATTGTTCTTTTCCATGCAGCATGCATGCTTCCTTGTTTGCTTGTGCCTGCAAAGCCACATTGGTGTCTGTGATCTTTTAATGAACACTTTAGCTTGTTGAACGAATTCATTGCAGTTCATCTGAAGACAGAAGGGGCTATTATGTTTATCAGTCCACCACAGACATCCCATGTCATGTATTTCAATGGCTATAACTTGTGATATATATTACAGTTTCTTTCGGTACAGTAATGTAGAAAAAAAGGTAATGTCACAACCGCCTTCTAGTACTCTTTAAACCAGAAACTGTGTAGTTGTTCATACTTATATACAATTGGCTAATTAACAATGACCATTCTTAGCCACAACATATATCACTACCATCTGTGTTTATCAAAACTTAGTAGTGATCTTATCTAGCCACAAAATGTAAAGTGAAAAATCAGAATTAACTATGTATAGAAGAACTTAGATTACTCGATCTTACGCACACTGATTAGACTTCCCTTTGGAGTAACGTTAAAAGGTCAAGCATACACCCTTCTCATAATGGCTGATGAACGCACGGAAACGAGGTCACCCAGTCATCTTGCAAGGTTTAGCCAAGCTGCTCATTCAAAATAAAGGCTGTTAGCGCAAATTCAAATCAAAACAAAGGTCATTTTTTTATGCTTTTCTTCTTAAAAGTCATTTCATGTAATTTTATATCTTTTATCGTGAAATAAAAACTGGGTGACCTCGTTTTCGTGCACTCGTCAGCCATTATGAGAAGGGTGTATAAGGTTGTAGATGTAGAAAGCACGGACCTAACTAGTACGGACAATGGTTTAAAAAGGAATTCCTTCTAAAAACCAAGGAACGGCCTACTAAGGAACGTCTTTCTGGTAGGCTTACCTTCACCCAAGGCTTGTAGATCTGTAGTGTTGTTAACTATAGTGTTCTAAACGACAAGTGGAATAAAGAATGGTACTCTATCAAGATTCCAGAGCCAGTTGGCTTTTTTTTAACAAAATAATACATCGCCTAGTAAGTGTCCTAGTAAGTACATATAGACGTATCGTAACAAAACCCATCTATTTTCGTTCATTCCTCATAATATAACAGACACCCTTCACTCCATCATAGTTAATGAAAGGCTAAACTGATTTGTGAACACTGTCTCTTCGATAAAGTATCAACAGCCCCGTCTTCAAATTGTAATATACGGCTATTTCAGGAATGATTGATGATGGTTTTGTTTCAAGTTACATACTGCATGTTGCATGCTCCATATATACACTCATATGAAGAATCGTTGTCGTGTTCAGAAACATAGAACATAAGAGCTGAGACCGAAATGGCACATGGGAAATACGTCAATTAGATGCATGCTGTGACCGGCGACCCGTGGGCATCATCCACTGTTTTTAATACGCGTTTGGTATTCTAAACCGACTGCATGGATGGCGCAAATGAATAAATTATAATATAATTATGTCATTTCTATGTGCCATTGAGTGAGATGCATTACATCCATTACATGTAAATAATCTTAGCACAGAAGAAATTATGCCGAAAAATGTTCAGACAAAGCTAATTTGGGAAAATTCTATAATGTTTAGACTTTTTGCTGATTGCATTCACATCGCCTATAGTGCATTTCGGGCTTAGCATAAAACATGTATCACTCAGCGAGCACCAATGCATCATGGGATATATTTATCGCCCAACGAGGGAGACTCTGCTAGCAGGGAAGCTTTGAGCTCGACCACGCAGCAAAGAAACATCTTCTATACGCTGTACGCAGAGAGACAAGAAAGCAAAAGAGTCATTTATTGATCGTAGAAGACGAAGGTAAGATAAAGTTTTATTGTCGTACGATAGGATTTCCTCTAGCAAACACAAATCTCTGATATTTTACTTCCGTTTTCCAAAGGCGAGTAAAATCCCTGGGGGAGCTAGCTTCGCCTTTATATTTACAAAATAAATGAACAGTTTTTACTCATTATTCAGTCTTAACGTGCGTCGTTTTTGTAGTCTTATAGTTCGCTTTGTGATTTAGAACCTTTCAAGCATTACTTTCCTTCATTATAAATAAACTATATTCCGTAGTCTTTAATGTCCATTAATACATCATGACCCTATACCAAGTAGCATAATACTCGAATGCTTCACGCACATTCTTGTTTCTATTCGTTTTTAAACCAAAACTATAGAAAATGGAAAGTAATTATTGGCAAATTCTCTATTTCTATCAAATTCTTGGCACTTTAGGCACATTTTGATGGCGAAGAAAGAAATCATTGGTATATGTTCCCGCTCGTTTGTAGCGATTTATTTGCTTTCATTCTTGGGTATTTCTCATCCTTTACAGCACAGGAATGTAATGGCTGGCCGAAAGCACCACAGTACGCCGTAAATAAAGTACAAAAGGGATAGAAAAAGAAAAAGAATTTTAAAATCAGCAAAAGAGCCATTCTTTAATGTTATAAAAACATGTGAAGGCCTTAGTGACTTAATTAATCGCTGCGATTGTGTTGTCTGTTCCAAGACATAATTCATTCCATCACTTAGACATGTCGGTGTCTCTGTTTTGATAGCAATAGTGATCTCCGTAATCCAAGAAGGTTATTTATATACAGGGCCGTAGCCACCGGTACGGTTGGTGCGGTTTCAACCGGACCAACTTTCGGTGAAAAAATATAAGAAAAATATTTTGAAAATGTAAGAAAAACCCAAAAACCTCGAAAACCGGACCAATCAGAAATTTGTAGCTACGGCCCTGATATACATTCAAATATACATAGAGTGCATTCAGTCAAACTGTTGAATAGTTAGATAAATGTATCTAACTTAGATAACTATTTAGTTGACGTCACCTAAAATAGTAAAAGCGCGCCAAATAACGATCATGCTAATCCGGGGGGTTGTTTTACCAGAGAATGAGTGAATAGACATTCATTTGTATCATCGTTTCTCCCCCTGATCTCAGTAGCTGTTTACTCGTAGTTTCAAATTTAGGTGACTTCAGCTAAAATAGTAATTTACTTTTCTAATTTAGGTGACGTACACTATTCAACAGTTTGACTGAATGCACTCTATCAAGCTTTACTCTATATGTTAGTGTCGAAGTTGGAGTGGAGAAATCTCACTACATATATGGTATGATCAATTCCATATTTGGTTGTAGATGACGTGGAAAGAGCTTTCCTATCGTTAGCTGCAGAAATATCTCTCAAAAATCCAAATAAAACGTTATACGCATTTCTTGGAAATCAACTCTAATTTTTTACCGAAAAAAATAGAGTAAAACACAGGGAAATACGACAATCAACTTTGATATGATTTTGCAAGATTACACATACTTTGGCATCTTATAGGTGGAGTAAGAGGAAGCCAAAAGAAATCAATTTACATTGTTAATTCTCTTTAGTTTTTTTAATTCAGCCATACTTTCTTTTGCAGACATCATGGCTGCCATTTTACCACAGGCTACAATTAAGACTGATGAACAGGTCACGTGTCCAATCTGTTTGGAACACTACTCGGACCCACGCCTTCTCCCCTGTCTACATACCTACTGTAGACAGTGCTTACAGGATCTCCTGGCTAAAGGAGAACGAAAGGTGTCTGTTGTCTGTCCAGAGTGTCGAGAGGAAGTCAAGGTAATTAAGATTTAAATCTGTTAGTTTGGATTGTTTTGACCATGTGTGAAGTTCATATCCAAAAATAATATTGTCATCACTAATCACCCGTTTATAATTTTGTTTACAGATAATATCTGGTGATGTTACAAAGCTCAAAGTCAACTTCTGGATCAACAATCTTCTGTCACTTCTGGCCATCCACTCGACTGATGAAAAAGGTGGCGGCAAAACTGAGTTGACGTGCGAAAACTGTGACATGAAAGAGACGGCTACTCGTAGATGTGTCAACTGTTGCATGTTCCTGTGTGACTTTTGTGCAACGGCTCATCAGCGTTACCTAGCAACCAAAGACCATCACCTGATGACACTGGATGAGATAAAGAACACAGATATCCCAGTCATAGAAAAACAACTGTTTTGTGAGAAGCACAAAGGAGAAGTCAAGAAGCTTTTCTGCAATACTTGCCAAGAATTGATTTGCCGTGATTGTACCATTATTGACCATCGTGATCATCAGTTCAGCTTCGTTGAAGACGTCGCTGATCAACACAAGCAACTCTTTAAAACAGAAGTAGAAAGAGCAAGCGTCACCAAGAACAAGATCGAGACAGTTTTGAAGTCAGTCCAGAATATGAAGGAAAACGTAGAGAAAACATCAAAAACCACTGAAAAAGACGTCGATGATTTCATTGATCAACAGATCAAAGCCTTGGAAGAAAAACGAATTGTGCTTAAACAAGAAGCAAAGAAGATTGCAGCCACGAAGATGAAAGAACTTGCAGCTCAAGAAGATGGTCTTACAATGCACCTGACTGGCTTGAAAAGCGCCATTTATTTCACAGAGAAAGTAGTGAAAAGTGGTGGTAACAGCGATATCCTGTCAGTGTCAAAAGAAGTGACTTCTCGTTTGTCCCAACTTTGTGAAAGACAGTTCAACGAAAATCCACGACAGCAATATACAATGGGCCTTCAGTCTGATGAACAGATATTCAGGGAATGGAAAGATCAGCATGTTAGTGTTGTGGATGCTTGTATACCTGATCCTAAGCAGTGCTTAGTCACGCAATCAATAAATGGCCGTTTTGTGCCGAATCAGGGCCCCATCAAAGCTACACAAGGCCAGATTCTGAAGTTCGTTATTTGTGTAAGCAATGTGTTTGGGGATAAACTTAGATTCATGGAAGACAGGATTGAAGTGATGGTGTTTCACAGTCCGAATCAAACCTCGGGGTTCCAATTCGGTTCTGGTACAGGCGGTTTATTTGGCGCAATGTCGAATCCATCCAGTACTCCCTCGTTTTGCACCACTGGTTCAGCACGATCAGGATCAAATAATATAACTACTCAGATACGAGATATACAGTGCCATGAAGACAACACTTACAGTTTTGATTTTTGCTTTGATCGTGGTATGTCACAAGCAGAAATCAATGTCAAAGTCGACGGAATACAAATTCAAGGATGTCCTTTTCGAATTACGTACGGAACCGGACCGGGAGTAGGCCTTGGATTCGGCCCAACAAAAATGGCAGGGAGTACTTACGGCTTCTGAAAAGCAAGGATTAGCAATCGAGATTTTTAGTTTATAAAATTCCAATAAATGTTAGTAATTAGCTTTTTTTAGAAACTAAAAAAAACTTGTACGATTTTCGTTTAACCAACTAATTTAGGGTAGGAGAAACGCTTGTATCAATGATGGCAATATCAACGACTTTTTTAGAGTACTAATAACATACAGTGACTGGGCGCAATTAATTTTGGTTTAGAAACACACGGTCAAAAAGTGGACTAAAGTGGTTGAGTCATTCTCATACACAGGAACCCCCTCATTTCCAAAATCGGAGGTTCTGGAAAACCCTGAAATTATATCGAATTTCATTGGCTTATGAAAACAACATAGCAATGAACTCTGATTGGATAACAGGATAAACAAACATACCAACGGAAATCGAGCAAGGAAAATCAACAAGAACTGTTAAATTTCTTCGAATCTTAAATCAAATATTATTTCCATTTGTTGAATATATAAACTCTTGCAAATAGAAGACGTAAACAAGCCGTTAGAAAGGTTGAGCTGGTATTTCAGAGTTAGCGATCGTGAAGTCGAGCATGCGTTCTAATGACCTGGTCGCAAGATTCTGGCTTCCGGTCAGTAGGCGGGTTTCCCATGGCCCAGAGCCTACGTTTTGGCTAATGAGTAGGGTCTGGGAACGAGAATGACGCTGAGTAAGATTTTCGTAAACGAGGAAAAACGAGGAGGCTCTGTGTACGAGAATAGAGTGACCTGTATTCTTATCTCTAAAGATTTGCTTGCTTCAATTTTTGTCACATCTTAAAACTCGCTGCAGTCAGACTTTGTTCAGGACATAAACTGTAAGTACTAAACATGATAAATCCACTTTTTAGCTGGTATTAATATTATTTTAGATAGTTTTGATGAATATTTTAGAAAGCCATTTTAAAAGCAGAAGCCAGTGACAGAAGCTTAAGTTTTATATATTAACAGGCTGTACGTAGTGAATTGTATGGTAAGACTAGCAATAAAGGTTCATTCTTGGATTAGTAAGGTATGACAGGGAAAGATTCATCAGTCACTGAGCCATTTTTTCTTCGAGAATTCTCTCTTACTCCTCGGTTTTCCTCCTCTTTCCTTTTTCAAGTCGACGGACGACGACATGAATGTTACCAAACCTTTAATCATAATACTAAATCTATAAAAATGGATAAGCTGTTAAAGGAAAGTAAGAAATTCCGAACGCAGAAAACGTATCATGAACTCATCCTTTTGAGACACTCGAAAGCGTTTCATTGAAACTTTCAAGTTTTTTGTGTGTGTGCTTTAGACGTTTGAAGACCAGCGAGAAGAACATGCATTTAACGATTGTTGACAACCACCGAGACATTTATTACTTTATTTTTCGTTCGATAAGAGAGTAAAAACCAAAGTTTTAAAGGTTCTTAAATTAATTTGTAGCTTTGCTTTCTTGTCGAAATATCATGAATATCCTGAACGAGTTTTTCATTTGCAGTTTGTTTTGTTTTCTGCTTGCCAGCTGCAAGAACAAAATTTACATAAAAATCCCACCAATGCCAAGAATTTGCATTGAAAACAGCCAGTCTTGTCGTAGACTGACAAGTAATGGAGTATTTCGAGCAAAAGTGGTTGCTAGAGTGACATTTCCACGAATTGCAATTTCTTTTTCTCAGAAACGATCTAGGTACAAAAGTAATTTGCAAACGACAGTCGATATTTGATAACAATTAAAACAGTTGGGCCTATAGTTTTCTTTTTATATTTCCGCCATTTCTGATTGTTAGTGCTTTGCGCCGACAAGCCAAACGTTGTGTGACAATCAATGCGTGATCGATTCGCCCCCTTTATGGATATTTAATACCCAGTAGTACGGGGTATTAATAGTTATTAGAATATCATTCTTTGTTTTTAAATTTTCTTTTTAATTAAGATAAAATCTTTGAAATAAATTTTTGAAGATTGAATTTAAATCTAGTGTATGGTTTTCTTAAAAGAATGGCTGGAAAGTTATCTGAAGGACTTGGTGAACAGGTCACGTGTCCAATCTGTTTGGAACACTACTCGGACCCACGCCTTCTCCCCTGTCTACATACCTACTGTAGGCAGTGCTTACAAGATCTCCTGGCTAAAGGAGAAAGAAAGGTGTCTGTTGTTTGTCCAGAATGTCGAGAGGAAGTCCAGGTAAGGTCGTTTTTGCTACGTCCTCAGCTGCCATTTATAAATAAGGGCGGAATGCATCTCTTATCTTTCCACAGATAATATCTAGTGATGTTACGAAGCTCAAAGTTAACTTCTGGATCAACAATCTTATGTCACTTCTGGCCATCCATTCGATTGATGAAAAAGATGGCGGCAAAACTGAGTTGACGTGCGAAAACTGTGACATAAAAGAGACAGCTACTCGTAGATGTGTCAACTGTTGCATGTTCCTGTGTGACTTTTGTTCAACGGCTCATCAGCGTTCCCTACCAACCAAAGACCATCAGCTGATGACACTGGATGAGATAAAGAACACAGGTATCCCAGTCATAGAAAAACAACTGTTTTGTGGGAAGCACAAGGGAGAAGTCAAGAAACTTTTCTGCAATACTTGCCAAGAATTGATTTGCCGTGATTGTACCATTATTGACCATCGTGATCATCAGTTCAGATTCGTTGAAGACGTCGCTGATCAACACAAACAACTCTTTAAAACAGAAGTAGAAAGAGCAAGCGTTACCAAGAACAAGATCGAGGCAGTTCTGAAGTCAGTCCAGAACATGAAAGAAAACGTAGAGAAAACATCAAAAGCCACTGAAAAAGACGTCGATGATTTTATTGATCAACAGATTAAAGCCTTGGAAGAAAAACGAATTGTGCTTAAACAAGAAACAAAAAAGATTGCAGCCACGAAGATGAAAGAACTTGCAGCTCAAGAAGATGGTCTTACAATGCACCTGACTGGCTTGAAAAGCGCAATTGAATTTACAGGGAAAGTGTTGACAAATGGAGGCAACAGTGATGTCCTGTCAATATCCAAACAACTGACATCTCGTTTGTCACAACTGTCTGAGAAACCTTTCCCTGAATCTCCATGCCAAGAAGATGAAATAGGGCTCCAGTTTGACGAAAATCTAATTCGTGATTTCATACATGGTGCTAATGTTTTTGACTCTTCTACAGTTGACTATGATAAGTGCTCTGTTGCACAACGAATTAATGGCCGTTTAGTCGAGAGCCAAGGCTATATTCACGCAACACGAGGCCAGATTCTGGAGTTCGTTGTCCAAATCAAGAACTCGCTTGGTAAAAATCTGAAATCCATGGCTGACAGAATAGAAGCCAAATTTTCTCACTTAAATGGCAACAAGTTGGCATTACCGATAATAAGCTTGACAGACGACACGTACAGCTTTAATGTGACGTATCAATATCGGTCCAATATCCATGTGATGGTCGACGGGAAGAATATCTTGGGTTCTCCAATAAATATTCACAAGCAATCCCAGAGAAACATGCGACAGGGGACTGGATTATATGGCCATAACTTTTATGAGCGGGATGCATACTGGGCAGAGGCAGGTCTAACGGAGGAGTACTGGGCAGAGGGTGATCCACAGGAGGAATGTTGTCCACAGGACGCATGTTATTCTGCACAAGCCGCTTTACACGATTTTGGTGGCTATTACCACTGACACTAGCCTTTGTAGTGACATTTAACCCGTGAAGGGGATATCAGTATTCCCACTTAGTTACCGAGTTTCTTGGTATATCGATTGTTCTTTTCCATGCAGCATGCATGCTTCTTTGTTTGCTTGTGCCTGTAAAGCCACATTGGTGTCTGTGATCTTTTAATGAACACATTAGCTTGTTGAACAAATTCATTGCAGTTCATCTGAATTAAGACAAGGGGCTTTTACACTTATCAGTCCACCACAGATATCCCATGTCATGTATTTCAATGGCTATAACTTGTGATATATATATTTAGTTTCATCGTATGTCATTGTACTTTATTCCTTAGACACGCTTTGCTATCTAGTTGTCCCACTACCGTAGAGCATTATGGTCTATGGAAGAGTAGTTAGTCCATTGAATACGATATGACGTCATAAGCCGTGATGTCACATGATCAGTCATACGGATCGAGCAACCCTAATATTGAAGCTTGTCTGAAGTATTCGATTCACTGTAATCTTGACGAGTACCAATTATGTGAGTAGCGAACAACATAAAGTCCACCAGCTAAAAACTAAAGTGAGTCAGATTCTTAGGAGACGTTGTACTATTTTTGGTAAGCTAAAAATCTCACTCGGCCAGTTTGTTAACGGAATACTTCCTGGTCGGTTAGTTTGCTTTGTCTATGATACTGAGAAATAACACCTGGCTTATGGATATCAAAATAACAGTTAATACATGTTGAATTCAAAACCTAATCACAAGGAATAATGCAGATTCACGAGATCAGAGTTAATAAGCTAATTGAGTAGGCTTAGCGTATATATAAATCCACGAAGAAGCTGTTTTCGAATCACTTCTGAATTTTACACCTGGAAGTTTTAGAACCGCAATTCAATTACCGTAAAATATTGTAAAGACACTGTATTTTAACTCGTATGTATCGGAGAAAAATTAGAATAATAACTCTTAAATAAGAAATGTTGCTCAGTATCAGAAAAATAATGTTGATTAAATAGAGGATATTACATGGGCGCGCGGAGATACGAAATTTATCTTCGAGTGTTGAAAAGATCTCTCACGAGTGAGCGCAGCGAACGAGTGAGAGATTTTCAACACGAGAAGATAAATTTCGTATCTCTAAGCGCCCATGTAATATTCTGTTTATTATATAATTATCAATGAAGTATGTTTTGGCTTTTTCAGGCAATTCTTTCCGATTATTTTTGAATAGCCATCGCAATGGTGTTATCTTCACACGTGAAAATAACATGTTATTTTCACGTGTGAAGATATCAATTTTTCGAAATAGAGAAAAATAGATATTTCATTGGTAATTATATAATAATGACAATTATTTTCATCTTATATATAATTAAATATATATATTCAGTGTTCACAATGAGTTAATATCAATAGTCTCTAGACTGTGACAATCCTTAGAAGTTACAGCATAACTATAAGCGATTTGAACTCCTTTGATTACATAATTAAAAAATAATTTTAATATCTAACTAAATAAAATTTTAAAAAAATATTTAACAAATCAACGCGCAAAAAATCTGATAGAATTTGAATTTGAGTCGGGACAAAAATTAATAGACAGATGTGGAAGTACGCATCATTACACTTTCACATTTTCTCTGCGTCATCCACTCAACAACGCTCATTTAGAATACGTTTCGGGAAGTGTCTTTATCTTAAGCTGCAGGGTCACTTAATTAACCGAGTTTCCTTTCCATGAGGGTGATTTTATACGACATGTGAAATACTTCAGTAGACTACCAAACGACTGTTACACTTGTGCAAACCTGCGACCCAGCATTACTTGTTCCTCGAGCGTTTGTTTCGCTCTACTGTTTATGTATTTCCAAGACTAATGCTGAACTTAAAAAGACTGAAACCAGCAAACCTGTCTTTTACAGGTTCATACCTTGAACATTTTCTTCGCTGTACTAAGACTATTACTATGAACACTACATGAATGTTGTTTACTTGCAAGTGACCTCAGTTCTTGTCACCACAGAATTTTCTACTCAATGGCTACAAAGTTATCTGAAGGACTTGGCGAACAGGTCACGTGTCCAATCTGTTTGGAACACTACTCGGACCCACGCCTTCTCCCCTGTCTACATACCTACTGTAGACGGTGCTTACACGATCTCCTGGCTAAAGGAGAAAGAAAAGTGTCTGTTGTCTGTCCAGAATGTCGAGAAGAAGTCCAGGTAAGGTCGTTTTTGAATAATGTGATTTTGCAATAGCAAAACGTCCTCTGCGGCCATTTATAAATAAGGGCAGAATGCATCTTTTATCTTTCCACAGATAATATCTGGTGATGTTACGAAGCTCAAAGTGAACTTCTGGATCAACAATCTTATGTCACTTCTGGCCATCCACTCGACCGACGAAAAAGATGGCGGCAAAACTGAGTTGACGTGCGAAAACTGTGACAGCAAAGCAGCAGCCAAAGGAAGATGTGTCAACTGCTGTATGTTTTTGTGTAACGTTTGTTTTACAGCACATCAGCGTCTGCTAGCGCTGAAGGACCATCAACTGATAACACTGGATGAGCTGAAAGATACAGGTATCCCAGTCATAGAGAAACAACAGTTTTGTACCAAGCACAAAGGAGAAGTCATGAAGCTGTTCTGCAATACTTGCCAGAAACTGGTTTGCCGTGACTGTGCCATAATTGACCATCGCGATCACGACTTCAGCTTTATCAAAGACGTTGCAACCGACTACAAAGAAAACCTTAAGCAAATAATGAGAAGAGCAAGCAACATCGATAAAAACGTTGAAGCTGTTCTGAAATCGGTCCGAGAAATGAAAGGAAAAGTTGAGATGGCATCAAAAAGAACGGAAAAAGATGTCGATGACTTGATTGACAAGCAAATCAAAGTTTTAGAAGAAAAACGAGACACACTGAAGGAAGAAGCAAGAAGTATGGCGGCAGAAAAGATAAAGGAGCTAGTGACACAAGAAGATGGTCTTTTGGTACATCTGACTTCTTTGAAAAGCGCCATTGAATTTACAGGAAAGTTGCTGGAAAATGGAAGTGATGGTGACGTTTTGAATGTATCACATCAAGTAGAATCACGCTTGTCACAGCTATCCGAGAAACCGTTCGCTAAAGACCCATGCCAAGAAGACAAGATACGACTCCGAGTCGACCATCTTGTATTAAGCGACAGCATTGAACGCTTTGCCGAGGTTATAGACGCAATCACCCCTGATCCAAATCACAGCATGGTGACACCAGTGACTGTTGACTTGTTCGAGAGATATGGGATATTCTACGCCAAAAATGGACAGGTTCTAGAATTCGTTGCGTGCATTAAAAACGCATTTGGCGAGAAGCTGAGATTCATGGGGAAGAGGATCGAAGTTAAGGCATTGTCGGTTTGTAGTTCAAACCCGCGGACATTTGACATTAAAAGTCACAGCGATTGCACTTACAGTTTCGTACTAAAGTTCGGGGATGTTCCGTCTATGGATGTCCGAGTTATGGTCGATGGAAAGAGCATAGAGAGAAGTCCAATTCTTATTAAATCCTTAAAAACGGAAAGCAATGATGAGACAAATATTGTGGAAGTTGAGCATGCAGCAGTATGCCCTAGTCGCAATCGTCGCACGATTGGTCATCGCAATAAACAGATGAAGCGCATTGAGCATAAGTAAAAAAGCTTTGATTTTAGAGCTTATCTAATTTATATCTCCAAGGAGAGATTATGGTATGGTCGAAGAACTAGAAAATAATCTGAAAACTACACTAAGCACGGAGCATGCGCACAGCCAAAAAGTGCCCTTTAAGAAAAGAACGCGGACCTTTCTGAACGGGGATAAGAAGAACGTTAAAGTTACAAACTAAATTGGTCACTCTTTTACAAGTAGCCGCGAGAGTCCGCATGGGACAGGTTGGTATACAACAACACTGACATGGTTTATCAATTGAATCGTCCAATTACAACGCGCAGTTACTGTTATGTAAAAACCCTTAATGCATGGTATCGTTAGTCATTGCACTTAAGCGAAATTCGCTTTACAGCATTATTGGTGTCTTTTGTTGGTAAAGATCAACAATACTGAAACAAATAAAAAGATTGAAATACTATACAACTTCCGAAGAAGTGTTAGAAAACCCTAGAAGATGAATGAAGAACACGAGGCGCGATTACACGATGCGACATCGCTTGCGATCAAGATCTTAAGGCCCCGTCCACACGTATCCGGAAATTTTTGTATCCGCAAATTATTTTTTTGCGGATACGAAAATGTTTGCGCCCACACGTAGCGTATTGGAATCGTTTTCACCGTCCACACGTGTCCGTTTTCGTAAAATTTGCGGATACGGACACAAAAATTTGCGGACACGTATGGATGCAACCCGTATCCGTAAAAAAAATTGCGGACACAAAAATTTGCGGATACGTGTGGACGGGGCCTAAGAGTCTAACACTTCGATATCGAATGCAACAGGGAAGATAGGACATGGTATTGTTTCAGGGGTGGAAACGTACCGCATGCGAAATCGTACCCTCGGTACAACCCTTAACGTTACCAGGGATGCTCCAGGGATGTAGGTTGGAGTGAGACAACTATAGACATTTTTCGAATTCCAAATTACCGCTGTGTTCATTTGCACAGGGTTAGCCTCGTATCAGTGTCTAAATATTCACAAATACCAACGGTAAAGTTAAAGAATGCACAACTTCAACAATAAGCTAGTTCGCAGTTTGAGAATCGTTTCCAGTGCGCATCGCGATTTTTCCCGAATTTCTCACCTTCCTTTTTTATTTAAACTACGAACTGTCTTATACAAACAGACTTCGAAAATCCACGGACCTTAACTGGAACAAATGAATATTCTGCACGAAATCGATACTAACCCTGGGAAACCGCAGAGCACTGACTCGAAACTATATAGAAAAGAGAGTATAGAAGTCACTGCCATTCAGTGTTTATTGACAGCATTTAATCCTTCACTTTCAGAGAATTCTGTATTAAGAGCTCTAAAAATCCTTGTTTTTTTATGTAGAGAAATATAAATGGTAAGCAAACAAATACTCCAGCCACCTTATTATTAACCATAATGATTATTAGTATTCATTATTTAGCTTTATGAATATTGTATTGAATTGAATTATTGATTTGAAAGTATGATCAAATGTAAGAGATACGGGACAAGGAGCTTGCTCTGCTCTCCAGTGCTCTGGATCCATGGTTCAGTTTTAGACACCAAGGATTTTCTTGGCGGTATATCCCTGAGGAAGGAAAAAAATGAAGAAATTAAGAGGCAATCGTGTAGTTTTTCTGCAGTTAATGGAATTGCTTTAAAACTCGTGCAAACGTGGAATCATTCGGGTAACCAGAGTATGAAAAATAGGAGCTTTCTTGTCTGCCTCGCAAGTAGTTTCTTTTAATTTTCAAAAACAAAGTAAAATATGTTTATCAAGAAGGATAAAAATGAAAACTAACTAGAGTAGGAAACAATTGCTGGCAAAAAAAAATGGAGCCTGTAAAGTACTCCACAAAATCGCAGCTCATCTTTACAGGATATTGCACGTACCAAACAATGGCAAAATATTGTGATGCACATAGTAATGCGAGCAGCAACACTATGCAACTTGCAATCCAACAGTGTGGCGCAATATAGTGCAATTATGAATGGGGTTTAACACAGTGGATTCCATAGCGTGGCTCTTATTCCACAGGATTCCGATTGGAATTTGGAAGTTGATTTTTATTGAGGGAGGAAATTCTCCTATCACTCGTTCTTAAGGGGCATTTTCCCAGCGTATAGACTCCTTCCATGTGACTTCAAAGCAGCTCAATTTGGAGGACAAAGCAAAAGAATTTCAATCTCCTCAGAATTGGAAATCTATTGTTATGTCCTCCAAATTGAGCTGCATTCCGACGAGCTGTAAGGGGTCTATAGCCTTAATAAACAAATTTAAGGCACTGCCGTTGCGCACAAGTTTCAACATGTAACAGTGCTTTTAGCAGTGCAAGTTGTTCAAACGTGGACATTAACGTCAGCTGAGTACTTACCGGTAGACTGTAAACAAAGATGACCACGATAGCGATGATGATGAGCAAGATGAGTACTCCAATGATGATCCACTTGTAGTTCCTCCAGATGATGTACTTCAGAGTTTTGAAGGGTGACGTGAACCACAGGAATGACGTTGCTGGACGACTAAAACAGATATGATAAATACAGTGAGGCGTACCCCAGCAACACGTGCATTTCCCCACAATACCCTGCACGCGTGCGCACAGTTGCGCAAAGTAGATATAATTTGATTAATAGAAACTAAGAACATAAAAAAGAGGAGTGGAATTTCGTAAGTGGGAGAGTTAAAAACAGGAAGACCGGTAAGAAGGGGAGATTTCTTTTCAAAAATGGGGAAGCAAGGCTTACTCGCTTTTTCCCAAAAATAAGAAAACCGCTAAAAAAGGAGAGATCGCCCCCCTCCCCCCAAATAGGGTGCAAACTCCAAGTCTCTTGCACTAAATCACCCAGCAAGGTATATACTGTATACCTTTAGAGATAAACTAATCACCCAAATCACTTACTTTGGTTCGTCGAGATGTGGATGTTGGTTTGGTTCATCTCGTCCTAGACCAACAGGTTTGGCAGCTGCTTCCCCGGATGTGAGTAGTTCAAGTGTCATCTCTACTTTACCCTGAACAACAAATAGAAGGGGAAAACATGAGACATTTCTGGATTTGTGTAGAATTTGTGCCAGCTGAGTGGCATTATTTAATTATGAAGGTATATAGATGATCAAACTAAAATTGCTTGTTATCAATCATTCCCCAACCTTATCTTTAAAAGATAGCAATTCTGCAGGTAACGTAAATTTTGTCACGCAAGATAAACGTAAATTTTGTCACGCAAGACAAACGTAAATTTTGTCACGCGAAACAAAAATGAAAAAGACACCGAAGGACCTATTCTTTAGGTGCATGGATTTTGGCTTCTTTCCTTAGATCAACCAACATGGCGGCTGTTTAATTGTTACGTATATCTTGGGGGGATTTTAAGTCATGTCGCACCCCAAGAATAGACGCTGTTAAATCAGTGGCGCCAGGAACATGGCTTTACTTACAGTTGGTTTTTCATCCCCTTCCTGATAGCATGCCCACCATCCTTGAATGGACTTCTGTTGGAACAAGTCAACATGTTCTCCATTCTTGCCTGGGTCACGACTTGTTCCACAGCGCGATGATGAAGCACAAGGCTTAGGCAGTTTGATCAAGTCTAACTCGGTTTTGCCTTTGAAAGAAATCAACATGTCAATATGACGCAAGGTACAAGGTATGATAATTCTTTGCTATCAATAGACGTCATTTCCGGTAATATCTGTGTTTTGACTGTGGGCAACTAGCATTTGGAAGCGTTGAGGATCTTGGAGGTTATATGTTTGTTGATTTTTGGAGTCAGATAATCGTCGTAGCGTATTAATTGCCTCCCCCCCAAGTGAACTCCAAAAAGTCACGTGATTGACAGTAAGCAATAGGTGTGGGAGGGGTGGGGAGGGGGAGCAGGATCAGTGTGTGTTACTCAAACCCTGAATCTTAAAGCTGGGGCAGTGGGTTCATTTCCCATCATCAATCGTTCTTACCAAGAAAATCATCATAGGAGAAGGTATCGTTTTCCCAGATTTGAAGCATCAAGCGCGGATTTGTCCTCTCTTCCTTGTAGTCAAGACTCCAGAAATGCTCCTGAAAAAACCCCCACAAAAACCAGTCAAATACATCAAAATTATAGACAAAAAAATTGCAAGTAGACGTTTCTTAATTGGATCAGGAGTACCCCTAGCTGACCGCGATTGGTTCAATGGATGAAGTCATCACTCGACCGTGCCGTGTTGTGATTAACGGTTGTATTTTTGACAAGATAGCTCTGAAAAAGCCTTTCAGTGTAATCATTATTACTAACCTTTTTACGGATGACCATTTTCTTTTCTATGGGCAAGTATTGGAAGGGGAACACCATACGCCAGTTGAAGTTCCCGTCTCCGTCAAGAGATCGATAATGGATGTCTGTCTTTTGCTTTTCGTCATCTTCTTTGTCCAACCATCTGAATGAATAGGGAAAAAATTAGGTAAAAGAGTCAGAGTGAATTAGTGAGTTAGAATGAATGAATGAATGGATGGATGGATGGATCAGGATGGATCAATTGAATGTGTAAGCATGAATGTGCAAAGGAATAAAAACGATGAATGAATAGATAAATGAATTAATAAATGAATGAAAGTAAGTATGAATTGACGTATTAATTGCTTCCATTCATAAATCAGTGTGTGATTGAATAAGTAAATACACAAATTATCCTTGTTTTGCGAGGAAAGACTTGACAGTCTGTGTCCAAAGATGAGAATATGTGTCCAGCAGAAATTCAACTTCAATCCAGTATTCCCGGCCACGCCCATACTCACGCTTTGACGTAAATGTCACTCATTTCTTCTCCTGTGATTGACGTCTCTTCCATGATGACGTCACTTGTGTTCCAGATGATGCAACGCAACACGTATCTATGTTAACGAGTCATTGAAACACATCATTATTGATTTACCCAAAAAGACAAGAAAATTACATGTAACAGTTATACTTATAGAGGCTGTGCACCATCAAGTGAATCTGGTCGAATCTGATTTACGCCAGAAAGAATTCAGTTTCCCAGGGAAAAAGACTACTGTTGTGCCTCCTGTCATGGCTGCCATCACGTGATGGTGAAGCCTCTATGCAGTCATATACCAAACTCCAAGCGATGTATTTTTTTAGGGGGAGGGGGAAGGGAGGAGAGGGTTTGATTTTTCATTAACTGCAACAGTAGACCTCTTTACCTTGAGTGTCATTCCCTAGAGTATCATTTCTTTGTTTAACAGTTGTGCATGAGAAGACACATGAATATGGATACGACTCAAACAAAGAATCTTATTGGCTAGAGAATGACACGTGTTCTGAATTGGGAAAACAATACGCCCCAGGGTAAGAGACCTATTTACTCACTCGCTAGGCTCTCTGGCAGTCACGTCAACTGATGACTTTAGTACTCCACCCTCATTTCTTGGGAAGAGATCAACCCATAGCTGAATCTTGCCCTGAAACAAAAAAAAAAAAAAAAAAAAAAAAAAAAAAAAAACGTTAGAAAAGTCGGAGAACAAACGTGTAATAAATCATACTTATAATCACAACGATTTTAAAGGATTAATGATGGTAATTGAACTGAGTGGAGTGCAATTTGGACCAAAATCATACGAGTGATTACAAAATTGCACGACCGCGTAGCGGGACACAAGTATGATTTTGGTCCAAAATTGCACGACACGAAGTTCAGTTACAACTTAATCACATCCTTTTTGTAATCATACACAAGAAAAAGACACAATAAAGAGTGCAGAATAATCAATATTTAATGTAGAACAAGAAGTAAATCAATCAGGTTTTTCCTGGTATAAAATAAACGATTTATCAGCAAATCATTTAATATTCATAAATAATGCTAATCATTCTCTTCTCTGATTGACTGAATATGAGAATTCTGTTCTGTGATTGGTTCTTTCAAAAAGATGCGATTAAGAGCTCTAAAGGATGTGATTAAGAGCTCCTAAGGATGCGATTTAGGAATTAATCGCACTCCTTTGAACCAATCAGATTGCAGGACTTGGTAGTGATTACAAAAAGGATATGATTAATCTAAAAATCATTTCATTATTCACCATATTGAGTGACCATCTTATTCCTCCAAAATGGCGATTACGACAAGTATTTCATGGCTCATTGATGTACATATAAATATTCATACTATCACCCCGGCTTACTAAAAACGAAACGGAAAGAAAGCGCACGCGGGCAAGTTGTTGACGCACAGGAGTAGGGAAAGGCGAAATTTAAACTGCATCCGGTTACTAAAAATAGCACAACCGGGAATTTACATGGCGCGCGCGTTATTAAGAAGCTTCCCTCTCTTATTTATGCTCTCTTATTAATACTTACTAATAGTAATCTCATATCTGTTCGATATTGGGTCATAAGTCATTAATAACTATTAATAGTTATTTCATACCTGTTCGATATTGGGCTGCACGCAGCTCTTAAGGGAGCGTGTTTCCACGTGTTCTGGAACCATTTCTAGCTGGTTTAGGACGTGTAGTGCAAGGCGCTGGTGTTTGGGTCCGAGATGATCATTTGGCTTATCTTCCTCATGGAAATCCTCTGCGAAAGTAAGAACAGTTCATCATGCATTACCCTCATCATCATCATCATCATCATACTCGCCATCATAGATCCCATAACAAACACGAATTAAACACGATACTCATAATGTGACAAGAGGCGGCAAAAATAAGCTGAGTCGAAGGTTTTAGACATAATTACCATCACCATCATTATTTTCATCATCATCATCACGGTATTATCATGGCATTACTGGACACATTCTTCATTATTCCACATCTTAATAACTGTTGTTATCGGTCAGTATCATCATCCATCATCATCATCATCATCACGGTATTATCATGGCATTACTGGACACATTCTTCATTATTCCACATCTTAATAACTGTTGTTATCGGTCAGTATCATCATCCATCATCATCATCATCATCACCATCATCATCCAACATCATCATCAACACAATCACCATCACCATCATTATCATCATCACCACTATCACTATCACCATCAACACCACCATCATCACCATCATCGCTATCATCATCACCACCATCATCATTATCATCACCACCACCATCATCTCCATCTGCATCACCATCATCATCATCATCACCACCACCATCACCATTACCACCATCATCATCACCACTATCACCACCACCACCACCACCATCATCATCACCCTAATCTTTATCAAACATTATGTCAAATATTTACCAAACTCATCCAGTTGATAGACGCGATAGGCAACGACTATTCTATCAGGAGTGCCATCCTTGGTTCCCTTGTAGAACTTGAAGTTCTTATCGTTCTTTTCACACCATTCTTTCAACAACTCCATTGGTTTCTTGTGATCTCGCCACTGGTTTGGTCCAGACCTGTGCAGATAATCACGTAAACATGTGCCTTCAAATTATCACGCTATTTGAATTTAATACAAAAATGGAAAACTCGCGCGCGTGCAATTATAAAGCACACAGGGCTTGGCAGAAACACGAAAAAATTGTTAGAAGAAACATGATGTGGACAGATTACAATATCGGTTATTTTAGACACGAACGAGGAAATAGAAAGTACGCATGCGTGATGCATGCCCTCATAAAGCACGCTTCTCAACCAATCACAAAACGAGAATCCTGACAATAAAGACTTCGCATTTTGCCGTCGTTCATAATACAGCTTGGGCGGCCTGTGGTTAGATGGAAGAATAATAAAATCCCTTTGCTCTAGGGAACTGAATTCTTTCTCATGTAAAACGATTGTATTGTTCCTGCCCTCTAACATGGCTGCCGTCACGTGATGGTGCAAAACCTCTATTGTTTTATGATTCAATTTTGATGTATACCAAGAGATCCCTTGTATATACTTACTCGCAGTAACTCTTTGGGAGCCCACACTTAGCATAGTATCGAGACAAAAGCCTTTGTTCAAGGTCTATCACGGTTTCACCGATCATGTCATCTCTGCTCAGCAGATCGTAGTCCATGACTTTCACCGTCAGGTCCTTGTGCAGAGGAATGACTGCATCAAACTCAAACATCCTGAAACAAAAATAAATAACCTCAGTCGGAAATACTTTGGGTTCTCTTTTCCGCCTCTCTCATTCCCCAAACTAGCCTCGCAAACGACCGACCCCACCCTAGACAAGGCACGGGTACCCGTGCTATTTTCATTGCTTGCTTCTCATAGACGTCTTTTCCGGTCTAAGTAATTCTCCCAGCTTCACTTGACGTCATTTCCTGTTTCGTGCGGAAAGTTCATCAGCTGAATCGCAAGTTTTCAATAAAACTGTTTTTGTATTGCTGACAGTGTTTGACCATCGTTTGGAGCAGATAATCAGATTCAGAGATTTTTTACCAGCATATTGCAAGTTTTCAGAAAAAAGACTTGGATGATTGAGCGACACAGGCAGTGTTTTGCTCGTCAGTATTAATCAAACATTATTCAGTCAGCTGTTTGATACCAGCACAGCAACTGTCCTATATTTCGCGGCCGGTCATAGCACTTTTTCGAGTTCAATAAACAAGATGCATTGTGGTTTAGCTTGGGTACAAGCACACCATAAAAGGAAAGATAAATAAAAGATATTTATACCCAAACTAAATCACAATGCACCACATTCACCATCTTAGAAAAGGCAGAGTTGGAAGAAAATGTGTTTTCATTAAAACCAACTTGACAAAAATGCTTGGAGTTTTGATACCTACTTTCCAAAAATTGAATTCAATGTGTTCCTAGGCAAGATAAACAAAAGATATTCGTACCCAAACTAAATCACAATGCACCACATTCACCATCTTAGAAAAGTTGGAGTTGGAAGAAAATGTGTTTTCATTAAAACCAACTTGACAAAAATGCTTTGAGTTGTGATACCTACTTTCCAAAAATTGGATTCAATGTGTTTGGTTTGTAGTTGTCTTTGGTGTCAAACTTCTTCTTGCCAAGCTGGACCACGACATATGGATCAGCCTGGACAAAAAGAAAGAATATAGTCAGGAGTGTATTTGCGAAAAAAAATGGCGACAAAAGAATTTTACATACCAATCCATTTGGATCCTGTGGCTGAAGATCTGTAGCCTGGAAAAACATGCCAATATTTATTAGTTTTAGAAGATTTTAGGCTAGAAAAGGGCATGTGTTAAATCTGCATGCTCTAAAAAAATTAAAACTTTTCTATTTTGACCCGTGCTTCGTTTTTTATCCTGTTCAACATTCTGACCCGTGCTATTCGTTGTTTATCCTGTTCGACATTTGACCCGTGCTATTCGTTGTTTATCCTGTTCGACATTTGACCCGTGCTATTCGTTGTTTATCCTGTTCGACATTTGACCCGTGCTATTCGTTGTTTATTCTGTTCGACATTTGACCCGTGCTATTCGTTGTTTATCCTGTTCAACATTCTGACCCGTGCTATTCGTTGTTTATCCTGTTCGACATTTGACCCGTGCTATTCGTTGTTTATTCTGTTCGACATTTGACCCGTGCTATTAGTTGTTTATCCTGTTCGACATTTGACCCGTGCTATTCGTTGTTTATCCTGTTCGACATTTGACCCGTGCTATTCGTTGTTTATCCTGTTCAACATTCTGACCCGTGCTATTCGTTGTTTATCCTGTTCGACATTTGACCCGTGCTATTCGTTGTTTATTCTGTTCGACATTTGACCCGTGCTATTCGTTGTTTATCCTGTTCGACATTTGACCCGTGCTATTCGTTGTTTATTCTGTTCGACATTTGACCCGTGCTATTCGTTGTTTATCCTGTTCGACATTTGACCCGTGCTATTCGTTGTTTATCCTGTTCGACATTTGACCCGTGCTATTCGTTGTTTATCCTGTTCGACATTTGACCCGTGCTATTCGTTGTTTATCCTGTTCGACATTTGACCCGTGCTATTCGTTGTTTATCCTGTTCGACATTTGACCCGTGCTATTCGTTGTTTATCCTGTTCGACATTTGACCCGTGCTATTCGTTGTTTATCCTGTTCGACATTTGACCCGTGCTATTCGTTGTTTATCCTGTTCGACATTTGACCCGTGCTATTCGTTGTTTATCCTGTTCGACATTTGACCCGTGCTATTCGTTGTTTATCCTGTTCGACATTTGACCCGTGCTATTCGGCTTTTTAACTATTGGGTTATAACAGACTTTTCGTATTTTTAACTATTCGTTTTTTTTACTTAATCGATTAATAATCAAGACAATTACTTTGCCTTGTTGTTGGTAATAAAAAATGGCGGTACCTCAAGAGTTGGTTATGATGTAAATAACATATAATGTAAAACTGAGGCACTTACACTGACGATGTAAACTCTAACAAGGCATTCTATTGGTTCAGATGGTGGGAGATTGGTGAAGAGAGTTTCTGGTAATTCTGCTTCTCCTCCATCGTACTCTGGCATCGGGTAAATACGGAATGATCCCTTTCAATGAAAAAAAAAACGCACAAAATTCAGAGAGTGACAACGATAGGAATTAAAAAAAACGATGTTGACGATAATAAGTGGATTGTTTGCTGAATGCTCAATTTTCAAAATGGATGACCGGATTTTTTCGTTAATGAGTTGTTGGTGACCATGCAAATAATAGTAGAGGTCAGTTTGTGATGTGATGATGTTGACGTTGATAATGATTATAATGATGGTGATAGTAATGATAAAGAGGATGATACTGAAGTGGCTTGATTGCCTACAGCCAAAATCAAAGGTATAACTAGTACATGATAACTGTTCAAAAAAGCAATGTTTCTGGCAGCAATGATTACAACCAATTGTAAACCCCCTCTCTGCCATCCCCGCCACCTAACAACCTAAAGAGATGATTTCCATTTATTAATATTGACTGAAGATACCTTAAATTCTCCCACTACTTTCTGCTGTTCATCCTCATCTCCTCCCTTTCTCTTCTTCTTCTTCCCACGATACAAAGGAAATGTAGCAATGACATCCTCGAAGCTACCGAATGTTTCAATTCTTTCGAGTTCTTTGGGATAAACCTGGTCATAAACAGTTAGAATTACAATCTGCCTAAAACTAAATTGCTATTGATTGCATTTGGCGTGGGTCAAGATTGTTTACAAATAGGTAAGAGAATTAGGTCACAATAATTGAACGACAAGATCTTTAAGGCGATGTTAGACAAATGGAATGAAATGACACGCTGCGAAGAGATTGTCATTTTGAGTTGCAAGATATTGACTTCATGTCAAAAGCTCCTAACGTATGTTTCCAAAGTCGGAATTTAATCCTTGAGAGTAAAAATTAAACGAATCACAATAAAACGTATATACCTTACAATGTTCCCCCATTTCAGACCACGTGTCATTCCCTAGAGTATCATTTCTCGGTTGCGCAGAAGACACATGGATATAGATGAAAGGGAGAACCTACATAGCACTCAGTTGATGTAAATGTATTCAGAAAATCTATCGTATTCTATTGTCGTTCCATCCATTGTATTAGTTGTGATTCATTGTACTCTTATGTATACATTACATCAACTGCTTGCTACGTAGGCTCTCCCATGGATGAAAATCAAACACAGACTCTTATTCTAAAGAGAATGACGCGTGGTCTGAATAGAGACTACGCCCCGGGTAAGTTGACATACCGTTAGATGGTCATATCCACGTTCTCGGTACTTCCTGATGTGAACATTACCGTCTTCTTCATCAGGAGATATTAGAGACAACATCTGTGTAACACATTAATAATTACAGGTATTATAAGACTCATAAACGATCAAATTGGGACAACACTGTTATAGTCTATGTCGTATTATGATCGATGTTTTTTAAAACTATAACATTTGGCGCAATCCAACCCAACAGTCATGTTGAAATACGTAAGGTGTTCCACAGGTTCAATACTTGGACCTATATTTTTGAGGTCACATTTACTTTTTGCTAATAGTACAAATTTACATCAAAAAGGCGGCATTTCTAGCAGTATTATGGTATATTATGGTGTTCCACAAGGTTCAATACTTGGACCTATAATTTTGAAATGACAAGTACGTTTTGCTAATACACGAATTTACACCCAAAAGTCGGCATTCATCATAATTCCATACTGCTCAATTTAATGACGTCCTTGGAGTCCCACAAGTTCAATACTAGGACCTTTCACTTACCTTCTTAGATTTTGGGGTAGCAATATCTTCTCCAGCAAGGGAAGCGTGATACTTGGACCACCAATCAAACTTTTCTTCGGGCTCCTATACAAAATATAAGTCAACAGTTTTACACCTTTTCAAATCAATTTGATCGCCATTACTATTCAAAGTTTCTCCTCATTCTAGTACCTTAGCCCTTTCTTCTGGTGTTTTCTTCGGACGTTTTCTCTTGGGAGGAATTTCAGTTTTCTCTTGAGTAGCAGCTTTGTTAGGATCACGTGGAGCTGGTCCGGGAGAGGGGGGAATGATCTGAGAACCAGTTCTCGGACCCATTCCCCGACCTTGACCTTGACCCTGACCTTGGGGTTGTCCTTCTCCTTGCCCTTGCCCTGCACCGGATCCTGATGCCTCTCCAGGTGGAGGTACTGGAATCAATTGGCCTTCAGTAGAGGTACCTGCGTTGCCTGGTGGTGGTGACCCCGGTACGGCACCTGATGGTTGTCCCATTGGTGGTGTCCTTTGTGGTGCAGGACCTTTGGGAGTCTCCACTGTAACAAATACAAGACGAGGAGTGGTTTCAGGGCAGTCATATTGTGTGGGAGAAAGAAATAAACACTATGCATACAGCCTCTGAGCTGATCAGCGTGTTATAATAATCTATGCATACAGCCTCTGAGCAGATCAGCGTGTTATGATAATAATAATGGGGTTCTTGTATAGCGCATTTTACATTGTCTCAATGCGCTTTACATTTATAAGTAGTGGAGGACTACGGGCTGAATTGTTTACTTTATGGGCTGCAATGTTAATTGCTGTGGAAGGAGGAAAACACTCGAATCAAAGAAGACACCCAGCAAAGTTTGCTCAGATGTGATTGTAGGTCCATGAACCCCAGAGGTAAGAGACTAACCTTCAATCTGAAGAGTCGATGGCGAAGGGGGAGGAGCGCTGCGGAATCGCTTGAGTGACTTGATGGAATGCACGCCTACAGTAGGTCTGCGACCGAATGTCCTGTTGTCTTGGATACGAATATTCATGGGTGGTGTGTACATCTCTTCTACTGGCAAGTTCTAAAGAAATAATAAAACAAACATTGAAGAATGAGAATTTTAGTGTATTGAGACATTGGCATACTGTAGAAATGAGTTTGTAGTCAAGGTTCACAGCGGTATTCACTGAATGAGGAAAAGGACTATTATTAGTATTAACAAAAACAAACAAACAAATGAACGAACATAAAAAAGTCTTCAATTTACCAGAATCTTCCTTGGTAAAATTGGGCGGCCAAAGTTTGGACATTTCTTAGTGTTAGTGAGAATATCAGATTCGATAATCTCTCCTCCTATCTCGAACTGCACGCTGGGACTTTTCACACTCGCAAGCTGGAACTTCTTCATGTTTCGTACACCCCAACAAAGAACCTGGAAACGAATGACGATTTACATATCAGGTGATGTATCAAATACTAAAGGCACTGGCACGTGTTGCGAGGGTTGCACGTCGTATTGGCAGGAAGGGTGTAAATACAAAATAGGCTGGATGCGAGTTCCAAATTACCGTTCCTCATTCAATCATTTTCTTGAAATTCACAAATACCAATGGTAACGTAAAAAATACTCAACTTCAACAATACTAACACTTTGAAACTCCATGCACCTTCACTGGAACACATGAATATTCTGCACTAGTTAGAGGCTAATCCTGAGCAACAGAGAACTCGAAACTGGATTATTTAAGTCAACCTCTTTTACACTGACAGCAACAAGTGCTACTTATGTCGGTCGTGAAATATCCAGAGTTAATTGATGGTTTTCACGTCGGCCATGTCAATGAATTATTTTGTTATATCCTCCAACATGGCCGCCGTGTCTTTTGTTGTTTAATTCTCTTGGGAATGGTTGAAAACCATCAACACGAATTATATATTAGATCCATGAATAAAAGATTAAGGGCAAATACCTCGACCACTGCTTTCTGTAGGACTGGTCTGACACGATCTCGCACTGGAAGAATCTCTCCATCGACGTCACGTGGTGTAGGAGGGTGGGGAAGCTGTGCCCCTTCATCCTGTTTAGACAGAAATAAGATAAATCCATCCATAATTATAAGCTTGGTCTTACTTAGCTCCACTATGTTAAGGCTTTAGACGCTCCGAGATATCATATTGATGAAGGTAGCTCCACGTATAGTTTATAGACCTCTCCTGCAACTATAACTATCTTAATTATACAGCTTCTCATTAATCCCATATAGGTAACTGTCCAATTATTTCCTTAATTGGACAGGTCTTGTTGATATGGAATTAATTAGGCAGCTATATAATTAATAGGTAATGGGATTTCATGCTCCCCAATCAAGAAATAATTAGACTCGAAAAATTCCTCTGACTGCCAAATTGGACTCGGCCTACGGCCTCATCCAATTTTGTCAGTCCTCGGAATTTTCCTCGTCCAATTATTTCTTAATTGGACAACATGGAGTCCTATTACATATCCTTTTTTAGTCAGTACAGCCCGAATGGCATCAAAAGCATTTTATGTGCCTTTTTAAAGTCCTTTTTGGGGGGATTGTCATCACAGGGTTCCCACACCTGTAACCTCCTTCCCTTGAGTAGAGATTAACACCATTGTTTCTGGAATATTCAATGTCTTACCAAGAAGAGCTCACAGGCAGCCAGGATTTCACCTGATTCGTCCTCGCCGCGTATTATTTGATGCCAGAGAAGTCTGCAGGGTTGACCTTCGATGCCATTCATTTTTGGTAATGGTTTGAACTCCGTACGACCGAGGAAATCATCTTTCCCCTGTAGGTTAGATGTGTTAATGAAAAAAATATTGTCAAGCACGAGGGAAATACAATTATTCATGAAACAAATAAACATCATCAATAACGCATACATTAGAAACAACGAACACTATACAGTACTACGACGATAAAGGCGAATCAGTACAGTAAACAAATAAAAAAATAAAACTTGAGAACAAGGCATTAGATAATGTGAAGATCCTAGTAAACGGAACCATTTTCTAAAAACATTTTATCGGAGGAGGGAGGGAAGGTCCGGTAATATATATGTATTTGGGGGGGAGGGGGGGGAAGACAATAATTCCCGTATAGTATAACAGAATAGGGGTGGGGAGGGGGGTGGGTAATATTCAGGGTAATGACAGGGATAGTTATACTTCAAGTAAAAAGGGTGGACAAATATGGTTTTACGAACAAAAATTACACAACAAATGTTACAAGAACACACACACACACACACACAAAAAAAATGAATAAACAAATAAAAGCATAACAATAAATAGACAATACGAGGCCTGAAAGGTAAACTAGATTAGTGCTAACCGTGGTGTTAGTAGGTGGTTTGGTTAGAGTGCTCAGTAGGTTAGTGTGCTGTTTTATTAAAGTTAGCTTAGATTATCTAATAATAATAATAATAATAATAATTAAAGATTAATAATTAGTTAATATTTCGTTTTCAGAATCTCATTAAGTAACGTATTTAACAGCCTTGAAAGCTATGAAAATGCTATGAACACGATGACATATTAGAATGTATATGACGTCATATTTGATTTTGACGTATTAAAATTAATTTGACGTCATATTTGATATTAAAAAATCTCTGGTTAAAAAGTTTAGTTAAATCAGTTAAAAGAAGCCTCGAAAATGACTAAAATTTGAATCAAATCTTTTTTTCGCACCAGACATTTCATGTTGAGGTTTCCCAGTTGTTGCTGAGCCTGGTTGAAGACAAACAAAACCATCAACGAGTTAAAACGAATCAAAACGTGTCTCCCTTTATCTCGAGGAGAGAATGAATAAATGGGTTACCTGTGGTTTCAAACAAATGGTTACTCAAAATTTGTTATACCAATTTCTTAGCGCACGCGTAGAAATATTCTTAAATGAATTACGTAAAGAGTAAGTACAGAAGTTCATAAATGGACTTCTGGTAATTTCAAAGATTGTTGCATTCTAATATTGTAAGATGAATCATTGAGAAGTGGCCTCTATAATTGGATCTACGTTAAGCAATTGTTAAACTGAATGCCTCAATGAATTGATAACATTTGTAACCATCATAAAAAAAATGTTGGAAAAATATTCAAAAATACTTTTTCTGTTGGAAAGTACTTAAGATAATAGGGAAACCAGCAAACCCACCAATCATTGTCAAAGCTTGAATATGGAACTCAGGTCAGTGTAACCATTATCGAAACACGCTGAAATGCAAACCAGCCAATCGCTGTCAAGCTTGAATATAGAAGCCAGTTTAGTGTAATAAAACAGCGCGTAAATCAGCCAATCACTGTCAAGCTTGAATATGGAAGCCAGTTTAGTGTAATAAAACAGCGTGTAATATCGCCAATCACTGTCCAGGAATCTAGGTCTGACTATACAAAAGCATTTTCACGTTTTTCCTAACGTCGTACGTTATTCTACGCGGGCAACTTAGTGTACTCTAATGTGCTTAACTGTGGTATGTGCATTGTAGACTTATGATGGTGAGTATTGCATAAACCTCTTGCATCGATCTCCTAGAGGAATTGTGTTCTGGGGGACAAAACGCATTGGCAGTCATTTTTTATGCAAAAAAATGTATTGTTTTGTCCCCCAGAACGATTCCTCTCGGAACTCAGTGGAAGAGATCTTTATCACTTGTTTACAGTGCATGTGTTAAAGTGTATTTATATTCTTGTGCTTTAGACTTTTTATGCAATTCGAGCCCTTTTCATGTTTGTTTTTTATGAAAAGCACTCAAATGGCAGCCATATTGAAATGTAACCAGGCCTTTCAAGTAAATGCTGCTCTACATCAGCCAGGTCACAATTCAATAGGTCTGTCATAATATATACCCATTTCAATGAAGTTAGTTACATTTTACATTTTTCAACTGCTTGCGATTTGTATCCGCTGAAGTCTTTAAGTGTTGCAGATAGTAAATGTTTTCACACGGTGACCCTCAGCGTTCTCAAAACTAGTCTCCTACGCAGCCGCTATAGGAAGGAAGGAGGAGGAAGCGTTGCGTGACGAAACTAATAGCGGCTGCGAAGGAGACTCAAAACTTGCAAGCTTTGAAGACTAACTTTAAAGAAACGAATATAAACAAACAGGTATTTTTACACAATAACACTGCATACCACTTGGTCTTTATCGAACAGCTCCATGATAACAGATGGCGGGTGTCTCTGGATGTTCTCGAGGCTGTCGTAGATCTGCACGTTGAAGATGAGAGTTTGATCCCACGTTGGACACAATGTCTTCATCCTCGTCTCAGTCACCTGACTCTGGTTTGCGAAAGCCACACGTACGTAAGGATCTGTATTTTCAAAAAAAGTCAGTAATTAATAAATATAGTCGGTATTATTTTGAAACCACATGACGCTCGTCCAAGAATTGTGCGCGCAGACCTAAAGTGCCAAAACCTGAAAGTTAATCTTCGAAAATGCTTTTATTATGATATGTACGTTGTCTTGACTTCTTGGGTATTTATGAAATGTGTTGTCTTGACTTCTTGGGCATTGTTCAAATTTTAGTTCAAAAAGTTTTGTTTGGCGCTTTGATCACTCCCTCGATGGTAAGCTGTTTAATCCCACAAACATGAAAAAGAGCATTGATAGCCCTTCTTTGCCAGGGACTGACACTACCACTACTTACCATTCATTCCTGTCTCGTCACTGGCAGGCAGGTCACGTGCTTGGTAGATGTAAGCCCATAACTGGAACTTATGAGGTTCTGAAAGATAAATACATCAGCAATCACATTATGTAGGCCAACATGATTAGCAATATGTGCTACAGTCACGGTACGGGAATGAGCCAATGAGAGCGCAGCGCGATAGATTTATGCTTATCCCTTCAAGTAGGTGGCAGCAGTCCTCTCACGGCACTGCTCGGCCCGGTACGGTGCGACTCCGCAGGGTATGAACCGGTACGGCATGGCATGGGACGACCTTGCATGGTATGACCCGGTACTGATTTAGTAACTATAACTTTTACTTTTCAAGAATAAAATTTTGACCAGCTTACTTGGAAACGAGACGAACATTCGAGGAGAGAGCACCAAAGCACTTTCGGCTTCCTAGAGACATAACACAACATGCAAATGCAATTTAGTGGACGTCCTGTGTCACTAGAGAAAATGGCAGCCATATGAAGGGGTTTACTATATCATTGAAAATAATTGTCATATAAAATACAATGACTATTACATAACATACATCGCTTTTCAGCTGCACACGTAACAAAGGAGGTAGCTTGGTCCTCTTTGGGTCGAGCTTTGCGCCTCCCTCAGGAACAAGTTTCCTCATCAACCTCCTTCTTCTCACGAAGTCCATCTTTCTCTCCTTCGCGTGGAACTTCATTTTAAAAACAGGAGCGTATTCCCATCCTTCCTGAAGGAGCTTCTGGAAATGAGCCTGGAAACGAAGGAAGCTGATTAAAGAGGGTTTTTCTGACGGTAGCGGTTTAACCAATTGCTTCCCATAAAATGACTTTCACATCCATTTTTTCAGCATTACCTGTTTCTTGGAACTCTCCGGATTTTTGAGGTTTCTCTTTCTCACCCATCGTCTCCTTCTACTCAGATAATAAGCTTTTGGCACAGGACTGTATACTCCATAAGAAAGATCAACCGTGTACTCCCAACCGTCGCTATCCACGGCTCGGTTGGCGTCTACTTGCCATTGCGTTACCCAGTCCCATCCTGGGGGACACTGGACATCGTTTTTGGACGGAGCTTCGTCACCACTCTGTTGACATTAATCGAACATCTTCAGCAAAATTACCGAAGTATTAATGTATAATAACTCTTTTCTCTGGTAAAGTCCATTGTACCCTGATGATTGGCCATCGGTCAAGCCGAAAGCTTTGGTTATTAACTATCCTTGGATTCCAAAGTGTTTTGTGCGTGACACAAAGGGAGATTTGAAGATGGCGTGACTTACCGCGTCTGTCCATGGTACTTTGGCTGCTTTCCATGCACCCCCCGGGAAGTTCCTGTCTTCTTGCTCGTACAGTTCTTCTACGTATGTCTTTCGACCAGCATCTTGGTCAAACATTAGACTACAGGACAAAACAAGCGAGATAATGATGGTTATTATGTATTTATTAATTCATCACCATGTAGTATCACCATAACCATTTATCATCATCATCATCATCATCATTACTATCATGTATCATCAACATCATCATCATCATCATTATCATCAACAATTGTCGTTGTTATCATAATCATGTGTTATAATCATGATCATCGTGTATCATCATCATAATCACCATCACCATCACCATCACCATGTTTCATCATCATGATTATCATAATCATTATGTATCATCATCAACCATTCATCAAGTGTACCTCAATTCAGGCTTCTTTTCCCATTCTCCCAAGAAGTTCCATCCTTCAGGTTCAATAAACTTGTCAGGCTTTAGTTCAAGTTCACCATCAGCACTAGAGAACCCCGGACGAGGACATCCCTTCTTAAACCATTTGGGACCAATCTTCATCTCATTCTCGTACTAAATTTAAAATTAAGCAATTTATCAGACTTTCAAAAGATAGAAAAGAAATATACAAAAAATGAACAATTTCAAGAATCAATATTCTTGTCCAGAATGCCATAAAATCAAATTGCAGATTCGTTTTGCTCTCTTATCTCCCACGCACGTGAAATTCAAAGTGCTGGTCTTATTGATATCACGATTGGTGTTGGTTCGTTGCTAATACTTATTTGTTCCTGTTCCAGTTATTGTTTTGTTTTATTTTTGATGTACTGTTGCTGTTCCTGCTCCGCTGTTATCGTTGGTTGTTTTCTTTTCTGTTGATCGTGTTGTCATTGATGTTGTTAATACTTATGTATTACTATTGTTACGACTTTCGTTATTATTGTTGCTGTTGCTGTTGCTGTTGTTGTTGTTGTCACTGTTGTTATTCCACACTTACAGTTTCAGCATAAACAACAAATTCTCCTTCGCTCTTTCCTCTTGTAGTCCAGTTGTCTTGGTCTTTCTCCAGCCCAAGCCAAATCTCAACACGGACTAGTGCAGGGATTTCTGGATGATCTTTCAGATTGTTCGCCTTCTTGCCAGGATACTGAAACAGACATTTGATGGTTATTGCAAAACACCGTGGTATTGATAACACAGATGATCTAGCTATGTGCATTATATATGGTAATGATGATGATGACACATGATGTTGATAATGATACATGATGATGATGCATGATGATGGTGCATGATGATACATGAACATTGATGATACATGAACATTGATGATACATGAACATTGATGATGATACATAACAACAGTGGTTGATGATGATGATAATGCATGATAACGATGATGGAGATGACTCTAACGAAGATGATACATGATGATGGTACATGATGAAGATGATGATACATAATGATGATGATGATGATGATAGTGATGATGCACGATGATGATGCTGATCCATGATCATGATGACAATATTCCACACTTCTCACCTTCAGTTTGATCTCTACCGGCTTACCACACAGATTTCCACAAGCATCAGGGTTGGCAAAGTACATTACTTCATAAGCAGGTATCCTGTAGTAAGCAATCCTCTCTGATCCACTTATCATCCAAATGATCACGTCTGGTATTGCATTCTGCGGCTGTAATGGCAAGTTCAACAAAAACATTAATGACCATTTCTACGTCCATTCCTAAAGCGTAGGATAAGATTCCCTCGAGGAATGTTCGACGAGGACTAAGGTAGTGGCGAGAAGGGATGACTTTCATTAAGGTACTAGTTCTGGCTAAAATGGGTCTCATTTGAACATAATTTATTCGAATTGTACTCAGTTTATACCAAAAAGCATATGATAACTAACACCTTTATAAAATTTTGTTTCGAAAATGCAAGCCAAAGGTCTCAATAATAACACTCAGAACTGAATCCTAAATGCAACACCTTTGCCTTGACCAGTCTTGATATTCAACTATTCCCATTTTCTGACAAATCCTTCACTTTTAGTTGTGGACCCTAAAAGGTCTAACAGACCTAATCCACCGTTTCCCATTTTAGACCACGCGTCATTCCCTAGAGTATCATTTCCTTTCGCATGTCAAGACACATGATTATGGATATAACTTAAAAAAAGAATCTTATTTAAGGAAATGAAACGTGTTCTAAAATGGGAAAATATTAATGCCGAGATAAATTAGATAGATCCATCCTGTCTTTCTTCTAGTAATCTCACCTCAATGGCCAGATCTTGTAGCCGCTGTAAGTACCCATCCAGTTCTCCGACTGTCTCTGCTACATTGACCTCGGCTTCCGGAGCCTCCAGGCTGTGCTTCAGTTCTGTGGCTTCTATCGCTATCAGTTTCTGTTAGAGATGATAATAAATAGTATAAGAAGGCATAGCAAATGTGTGAAGCTTTCCTCACAATTCTTGGGGTGCAACCACATGACTCAAAATCCTTTGAGATAGGAATAACAATGAAACAGCCGCCATGTTGGTTGTTCTAACAAGAGAAGTCAATGAGGAATGCTTTGTTATCGTCAACCAACATGGCGGCTATGACGTAACATGCACCCTGAAAATAGTCGAGCAGAAAGGCAGGCAAGCGGACAGACAGACAGACAGAGCAACAAAACAGACAGGCAGAATCAGGCAATGAGGTAGGCAGGGAAGGAAGGGAAACAGGGAGGAGAAGAGGTAGGGAGGCAGGATGGCAAACAGACAGACAAGCTGACACACAAGCAGGCAGGCAGATGCAGAGAAATAGACAAACGCTTCTTCTTCATACCAGTTCCTCAGTCCTCAATTTCTCAATCTTGTTGTCCAGTTTGTTGCGATGTCCAGGAAGCTTTAGAATCTCATTATCAAACCTGTCTTGTTCTTTCCTGTAAAGAATACGAAGTCAAGTCAAAAACAAAGCAAAAAAAGGAGATCCACAAGTGACAATAACTTACATGCAATCAGAAATCAGGTGATCAAGCAGTGACGTGACCATGGCAACGAAAGCCATGTCATCGGGTGGTGTTGGTGCATCTAATGCTTCCTTTATAAGAGTCAATGTCATTCCCTATAAATGAGGAAAGGATATCAAGTATTATTTCACGAAGCAAAAAGAAAGGATTCTATATACCCTTGCCTTTTTTCATTAACGCCTCGACAAAAAGGTGCTAACGCTATAGACGTTAGCGAGAAACTAGGAGAATCCATTTTCCATTTAAACAAAATAAACTCTTAAAACTAAGAATATTTAAGACAAATTCATTAGCAACGTCCCGATGAAGTTTAGAAATGTCAGGTGATCTTTACGGAGAGAAAGGAGGTGGGGGGGGGGGGGGGGGGGGGGGGGAACCTGAAACCCTGGGGAAAATCCTATGAAGCACAGAACAAAACCAGCTCTTCCCAACATTAATCTCGGGTTTCGATCTTTAATCTACTGTTGGTAAATTAAGGGATAACTTAGGCTCAGGTCAAACGTCGAACCGAACCTAATTGAAACAATTGATAAAAAGGCGGTCGTCTTTGATGGTATTAGGTTCGGCTCATGAGAGGTTCGACGTTTGACATGAGCCTCAAGTATCTAAATACGTTACCAGTCGATTACACAGCTTGTTCAGGAGATTCAGTGGCTCCAACCTGAATGCGATATCTTCCCAAAAGCTTTCCACACACACGCACGGCTTCTCACTTCCCCAGGGGAGGTAGTGATAGTGGCAACCATCGAAGATAGGGTTCGACGGTGCTGTGTTAGCAGGCGCAACTGAGTCGTCCATCTTGTTACCATAGTTACCTTTAAAAAAGGAAACGTAGGTCACGTGTCGCGATATCCAATAAGCTGGGTGCGTTGTGTCACGTGGCAGTAATGTTGGTGGGAACAAGGGTTTTCTGCGTAGTTTTGCATTCAAGTGCTTTAGCTGATGAATTCATTGCGCATGAGCAAAGGTTAAGAAGTCAATTCTAGACAGCTCTTGTATTGATCATGTCTTACCCCCTCCCCCCTCTTAATTCCTTAGGAGAGTTTTGCAAAGGAGGCGCGGATCGGCAGTCTAAAAATGCACGGTATTTGTCAGTGTAGTTGCTGCTTACCAATGCTGACTTCAAACTCGACAGGTCCGTCTACGTCCTTGACCATTGTTGCATCATAAAAACAGGCAAACAATTTGTACTTCTCGCGTCTCAAGTAAGGCTAGAATATAAGGGTAGTATATGGATATTAATAGCAAGGCCTGCATCTGGGAGGCTCAAGCAAGGCTAAAATATAAGGCCAAAAAAGGATAACTTAGCCATTAATAATGTATCATAAGTATTCCTTAACAATTGAATTACCTGTACACGGATCACATCTTCATTCTCGATAGTCGACACTTCGTTTTCTATTTCGTCGGTTCCTAGTGCAGTGTCGAGCTCCACTAGCACGCGACCACGATATGCCACGCCCTCTCCCTGTAGAAGATAGAAAGCTACTGTTGAATGACGAGAACAGACGACTGATAATTACTGCCGATGAAAGAGATCAATTCGCTACATGGGAATGGCCTCGTTATGACATCATTATACAAGTACATACACTTTCACTTACAATATATCACAATATCACATATCACGCACAATAGTACTCTACACTACTTACAAACTATACCACGTCAACCACAGCACACCCTACCAGGCAGGAAAACAAAACCTACGCTATTAAACCACACCCGCACAAACTACTATTAAAATACAATCTACAATACACTACCGCAACATACCATGGTCACACGATACACCATGGTCACAACCAAACACTCCATAAAACACCTCATACCACTATACAATATTAAGAAGTACACGCACTGTACCACACATCCAAAAAAATATTAACTCACAATTCCTTTGTTCAGTGCTTCATTCTCGTCAGGCAGTTCGCTGAATTCTCGAGGAGAACCATAAAAATTGATGAAACACGGCCCAAACATTGGCGCAAAACCTGAAAACCCAAGTGATGAAATAATCTGAATGTGCCAACCAAGATATGACGAAATAATAATATCAATTGATGGACAGGAAAAAGGTAAGGCCTTGTTAATGGCCGGATGCCAGAATGGAACCGATCCACAAACGCATATTATTTTCCCATTTCAGACCACGTTTCATTCTCTTGAGAATAAGATTCTTCGTTTGAGTTGTATCCAAATCCATGTGTCTTCTGATGCGCAACCGTTAAACAAAAAATAATACTCAAGGGAATGACAAGTGGTATGAAATGGGAAAACATTGCGCCTGAGCAGAGAGGGTCTATTGGTGGTAAGGAGGAAAGTAAGTCCTCATTACCTTCGTCGCCTTGTCCTGAGATAGCAGACAATGACAGGAAAGCCGTGCCAATACAATCATCGTTACCCACTCTATCCCTGAAGAAAGAAACCATAGTAAATGGAATGAATACATAATCGTATTAAAGACTCGACCATCTATTGATAAAAAATCCTCAACATACCAGTCATACATCTGCAGCTTGAGTCGCTCACACATGGACGGGAACTGAAAACAAAACAGTCAATTAGTAAAGACGTGACGTAGAAAGTGGAATCACATGGCCTTATTTGATATCACGTGATCTGATATGACGTAGCGTTTCCTTACCATTAACGGGATTTTCAACTGTTGTTTAAATTTGGGATGGTCGTCCTGGTATTTGATTTCCGTTTCGATCTGAAAAAGAAAAAGAAAACACAAAAACACAAATATTAGCAGCAACAACTAATGTGATGTCGAAGTTTACTAACATCATCAAATGAATTTGAGCCCTGCAACAAAGCCACAATGCTTTGCATCTATTAATTCAAGTAAACAAATTACCTCTTTTCCACAAAAGTTTACTTTTATGTAGGGATCGACCAGACTCTTTGATCCCTCTTCTTCTTCTTTCTGGAGAAACAAATCGAAATATAATCACATAAGACACTTGGTTTCTTTTGGTTTCTCTAATATTGTGCATGCTTGATTATAGAGATTAGTCAATAAGTAGTAAGTACCTTTCCACCTCCAAAAAGTCCTTTGAAGAATTTCTTAACGCTTCTTCCCATACCAGAGTCCACTATAAGTGTAAAATAGTGCATCAGAACTATTCTATCACCACCATCATAGTCGTCGTCATCATCATCATTATGTATCATCATCGCGCATTATCATCGTGTATCATCATCATGCATCATCATCATCATCGTGGGACATCATCATCATGGATCGGATCATCACCATTCATCATCATCATCATCATCACCATTCATCATCTTCATGATGCAGCATCATCATAATGGATCATCATCACCATTCATCATCATCACCATTCATCATCATCACCATTCATCATCATCATGCAACATCATTCATCATCATCATCATGCAGCATCATCAGCATTCATCATATTCAAGAGGCAAAATCATCATCATGGATCATCATCACCATTCATCATCATCACCATCATCATCATCATCACCATTCATCATCATCATGCAACATCACCATTCATCATCTTCCTGATGCAGCATCATCATCATGGATCATCATCACTATTCATCATCATCACCATCATCATCATGCAACATCACCTATCATCATCTTAATGATGTATCATCATTATCATGGATCATCGTCACCATTCATCACCATCCTGCAACATCACCATTCATCATCATCATCATCATCATTTATTAACAACACGTATTATCACCATCATCATGTATGATTATCATCCATTAATCCACACATCAACTGTGTTCTCTTCAGTGGTGTTGGTAGGAGTAATCATCCCCCTACCTTGCCATGCCAGTTTTGTTCCTATACGTTAATGATAATCATTCTCTAGTTATTTGACATACTTTGTGGGATGTCTTCAGCTTGGTATATCTTAACACCGAACACTGCAGGCTGGCGGGACACACCCATGGGCATCAGACAATTTCTGGAAAAGCAATAGTATGGAAAACTGTTCGTAAACATTTCGTATCGTACGATCTTCTGCGCTTCTGTTGCGTGAACAAAGAGGTCGGGGTATTGGGCGTAATATTGTCTAATTTCAGACCATGTGCCATTCCCTTGATAAGATTCCTTTTGTTTGGTATCTACATTCATGTGTCTTCTAATGCATAACCGTTAAACAAAGAAATTATACTCTAGGAAATGACACATGGAATGAAATGGGGAAAAACACTACGTCAAAGGTTAAGAGGTCTTTTTATTGTATTTTCTATCTACTTACGCCTCAATGTCATCCTCTTCGTCATCTTTGGGTGCTGCTTTTGCCTTGGCCTAAAGCACAACCAAGTCAAAACAATCAGGGATTGACGACCATTAAAAAAGTCAGGGCAAGAATTTTGATTAATACTTACTGGTGGCTCGTCACCAGGCCCTAGAACCATGGCTGTGACTTTCAGATAACCCTTAAAAAGACGCAAAGAAATATTAGAAATACGTTAAAAGGAAGGGAAGGGAAGAAAGGAAGGAAATAAGGAAAGGATTGAAGTATAGTAACATTATGTGTTTCCCCTAATAGCCAATCAAATGCGAAGCAAGAAAATGCAGACTAGCCAATCACAATACTTCTATGAGAGCCATTTGAAGATCATGTTAGTGACGTATACCTCACAGGATGGCAGAGCCGGAGTGGGCTTTTAGAAGAAAACAAAAACAAAAAAAACCCAGATATAATTTAGTCCCCTAGCGCTACTCTAAAAACCAACTTTAACCACCTCCCCACTTTGAAAAGAGCTCCACCGTCCCTGAAGAAATCTCTAAGAAAATTCTTACCGCCGGTGATCCACCCACTGCAGACTTGCTCTTCGATTTGCCACCTTCTACACCCTCCTCTGCCTGAAAATAGGGAGCATAGAGTTAACAAGTTCGTGCTAACTCATAGAGTATTAATATTATTACTTTTTATTTTGGACTTACTTCTTCTTCATCACCACCTTCTGTTGAAGGGCTCGTCATCAAGACCCACTTCCTTACGAATGAATGGCCTGTGATGAAAATGGACCGAAAAAGAATTAAACATTATTATCATCATCCTGTAACATCATCATGCCGTATCATCATCATCATCATCGTCATCATCACGTGTCGTTATCATGCATCATCATCATCTTGTATTATCAACTTCATGTATCATCATCATCATCATGCATCATTGTCATGTATCATCATTATTATGTAACATCATCATCATGTATCTTCATCGTGTGTCATCATCTTCATCTTTATCATCATGTATCATCACGTACCATCATTATCATGTATCATCATCATGTATCATCATCATGTATCATCATCATGTATCATCATCAAGCATCATCATCATGTATCATCATGTATCATCATCATGTATCATCATCATTAATTATGTATCATCTTTAGGTATTATCATCATCATGTATCATCATCATCATGTATCATCATCATCATGTATCATCATCATCATGCATAAGACAAAAGTTCATTAGCAAGAAAATTAAATCAAAGCCTTTTCTTACCGCGCATTTCGTAGATGCTCCCAATATCAGACTGCAAACGAACAAATTTATTTAAGCACAGAAATTCAGTGACGGAAAATTCAGAATATTAGATATCTTACCTCGAAGAAGCCGAGTAAAGCATCAGACCTCAACTTTTTGGAGTTGAAAACCTAAACACGAAACATTCAATACATAAGATAATGAGAAATGAAGTAAAATAGAGTAGTCCCCTTAACAGTTCCCTGCACCATCTTGAAAGGCGCCTTTGTATTGAAGTGAGAGGAATGGTGAGCATGTCTCTATCATTGCAAGCTTACCGCTTGGATGCAAAGGCAATTCTCTACTTTCACATCCCCATAATGCTTTGCGTCTTTAGGGGGTAACCAGAGGGTAAAAACCCGCTTATTTTGCTGAAGGCTGATCAGACAATGTTGACAATACCTTGTTTGGTATCCAAACATGAAATGAAGTAGTATAAAACAGAGAAAGATATAAGCTTGAAAACGTTTAAGGTAAATTTTAAACATTTTTTTCGTAAGTCAATACATTTTCTGTAAGACCAAAACTCTTGATGATCTATACACGCAAAAATAACTTGGAATAAACTGATAATCAGTATTGTACAGATAGGAGCAAGTATAGTATAAATTCAATTAAGAAACCTTTCAATTTGGGAGAGTTTTTTGATTGGTTACCCCCCAAAGACGCAAGGCATGATGGGGATGTGAAAGTAGAGAATAGAGGTTTTGCACCATCACGTGACGGCAGCCATGTTAGATGGCAGGAACACAGTACAATCGTTTTACATGAGAAAGAGTTCAATTCTCGAGAGCAAAGGGATTTAATTGTTGCCATCTAACCACAGGCAGCCCAAGCTGTATTATGGGCGTGAGCAGGTGATGGTGCAAAGCCTGTATAATCCTGACTGTTTCCACGTCTATCGTACCTCTAATACGAACAGGTCGTCGAAAAGTTCCGCTTCAGATGAATGGAAATTGAACACAAAGCTCTAGGATTAAAAATAAGGATTAGCTTAATTTTGTTAAATTTAACAATACTTTGGTTTTTTTAGTTAACATAATATTTTCTATTGTTGGATGTATTAAGTTTGGAAAATCCTTGCTCCAAATTTGAGTTCTTTGAGTTTCTAGAGTTCCAAGCATTCCCCAAGGGAGATAAATAGCAAAGACATGGCAGCCATTTTGATGGTATAAACAATGGAAGCGCAACAATCAGAAATATTTTAGTTAAATACCACCAACATGGCGGCGGTGACGTAACGTACAAACAGAGAATACCGCGCCAAAACTCTGGTTAAAATTCCTTCTTTACCTCGTCATACATTGGTTTGTTGGTTGACCTGGCAACCTGGGTTTCTCGCTTCTGATTGGACACAGACACACGAACCACTGGGTGGATGTTGTTTCCTGGTAGCTGTCGACCTTCAATAACTTTGATTCGAATCTGGTCACAAAAGGGAAAAGATTATTATCATAAAGCTTGCATAAAGCAAGGGCGGATCCAGGGTTTTTTGAAGGGGGGTCTCAGGGGTAAATTTTGTGGGCAAAGGAATCCCAGTCGCATTTTTACCACAAGAAGCCCATTTGACCTCAGGAATGACAGGGGGGTCGCGACCCCCCCGACCCACCCCCTGGATCCGCCCTTGTAAAGCGTTGTCCTGTTTAAGCCAAATAAAATGCCAGGAAGTACAGTAGTATAGTGCGTGCCACATATTTAGTATGAACACGCTGGTCTCCAACTTGATCCACTATATACATCATTGTATCATTGTATGCTATGGACACAGGAGAAACTCGGGAAAAACTCGAGACTTGTTGAGTAAGCACTTGCTACAGCTTTTTCTCCCCCTCAAAATTATCTTACGTGTTTTCAGCCACTTCCTGCCTTATTTTACAATGTGAGCGTGACCAATATAGACAACAATTGCAAATAAAGCAGCTATTATCGTAAAAGAAAGAAATACCTGAAAATCTTGAACTTTGTCGGACCATCTGCGCCTTCCTCGCCGAGCGTGACGCTTCCTGTCGAAAAGAGACAGACACCGAGGTATAAGAAATACTTCAAGAATTCAAAATAGGATAAACATTAGATAAGATTAAATAGATGCTTCAGCTTTGCATTAGTAGTGTACGCCCCTCCCCCTGAAATCCAGGTTCCATTGACATTTTTTGGGCAAACGAACATGGTGCATTAGGGCTTAAAATAACGCGGACCGGTAGGTCGCCGGTCACTATCACCGGCCAAATTGGTTCAGCGTTCCTAGCAAAATGTTACTGGTAAAAATGACCAGCAAGGCAAAGTTTTGACAAGACAAGTTCCAATGGTGGGCAGAGCATTATCCGGTGTCCAGCCGTTATTTTAAGCCCTGTATATTGTCTAACTAATTTTGGGAAGTCTATATTATTCCATGTTGTCTTTTGGTACTTTGATGGCTTTTATCGATGGGGATCCTGTGGCTTCAATTGAAGGGAACATAGGCGCCTGTCTCGTCTCCTATCATTCTTACGACGCGTGCTCGATTGTTCGTCAAGCATGCGCAGTAAGAGTATCAAAAGTGCATTGGCGCCAAAACGCACCCACCCACACCTTGGACTCAGGGACACTCGCGACGCCGCTGCTTTGCATCGCTCGGAATCATGTTGACCAACTCAGAATTTATTGTTGAAGGTAACACTATAAAGTGCCTGAATAATTTGGGGATTTAAATAAAGAAAATGTTCTTCCGCGTCTCAAGAATTTCCGCTCCATGATTCCATGCGCGACCAGTTAATGGATCTTTGGAAACTATAGATATTGATGGATAACTATAGACCCCTTGCAGCACTTTGGAATGCAGCTCAATCTGGGGGACAAAACAATAGGTTCCAATTCTCAGGAGATTGGAATTCTTTTGTTTTGTTCCCCAGATCGAGCTGCTTTGACACCACATGCAAGGGGTTTATGCATATAGATGTAGATGTATACATGTACACATGTATGCGTGTGTGTGTATAGTTGTTGACCTCTTTCGCCTTGGTTTTCCAGGTTGTCCAGGCGCTCCACCTTCCTCTTCTCCCCCTTCTTCGTCCCCTTCTTCTCCAGCTTCTGTCTCTCCTCCTTCCTCATCAAATTCATCTCCGCCACCTCCACCGTCACCAGACTCATCTTTTGCGCCTGCCGGAGGTTCATAAATTATCTGTAGGTTACAGGAAGCCTGCGGGAAGAAATAATATTAGTGTTAGACAAGCCTACATGGTGGAAACAAAGCGATTCCTTCGTGGAATAATACTGATGGGTTTAAGCGCCTTGGAATTCTTGCTCTTTGCATGTCCAAAAGGCTTGGCGTTGCGAGGTTTAGTTAAATACTCAAAGAAAAACCTTGGGGTGCAGGTGACGTCATGGCCATCATTTTGGTTGGCCTCGACAAAACTCTTTCTGCTTTTGTCTTTTTTATGTCAATGAAAACACCAGCCACATCTTTTGTCCCTTTTATTCTCGTGGGGAAAAATTCATGCCACCTACTAAAAAGAGGACTTATCATCTTATCCCTGGAGGGGGTGGTCAAATTTAAGGCCCAAAACAGAAGGGAGTGGCCAAACTTTGTATTCTTTCAAGATATGGGATTGAAACCTTGACATATAAAACTGATTCACATATTCCTAATATTTTAAGTTTATGGTTGCCATGGTTACAAGGTATGTGACCTCTGAACTTTGTTTTAAGTGAATTTTGGAAAAAGCTTCTGGAGAGTAGTAGAACTAATTTGTTTGGAAGAAGTTTTTATGGAAATGATTTAGCCTTAGTGCACTCTTCCTGGATCAAACTTGATAACTTGTCAAAATAAACCATGACCCCAATTAAGGCAACTGTGAAATTTGACACCCTTCAATAATTATTGATCTGTAAATAGTTTCCACCTTTTCTAGTTGGATCCAAATGAGGAGCACTATGCTTAATCCATTTACACCCAAATATTTCCTCAGTGAAAACTTTGTACTATTCTCCCAAAAGCATCTTCCAAAAAATCAGAGTTCAAAGGTCACATTATTTGTATCCATGACAACCACCACAACAATGTTCTCACATTGCCTATTTTTGGTATGCCAAAGTTTTTACTTGATAACCCATAACAGAGATGAAATAGAACACCCCTCCTACTTCATTGCTGCCATATCAAATGACCCAGGCCTTAATATACCCGAGTTGGTTCAGTTCAAGGTATGACCCATGAGTATAGTAAGGTGGGGGATGAGTTACTTACAGCAGTCGGGTTGTTTTTGCCATCCTTCAGTGCATACGTTTCCTCAGTTTGCTTTTGCTTTCCTTTCACAAGATCTCGAAGAGGAACCTCACACTGACCAAGAACCCTGAAGAAAAGACAAAAATCAAATCATTACTTTTCGGCGAGTGTGTAAAACCACGTCAAACAACACTGTTAATGAGTTGACAACATTCGCCGTACCATTCGCTACTCTAAGGAGTGTAGTTAAAATAGAGTTTACGGCTAATATAGGGATGTACTAATGCATGGTACTCTATTCTGTACGTACTTGTTGAAGCCGATTTTTTCATAATCTTTGATGACGACGGTCAACTTCTCATCAGGGTTCAGCGGTTTTCCGCTCAAATCCCATTCGAAAGCCTACAAACAAAATTTCTTTGATTAGTTATCGTAATATAATAATAATTTGTAATATATATCTCTATATAAATATTATTACCTTGTTCCACTCAGGATTTAGCTCATCTTTAATGTGGTCAGTCTTGTGTTCAACGCCTTTTAGATTAAAAATGAGATTAGCATTTCATCTTTTATTTCAGTCACAAGTAAGTCTATCTTATGAATACTGCGCGAGCGTAGAAAATGACGACAGAGGTTTTAAGGGATTAATGTGCAGCAACGTTTGCTTCAACAAAACTATAAATAAAGGATAGCTACCTAAACAAAATTTTGCCTATTTGTACAGTGTACAAGAAAAGTTGAATTTCATTGGCGCAAACACCATGCCATTGTCAGCAGCCTTGCAAATCATTTTCGCATGATAAACCAGCTGTGCACACATTACAAAAGTAAATATTGATCCTACTTCTACAACGTTACACGTGCACATATCTTGACACGTGTTTCAGTTTCGTGGTTGCACTATGTGTCTCAATCTGGGAATTATGGCCATTAATGTTTCCAGTCACACGTTTTTTTCCCTCTCGTTTTTTTGGTTAACATTTATCAGGATTCCAGCGAAGTCTGAGTTGAAAAGCTCACTTCTGTCACTCGTCACGCAAAGAGGTTTCAATGTGAGGCTTGGTGAATAATTCTCAGTGATTCATGACAAGAGAAAACAATAAATTTAATTTGGCAGGTGGCCTCGACTGAAACCTTTGTGCGTGACAAGCAAAGAGTATCTCGGAAGTGGGCTTTCGACGGAGGCCAAATAACTTCTGCTGAATACTCCTATTGTGATGATGTACTTATAATTAGTCAGCAAGTTTATTTCAAAAAAAAATTATATATATATATGTATAAAGAAAAATAAAGTCGTTCACATTGCTAAAATTTAAAACATATTTTTCTTACATTTTTGAGGTAAAAAAATTTACTCTTAAGTTAAAATTTATTAACGATAATTAATAATAATTTAAGCTCTAGATATCTAATTGAATTTAAATTATCTATCGGTTCGAATTGATTTAAGGTGGCTGCCTACTTTTGAACGTTCGAATTGAGCCCACGATGAGCGCGCGCTCAAAAACCGCTGAAAAATCTACAAGATTTTATTGAAGAACCATACGTGTTTTGAGCTTCAACAGGGCAAAACCCTCATATTTTGCACGGGACTCTATATTTTTTGATAGCTCATTCGAAAAAACTCCTAAAAATCAAGGTTATATCAAGATTTTAGGAAAAGTTTAAATCAGGAACACGTGAAAAAATAGATTTTTGTAGGGATTTTTGTTCGACTTTATGAGATTTTTTGAGAGCACCGAAACTACAAAATATGACAAATCAATGTATCTCTCTGTCTTTTTGTCGAAAATATCCATGTATTATTGTAGAATGATTGACTAGCCTTCATTCATGCAATCATATAGTCTGCAAATAACTATTATCTTATTCATCTTAATTTTTTTCTAATCACTTCCGGTGGCGCAATTTTTACTCCAAAAGCTCGTGCGTAGGCTTCCATTAAATGCTGATTATCTCAAAAACGAGCTCGGGACACCCTATTTTTCTTTCCAGATTTGGAATCAGCATTAAATTTCAATTCGGAAAATCGAAGTTTTAAAAAAAGCTTAAATCAATTTCCAAAAGTAGGCAGTCACCTTAATAAACTTCTAAGACAGCAAACAAAATGTCTCTAAGAGACGCGAGTGTATTTTTAACTATTCAACGTTCATACATTCGAATATAATCGCTGAACAAACAAATGTACAAAATGTCTCTAAGAGACGCGAGTGTATTTTCAAATATTCAACGTTCATACATTCGAATCGCTGAACAAACAAATGTACAAATATAACGAGCTGAAACAATTTGCATACATAATTAGTATGGGGTGCCATTACCGCCAATATTCAGCTACTGGTTTATGTTTATGATCCTCTAAAGATGGAGCTTGTAATTTCATTAATGGAGCTTTTTTCTTGAAATGATGCTTTGAACACGAAGCATCCGATATTAAAATGGAGCTGTTTTTATCAATATTGGAGACTTAATTTTGTCAAATGGTGCTTTGAAATTTATGGAGCCGTTTTCATGCAGCTTTCGGGTTTTTATTATGCAGCCTCTTTCATGCAGCCTCTTTTATGTGCAGCCTCTTTCATGCAGCCTCTTTCATGCAGCCTCTTTCATGCAGCCTCTTTTATGTGCAGCCTCTTTTATGTGCAGCCTCTTTTATGTGCAGCCTCTTTTATGTGCAGCCTCTTTTATGTGCAGCCTCTTTTATGTGCAGCCTCTTTTATGTGCAGCCTCTTTTATGTGCAGCCTCTTTTATGTGCAGCCTCTTTTATGTGCAGCCTCTTTTATGTGCAGCCTCTTTTATGTGCAGCCTCTTTTATGTGCAGCCTCTTTTATGTGCAGCCTCTTTTATGTGCAGCCTCTTTTATTGCAGCCTCTTTTATGCAGCCTCTTTTATATGCAGCAGTCTGGTGACGACTCGCGCTTGTATGGCCGAGCTGGCTTGGGGCCTAATCAAAACACAATGGCCGAATACATCGACGCAACTCAGCTCGTGGTCAACAAAATTCAAAACGTTTGCCAAAATCTTTCGGGTGAATTTGACTTAAATGATACGCTAGAGTGTATTAATTTAATCATAGAAGCTGTCAACTATTTAGATTCTGTGACTAGATTACCAGAAGATATTTATCAAGATCTTTCAGAGGCCAAACGATTGATAGAAAAATCAAGCTCTACTTCTACAAGAACGAATAGGATAAATACAAATTTACCTGGAAGGCCTTCATATAACATATCGCAAGATAAGTTGCAATCACTTGTTAACTTAGGTTTCAAAGTTCCACAAATATCTGAGTTTACTACATGTTTCTACCAGAACTATTGAGCGACGTCTTGCACAATATAATATTTCTGTAAGGTTGTACAGTAACATTGCCGATGATGAACTAGATATGCAAATTCAAGAGATTAAACACTTTAATCCTAACTGTGGATCTAAAAATCTTGTTGGATACCTTGCATGTCGAGGCATCAAAGTCCGAAGAGAAAGAATAAGGCAGTCTTTACGTAGAGTTGATCCACTTGGAGTATCAGTACGCAAATGCACTGCTATTCGTCGCCGGGTCTATTCTGTATCTCGCCCATCAACTCTACGTAAATTAAATTTGCATATCTAGTTCATCATCGGCAATGTTACTGTACAACCTTACAGAAATATTATATTGTGCAAGACGTCGCTCAATAGTTCTGGTAGAAACATGTAGTAAACTCAGATATTTGTGGAACTTTGAAACCTAAGTTAACAAGTGATTGCAACTTATCTTGCGATATGTTATATGAAGGCCTTCCAGGTAAATTTGTATTTATCCTATTCGTTCTTGTAGAAGTAGAGCTTGATTTTTCTATCAATCGTTTGGCCTCTGAAAGATCTTGATAAATATCTTCTGGTAATCTAGTCACAGAATCTAAATAGTTGACAGCTTCTATGATTAAATTAATACTCTCTAGCGTATCATTTAAGTCAAATTCACCCGAAAGATTTTGGCAAACGTTTTGAATTTTGTTGACCACGAGCTGAGTTGCGTCGATGTATTCGGCCATTGTGTTTTGATTAGGCCCCAAGCCAGCTCGGCCATACAAGCGCGAGTCGTCACCAGACTGCTGCACATAAAAGAGGCTGCACATAAAAGAGGCTGCACATAAAAGAGGCTGCACATAAAAGAGGCTGCACATAAAAGAGGCTGCACATAAAAGAGGCTGCACATAAAAGAGGCTGCACATAAAGAGGCTGCACATAAAAGAGGCTGCACATAAAAGAGGCTGCACATAAAAGAGGCTGCACATAAAAGAGGCTGCACATAAAGAGGCTGCACATAAAAGAGGCTGCACATAAAAGAGGCTGCACATAAAAGAGGCTGCACATAAAAGAGGCTGCACATAAAAGAGGCTGCACATAAAAGAGGCTGCACATAAAAGAGGCTGCACATAAAAGAGGCTGCACATAAAAGAGGCTGCACATAAAAGAGGCTGCACATAAAAGAGGCTGCACATAAAAGAGGCTGCACATAAAAGAGGCTGCACATAAAAGAGGCTGCACATAAAAGAGGCTGCACATAAAAGAGGCTGCACATAAAAGAGGCTGCATGAAAGAGGCTGCATGAAAGAGGCTGCACATAAAAGAGGCTGCATGAAAGAGGCTGCATAATAAAAACCCGAAAGCTGCATGAAAACGGCTCCATAAATTTCAAAGCACCATTTGACAAAATTAAGTCTCCAATATTGATAAAAACAGCTCCATTTTAATATCGGATGCTTCGTGTTCAAAGCATCATTTCAAGAAAAAAGCTCCATTAATGAAATTACAAGCTCCATCTTTAGAGGATCATAAACATAAACCAGTAGCTGAATATTGGCGGTAATGGCACCCCATAAATTAACACATACATTGGTTTTCCTCGTGTTCCCATTACTAAGAGAATTTATTTTTTCTGGCTAGAAATTTATTGACAAAATAAAAGTATACATTCAATTTATCCTTGAGCGTTCGAAATCTAAATTAAATTATTCAATTAAGATCTCTTTATTACTTAAATTTGCCAAGTTAAATTATTATAAGATAACAGTCCGAAAACAGATAGAGAAATCTATAAGCATAATGTTCATAATGAATGGTCTCAGATAAGCGTGAAGCCAATACAATGCGTCGAGTCTATTAAACATCAGCTGGGAAGCCCTTTGCTAAACAACCAAGATTATTACTTATTTCCTATTTATGCTAAGCGAAGTGACGAGTTAATTTGTGTTACTTTGTTTTTTCTAAGGGATTAAATAAATAATTTAACGGTTAAAGTCTTGTAAACTTCATACTTGACGTGGTCGAGTGAACAAATAATTTATTCAAGCGTTTGGTTAAAGTGATTCGACGCCGAAATATATTGACCAACAGCAAGCACGATAATAATAAAAAAATCCTGTTCCTAGCCAATAAAATAGCTGACATTAACCAGAAACATGTCAGTATTGGTGATATATTAAAGAAAGATTGTATATCTACATTCCTCTTTAAAACATTTTGATTGAAAACGGTTGAATGGTTAATTGAAGTGATATTTGGTCCGTTCTACTGCATTTGAGGAATCATAATTTGGTCTTCAATTCTTAAAACCCAAACTACTTTTAAGCCTTCCTAATTCATATTTACTTTTTAAGTGAGAGTATTACTAGTGAAGGTCAAAAGCATTTTAAACAGCATAAAAAGAGCAGTTGATTTGAAAATATTTGAGTTGGAGTACAAGAATCTTGCAAGATGAAAGATTGTGATTTTGACAAATCTTGTACATTGAATTAACATTCTACTTCATATAACTTATACAACACAGTATCAAAGGATGTAGCAACAGAAAATTTACAAGGTATAAAAATAAGAAGATAGATGCACCATGCTTGAGGTACAGAGTTGTAAATTGGTTTAACGATAAAGCTTTGAAATGTTCGAGGTCATTCCAAAGCTTCTTCTAAGATATTTTAAATTTAAGTGTAAATTGTTAGTACTGAAAGAGTACAATAACACTACAGAATATAGAGTCCTAGGTAAAGATATATGAAGAAGCAAATATAAAGCTAGGAAAAGGAAAAAAGGAAAAATAATAAATATTCAAGAGTGAAAGCTTAGCTACCGACCTTGAAAACTAAGTTTCGCATACGGATCGCTTTTGCCACGGAAGTCAACGTCAGGCAAGTTGGTTGCCTTCTGTACTGTTACTCTAAGCATTGCTGGTGCTTGTATCGAATTTCATGGACAAGTTACGAAGCAAGCAAAAACCAAGTAAGATTCGCCAACGCCTTGAGCGAAGCTTCTGTGTTCTGCTCCAATTCCGCTGCCACGCCAGTTAGAACACTGTACTCTGCACGGAAACTTTATCCTTGCAAAATAAATACCTAGGCGACCCAAAGGGGCAGTTGAATGAGTGATAGTATGAAAAGAATCTGTCACGCCCGACTCGTCCTGTTTCACGCCATCTCGTGGTTTTCTTATTGTCACGCAGTCTGACATACTTGAAAACCTAGAAGTAAAGGGAAAATGTTCTTGATATTTTCTAAAATAAAAACTCAAAAACCTGTAAAATCTTTTTTTAGGGAAAAACTTGCAAATTTATTCCTAAGATCGCAAGTGTGTGCAATATTGTTAGAGCATTTCAATATCAGTGATGAAGATGATGTTTTATGGGATCCATTTTTTACATGTCGAATGTTAGGTCAAAAATTTAATATAAAGTGTTATACAGACCCCATCTATACCAGAAGATTGTACTACCAAATGCGCAATGTTAGGAAATTTGCACTTTTATTCATTATTATCATAGCTATACTCGAAAAATGTTATGGTTTCAAACATGGAAAAAAACATCAATTTTCAGTTTTTTACTTTTATGTTACCACTGTTTTTATTGCTATGCGTTGATCGGGACAACAGATTAGGCTATAGACTACTGTCAATCAGAGTATGTAAAGGTGCGAACAATTTATTTGATTGACGGTAGTCTGTTGCCTAACAAGCCCCACGCGGCCTCTGGCACCCAGGGTATCTATTGCCCGGTTTCCCTATCGATATCGCGCGGTCGTCTCGACTAGCGAATAAAGTGGTCGCAATCTCGTACCCAGAGCCCTTATTTCTTACAGCGCCGGTTTGCCGAGGAGCATGCGCAGTAAGAAATAAGGGATTAGCAATGGTGGTAGAGTTCCGAGCATGCGCAATAGTTTCCCCATTGTTTGGAAGAAAAAAGCAGTTTCGTAAATTCGTTGTTTTTAATGCAATTGATAAAAAGATGTGAAAATTGGGTTTTGTAGTCCAACTGAGCTTTTTCAGAGAAAAAAGTCCGAAAGGTTTTTTGTGTAATTTCAGGTAACTTGCTGCGTGTTAGCTCGCCTGTATTCACAGTACAGCTGTGGCATAGCTGTACTTTTCAAAGAAAAATGCCAAATTAATATTGAACAAATATAGGATGCGGAAATTAAACCTGATGATATACCTGTAGAATATTCTTATTTCTATAAATATTCTACTCTCGGTACCGAAGCTCTCCGGAATAGAATGTCAGTCAAAATTGCATTATATCTCAAAATTATCTGTATATATAATGTTGTTGAGAAGTGAGCTTCATTTCTACAAAATTTTCATATTCAGTTGTCGAATGGTAGCAAGGGACGTTGTGCATGGTACATTTTTTTATTCCTACCAATAAATGTATTTGGTGATACATGTTTGTGCCATACATGAAGTTGTCGTACTATTAAAGCGTCGTAATCAAGTCTGAAATTTAAGATAACGTAGCTTTATATTTAAGGTATCACAGCACTTAATTTATAAAAACTTCTATCAATATTTATAGTTTTTTTTTTGTTTTTTTTTTTTTGACAAAATAAAAAGGATTTAACATTTGATATTCAGGCCAAATGAAAGAGAAGGAAACTTAGACACCGTCAGTTTGAAAACCGGCGTTTGTATACTGACGTTTTGGCTGTGTTGCTATGATCTTAATAAACAAAAACCTCATGAAGTATCACAATTTAACGACACAAAAATAAATAATAATAGTAAAACTCAAATAAATAAAAGGAAACCAGGTGACCGTAACGAAGTCTTAAAGTATTTCATAAACCATTTCCACGCTCTGCTTCATTTACCACAACAGACGCGAATCCATCTTGCAATATCGGCTTAAAATGGACGCCTTATTTTCTGGGCTTTAAACATGCTCAAACTCGTCGTACTATCGGCGAGTAATCTCAGAGATGTGGATTTTGGGCCTTCTAACAAGAGCGACCCTTACGTAAAGGCCACATTTCGAGGTAAGAGGGTGCTGACTGATACTTTGAAATTCATATGACTAACATCTATAGAACTATTGGATCCGAACTATTGTTATAGCACAACAGCTTTGTATTTTAAGTTGAACTAACCCGATAACACAAAAATCCATAAAACTCAGAAAAACACTAAGATGAAAGTCAGAATGACAAAATTTTACGTTCAACTGATACCAGTGAATACTGTATTTGTTTGATTAAGTTTACTCTAAAACGAGCGATAGAATTTTTTACGGCCCGGAGACTCACATTTTTTACATTTTCAAAAAATATATATAATTAGACTCATATAGTCTTTAGTTTGCCCCAAGAGCAAAAGCTTATTGAAGAGGCTCACTAACGGCTTTTCAAAAACAATTTCAACAATTCTAGTGTAGATAAATAATTGTCGATGATTTATCAAACATTATTTTTTAATATCTTATAGTCAAAACACTTGAAATAGCTATCACGGTCTAGTCTTTTGATTATTCCGCTCGCGGGGTAATTGTTCAGTTATTTCTGTAGTGTTATAACACTTTAGTCTTCACTTTCTTTTTGAAAAAAATGTAAAGCTGAGTAGGTTTGACTAATTTTTTTCATTTCTGTGAAGATCCTTTGCCACTGAACAATAATATATATTTCGGAAAAAAAAAGAAAACAATAAAGTTAACGGAAAGTTTAAAAGCCCTATTTGCATAATGGTTTCAAAATTTATTAAAATACAAAATAATTTTCCTCGCCTGGGTTCATCTGAACGACGCACCCATAATGGATGCTCATCAACACGTCTATTCCATGCATTTACTTCTTACTTTGCGTCCAGCAAACTCGTGAACGACGCACCCATAATGGATGCTCATCAACACGTCCATTTTATGCATTTACTTATTATTTTGCGTCCAGCAAACTCGAGATCTATATCTGAATATTTCATATTTTCGCCTTATGTAATATTTCTGATTAATTCTGTATTTTATAATTGGTTCATATACACTTATTTCAATGATGTTAGTCACCAAAAACCTAGAAAGCTGAGATCACTGAGCATCATGGGAAACTTTTCATATCAAAAAAAGTATATATATGCAAAGCTTTTTTAATACATGCAGCTCGATGATGCTCAGAAGAGGTGAGACTGTAAATGGTAAAAGATTCGCAAGTCCATGAGCAGTTATCGAGCGGTTGAACTTGTAAAATGAATCTACCCATAATCCTTGTCGGCCTCAGCTTTATAGTTTTTCAGGTGACTAACTTTACTGAAATAAGTGTATTTTAATCACAATATTAATCAAAATGAGTAAAATGCACAGGTTTTGGTTGAATAGTTGAATACTATTATAACGCGCATGTGAGACTAATTAAGGCTAAGCAAAGAGAAATCGAAACTGGAGTATTATGCTATGAAGAAAAACAGAGATAACTGTCCATCCTCCCTTTACTACTTTAAAAAGTGCTCCGCCGTCTCTGATAATCAGGTGTATTGATACTAAGTTTATTTTAATTGATGCCAAGTGTTTGTAAAGCTCAGACTATGATCAGGATGGCTAAATCACTAAATCAAACAATGCACATTAGTTAAATGAAGTACTAGTAGTCCAAAATGATTCACATTAAAGCTATTCTCTACTTTCACATCCCCATAATACCTTGCGTCTTTGGGGGGTAACCAATCAAAAAACTGTCCCAAATTGAAATTTTTCTTAATTGAATTTATACTATACCTGCTTTTATCTGTACAATACTGATTATCAGTTTATTCCAAGTTACTTTTGCGTGTACAGACCATCAAGAGTTTTGGTCTTACAGAAAATGTATTGAATTACGAAAAAATGTTTAAAATTTACCTTGAACGTCTTCAAGCTTCTATCTTTTTCTGTTTTTTACTTCTTCATTTTATTTTTGGATACCAAACAAGGTATTGTCAACATTGTCTGATCAGCCTTCAGCAAAATAAGCGGGTTTTTACCCTCTGGTTACCCCCCAAAGAAGCAAAGTATTACGGGGATGTGAAAGTAGAGAATTGCTTGGTACATTTTCATAGGTAATTTGCCATTACGCCGAAAAAAAATGCAAACGAGACCGGAAATGACGTCCATTGATAGTGACAAAATACTTATTCCTTTGAGCACAACCTATTTTACTACTTATAGTACACTCAACAAAATTACTCGACTCTGATTGGTCGGGAGGAGTACAATTATAGCGTTAATTGTACTCCGTAGGAGTACCGAATTAAGTTGCTATGGCAACACGGCCAAAACAATGTCAAAACATTTATTTTCTATCATTTTGTACTTAAAAAACATAAACAAAATTTTAAAGCCGTAAGAACTAATCTTTTTTATGCATTTCAGTTGCGCGATGGACTGAATAGACAAAGGTGAACGGCGTCGATGCGCATTTTTTACTGAAATTTTGTTGAGTGAACTATAAACAAAAAAATCGCACGATCTTCTCGTACAATTTGGAATCAATAGACACTCGTAATGTTTTGAAAGTTCTTTAATTGCACTCGCCTAAAGGCTCGTGCAATTACAAGAACTTTCAAAACATTACTCGTGTCTATTAATTTCCAAATTGTACTCGAGATCGTGCGATTTCCTATACTTACTACTTACAGTTGTTTTTTTTTTTGGCTTGGTTGGAGTGGATCAGATTTAATCCATCATGACTAATACGAGCTGCTGACTTCATTCCAATAAAATCAAGAACTAATTACACTGGTCCAATCTCTTTATTATCGAACAGGAGAAGAGAGAAAGACAGCTTACATCGAAAATAATCTCAACCCTGTGTGGAAAGAAGAAAATGTAAGATCGTAAAACAAGAGTTAGAGACATTATTCATCACCATTTGGTCGGAGTACTTTTATAGACCCCTTAAAGCACGTCGGAACGCAGATTAATTTGGAGGACACAACAATAGATTTCCAATTCTCAGGAGACTCAAATTCTTTTGTTTTGTCCTCCAAATTGAGCTGCTTTGACGTCACATGCAAGGAGTATATTACCGACATAATAAAGATTGACTGATCCCGAACTCCCATAAGGCATGACTGTCTTTTTGTGGACCCAATTATTAATAAATACTAGTAGTTGCTGCTTTCAGTCGACTACTTCTACTATACGGCGGCCATCTTGGATCGCAAGGCATTATGAAACGTCCATAATGTGATACCTGACAAGTTGTCTATGCATTACTAATCTCCCCTTCAATGGTATTAAGAACCCATGTATGCCCCCACCCCTCCCCCTACACGGTCCCTTACACGAATAAAACAATACAGGCTTATCGTCCTTGTTTCAAATTTATTTTAGAATAACGTCTTGGAATGGGACGTCAGTGGACAAGCTCTTTCTTCCAGTGATGAGGTTGATGTCAAAGTGAAAGACTGGGAAAAAATCTTTCAAAGAAAGTAAGTTAACATGCGTGCTGGAATGGCGGCGCTCAATCTAGTTATCCTACTTTTTGGGGGAGGGGGGTGGAGAGGTAATGATATTTTCTAAAGAAAGAAAAAAAAAAAAAAAAAATCTACCCTCGGTGTTATAGAAAAATTGTCTCTGATACACCGAATCAAAATATGGCGACCAATTTGAATAACTATTGCACTGCACTGACTAGCGGCTGACTATGTATCACTATATTTCACAGCTGAAATTTCAGTTTACCAATCAGACTGCGCATTATCGATTATGATGTACTGATTTGTTTGACAGAATTCTTGGTCAAGTAACGATATCATTGGGAGAACTACTGAAGACTAAAGATTACACATTGGAACGTACCTATCCACTTCTAGACAAATATGACAGAGCTACCACAGTGAGTAACATTTACCGGTTTTCCTCTTCGTAAAAAGCTATATCTAAATTTAATCTGGCTTAAAAGTCATAAGCCAGTGGTGTGGGAGACTGTAGGAATGAATGTATTCTATGATCATGAACATTAACGTAGCATTTCTGGAACGCGAAAAGGACAAATGTTAGATCGAGTGGATTTCGCCTAGGGACAGGAGAATTAATAGTAGTCAGTTTACAAACATACATAGCTTTTGGGTGGGGCTGGAAAGCTGTTTAAGAGTTGCCTGCTTTAACCAATCATGTACGCACCTGATGTAGTGAGCATCCATTGTTCTTTCATGACGTGGATGACAGCTTTGACCACTCATCACCTAGTCCACATATCGCATTCAACAAAGTGGGATCAGACCACACGACCCTTTATACATTCATAATCATCTATGATTACCTAAAATGAATAATAGAGAAGAGGTTATTATCCATCATGTCATATACCCTTAAAAGCTAACGTTCAAGAATTAAAACGCGCATTGATCGAGCAACAGAATCCTCGAGATATAGAAGGGATCGGGTATATGATAATTGTCATAAAAGCATGAGAAAGCTATGCTGAAGAGTATGTTTTTAGTCCCTTCCGCCTCTCTCTGGTTTTGTACATTTTCATTGCATAGCGTGAACAAAAACGTGGTGTAACAATTCATTCATACTTTTGCTGAAGTTCTATATTGTCTGTTGCGCAGTCCAAGATAGTTCTGAGGCTACAGTACAAACCTTCTAAAGTCGAGTTAGAAACACAGCAGTATGAACTACAATACATGAATGAAGAATCCGAGGATGAAGAGGCGGAAAAGGATGAAGAACAAGGAGTTACAGCACAAAGAAAAAGGTACGAGAAAGACAGATACCGAATTCAAGTATGAGAAATTTACTGCTGCATGTATATGTGCTATTCTTGGGGTGCAACCACATGGTTCAAAATCCCTTGAAATATAAATAACATTAAAACAGCCCCCATGTTGGTTGATCTAACAAGATATCTAAATGAGGAATGCTTTGTTATCGTCAACCAACATGGCGGCTATGAAGCAGCATGCACGCCAAGAATATAGGAACATGGGCCGTATTTTATCAGGATCCCGGATTGAGAGCCTGAATGTCTGAGTAAAAGTAAATAAAATTGTTGTTTTTTAGATTATCATTTTGGGTTTTTTTATTTTTTATTGTTAATCTCTATGAATGGGTTGCAAGCATTCTAAAGAGACTCAAAAGAGCCGGAACGTCATGGTGGTCATGTTGGTGGCATTTAATACCACAACACGTCCCCAACGACGTGTCGTGCAATCACATAATAATTATACCGTAAAATTGTTTCCATCGTAAAGTCTAGATGCACTTGTTCAATATGTACCTTTAATATTTTCTCCTTACAGCAGGAAGAGGAGAAGGAGAACCCTAAGAAAGGGACGAAGAGAGTGGTCAACGAAAGTACAGCACTACAAAATTCGTGTAACGATCCACGAAGGACGCCAGCTTCCTGGAGTAAACATTTCTCCAATTACGAGAATAACGGTCAAAAACCAGAAACAGCAAACAAGAGAGAAAAACTCTACAAATAATCCTGTCTTCAATCAGGTCAGCGGTAATATCTTATCAATCTCATTATCATAATATAATGGCGGGAAGAAAATGCCTGTCATGCGCATGATCAAATAATTCAAGTTTCTGTGTCCTTGTCTTCTGAGCGCGCGTTCCTCTTGGCCTTGACCAATCCAATAGAGCTTTTAAATTGAGGTGTATTTTGGGGTCCAACCCTACTCGCAAAAGCCACTAAAATAAAGCAAAAACTCTTCTCAGTGATCAAATCCCTACCTGAAGCAATTGAAGCAAAAGTAAAAAAAATCTTTAAAGAACTGCTTTACGTTTTGGACGTGCAAGTTATTTTTCCATACGATTGACGTCACACTAAAAGTTGATTGGGCAATATATCGCAGTAAAAAGTCGATAAAATAATTAAGCCGTTGGAAATAAGCCACTTAAAGTCTTTCGCATTTAATCATTCAGACCTGTAAAAATGCATATTTATTAACTATATTAACCGAAAATCGATTTTTTTTTTGACAGACCTTTACCTTCAACTTCCATACTTCAGAGGCCGAACTGTTTGATAACTTGCTCGTGTTGGAGGTACTTGATTTTACGAGCGGAGTTTTCCGTTTTGCATATTAAAGAATGTGACACCTTGTGTTTATTACCAACTCTTTTTTTTTTTTTTTTTTGTTCTAGGTGTTCGACTCAAAGAACTTTATAGTTTCGAACAGACTTCTGGGATTTTTTGAGGTATCGGTGTTATTTTAGGTCTCTCTTTCCTTCTTTGTTTCATTAATTGATTCATTCATTTTGCAATATCTTTTTCAATATATATTTTTCTTTTTACTTTTTAGAGTGATATTGGTGCAATTTATGAGTTTCCAGGTAATGAACACTACCTTCCCTTCGTAGTAGCTCATTATTATTATCAACTGATCTGTACTAATACAAATTTTATACTGTAGAACACGCGTTTATAAGAAAATGGATCCTGTTGACGGGAACAGGGGAAAAACTAGAAGATGATAGCGAGGTAAACCGTTTTTACTTTCCTTTTTCCATTGAGAGTAACCTATCCCCTCTTCGAGGTACAATTTCTATGGAATTGGAGTCCTTTCGTTGCCCTGTTAAGGGATTAAATACAATGTCCTGCAAAATCCTAGACCAAGGGACAAATTTTGAAAAATATTGTTGGTCCTTTTTTTTCCATTCCCAGTGACCTTGATCGCAACGGTCTCTGCACAGTACCTACATTCAATTTAAGCTAAGAAATGGAAGCAAATCCCAGTTCCAGCTTAAACCTTCAAGTCCTTCCTCTTATTTTTCATTTTCTATAAAGTCGACCATTTCCTTTTGTTTTTTTCATAAATTTTTGTAAAATAATCAATGTGTTATTTCAATATATATTTTTTGATTCACTTGTAGACCAAACAGTCAAGAGAGCGAGGAAGAGACGGAGAAACAGCGGTAAAATAGCATTTCAGTCCCACTTACTTAGCCTAAAACAGAAAGTGACGAAAACTCAAAAGGAGTATTGGATGAATTACACTCATAGTTCAATTTTTTAATTTTTTTTACTCGATTCAAATAGGCAGTTTTCTGAATTTTTCAAACTCAAACTAATTCAACAAAACAAAGATGGCATTTCTTGTTTTATTACCGATAGAGCAGTGCAAAAATTGTGTTTTAGCTTTGTTTTTAAGCCTTCGAAAACGTGAATTCTCCCAACTAGTAAAATAAAAAATGCTTTTCCAAAACGGAGTGGCTATTCTTACGTCACCTTTTCTCGTGAACTCTGTATTCTCTTCAAACCTAATAACGATATTTTGTTTAGACCAGTTAGGCGATTCATGTCAGTGATGTTACGAGCAACTCACTTTCGCGACACTTAGAATTTCTTTCGTGTAGTCTGAGGTCATTGTTACGGCGGGAAATGCCACGCATTATAGAATTTCTGACGACTCCCGTACGAATAACAATCGCGATTGTTATTCGTACGGGAGTCTGTTCAGCGAATATTCACCAACATTTTTCACTTATAATTCACTTATAATTAACATTGTACATGTTTATCTGCATGTCTCGGAGCAGTCACTGTACATGTCACTTGATTGAATTCCCATATTCGCTAAACCGACTCCCGTACGAATAACAATCGCGAATAATTCGTACGGGAGTCGCCATAAATTTTATTGCGTGACATTTCCCGCCGTGACACTGACGTCAGACTACACGATGTCGCGAAAGTGAGTTGCTAGCTACGGAGTAAAGACTCGTCAAACAAGTTTGAATCAAAATTGCATCACTGACATGAATCGCCTAACTGGTCTAAAAAGATATCTTTATTAGGTTGGAAAAGAATACAGAGTTCCTGAAAAAATCGACGAAATTTTTGACTCCCGTACGAATAGCAAGTCGCCGTGCGGGTGACGTACGACGGGCGTACGAATGGGCACTCCGTTTCCAAAAACGCGCGAAATGTTTCAGACATTGGGAAGACGATTCAATGAAACTAGTTTTCAAAACTTATAGATGTTTGGAATACTTATTAGTGAATAATGGCAAAAGTTTAAATAGAATTATTTCGATAGTCGAATAGTTTAATGACTAAAAATCAGGAAAAAACTATGGAAGATCTTAACATCACAAGATGATTCTTCAAGTAAGTATATATCTTGGTTGACTCCGCAGTGTCTTATTAAATGAGTTTATCGTCGTCCGAATTCGATCCCAAAATTTCAAAGCAAGACTAAAGTTATCGTACTCAAAGCTAAGAGTGATGCCTCAATGTACTCTTTGACTTTCTTATGAAGTATTTTAGCATTGATTTTTCTAGCATCTCGATCTTCCATGGCTGGAAAATCCCCTTGCTGAGATTTCGCTAATCTTGTCTTCATCGCCGAGCACATATTTTTGCTTACATATCTGTGAATTGTGTTTTTTTTTTTTTAGATAAAAAAATTTACATATATGTAATGATTCTTACTTACATTTTACACTTTTGAGCGTTTCAGTTCAAATTTCCCCTTATTTTTGCTCGAAAATATTTTTTCGTTGCTTTGTTAAGCTTGGCGGCTTTGCACACGACTTTGTGTTTCAGACATTCGCTTCGAGTTGTAACCAATCAGAGCTCGCTATAATTCATAGTATTACGTCACTGTGTAACAAAAAAGCTTTTAAACCGCAATAAGACTTATATACTTTTTCCAGGGTAAATGGAAATTTCAACCCATTGTTTCTTAACTCTTAGGGATATTTGAAGGTGACAGCAATGGTTTTAGGACCTGGTGACGAGTCTCCAGTAAGTAACGCAACTCTCTTCTTAGATTGCGTGACACGTCTTTTCTCATCTTTGATTCTATTCATTCAAAATATAAAGAAAAAAAAGAAGAAAAAATAATTTAAAAAATTCTGTTCTTTTTGTAGTATGTACCACAGCAAGATAATGAAGAAGAAGAAGACATTGAATCGTGAGGAGAAGTTTTGCAATAGATAGTAACCTGTGACAAGATATTCTTAGATACCATATTGAAGTTTGTATATTTTCATGCTTCTTTAATTCTATTTCGTTCTTTTAGGAATTGTCTTATGCCTGTTGGTCTCGTTAGACAACCAGCTAAATTCTTACTCAAAGTTTATCAAGCTGAAGATCTACCAAGAAGTAAGTTGACCCACCCTAGTAAACATGATGGTAATAATAATGATCGATGATACATGATGATAAGGCAAGCTGGTGATGGGTGCTGCTGCTGATGATGATAATGATGGTGTTGCATGTTGATGATGATGATGATATCTGGATGATAATGATACACGTAATGAATCTAATACTTTCTATGGGTATTTTCAGTGGACACAGGTTTAGGAAGAAGTATTCTACGTTGGTTTTTACCTGGTGGCAACAAAGAGGTGACAAACCTATATTCACATCGCAATATTTCATTCATGATCTGTATTAGTGAATCAAGGGTGGTGTAGCATGCAATAGTTCAGTTACATTTTTACTTCTGCATGTGGTTCCGTGTTGGATTCTTAGAATTTTGGCATGTCAAGAACAGAATTTGCGCTTTTCCCTTGATTTCTCTTTCTCTTCCTGCGCAAAACCTTACTTGACGATAAATTCCAATCTCGTGAGTTTATACCATGCCCAGGGGTTATTCCGGGCTATCGATAGAAAAATCCATGTTTTTTTAAAAATCCCTTTTTTTAATTTTTAATTTTTTTCACTCCTCAGAGTGCAGACGAGAAGGCAAAACTGGTTGACCCGTTCATGGTTTTTGGTTTCTGCGGAAAAAAGGTAAGAAAAACTAGGCGGTGTTAAACATCTTGTCTCAACACACTCTCTTAAGGGTGATGCACAGCCAAGATAAAATTATTATTTCTTTCCACCTAAGGTTTCAACTACGACAAAATTTCGGCAGAATAACCCTACATACAACGAACTGCTTACATTGCCAGTGATGGTAAGTGAATAAATCTAGTGTTTGGACGCAATGTTCACCCATCTCAGACCTCCATAGGGAAGCATGGGTGGCGTATCACTGCTAATGTGCAGCTTCTCAACAATGAGACTCGGGTTCAAGCCCTGGCGGTCTCGGTGCCCGAGTGAGTCGAGTTGCTTGTTGCTTAATTCTCTTTTGTGCTTCGAGGGTTTTTCTTCTGGGTTCTCCGGTTTTTTCTCCCTCCACCGTCTACCCAGGAGCGGTAAACGCATTAGATTAAATTTGGATAAACTTAGAAAAATCAATTTTTTTGGAGTACTTCATTTAGTTGTTGGCTAACGGTAGATTATTTTATTATTTGAAGCTGCCATCGATGTGTGAAAAAATCAAGCTACGCTTCTTTGACTGGTAAACAAAAAAATTGATTTGTTTAGTTATTTTTTTGATCAGTTTGGCTTGTCTTGAATTGAGTTCTTCACGGTTTTAATTTTCTTTAGGGATCGAGGGCGAACACCTGAGACCATCGCTACTTCCTCGCTTTCACTCTCACAAATATCTGGACAAGACAATGGATCAGGTAATCAGTTCTCTTCTCTTCTCTTCTCTTCTCTTCTCTTCTCTTCTCTTCTCTTCCCACTCTCCTTTTCTTTGTTGTCTCTCGTTTTGTCTTGCCTTGTTTCTCATCTCTTTTCCTTTCTCTTTTCCTTTCTCTTCCTCGCTTCTTTCTAACAGTAATACCAAATCCCGATAAATAACTGTGTGTTTTTCCTGCCCTTAGGTTTCTATCCACAATTTGGTCCCTGCTTTGTTAATTTCTATGGCTCTCAGAGGGAATTCTCATTGATTTCCAGTGAGAACGAGGATTTAGACAAAGGAATTGTAAGTAATATTTGATTTTATCTCTGCACTATCTATATATCACCATCATTTGCTGTAGTTTGGTGTCATTGTTTGCCTTGTAGAGTAAAAGCTTTTTTCAATAATAAACTCGTCACCATCTATCACTGACCATCCCAGTCACCCTCTATCACCATCATTTACTATGATTTGCTGTCATTCTTCGTCTTGTAGGGTGAAGATTTTTCGATCATATTCTCGTCCTCATTTGCATCAATCTCTCACCATCATTTACTATAATTTCCCCCATTGTGTGTGTTATAGGGTGAAGGTGCAGCGTATCGTGGTAGAGTATTGGTTGAACTCACTACAGAACAGGCTGATCCTGCATGTGAACCATCGACCAGCAAGTTGCACGATGAAGACAAAATCAAGATCCAGGTAACAAAGACAGCAAAGAAGCACAATATATTACTATTACTACTCAAATGCGCACGCATTCCTCATTCCTCCCCCGCCCATGCAAAATTATTCCAAATTCCTAGCTCGCCAGTAACTTTTCTTTATAATTTCCTTCTGTTTACAGCCTTTCTTGAAACAAGATCACTTCAAGCTATTTGCGTGCTTTAAAGATGCTGCCATGATAAGTAGAACCGATGAAGTGATAGAGTTCGAAGTCAGTATCGGTAAGTCTGTTTTTTTGATGGCCATGAATTGTTGTAAACATAAAAATGCAGAGCTACTTGTGTTTGTATAGCGTAAAATTGGATTAAGGTGACTGCCTACTTTTGGAAATTGATTTAAGCTTTTCTTAAAACTTCGATTTTCCGAATTGAAATTTAATGCTGATTCCAAATCTGGAAAGAAAAATAGGGTGTCCCGAGCTCGTTTTCGAGATAATCAGCATTTAATGGAAGCCTACGCACGAGCTTTTGGAGTAAAAATTGCGCCACCGGAAGTGATTAGAAAAAAAATTAAGATGAATAAGATAATAGTTATTTGCAGACTATATGATTGCACGAACGAAGGCTAGTCAATCCTTCCACAATAATACATGGATATTTTCGACAAAAAGACAGAGAGATAAATTGATTTGTCATATTTTGTAGTTTCGGTGCTCTTAAAAAATCTCATAAAGTCGAACAAAAATCCCTACAAAAATCTATTTTTTCACGTGTTCCTGATTTAAACTTTTCCTAAAATCTTGATATAACCTTGATTTTTAGGAGTTTTTTCGAATGAGCTATCAAAAAATATAGAGTCCCGTGCAAAATTTGAGGGTTTTGCCCTGTTGAAGCTCAAAACGCGTATGGTTCTTCAATAAAATCTTGTAGATTTTTCAGCGGTTTTTGAGCGCGCGCACATCGTGGGCTCAAATCGAACGTTCAAAAGTAGGCAGCCACCTTAAGGTAAATTTCGAATAACCAGAAAATCGAATACTTCAGGTTTCATGTGGTCCAGATGACTACGTATAACGATAGTCCCCTCTTTCCAAACAGCTTCATCCTGTATGGGAGGGACGTGAAAAATACGAAGGACTAAAAGAAATCCCTGGCAATGACTTCAGCTGACTTCCCTCAGTGTCGTGATAGGTTTGGCAATTTTAAGAGGGTTTTAAATTGGTATTGAATGTGCCTCGAAGGGGACTCTGTTTTCTATGGTGGAGTAACGGTCCGTGGGCAAAATCTCAAACATCGAATTCTTATCGTTCCAGGGAATTTTGGTAACACGTTAGATGAGACAGCGGTTTCTTGTAACACTCCCCCGACAAACCCTGTCTATGATGGCTGTCATTATCACTACCTACCATGGAGACACTACAAACCTTGCATCTGTCTAGACTGTCGTTGGGAGAACATAGCCTTTAGGATCGAACCCCTGAACATTATCAACAGATTGTGTGAAAAACTGGTATGTTGTTTATTTTCGTTGATTTTGTTAATATGATGAAAATAAGTAAATGATTATGATAAAAAGTAGAATTAGAATGCTCCACGTTCTTCTTTTTTATAACTACCTTCAGAGTCCTACCAAACCCAGAATTTGAAAGGGCCTCAGTATACGTTGCGTAGGGAAAAAAAAAAGGTGTTAGGTTTTGCAGAAAGAGGAAAACCGGAGAGCCCAGACAAAAACCCTTGAATCAAGAGAGACCAAGAATCAAACCCGTGCCGTGGAGCATGTAGAAATGCAAAGATATTAAACTATTTTTTCAAAATGAATAACAGGAAATCTTGGTGAACCAAGTCAAGGTGAAGTTTGAAAAGATTCTTGAAAATGACGTTTTGGCTGGTGTCGCATTACTGAAGTCATGTTTTCAGGAAATAATAGAGATGTGCAGGTAATTGTATTTTCAGCTCAAAACGTTTTAGTGAAATAAAAATAAACCATTTTTAGCTTGTAGGCAAGGGGTCGTCTTACGCGGCAGCCATGTTGGTTCGAACAATATATTCCACCACGCGTAGCCTTGAATTCAAGTGCCTGAGTATAAATTTTTTGCGGGTTAAACAAAGATTTTAATTTATTCTCATGAGAACAAACATGCACTGCGTGATAAATTAAGGTTCCATGTTTTTCCATTTCAGACCACGTGTCATTATCCAGAGTATCATTTCCTTGTTTTGCATGAGAAGACACATAAATTTACACACAACTGAAACAAAGAATCTTATTTTCAAGAGAGTGACACGTGGTCTGATGAAGGTTCTTCGATTCTAAGACAAAATTTGATCTCTTTTCCAGCGACACCGAGTTCCTAGAAGCCCCTGGAGTCAAAAACAGTCTTGATTATAAAATACAGAAGCTACGGAAAGAAGAGTTTGTAAGTAACTAAACACTGCAATTTATGAATCCTATGTAACTAATTTAACAATCAATTTTATATTTGTTGTTTTGTCTTCCTTTATAGCAATATATCGTTGAAGATGCCAAAAATGAAGAGGAGAAATTGGACTTGGAGGGAGGTCAGGTGAACCTGAACGAAACCATGGAGAAGATGGAAGGAGTTCTACAACGCTTGAAAAACCTGGCAATAGAGGTATGAAAAAGGATACATATTCATAAAGTGTTAATGCACTTATCATTGTTAACCACCAGACCTCTAGAGGTGACTCCTAGGCTTTTCCAGGTTCTTTAGTCTTGTCTCTCAAATCCTGACAATGAGATGAGGATTTTAGGGAAAATATCAAAGTCCCTAACTCCTAACTATGGCGGATTTAGGGGGGGGGGGGGCTCATTGGGTGCAAATGAACCCCCCCCCCCCCCCCCCCCACCGGCTGGTACCTTCGATTTTTATATATATTTTTAAATAAATAAAAGTATGTTACTAACTCATGAGATTTAATATGAAATGTGACTGGTGGATAGGTTATCCTTATCAGGAGCGCCCCTAGGCCAGTGATGTGCCTTATGGGAAAAATGATGATACAAGAGAACATTATTGTTGTGCCGAGATTTGCAAAAATGAACCCCCCCTCTTAAAGTCCTGGATCCGCCACTGCCTAAGCAGCAGTTCTTTATTATTGGATTGGTACATAAATTGATTCTTATTAAGGAAAAATTGAAAAAAATAGCGATACCTTATCTCCGCGAAGGTTATTGGCATATTTGACATATTGTGACATCATGGCCGCCATTTTGGTTTACTTTGACAAAATATATATTTGCTCTTGATGCCTTTTGTCATGTCAACCAACATGGCGGCCACGTCTTTTGTCCATTTGTTCTCATTGGAAGGAATGCATACCAGTAATCATTAAACGAGGGACATAATTTCCGTGCATTCCATTTATTACTAATTCATATTACTATTTTCGACTATATATAATTCATTTGATGTTTTCAGCCTCAGATTAGTATGCCTGACGTCATCATCTGGATGCTTTGTGGTGAGAAAAGAGTAGCCTACCACAGGATACCAATACAAGATGTTTTGTACTCGACTAACGAAGAAGCCTGTGGCAAATATTGTGGAAAAACAGTAGAACTCTTAATGAAGGTATATATTAGATGATTTGTTTTTATTTATTGAATAAATAGCTGCATCGCCATCCGAAGCTGAGGATTTTTATATCAAGGGGACATCTAGGGGACGGGAATAGTTGAGAGAATGTGACGTCATGGCTGCCATGCTGGAAGACATTGACAAAACATTGCCTTCTAAAATCCCCATACAGGCATCCTTCACTTATATTATTACTATTTTGTTTTCAGTATCCTGGGAATCAAGCGACTGGTGATAGGGAGCATCAGCATATCCCGGCTATGGTTCGCGTTGAATTATGGGTAGGCCTTAGAGAACATCAGCATGTATGGAGTACACGTGAAGATCAGGAGGGGAATTCGAAGTTTAAAGTGTACGCAGAGACTGTAAGTATAAGCAATACATCCCAATCATTTATGAGTATGGCAGATATTAGTCACGTGAGGAGTCACGTGACTCTTTATAGTACGCTGATGTAATAATTTGATATTCCGATTGTTTCAGTACGAGAATGAGACAAGAGGAGTCCTGGGGTGGAGTAAGCCAGGAATTGGGCTTCGACCTCATTACTCCAATGCAAGTGGTGACGTAAGTGTTATAAACTCTTTTCAGGATTGTTGCAATTAGTATCATTATTAATAATTAGGTTAGTAGCCCAAATCAAAGGCTTATTTTAGAAATGCATCCATTTAGTTGCTTATGGCTTTTCTGTTATTTATGTTTTCACTTCATCCCCCCCTCTCTCTTGCATATGCGTTACTTAAACGTAATGACATTTAGCTAATTATTCCAACTGCTCCCAAACAATCAACAGATGGAATTACATAAAGACATGTTTGTCGAACCAAAAAGCTGGCGGCTAAGTGGAGAATGGAAACCAATTCTCGAAAAGAGGTGAGTTCCTATTATTTACAATTAGAAGTAAGGATTTTGGTAAAGGGGGGGGGGGGGGGGGGGGATCGAAGCGAGCGGTTTGGCTTGTAACAAGAAGGACGCGCGCTGAGTCATAAGTGACTGTTTTAGGGAACGCCTTTTTTCAATATGGTGAAAAGCTTGGCAAACTCTGAAAAACAGACTGAAAACCAAAATAAATGTGACCCGATTAAATTTTGAAAATTTGTAAAACGAAAAAGACAAATGGCGTCATAAAAGAGCACCATGATTTTGCGTGCGTCTTACTCTTCACCAGTTTTCCGCGCACAACACCAGGAAGGCCAATATTTCACTTGATTCAAATATCGATATTTCTAATTTATTATCTTTGTTTGGTTGGTTAGCGTACTTTATGGTCGTGATTATGGTCTGACAATCTTTACAGAAAAAATCTACGAGAGCCAAAGTAGAAATCTTTTGGGTGGAGGATGGAATACCAAATCGCACTGGACTGAGGCGGTAATGCTTAGAAAACTCAAATCAAAGCTGAGAACCCTTTGTTTCAGGGCCTGGATGGATAAGCATAACAGTCAATGGACTACTTCGACGATGCGGCGACCATCTTGAATCGCAAGGCATTATGGGTCGCCCAGGGGGACAAGCAAAACGAAGATGCTGAAATGATGATCCCACGATATTTGAGAAATTTCCTCAGTTGTGGAACTATTCATTTATTTTAATTCATCTCTTGTCAAATTGTCTTGTCGTTTTGAGCCGTAAATGTCAATCGACGCCATTATTGTAACAAAGCTTCGTATATTTGTCCCTTAGATGATCCATAATGCCTTGTGATTCAAGATGGCAGCCGGATCGTCAAAGTAGTCCATTTACCACAGGCAGTCCAGCACCTATTGTACACTGAATACTATATTATTTTTTGATTGACAGGATGGGGAACCATCAGATAGTCCCGCAGATTTCCCTCGTCCCGAGGGATGGCAATGGATATCTAAAGAATGGACTGTTGATTTAGATCGAGCTGTTGATGAAGAAGGTTGGGAGTACAGCGAGACTGGCGCAAACTTCGTCAAGGCGGTCAAACCACTGCACATGACGCGAAGGCGTCGATGGATTTGTACACGGGAACTTGTTGATCCTGGTGCTGCAAGAAAACAGGTAGACAATTGCAATATATTCTTAGCTTCTTGAGCAGTTTTCGTGGTGGTGGGAAATAGAGAAGCTGGCATGCCGTAGAGCAGAGCATTTTACTTTTTGGTGTTGTGACGACATTTTACAAGGTCGCTATAAATAGACATCATTTCCGGTCTCGTTTGGAATTTTCTACCAGCTGTCGAATGCCAAGTGTATGGATGGATGATATCGCACGGGGGCCTGGGGGCAGTGTTTGCTTTTTAGAAGGCTGGTAATGAGAGTTATGAAATTTATTCAGCTAAATGATAATAAGACGAATAATGTAAAAGCATTTTAAGCATTGAGAAAAGTATTCAGAATCACTGAACTGAAAATGTCATAATGTAATAAGAACCGGTTTATCAAACTGACAATTCTGATTTCTTTAGGAAAAGTTGAGAAAGCTTGCCGAGGAAGGCTGGGAGTACAGTTTGACGTTTGTGAAAAGCAAATTCCACGTGAAACCAAGAGCAAGTGATTTAGTGAGAAGAAAACGCTTGCTTCGAGAACTGGTTCACGAAAAAGATCCCACCCTTAAGAAGGCTGAACTACCCCCAAAACTGATGATAAAAATCAAAACATCAAAATCTGTAAGTAAATCTATGCTAATACTTCTTATGCTTACCGAGCAGGGATCCATGGAGACAGGGGAGCTGGATTTCATAGATTTAGGAAGGAAAGAAATTGTATTAGGGGAGGGGAGGGGAGGGGGAGAGGAATTATTTAGCGGGAAGTGACCCTCCGATAGGTAACTCTGGCTACCCTATGGTAAGTCATTTTTGATCATGGCCAGCTTTGTCGAACATTTGCGAGAGTACATAAATTTGTATGGGGGAGGGGAGATAGAGATGAATTATAGACATCCCTAGTAATTACCCTGGTGATTCTATTTGATGCCTTATTTCGTTAAGAAGAAAACCAAGACAAAAGAGAAAAGCAAAGAATCAGAGAAACTCCTCGACGATGAAGAACGAGAAGGTCACATAACTGTAATACCCCGGATGTTCATCGTATACAATAGTAAGTGACGTCATTTGCTGTGAGGAGCCGCCATGACGAACAGCAACACTAATCCTGACGTTCCATTGGGTGGGATCCCTGTGTAATTAATATGCTCCCTAAAATGATCGATTTCTTGTGGTTTTGGATAAAGATGACATCTTACAGCGAAGGCCAAAGAATGTTGGCAAAAAGATTAGGTTGACTTGTTCACGTAAAAAATACTCTTAGTTCAATTACTTAACATTCTCGTTTCTAAAGTCTGTCGCTATTGGCAGTTAGCAAAGACTATGCAAGTATGGCTTTAAAAGATTGACTTTACGTTAATAAATTCATATAGTAATAAATTTATACTTTCTAGGGGGAACCTCAATTGGTTATTATTACTTAGATAAAGATATCATTTTTTTCTACAGAACCTCACAAGTACCAACTTTGGGTCTACATCTACCAAGCACGTGACCTGCTTGCCTTGGATGACAGTGGAATGAGCGGTACGTATTTCATAGAGCTTTTAAGTTGTGACGTATTTACGGATCCAACTGCTCACAGCTCAAAGGCCTGTGCAAATGAGTCTTCAGTCATAAAACACAGAGGTTTTTTTGTTTTTTTTTTGTTTGTTTATTTGTTGTTGTTGTTGTTTTCTTTTTTTAATTTTCTTTTTCTTTTTTCTTTTTTTAACCTGTCGCAACTTTTGTATCAATCAGCTGGTAGCAATGCTAAAAACAAGTGTCTGAGACAAAAACGGAGTACTCAGACCCCCTTCCCCCAATAAGGGAACCCAGAAGTGACCGTCAGTGTGTTACATCTTTTCACGCAGATCCTTACGTTCGTGTTGCCTTTGGCAACCAAAGTCAGATGACAGAATGGAAGCGTCAGACCACTAGTCCAACGTGGGATGAAACACTGATCTTCTCCCAGGTTGAGATATTCGAAAAAGTAGAAGATGTTGTTGGTAATTCTCCCAAGATCATCATGGAAGTGTTTGACTGGGACCCTGTAAGTCACACAATTTCTTGGCTTCACTTGACCTCATTTCCTGTCTCTTGCAGAATTCTTTCTGGCTGACAGCACCACGAACAGCCTCCTATTCAAGTGCATGAGAATAACTTTATGCAGTTTAAAAAAAGGTTCTCATCTCATGAGAATAAACATGGCTGCCCCTTTTAGCTTGAGTAAAACCCATTGTTTGACCACCATTTGGAACAGAAAAAATGAGATTCAAATGCTTTTTAGGGACTGGTCATTATTTATAAACATACCGTCATCATCTTTCTGATTTTGTACGAAATATTTCGTAGGGCAAGCACGATTTTATTGGTCGCTGTATGATGCAACCGCTGGTCCAAACCAGATCTGGTGCGACGCCTCCTGTCCTGCAGTGGGTTGGTCTTCAGAACGGAAAGAAAAATGCAGGACAAGTGTTGGCTGCCGCTGAACTATTTCTGGTAAGGTTGTCCCCATCGGTTCTCCTATTCCCGACTAGGTGTCATCCCTTAAATGCCATTTCTTTGTTTGACGGTTGCGCATGAGAATACATATAAACATGGATACAACTTAAACAAAGAATCTCAGTATTCTCAAGGGAATGACACGTGGTCAAGACGATCTATTTACTCATCATATACTACAAAATCGACCGACCAATGTCCTCACAATATCCGACCAACAACGACTACTGATTGACTTATGACTTAACACTGTTAACACTGTCTATTGTTTTGCTAAAGAACGAAGGTGAGAAGCTACCAGCTAGTCCTACTCCTAAGAAAACAGATTCAACGAAGGCTCATCCAGTTCTTCCTGTACGGGACCTCGTACGACCTGAGCTGCAAACAGTGGCTGTAGAGGTAGGGTTACGGTTATGGGTTCAAAACCACAGGATTCCCTTACTCGAGTCTAATGTCCGTATCAGAAGTGTCAGAGATTGATGTTTAAATAGTTAATGACATCTGCAGTTAAACTCATAAATGACTCCTAATATTTTCCAGATACTGTGCTGGGGCGTTCGTAATATGAAGAAATACAAATACAGTAAAGTCAATGCGCCAAACGTCGAGTTCGAATGGGGAGAACAAGTCTTCAAGTCAGAAATGGAGAATCTCAAGAAATACCCCAACTTTTCCAAGCCAAACCTGACAAGAAAACTCGTGGTGAGTACTTCGTGTGCACACGAAGTAATCTAAGGGATGTACGAGCACCCGATAAAGTTCCCCTAGATCCGCGCCTGTTTTTTAATACTCATTCTCGATCAGTTTTCATCAAAACTGTAAAAATTGTAAGTATAATCCAGCTGAGTTGACTCCGTTCCCCGAAAAGGATTATGGGTCAACTGATTATTTTTGGTTAGCATTTTCCTAGCGGGGGCTGAGTACAATGTAGATTTCTCGTGTTGAATGAACTAGAATGCCACCATGAGTTCAACTAGTAGCATGTGCCGTAAATTTGAAGCAAAAAATCCTATTTCTTGAGTTGTTTTGGCAGAATCATGGGAAATGCTAATCAAAATATAATGTTGAATCCTCAATTCTGATTGGTTGATCTTGAGTTTGTTCTGAAGGTCAACTTAGCTGGATTATTTATGTGCTTAGAACAATGTGAAGCTCTTCAGAAGTTAATAATGTATCATTTTGTTTTAAATTTGATGTGAGGTAAATGTTTTGTTTAGTGTCTGCCAGTTGAACCATTCACTCCTGCCTTAAATATACGTGTCTACGATAACCGCATGTTTAACAACAAACCATTAGTTGGTATTCAATCTATCTCATCGCTGACGAAATATTACTCTGAGAAGAGACCAATGTTGAGAAGAGGACCAACTATGGATGAACCAGGTACGAAGATGTCAATCAAATAAGACAATTTTTTATGGAGATTTTGAACTACAATGATTAATGAACTCAAAGCCTGTTCTCATTGGTTCGCTAACTCAGTATATAGACTGTATAGTATATATACCCCTTGCATGTGATGTCAAAGCAACTCAATTTGTAGGACAAAACAAAAGAATTTCAATCTCATGAGAATTAGAAACCTATTGTTATGTCCTCCAAATTGAGCTGCATTCCGACGTACTGCAAGGGGCAATATTAGACAATATTAATAATAATTGATATTTATCTGCGGATTATGGCACAGATGGGCCGCTGACACCATCACCAGTGAAGCCAGTGAGACATAGAGAAGTTCACAAAAAGGTAAGATAAAATACAATAATAGAGCTTGAATCAATCTGACGTACCATGATTTTTATCTAAAAAAATTGCACTATCTTTTATCTTGTTGTAAAGGGCGAAGACGCATTTGATTGGTGGTCAAAATACTACAGCTCAGTGAGAGAAGACTCCAATGGAACAGGTGCAGAAGTTGAGAGACAAGAGAAACTGAGCGACAAAGTAAGCCGAAGACCTAGATATACCTATTTCAAAGAAGGGTGATAGGTGAAAAGCAATAGGATAGGTCATTCCAAGATCCAAGAATAGCTGAAATTACTTGTGTTTCTGCTTCTTATTCTCGTCAAAATCATGGACCCTAGTGTTGAGACTTATTCTTTGTATTCAACGAAACCATTTCGGAATAACCTATCGCCTATTGCCTTTGTCGATGACAACGTTTTTGAAAATAGGTGTATACCGTAGTTTTTTGGCTAGGCTTGTTTCTACAGGTTTAGCCTTGTTTAAGAGAAAATTATTCGCAAAAGTCAACTGTAATGTAAAATGTACCTTGAACAATACCATTGATTTGAAATCTCACACTCTTGATGGCTGGTATCTAATTTATACACGAAACCTGTACAAATGAGTTTGTGGTCTTCGAAAAGCAGTGGTATGCATTGAATGAGATAGAGGACTATTTACCTCCCATTTTATAGAGTCGATGTGCAAGCCAAACCTATTTCATTTTGTCCGGTTTCCCGCCATAAATATGCCTTTTCTTTAAATAAACCTTCTCCATACTCGATAGAAATCTCATATACATATTCATGTTTGTCTCGCAAGCTCTTTGGTGTGTTTTCTTCTGGGGACGATGTTGATGGTGGAGATCACCTTGACCATTACAAGAAATCAGGCCATGACACACTAAAGGTAAGTTAATGTTGCTATGGATTCTTGTTCCTGCGGCATCTTGAAAGGTAACCGCGCCTGTGCATCGTAGCAAGGACGTTGGTGACCTTGCTATCATAGAGAAATGTTGTTAATAAAGGTCTCTATCATTGCAAGGTCAATGCCGTTCTCGCTTCGATGCACAGGCACAGTACCTTCCAAGATGGCGCATGGGACTATCCGACTTATTCCTATATTCCTTTTAGCTTGGACGGAATTTTCTCTCATTTTTGACCACTTGTCATTCTCTTGAGCAGAAGATATTCTAGGGAATGACACGTGGTCTGACTATTTTGGGAAAACATTATGCCCAAGATATACTGAGGTCTGCTGGTGAGAAGATGGAGCCTTGGACAAGGTTATCGACTAGGTTTATATATTGTTTGATTGCTTTCCATTTCTTTTGGGCTCAAAGCAATTTCCTTGAAGACGGTGCAGATATACTCTTTAATCAAAATCTCGTTAAAGAGGTTTCGTTGTAAGACACATGCAATCTCCACTGCAACTATTTCCTTCCCGCAGAAAATACAAAAAAGTTGCAAAAGAGATGCAAAAATCAATACTTTTTTTTAATACAAATCAGAGATAGTTTCACTCATTTTAAAGGCACTTTATCCGTAGATTTTCCCAAAGGAGCTCGAAAAAATGGAAGAATTTGGAGGCTTGGAAGACTTTGTTGGAACGTTTAATCTGAAGCGAGGAAAGTCTAAAGGTGATGATGAAGATGAGGATGACAACATAGGTCAACTGAAGGTTAGTGAAAATAAGAATAGCATAATGGAAAGCCTCTGATGATGATAATGCATAATGGAATGGTTGGTTGGTGATTGAGGTAATGATGACAGCGATCAATTAAAATAATAGTAAAAGAGGTAACGATGATGATTATAATGGTAATGGTGCTATGTGCCATTGGTGGTGCTGGATGATGATGATACTGGTGGCAGCGGTGACGGCTATGATGACGTTCATGATAAAATTATGTTCATGGGGCAGGAGACTAGTGCGTGTTGTGCTGGTAGTAGAAATGACAGTGATCAGGATAATTTTGTTATATATAATAAATATAATGGTGTTAGTGGTAGTAGTAGTAGTAATGATAATTATTATAACGATCATAATAATATTAAATGATGTTGCTCATTGTAATGATGACAATCCTACTAATGATGATGATGATGATGGTAATTCACTGAGGTTAGTAATGAAAAAATTACTCTTGTCTTTACAGGCAAGTTTTTGGATTTATCAAATCAAAGAAGATCAATGCAAAAAGGAACTTCCTGCTAGTGTATATGCGAACCTTCCTGAAACCAAGTGGAAGTGGCCAATTAAGTGCCTTGTTCGAGCTTACGTCATATGTGTATGTATTTAACTCAACTGATCATTGATTCAATGGAAACTTAGGACTTGATTTTAAAGTTAAACTTCGATGTGTAATTTCAGGCTTTTGACCTACAATCCCATGACCCAAACGGACTTGTAAGTAATAACGTTATCTCATTTATATATGGATGGACAGATAGAATGGAAAAGATACATTGAATGGTATAGAATGGATTGGACGGATGGGATTAATAGGATTGAGACAGATGGATCCAGGCATGGAGTAAATGGACGGGTTAATAGATACGAGGCATGGAGAATGGATGGTTACTGCGCTTTTCGATATTCAGAGAACTCAGGCTTGTTGTGAAAACGGTTTGATAGACCGGATGGATGGACGTATGGAGAGATGAATGTGTGGCTGATTGAATTTGAATGCATGAGTCGTCGATAAATAGGATAAGACGAGATGAGATGAATGAGTGAATGGGAACAATTATTAATAATATAAATAATAAATAATGAAAATAATAATAATGGGGTTCACAGTGGATTCCACAGAATGGCTCTTCTTCCACTGGATTCCAATTGGAATTAATTAAGAAGTTGATTTTTGCGGATGGAGGAAAGCCGTAGAACCCGGAAAAAACATCGAAGCACAGGAAAGAACCAACAAGCACAGGAGAGAACCTCGAACCCGGGTCGCTCGCATTGGTGAGAGGCGAGCGCTCTCACCGCTACGTCACCAGTGCTTCTATTAAGCTACGATCACCCACAAAAAAACTTACCAATTGTTGTTCTTCGTGTTTCAGGCGGATCCTTATCTAGTTGTTTCTCTTGGTAATAAAACATATGACGAAAAGAGTGTTTGCAAACATAACACATTGAAGCCTGTCTTTGGAAAGTAAGGGAAAAACGATGCTAAAATTCATCTCTAGAGAAGGAAAAATATTTTTTTTTACTGCCGTAGAAAACTTGCTGCTCTAAATAATTGCACAGTCGAACTAAATTTGCAGGACAAATATAAATCCAATCATCCTTTTTTCTCCTGTATTTTCAAAGAGTTTTTCAAAAGGAAAGTTCGGTTGAATAAATGTATGTGATGTGGGACTGATCCTTTCGGGATGACACTTTGGGCGTTGTCCATCTGGATTCGCAATGGTTATGGCAGTTATTTGCTTGGGTTTTGTTGAGTTCAACAACAAACTGAATATTACACTGCAGGTTTTGTCAGTTTTGCTGTAACTTGCTGTAAGGAGTCATTTATTAACGAGTCAACGAACCTAATTTATTTTAAATTCTCTTTTTTGTCTTCCCCAGAATGTTTGAGTTCAGAGCTTCACTCCCAACGGTTAAAGATCTCACGGTTAAAGTCATGGATTATGATCGGGGGACGTTTGATGAAACTATAGGCGAAACAGTGATTGATTTGGAGCAACGGTTATTGTCAAGATTACATGCTTCGTGTGGACTTCCAAAAACATATTCTGTGTAAGAAAGTTGTATGCTAATAAACCATCATCATCGTCATCAATGTATTATCATCATCATCATCAACATCATCATCACGTATCATCATCGTCATGTATGCTCATCATCATGTATCCTCATCATCATCATCATGTATCATCATCATCATGTATCATCATCATCATGTATCATGTATCATGCATTTATCATCATGTATCTTTATGTATCATCATCATCATGTATCATCATCATGTGTTTATTCATTATTACCATCTTTATCATTTACCATTATCGACGTCGCTATTGATGACGATGATGATAATAATAATAATAATAATAATAATAATAAATTATCGTTAACCTATTTTAAAATTGAGGAATGGAAGTTTTCCTATTTCCTACCACGTCATTCCCTCGAGTGTCATTTCTTTGTTTAATGGATACGACTCAAACAATTAATAAACTTATTCTCAAGGGAATGACACATGGTATGAAATCTTTAAAATTCTACACCAAGCTTATAGAAGTGTATTGGTATCACGTGCGGGTTAAGTTTATCACATATTTCTATTTCTCTCTTCTTTTTCACAGTTCTGGGCCATTTGCATGGCGCGACAGTAAGAGACCCAAGGATATCTTGAAAGATTTCTGTCGAGCCAAAGGATACAAGTATTGGTTTTATCCAAAAGGAAAGTCGCCTACGGAACTCGTGGTGGAAACGGACAGCTTTCCTATGTCGCCTGATGATTGTATTGGTACGATAAGCTATACTAGTACTATTAACCCAAAAAATCGATGATTCCATCCAGCTATTCGTTCATCAATCCCTCCATTCCAATTATCCTTCCGTCCTTTCATCCATTCCCTCATTCATTTATTTCTTGATTTATCCATCAATCCAACCATGCATGCCTTTTTTATTCAATCATTTATCCATTCATCATCCCATTCATCTACTTATTCCGTCTATTCTTACTTATCTCATTTATTCATCCATCTATCTTATCCCAACATCCCCCTAACAATCGTGTCGAGGTCGTTCGTCCGTTTTTCTTCTACTTTTTCATTTTTCATTTATCTTTAATTTCTCTTCCTAATTCGTCATGATTTGACTAAATGATACAGAGATTTTTTATCGAAGGCTAATAAACATCAATTTATTGTTTTGTTTTTAACGATAATATTTATTTTGCAGAGGGGTCTGAATACCCAGACCAACAACTATCGCTTCTTGCTCTTCATCACCTGGGATTGGTTCCTGAACATGTTGAAACACGATCCCTCTACAGCTCTTTACAACCAAAGATTGAACAGGTAGAGAAAAATAGTCTATGTAAGACATGTAATGTACTGATATTACTGATATATATCGAGCAATCAGATCGAGCGCGCGTAGCCAGGTGACTTTATTATGATAACTGCGTTCGTCGGACCAATCAGAGCGCGCTTAGCGAGGATGACTATATAAAAATTCAGCACACTTCTCGGCCAATAAGAACGCGCGTAACAAGGATCTGTTAATTAGCGTCTTTTGTGTATTTTTTTTACAGGGAAAAGTTCAGATGTGGGTTGATATATTTCCATTGACAGAAGATGCAGACATCAAACCAGCTGTTAGAATTGAACCTAGGGAACCATTATCGTAAGCAGTTGAATAAATATATGGACGGACGGACGGACGGACGGATGGACGGACGGATGGACGGATGGACGGATGGACGGATGGATGACTTGCTTCCAAAATTGCTCACCTCTTATAGAATGTTTTATCCTTTATTCAGTTATGTTTTGCGACTGGTGATCTGGGATACGACAGATGTCCTTCTTCAAGAGACCTCCATTGCTGGTGAAAAAATGAGCGACATCTACGTTAAAGGGTACGTCACGTACTAAAGAAGTTTCAGTGTTCCAATCCATTACCTGCACGAGGACATGTAGCCTGGACACGAACATGAAAGTCTTTTTTTCCATTCAGTGACTACACGTATACAAATACAAATTGAGATATTGTTCTCTCTGTGAGGGCTTTAGCCTCCGTTGCAGACGTCCTGCGGGCTTCGGTTCGGATCCGAACCAAACCCCGCAGGACGTCTGCAACGGAGGCTATGAGGGCTTAAGAGTCGTTTAAATTCATATTGATTTTCATTTTTTTCGACTGTAGTTGGATTGATGGAATGGATGATAAACAAAAGACAGACGTTCACTATAGGTAACATCTTATGAAACTAATGCAGTATTTTTTATTTCTCATAATTCTTTCTCATTTCAATATTTTTCAGCATTCAGGGACGTGGGAGCGTAATTTTAAGCACATGAAAGCCATATAATTTTGAATATTTCGATATACGAAAAGAATAGACCTCTTGTCCTTGGGCGTGGTATTTTCCCATTTCAGACCACGTGTCATTCTCTTGAGAATAAGATTCTTTGTTTGAGTTTAATCCATATCCATGTATCTTCGCATGCGCAACAGGTCAAACAAAGAAATGATACTCTAGGGAATGACACGGGGCCTTAAATGGTAAAAAAAAATATGTCAAATAAAATAATTGATTTTTGATGGATCTTGGTACTTTCGTTACCAGGTCACTTGACGGAGAAGGAAACTTCAACTGGAGGATGGTTTTTCCATTCCACTTTTTACACATGGAAAAGAAAATATCGATTTCCAAAAAGGTGCCTTGTAATTTATAACTAGTATTCACTTTGTTTTTCTCATGTAACAAGTTATTAGTAATTCCCATATCCTTGGAGTGCAACAACATGACTCGAAATCCCTTGAGATATGAATAACAATGAAACAGCCGCCATACATACATACATACATACATAAACTTTATTTAACCTCGAATTTCAGAGTAGCTTACAAAGCTAATATCTTCGAGAAAAAAGAAAAAAAAAAAGGGAAAAAAAAAAAAAAAAAGGGCTATTGAATAATGATTATAAAACTATTATATAATGGTAATTAATATTTATATATGTACACTATATACACTATTTTGCAGAATCAGTTCAATTTCAATGTTGATGAGTAGTTACTCGAAAGAGTCATACTTTAGTATATTACAACGGAAGTCCAAAAAGTTTGAGGTTCTAAAAGTATCCGGCAGTGCATTTGTGACTCCAATCACATTAGGTGTACCAATAAATCTTGTACAGTCTTAAACTCAACTATTTATTCACTCAAGGGTTTATCCTGTTACAGCAGTAGAAGTAATCTTTTAGTTGTAGACGAAATAGTAGTCGGTTTTCTGAATAAATTAAATACAAATTATTACACATTGCGCAAAGTAAACAAACAAAAAAAAAAAAAGAAAGGACGAAAGAAATTACAAATTAAAACCTACCAGACTGTACGAATCCATCCGTATGGATATAAAGAAATACTGATAATAAACAACAATATTGAGTCCTGCAAACTCGACTCGCACGAGTTCAAATATTCACTTATACTAAACCCGAACGTGATGTCACGTGACCTTTATATCACGTGCACCGGATCCGGATATGACTCGGTAGCCACACCGGCCCCTAAATGGAGTTCTACAGAGTCCATTTACTAACAATCTCTCTACCGAGTGTTGATAACGTTTTAACAGTCATTCTTATATCAATGCCCAAATATTCTCTTTATTCCTCCATCTCCAATGGACATAACTTGGTTACTGGTCTTGTCAGGACAACACTACTTGTCTTTATTTCCCTTTGTCGGCGTCTTTTCGCACAAGTTGCTACTGTTGAAGTTGTCTTGACTTTCACTGTCCGTACATATCCGTCTCGGCTTGGGATAACTTCAACGACACGCGCTAGCGGCCATTTTCCTCTCGAGTGGTTCTCATCTGCAAGGAGTACCAAGTCTCCAACCTTCAGATTTCTGTTAGGAATATTCCATTTTCTTCGTTCCAGTAGTGTGGGTAAGTACTCTTTTGTCCATCTCGCCCAGAATACGTTGCTTAGATATTGTGCTTGTCGCCACTGTCGGTTGGCGTACACATCATCCTTCTTAAAGGTACCTGGAGGCAGACTGGGACTTGGTCGTAGGTGAAGAAGATGATTGGGTGTTAAAGGAAGATCATCGTCTGGGCTATCACTATTGCGCGTGAGTGGCCTGCTATTTAAGATGTTCACGACTTCCGCCATTATGGTTGAAAGAACTTCGTCACTGACTAATTGTTCCTTTAACAACGCCCGAAGTATCTGTCTTGTAGAGCGAATCATCCTCTCCCAAACGCCGCCCATGTGGCTGGCTGCTGGTGGATTGAAGTCCCATTGTATCTCTTTCTGTGCGCAGGCGTTACTGATTCTTTCTTGAATCCATTTCTTTAGTTCTTCCTTTAATTCTTTGTTCGCGCTGGTAAAATTAGTTCCATTGTCACTCTTGATTACCTTCGGACAGCCTCGCAGCGAGATGAATCTTCTCAGCGCATTAATCATGGAATCAGTGTTCAGCGAATGCGCAATTTCTACGTGCACCGCTCTCGACGCTAGACACGTGAATAAACACCCGTACCTCTTTACGCGGGATCTACCTTGTTTCACTTCCAGTGGACCAAAATAATCGACACCCACGTACGTGAAGGGTGGAAGATCTGGCTGTAATCGATGTGGAGGTAAATTTCCCATGAACTGATCTCCGAGTCTTGAGTTCCTTCGTTGACAATCCATACATTTCCGTACTCTGCGCCGTACCGCTGATCTTCCTTTGACGATCCAAAACTTCTTTCTGAGAGATGACAGTACACTTTCTTGACCCATATGGCCAATGCTAAGGTGGTAATAGTCTATGATCAAATCTGTTACGTGTCCGACGTAAGGTAAGATGATTGGATGTCTTATGCCTTCCTCGATTGGTGCGTTCACTAAGCGCCCTCCCACTCGTAGTACTCTATCCTTCAACTGCGGGTTTAATTTGAATATGGAATCTCCTGCTTTCTGAATAGATTTCTTGATTTTTCTTTCCTCCGTTTTCGAAGTATCTTTAGACAAGATCTCGATTACGTCTGCAAACGATGCTCTCTGTACTCGTCGAACTAACAAAGTTTCCGCTTTGTGGAGTTTTTCTACCGTAAGTACAGCAGTCTTTCTCGTTTTTCCTTTCTTTCCGGCTCTGAACTTTAGGTATTCTACGAATCTAATGATCCACGCAACCGCCTTCTTCAGCCTCCACCAAGATGAAAAACGCACCATCAGTTCGTCTAGAACGTTTCTTTCAGCACTTGAGGCGTAAATCTGAGCCTCTCTTCTTACCGCAGGATCATCATTTTCTAGCTCTGGAACTTCGATCAGTTTTGGCCAGTCGGTTTCCTCTTTCCACAGAAAACTTGGGCCTCTTAGCCAACGATCGTTCTTTAGCAAGGCGTCTAGCTTTAAGCCCTTTGAGCCGTCGTCTGCAGGGTTATCGTCCCTATTAACGTATCTCCATTCACATGGCTCAGATCCGCTATGGATAATCGTCAGCCGGTTTGACTCAAACGTATGAAACCGCTTATTCTTGTTGTTAATGCACTTAAGAACGGACGTAGAATCAGTCCAATAGATTACTCTGTCGAAGGATATCTCTAATTCTTCTCGAATCATCTTTGTTAGCTTCACTGAGATCACAGCTGCGGTCAGTTCCAATCTTGGTATGGATATTTCATGGATGGGGGCTAGCCTCGCCTTACCCATTACAAATGCACAGTAAACTCTCTTTTCGGTGTTTACGAAACGAAGATAAGCAACCGCTGCATATCCTTGACGTGAAGCATCAGAGAAGAGATGTAATTCCGTAGTTTCAGGTTCTCCAAAGTCTTTAGGTGTAAAGCACCTGTCTACTTGGATTTCTTGGAGTTTCGGAAGGTCTTCTAGCCAACGTACCCATTGCTCACTTTCGTCTTCCTGTATAGGATCGTCCCAACCGAACTGCTTCCTACTAAATGCTTGTAACATCAGCTTGGCCTTCATGACATATGGAGCTATGAACCCCAGAGGATCGAAGAGGGAATACACGATGGACAATATACCTCTGCGCGTCCTCGGCTTTTCTTCTATCCTTTGCTGAATTTTCTCACCTACTTCCCAGACGAACTTGTCGGCTTCGGTGTTCCACTTCAGCCCGAGGGCAGATTCTGTTGGCAACTTCTCTAAGTCGAGATTGACGACTGACTTTGCTCTTTCTTGCTCTGGTATCGCTGCTAACACCGATCGATCGTTGCTATACCACTTCGTTAAGCGAAACCCTCCTCTTTCCAGTAGTCTTCTCAGTTGATCTGTTAACTGTATTGCTTTCTCTGTTGAGCTAGTTGACTTCATTAGGTCATCAACATACATGTTCCTTTTGACAGTGTTCACTGTTTCAGGGTCGAACCCTTCTTTATCGAGTTCTGCTGTTTTCCTCAAACAGAAGTTGGCGACACTAGGTGAGGAGGTGGCACCGAAGAGATGTTTTACCATCCGATATTTTTGCACTTCTCTTGAGAGATCTCCATTGGGCCACCAGAAAAATCTTAAAGCGTCACAGTCTTCCGGCTCCACTAAGACCTGATGGAACATCGATTCTATATCGGAAACCAGTCCGACCTGATCTTGTCTGAATCTGCTTAAAACGCCCACCAAATTATTGGTCAGGTCTGGACCCTGAAGCAATTGTTGATTCAGGGATGTCCCTTGTTGTTTCGCCGCGCAGTCAAACACGACCCTGACCTTCTCCGGCTTCAATGGATGCGTTACCGGATGGTGTGGTAGATACCAGATGGGTCTCTCTTTCACCATCAGTTCATTCTCAGGCACCTTTTGAGCGTGACCTTTACTCAGATACTCGTGCATGGTCGCCTTGTACTTCTCAAACAAGACTTTGTCCTTCAATAGTCTCTTCTTTAGAAGAAGACATCTCCTTTTGGCCATTTCTCTGTTGTTCGGCAAGTAAGGGGGTTGGTTGCGCCATGGCAGAGCAACTTGGTAGTGACCGTTCACTTTCTTTAACGTGTTTTCCATAATTTCTAAGGCAGCTCGATCTTCTACGGAAGCAGTTACTTTGTTACTGACAGTTGAATCCCCGAAGTCTGTCTTCCACAACCTCTCCAGTTGTTGCTGTGTCTGTTCCTCCTGTATTTCACGTTCCGTCTCTTCGACTTGAGAGAGCCGCAGTTCTTGATCAGCAGTATATTCTGGTGTCTTTTCAAGCTCACTGTTCTGCAATAAGTTCTCTGACCTAAGCCTTTCCCCGAATTCCTTAACCTCTAATTCAGCTCGATCACGGTGGTTGTCAGAGGTTTCAATCAACCGCACTAGGTGTGTAGAAAAACTTCCGCTTTCTTTCATTCCTCCAACAGGACCCATCACCGTCCAGCCAAGACTGTAGTGAATCGCTATTGGCTCATCTTCACCTCGTGCTCTGCATTCTAAAGGCACGAACAATCCTGGTTTCTCCTTGAGGCCGATTAACAACATTACTTTTTTGATTTCCAGTTCTTTGCAATTTACATCCTTAAGGTGTGGCCATTTACTTAAGTTTTCGGTTCTTGGGATACAATCATCAGAAATCGGAATTTCTTTGATTGTTCTGACTTCAGACAACTCGACGGACGTCGTCTCGTCCATAGACTTTACAACTAAGTCTACTACCTTGCATTGCATGTCTTTAGTTCCTGTCATGCCAGTCAGCTTCATACTACTCTTCTTGCTTTTCAATCCAAGCTTGATACTTAACTCTTCTTGGCATAGTGTCACTTCTGAACCGCTATCGAGTAGGGCATACGTTTCTACTGAAGTTCCTCCTTCCCTTGCTTGGACCTTGACAGGTACGACTCCCAGGCACACCTGCTTCTCTCCGGCCCCTGTCGCTGCACTTGTCCTGGAGTTCTTGCTTCCGCCGACTGCTTTACTATCGTTTCCGGCCCCAGTTTCATTGTCCATGGGCGTGGCTGTTTGATGTGATCTCTGCTGTTCGACCGCTTCACCTCTTGAAAGGTGGTGGTTCTTACCATTCTCGTCTCTTTTCCCCTTTTCTGATCCTTCTGGATGTAGCAAGGTGTTGTGTTCGTCATTACATCCCGGGTTTTGGCATTTCAGCTCTGTCTTCTTACACATCTTAATAACATGACCGCCGTTTAAACACTTGATGCAAAGTCTATGCTTGTTCACAATCTTCTTTCTTTCTTCATAAGACAGTCTTTTAAAATTGTCGCACTTCCAGACTTTGTGCTGACCTGAACAAGCTGCACATTCTAACTTCGCCGTCCTCTCTTTGCGGGTAGCATCTTGCTTGTCATTCACACGGGTAGCTACACTTGTGGCAAATGTTGAAACTCTTTGTTGAAATCCCCTTGGTCTGACATGATTAGTTTTCTTCTCCTTTTCTCTTGAAGTGTTCATTCTCATGTCCTCTCCAAATTCATTGTTCACAAGTTTAGCCCTTTCCTTTACAAACTGAAGGAAGTCTAGAAATCTTGGTCTTGCTCCGGAGGTGATTATCTGCCCTGCTCTTTCCGTCCATCTTGCTCTGAGGAACATAGGCAATTTCTTGTTAAGTTCTCTTAGTGTACTCATGTGATTTAAGTCACTAAGATATTGTGAGCCCATACCACTCAAGGTCCTCTCTGCCACTTCTAGATGTCTGGCAAACTCCAATAGTGACTGTCCATCAGCATTTTTGATAACACTTAAACTCTCCAACTTATTTATGTGGGCTCTTGCAACAATGTGAGGCCTACCAAAGTTCTCAAACAAGGCATTTTTAGCAGTTTTGTATGCTACTTCTACTGGCAGGTTCACGCAGCTCTCTATAGCTTCTCTAGCTTTACCCTCACAATGTTGAATCAAAAGTTGCAATTTTCTGGATGCATCAGGGTTGTCTTTCTCCAGGCAAGTTTCAAAGTTATGTATGAAAGACACATACTTCATAGGATTACCGTCAAAGTGCATATATTCTATCTTGGGTGTGGCAATTACTTGGCGTAAGGCCTTCACTATCTCTTCCCCAGCATTCACATTTTGAGTTGATGGTTGTGTTGAAAAGGACAAGCTTTCTCCCAGATCCTTGTTAAATGGGTGAATTTTTTCTTTCCAAACTGACTGTGGTAAGTCAGAGTTCTCCTCAAGGGGTGATATTTGGTCAAATGAAACTCCTTTGGGTACACTATGCATTACAAATGAATCAAACCCTGACTCATTCGAGTTCTTTATTTCCCCTAGGTCTAATCCTACTGCTTGAAACTCTGGTGGAGGAGGTATTATTAGCTCTATGTCCTCCTTTGGGGTTGAAGTAATTACTGGTGGAATAGATACTTGAATATCTCCATTTGATAGATCAATTTCTCTGTCATTGCTGTGATCTTTAGGTAGTTTAGGGTCTGGTATAATGTAAATTGTAGCCCCATGACAATCTACAGGTCCTGAGCCTGGCTTAATCTCAGGTTTTTTCTCCTGTGTACTGTTATTTGATATAGCCTGTTTGTTCCTGGTAGGCTTGATTGGGGTATAGGATGTAATGCAGGGGTGGATCCAGGGTTTGGACATGAGTAGTTTACTCTGACAGACCAATCAATTTATACCCAACCCACCATACCCCTAATAGTTATAAACTACCTAAAAGGATACATCTAGCATACCATGCTGTCTGCAGTCAAGATCCTTGTACAGATTTATCTCAGTTGAAGAATCTAGCACATCAAAGGACATCATGTGAAAAAATGACATCAAAAGTATTAGTATGTAAAAGTACAATGCAAAATATATGCTATTAAAGGAAAAGTGGCATGGCAGCAAATTGAATACTTTATGAAAAATAGAGAACATACAGTCACAATATCATACATGTACTAGCAAATTATACAAAATGAATACATTACCTTATTTAGATTGAGGTGTTCCACTAGATGAGTTCATTGCTGAGTTCAGTTGAGAATATGTAAAGACCATTCAAGCTTAATTAAAACCCAGTGAATAATATTATAGATTTCAGAAAAGAATAAGTTTTTAAAAATTCCACCTTGTTCCTGTACTGTTCCCCATCAGTTTAAGGATTAAAAATCAGATAATTATTAATCCAGATGGAACATAACTCACAAGTACTCTAAGAGCACTGGTGGTCAAAAAAATATTATATAAAATATTACTGTAAGATATTCTCCATTCTCATTCGTCTAGGATTTAAAGTAGCAAATAAATCTATTATTTCCTCAAGATCTAAGTCCATGTCTCTGTGGGAATGCATCAGTGCCAGTTCATTCATTCTGTCTTGGGCCATAGTATTTCTTAAGTAGTTCTTAAGATTACGGAGGGTTGAAATGGACCTGAAAATTTCCTGATAGACTAGCATTTGTTGGGTCATCATCGCGTTGACCCCGGAGAGCTATGTTGTTTCGCCCACAGAAAATTATCGTTTCAAACAAAGACTTAAGGACCGTCCTATTTCTATCGATTTGCTGTTGAATAATATTATTCAACTGCTGATCTACTGGGACCGCTTGCTGCCTCATTGTTTTCAAAAAGTTATCCATGGCAATTACAGCAAAATTGTGCATCTCACATTTACCGCTGGCGTGTTTTGTAAGTCTCGAAGCCGCTGAAGTCCAACATGTGAGTGGTGACTTCAACAACTTGTCTAATTTATGAGCATTTCTACCAGATTCTACTCCAAACAAAACACACGGAAAACAAAATGCTCCATCGAGATATTTAGAGTATGCAAGCCAGGGATATCTTCTAAGCCATTCAAAGACAAACTTACGAGGCTTTCTATTTTCTATTGACACTGGGAAATCAAAAATCTCACCTGGTTTCCACACATTCTCAATGAACCCCAGCTTATCTTGTGGTGATGAAGAGCCAATTTCTTTTAAAGTACAAGCCAATGTCGAAAGGAGAACCGTCCTCCCTCCTGCAAATCGGGTCGCCACGCATTGTAGAATATTCTTTACTTCAAAATCCTTCGTTCAAACTACAGCAAGTCTATGACTCCAATCATAAGAACGAAAGAGACCCAACGGGGGTAGGCCTAGCTTTTTATAGTTTTGCTGGTAGTTTATGAGGTAGTTTGCAAAGTAGATAGCCAATCAGAAAAGGGTTTGAGTGGTTTCCAAAACAATCAATGTGTTTCCAGCCAATCAGAGAAGTCTTTGAGTAGTTTACGATTATCACACCGGCCTAGCTCTACAACTACGCACGCTCACTCCCTGAGGTTCTATTTGACAAAGGCTGTTTTCCGATCGTTTTCCGATAGCATTCCGATGCGTACCGACGGAGATATCCGAAACCCGAAACTTTTTGCGGGAATCGGTAAGAAATCGGCAGAAATGACGAGATTACTCATTTTTGTTTGACTTTTCTTTAATTAATTAACTGAAAAACAACCAAGTGAGTCGTTTCTAGTAGTTGCTAGAATAATGTAATACACATATTTTGTCATTATTTAGAAAGAAATGTGTAGCTTTGAAAAAAATTGAGTAGTTTACGGAAATCACGTAAACTACCCTGGATCCACCCTTGTGTAATGGTACTAATGGCTGGAATATAGTTCATGTCAAATGGACAATTATCGTCTGCCTCATAGCTGATTTCAGGGGTCATGTTTACCGATATTTCTGGAGCCTTTTCCACCTTTTCAACTATATTCCAGTCGTCAATCCCCTCTTCACTCTTCTCACTAATTTCTTCGTAAATATTCAAACTCACCATTGCTCTTTCGGCTTCATTTCTTGCATCCATTATTGCCTTTTGGTGTTGTAAATCAGCCAATTTTCGCTCTAGATCTTGTTGTTCGGTCAATTGGCGTACTTTCAATTGGGCTAATGCTACTAGCTCTTTTTTCTTCGAAATTACAGATGATCTTGAAGAATTAATTGAACGGGTACGAAAAGAAGCTTCACCGGCGGTAAATTCAACACATTCTCCTCGTCGTTCGGCATTTTCTTTGGCTCTCGTAATCCACTCGGTTGCTAGACGATCAACACTTACTTTTTTCGCCATATGCTCCTCATATTTTAAGCAGGCTTCCTTTTTCTTCTCTTCTGAATCCAAACATGCGACATATTTTTCATGTGAATCGATAAAATTACGCCATGCGGTGTCGTACGACTCTTTGGCGGCTGTCACATTCCTTAGTGACTCGTTGTTTTCGATAAACTCTTCAAGCTGCTTTCGAGCTCTCGTCAGGGCTCCAATATAGCCCGCTCGTGACTTAAATGCAGAAAATTCCCTTTCCGCTTTGGTTCCTTCTTTTTCTCGTGGGATTCTGGTTCGGAGGTGTCTTTCTCCAGCAAGGATATCACTTTTTGTATCGGCTTCAGGCGCCGCCATCTTTGACCTTCCAGGCCAGGAATGTAGAGACATTTCTCTCGTGTATAAATCTTGTAAACCAAACTCGTAGAAGTCTGAAAACTTTAATGTGACTCCAATCACATTAGGTGTACCAATAAATCTTGTACAGTCTTAAACTCAACTATTTATTCACTCAAGGGTTTATCCTGTTACAGCAGTAGAAGTAATCTTTTAGTTGTAGACGAAATAGTAGTCGGTTTTCTGAATAAATTAAATACAAATTATTACACATTGCGCAAAGTAAACAAACAAAAAAAAAAAAGAAAGGACGAAAGAAATTACAAATTAAAACCTACCAGACTGTACGAATCCATCCGCATGGATATAAAGAAATACTGATAATAAACAACAATATTGAGTCCTGCAAACTCGACTCGCACGAGTTCAAATATTCACTTATACTAAACCCGAACGTGATGTCACGTGACCTTTATATCACGTGCACCGGATCCGGATATGACTCGGTAGCCACAGCATTCCATAAAGTAGCAGCTAAATAAGAAAAAGAGTGAAGGCCATATGTAGTTGTTTTAGGTTTAGGGAGAGACAGAATGTAGTTACCGCGTAAATTATAGGAAGTAGACCGGAAAGTAAACATACTGTTTAGATATCCTGGGTAGTGAGAAAAAAATAGACTTTTGTACAATATGATTAAGAAATTCTGAAGGCGTCTAACTTGTAGAGATTTTAGGTTGACCTTCTCAAGTAATAAATCATATGAAGAATCATAATCTTGTAAAAGGAACCTTAATATTCGCTTGTTTAAAGCTTCCATTTTGCTGGCATTGCGCGCACCGCAAAAATGCCACACCGACGAGCAGTAATGAAAATGCGGCAAAATGAAAGCCTTATACAGCTTTATTAGAGTGTCCCTTGAGATAAGTTTTCTAAATCTTAACATAACATTAAACTGATTGTTGATCTTTTTGCAAATGGCGGAGATGTGATTGTCAAAGGAGAGCTTATTGTCTATATTCATTCCAAAAATGTCCAGAGAATCTTTCACAGGGAATGAGAATTTGTGGTCAGTTTTTCCCAAAATCAGCGCTTGGTGCTTGGTTTCGTTAACTTTCATTGCGTTCACCTTATACCATGTGTTTGCTTTAGCTACTTCACTACATAAACAGTGTTCAAGTTCTGCTGGATCAGTGCCTGAACAGTATACTTGATGATCGTCCGCATATGCATTTAACTTGGCTTCTGTGACGTGGAAAAACAAATCGTTTATGAATATGTTGAATAGCATTGGTCCTAAGACACTACCCTGAGGAACTCCACGGCCAACGCCCTCCCAGCTAGAGAAAGTGTCTCCTATCTTCACCCTCTGCTGTCTCCCAGTGAGATAGTCTTTCAGAAGCGCACAACTTCTCTCACCAACACCATACGCTTTTAGTTTAGTCAACAATAAATCATGCTGGATAACGTCAAACGCTTTAGATAGGTCCATCGACATCACCGCAACTAGCTCCCCCTTATCGCGCATTGCCCTCCAATCTTCTGTCAAGCGTAACAAAGCTGTTTCGCAGCTATATAGCTTTCTATAAGAGCTTATTAGGTCAGACAAGATCGCGCGATAAAAGTCCTGCATCTGTACCGCCAAGGTTTCATACACATTATTGAGCACGACAAGGACTGTGACGGGTCTGTAGTTGACCTTCATAAACTCGTCGTCCTTTTTATACAATGGTGTCACCTGTCCTTTCTTCCAACCACTCGGATAAACACCTTGGTCAATCGACGAATTCAAAATGCTTGCAATAGGTTTAGCTATCACAGCCGCCGAATCCTTTACAAGTCTAGGTGTCATCATGTCATAGCCACACGATTTACGACAATTGATCTCTAATAGCAGCTTCTCGACTTGCACTTGATTTGTGCGCTGGAATTCAAAACTCGTGTTGCTATTATGTTGTTGGATCGCTATAATGCTTGGATGGTTGACGAAATTCTTTCCGTACTCCTCTTCAGTCACCGCCCCCACGCTCTCTGTGATCTTAATAAAATGTTCATTTAAAAGTTCAGCAATTTCACGCTTTTCACTTATGACTTTGTTGTTCTCCTCTAGGATTATGTCATTTGCTTGTTTCGCTTTAGTGCATAGGAAAGGCCGATACGTATTCCAGAACTCCCTTGGGTTTTCCGGTTCCGTAGATTTTTTTCGCAAAATGTTCTTTAATAGCCTTCCGTCTTAACGATGTGCATTTATTTCGCTGAATTTTGTATTGATCGTAATTCGCGTCTGTGCGGTCCTTGCTGAACTTTTTCCAGAGCTTGTTTCTATGCCTTATAGCCTTGCGCCACTGCTCTGTCATGTAAGGAACCTTGTTTCCCCTGATAACTGTTTGTTTAAGAGGTGCGTGCTCATCTAAAATACCAGTGTAAAGTTGTTCAAAGGCGTAAAGTTTATCATCCGCATCGTCAAAAACATCTACTATAGAAAATGGTACCGTTTGCAAATCTTGCATAAATTTTCCTTGATTAAAGTTCTTGAGACTTCGAAAACATATTTTTCGAGAGCGCGATCTTGGAGCCGTTGCCCGTAAAATGGTGTATACTAAAGAATGATCGCTTATTTGCGTATCAACTACATCTGATGTCAGAGCCTTTTTCTTGGAATTTGTCAAGATCAAATCTAGCAGCGTTTCGGATGTGTGTGTCTTACGAGTTGCCTTTGTGATTAGACAGTCAAGATCAAAAATATCCATTAGATCCAGAAGACAACGTCCTTCTCGAGGGGGTTTGTCGGGATCTAAGAGGTCCGCATTGAAATCCCCGGCGTAAAATACAGTATCGCTTAGTGCAGAAACAGCTTCAAAGAGAAGTGTAAGCTCCTCCGTCCATTGTGTTTTGGGAAACGAAGGAGGTCTATAAATGCCAACGACAACAAGCCAAGTTTTGCCCAGTTTAATCTTGAGTACAATTGATTCGGTTCTAAACCGAGACCAACGTTCCGGAGATAGACCACTGAGTTGCTGGACCCTCACAAAGTAGATATCACTTCTCACGTAAATCATGAGTCCTCCTCCGCCGGCCTTTCTATCGTTTCGACACAAACGATGACCGTCGATTTGAAACTGACTATCAGGAAAACTCTCATCAATCTTGGTTTCAGAAATCACAAGGATATCAAGCTTGCCAGAGAGCAGCCAGGTCTTTACTTCATGGAACTTGAAACCGCCAATGCTGTTTGCATTTACGTGTCCGATCTTGAGATTCTTTCGGTATTTTTTTGCTATTTCGTCAAATTCGTCCCAGACTGAGTTTGCGTCTTCTGCCCCGGATTCAGAGCCCAGAATCGAACTGTTGCTAGAATTTAGGCTTGCGTCGGCGAAAGAAGTTGGTGTAATAACTCAAGGCAGGATTTACAGGTGCGCGAAAACTCCTCGGTAGATTTCATAGACCGATATTCCTTTGGATGTTGGATGATCTGATAAAAGAAGCTGATAAGGAATGTTTTGTTATCGTCAACCAACATGTCGGCTATGACGTAACATGTACCTCAAGAATAAAGCCACCATGGTGGTTCAATCCAACAAAAAAGTTACCTTTAGACAGCTGATTAGACTCTCATTATGTCAGCTAACATGCCCGCCCCACGTGTTTTTTTATTTCATTCTCTTGGGAATGATTGAAATCAATTAAAAGTTAAAAGTTAAGAGTTTGCAGCTTATTACTATATCATTCTCCCTTCTATTTGTCAAAAAGACCAAGCTCACTCATTTGTACAAGACGGAAGAGAAAGTCGAACCGAAGCTTAAACTCCAGATATGGGAAAACGATAAGTTCTCGCCAGATGACTTCTTAGGTAAGGTGTTGATCCTCATCAGTTATAGTTCCTGTTTCCATTACGTAATAGATAGATGGTACCCCTCACAGGCCAACACAGTTTAAATTTTCTATCACGTGATCAGCAAAAAATGGAAACTATGGCAAATGTTTCACCTGCCACGTGAAAAAAGATCTGACCTGTTACTGTTATGATGACGTATTAAATCAAAAATGCATCCGTTTCTCGTTTCGTGACCAAGCTGCAATGTGTACATTCCCACCACGTGATTGAAAAATGTATTTATGGTTCTTGTCACGTGTTCAACGCGTTATATCACGTGAACAATTAGTAAATTTTCCCTCTCCATCACGTGATGGTGCACACATGTAAAAATAAAGCTAGATACTCGTAAATGTGTCTTTTCTCTTATCACGTGACTAAGTAGTTAAGTCCCCCTTTATCACGTGATAGAAAAATATGTTCCTCACGTGATCAGTTGGAAAAAGAATTTATAACAACTACCATATTTGTTCATGGTTATTTTAGGAACGAGAACCCTTCTAATTCACAAACTCGCCAAACCCTGCAAGAGTTCACGATACTGTGGAACCAAGTATGACCCGAGCATACGAAAAGATGACTCTGAAGACTTTGTAAACCTCTTCCACTGTAAGAGTATTCGTGGATGGTGGGGCTGTTGGAAGGATGATTCTTTGACAGGCAAACCAGAGGTTAACTTACTATAAATATCGACTGAACAATCTCACTGTAGACCCTGACCTTTGCACTAATCCCAATTCTTGAGGTCAAAACAGAAACATTCAAAATGGCAGCTATGTGATCCAGTTTCAACTGAATTCTCTGTTGCTCAGGGTTAGCCTCGAATTTATGTAGAATATTTATGTGTTCTAATGAAGGTCCGTGAAATTTTAAAGTGTTCGTATTGTTGGAGTTGTGCATTCTTTACTTTGCTGTTGGTATTTGTGAATATTTAGACACTGATTCGAGGCTAACCCTGAGTAAATGAGTCAGTAATCAAGGAACACAGTGGTAATTTGGAGCTCGAAAAAAAGTCTATTCCACATGCATGATAGCTACAATTTACAAAGAAAAAATTAGAGCACAAACAATGGATTTATCTTTTTTTATTTTCCTCTCGTTTAAAAGGGAAAAGTTGATATGACAGTGGAGCTCCTGACTGAGGTGGAGGCCCAAGCCAAACCAGCAGGGAAAGGACGAGACGAACCTAATCAGCATCCAAATCTACCTGAACCAAAGTAAGCTCACTAGATTCCTATTAATGTTTACTGTTCGTTCTTTCCATATCCTTTGTACCTATTTATTGTTTACATGACTCAAGAGAGAGACCGTTAGTCGTAAAACAAAAAGTAATACTCAAGCAAATAAGGCTTGTGATTTGACTTGTGGCTACAAATAGACTGCAGAATTTAAGAACAAACACGCGGCGTGGGTAGCCTGTGGTTAACATTCCACAGAGATCCCAACAACAAAAACGACTTTTATTCAAAATAGCATACAAATGATCAAAATAATAAATGATTGTATAGATAACATCAGCTGTTTACTATGTTTGTCTTAAGCCGTCCCAAGACATCCTTTCTGTGGTTCATGTCTCCTTTCAAGACAATGCGTTACGTCATCTGGAGGAACTACAAATGGTATATTATTGGCTTTCTTCTATTTGTGTTGCTGGTTTTGATGATTTTCTTGTTCGTCTACAGCATGCCGGTACGTATGGTCTTGCTAATATACAGCGCTTACAAGTATACACCCTAAATATGCGTATATAATGAACCCGGTCGAACACGGACGGAGATAAAACATGCGCAATAAAAAATAGCCATGCTAATGATATGCGCACAGATTATAACAATACGCATACCTAATAGATAAACTACGACATGTACGCATACACTACTATTATTATAGTACGTACTTTTGAACAACGAAATCGTGTACGCACTACTCTTTAGTTGCAAACTGCGCGCGCAACAATTTGTATAGCTGCAAAGAGTAGAATGCTCCTATCGCGTCGCGTACAACAAAGAAAATTTGCAGTGCGCGCTGTAATAATACGAGCAACACTTGCTTTGTGACTAGCTTGCAACAAATTAATTGCGCAATTCTCCTGCCCGCAAACTCGTGCGCATATAGTAACGTATATTTAAAAATAAACAAGACACTCAACACTAAACGAGCCGTAAGAAACGGTGAGCGCAAATATACATACCATCTAGAAGATACGCGCAAACAGCCATGCAGACTTTTTCTGATAAAAAATAACCAAAATATTAACTCAATATTTATTATCTTTTTAGGGATATACAGTCAAGAAAATGTTGAATATTTGAATATACAGGCCATGGAATATTTCCTTAAACCAACTTATCTTATCCCACGTTATCCTAAGATGGAATTGGTTTCCTAGTCTAAATAATATCCAAATACTTAAAATACCAGCTATTTCAAAACAAGATTATTTTTCTGTGAATACTGAATACTATAGTCTAAAGTGTCCCAGGAAGGTTCGTTTAAAGCTAAGTAAAACTAAATATCTGAACTATTCCAATTGTTATGTTTACGCGAACCAGACAATAAGCTTTCTTCAATCAATTTTTCAATGGAATGCGTTAGTAATTTTTGATTAACGGAAACCAAACTCTCAGCGTCCGAGGTTGTGGTTGCGTAATTATAAAAACGGGTATCCAAAACAAAACAGAATGGATTATTTTTCGCCTTAGGATGCATTATTCATTCGCGGTCGCGGTAATCATGGTCCAAAGACCTTGCACAGCAAGACGTGTTCAGATAGTTAAAAGATAGCATTCACTTTTTCATTAACTCATTAACTTAGAGTCTTTAAAACTTCCAATATTTAACACATGTGAGGGCCCTCACACACTACCCCAAATCACGACCCCCTCCCTCCTTCTCAGCTCCTAAAAATAAGTACCAACCTGTAATATATTAATAAATAAATTTCATATTCAAAAGCGGTATGTCTTAATATTGAAATAAATAAATAAAAAGTAGAAGAACAAATGCAAATAATATGTATAGAAAATAAAACTAAATAGAGAACGCGCCAAAAGTAACTAAAAACCTACTGATAAAACTGCTTTAGTGTCAAAAATTCCCGATGAGAAAACGAAGCCGAATTAAAACCTCAAAAGTTACGTTAAAGACGCAACTGGAAATCCCTCTACCTACAAAAAGTAGCCTTTTCAACATCACTGGAGTTCTCCTATAAAAAGGCTACCAGCAAGGAAACATTTTAGAGAATTGCTTTTCATCGAGGACCAAAAATGAAAATCGGTTATATGCGATTAACTTTGACACTATAACTTTTATTGCGCATGCTTGGCCCCACGCTTTGTGTGAATAAGAAAATGCGCATGCTCAGCAGGTATTCGTTTCCTTTGACATCATTGTAACTTGACAAAAAATCCGGCAAAATATTTTGGACCTTTCCATTCCGTTCTTTAAAAAATATATGTATTCTTTTATCTCTTCATGGTGGATGGAAAGCCTAACGAGTTTTGCAACCCACTTGATAAGGCTACCGATAGATCGAAGTAGAATTTAAAAGTTGATTTTTGAAGAGGGAAGAAAATCAAGAAGAAAAAGGAAAAAAAACTCGAAACACAAAAGAGAACAAACAGACAGCTCTACTCACATACGACTTTCGTGTCGTTATTAGGAAATACGATGCTCTTTCATCAAGCTTTTAAGGTCCGTACACGCGATAAGTATTATGCAAAAAAGCGCCGAGACTAATGTACCATGTGACGGCCTTCGCAGAAATCAAAATCTATGATAAATCACGTGACTTATATTTAGACGTTACGTCACTGTTGTGGTGAAGTTTAAAGGTCTGCTGACCAGGCTATTGACTCAGCTGTGTTGACTTGACTTCAAATCACGATGCATTTGCCATTCTCTTTCATTTTTAGGATGGATTCAACAGTAATATGGATATCTTATTTAAAACAGGTAGCATGGTACCGACTTGCTCAGTTTTAAATGAGTTTCCTGTTATGCTTTTTTTTCTTTCTTTCTTCCCTTCTTTCAGTCTTTCTTGTTTACATTTATATTTCCTTCCTTGCTTTCCTTCTTTTTGTCTATCTTTCTTTCTTTTCTTTCTTTCTTTCTTTCTTTCTATCTCTATATTTTTCTTCCTTTCTTCCTTTCTTTCTCTCTTTCTTTCTTCCTTCCTTCCTCGATCCATCCTTTCTTTATTTTTTTCTCTTTAGCATCACAATACGGAATAATATAAATAAATATATAGTTGCATAAAGAAGCAAAATCACAGTTTAAACAGCATTTGTTCAATTCAGTAATTCACCCAATAGAATAAAATAAAATTATTTTGATCGAATAAACATCAATGCGCTAAACTAACTACCAAAGTGGCAAGAGATTTCTTCATGCAGAAGTTAAAAAAACTTTTGTTTTCGTGTTAAAACCAATAAAACCAGTGCATAAATCTCGTGCTTGTTCAGGCTCTAGGGACTGAAAGAATGACATTTTAAAGAGAACACTTTTGAAACGCCTGTATGCATCACAGAGCGCATTGACTCAGCGTTCTCTCTCCAGGACTGAAAAGAAACCGTGGTCTACTCGTTATGTTCCTGAGTTTTATCAAAGGCTGAATCATTCAGAATTCTTCTTTCAACTAGAGGATGCCTTCAGGAATGTTTAGGGTTACAGAACTCAAAGCTACCAACCTTAAAGGAATAAACAAAAATGGTTTGAGCGACCCCATCGCTATCTTGTTGGTACAAGGTAATAACTAGCGTATTTTACAACTTTGTTTAAATTTTTATATCCAACCAGAAGTTAAAACTCCGGCGTAAAAACATCAAGATATCAACAGCTCCAGGTCTAGAAGTAAAGAACTTTTTTCATATTTAAGTTTATATCCAATAAAATCAAAAATAAGTGTACTCGATTGCCATCTTTACCTAGGCCGAACTGAATTAGCTCTTTCGCTGCTCTCATTATTTTATTATTTTACATTTATTATTTACTACGACGTTAAAACAAAACGATAAATTATGCTCGAACGTTTATCTAGCTTTATAGTTACCTAGTTTATTAGAAGATCAAAAAACAAGCTCTTTCGTGATGGTAGTCGAGTGGTTGCCAAGCGGTTACAAAGAAAGAAAACCTTTCAAATGCTAGGCCAGGAAAAAAATTGAAAAACAAAAGTTTCATCTTCTTTAAATTCGATTTTTACAGTCAACTTAAACAATCATCATACTACGTAGGCTTCAATATAGAGAATTAGTCTGTGGTCATCATGCTAGACAAACCGTTTTCAATAATTCATGCCATTTCATTATTATGTAAATGTTTTTCACTGCTGATCTTTCGTGGACAACACACACTTGGTCTGTATAATGATGGCACAGCCGTGATGATTTTCGTCGTATGGGTTAAGATTTCTTTTAAGAAGGAAAAATGCTACGGGTACTAGTAAACAGCGCAAAAGACGTACCAAATGTTGAGACTTTCGGAAAAAGTGATCCATACTGTATTGTTATATTCCAAGGTAGGTTTTTTTCGGCATTGAAAACGAAATATCCTCTTTCGTGAAGTGAAATTTTGATTCGAAGTGGTAAGCGTAAGTTTAATCTTTTTTTCTTGTTTGGACTTTTAGGGATTAAGAAGAAAACAGAGGTCATAAAAGATGAACTCAATCCAGTCTGGAATCAGGCACGTTGGACTTCTTTTTCATGTTTTTATCATTGATTTTCGAGGCAATATATTAAACTAAAACTCTTCAACATGGCCGTGCTTAACCTTACCGAAATAAACATTTATTTATTTGTTTTTTATTTCTGATTATTTATCTATCTTAACTTATGATTTTGCCGTTTGTAGAAATTTGAATGGGACTTACAGAGTCAAGTTTTATCTCCCGATGAAACACTTCAAATCCTGGTCAAAGATTGGGAAAGAGTTGGACGAAATAGGTTAGTAAGAAAAGTCTAAACATCCCCTCTCATGATATCATTCACTAAATATCATAGTGACAAAGACGGTCTACTCTCCATAAAATCTTTACTAAATCTATTCTATAGTTCTTCCCCTAACGGAAGTGGGATCGATTTTCTGTTTTTATTTTTAAACGAAAAATTTTCTTATTAGTATACTCCGTGTCTTTTTCGAAGCTGCTCTTTTTTTGCAAAACAAATACCGTAAAAATCTATATATTTAAAACCAAAAAGATCGTAAAGACATCATAGGTTATTCCAAATGGCCTACTACTCTTGATAAGATTGAAAGTAGGATAAGTCTGGTCTTTGGTTTTTTTCGATTTCATTAAGATTAATAAGACGTATTTTATTCACGTCAAACAGGTGACAATTTTGAGATATTTTCTTTCGTTAAACCTAATGTTTACCATACCGCCTGCTTGATAGTTCATATTCTATACCCGCTTACATAGATTCTTTCTGTGAACGATATATAAATTCTCAGTGTGTGACTTATACGATCACATAAGCACTCCATAGAGCCGGGAGATATTCTTTTCAAACTCAATATTTTTGTATAATTTTTTAAATTCTTTGTTCTTCAGCTCCAATAATCATTATCAAGGGAATTATTCTCTAATCTAATGCTAGCAAGGTTCCACAAAGTCTGTGTAAAAAAAAACTAGAAAAAATCTCCTCAAAAAAGGATTTTAAGATTCAATTTTTTCATTTAAAAAGTCGTGGAATTCGTTTTTCACTGTTTTTCTATTTCCCTGAGTATTTTCCGTTAACGTAGAATGTTTATTAGCGAGTATTAGTAATAGTAATTATAATTATAATCCAATGTAAGGCTACAGAATATTTTTGTCATTTACATCTATGGCTTCAGTTGCTGTGGAGATTTTACGTTTTGAAGAGATGAAACAGAGTGGGATGTAGACTATTTGTTTACATTTTGCAGTCGCCATTTAATTATGCAATAATAGTAGAATTCATCGTTAAAATACGGTCAAAACTCTTCTTATTCTTCAGTGACTGACAAAAAAGGCGAGTCTAGTAGTAAATTCGAGAGAAACGCCATGAAAGCATTTTGTACTGGCGAATTATTCAGAACATCATCGATATTTCCCTAAATTTAATAAATCTTATATTAGCTTTGACCGCTTAATCTACGAAGACTTTCAGTTTTCTTCGGATTACAAACAACTTCTTCATTTGAAAAATGCCCTTTTTACAAACACACAATAAATAAATAATCTCAAAAAAAACCGAAAAACAAAGACATAAATATACTTTATGATTTCAAGCAGTGAATTTAAATAAAAAACACATTGATTTTTTTTTTAAATTTTGGTTGCCGTGGCAACGAAAGATTTTGGTTAGCACTCTGAATTTATTAACTTAGTTTATCAATGTAATATAAATGTTATATTTTTTTAGAATTTTGACAATTTGTTACCAGATAGAGTAGAAAAGGTTCAACCCTATAAAATAGCCCAACCTAGTATAAATAATTCAAATTTAAAAAAAGTCTTTTGGATATTTTTTTTCTAAATAAATTATGCAAATACTTCTAAGAAAATAAAGCTGTTGGTAAAGACGAACATCTGTCATGTCAAAAACTCACCCAACTTTAATAATCTTAATTTTTTCCACAGTTCGTTGCCTTTAGCTGTCGGAAAAGGGAGAGTTCGAGTTGAATCATAGGTTGAGACCCTATAAAACGAATGTGGGTTTCTTAATAGCAATTCTATAATTATCCAAACTTAGTTTTCTTTTCGAATTTTCTTTCCTCTCAAAGCAACATTTCCCACGTCTATTTATTCCCCAAGCGCTAGTGTTAGATATTTATTTTCCATCGAATCTCGGGAATAACTCGACTTGCGAAAAAAAAGTCTTTATTGTGAGTTTTCGATTTTTTCTGTTATCCTAACACATTTGTAATAATGAAATATTAAAATAAAAGGAGTGGTTCAAAGTGTACTGTAAAGACAGATTATTGAATAATAACAATTTATTCTTGATTTAATTTGAAGTTTACATTATTTATAATTTTAATTCGCTGTAAAATTCACGCTGACTTCAGCAATAGTTCATTTATATATTTTTCTCTGGTTGTCTCCAGTCATTGCGCTTTTAAATTTTTTACTGATCATTCAATAGATAGCCAACGAACGTATTATATCGCTGATAATAAATGTGGTAACGAGACTTTGAAAGAAAGGAAGGAAGGGATCGAGGAAGGAAGGAAGAAAGAAAGAAAGAAAGAAAGAAAGAAAGAAAGAAAGAAAGAGACAAAGACAAGAGAGAAAGAGACAAAGAGACAAAGAGACAAAGAGAGAAAGAGACAAAGAGACAAAGAGACAAAGAGACAAAGAGACAAAGAGACAAAGAGACAAAGATACAAAGAGACAAAGATACAAAGAGACAAAGATACAAAGAGACAAAGAGACAAAGAGACAAAGAGACAAAGAGACAAAGAGACAAAGAGACAAAGAGACAAAGAGACAAAGAGACAAAGAGACAAAGAGACAAAGAGACAAAGAGACAAAGAGACAAAGAGACAAAGAGACAAAGAGACAAAGAGACAAAGAGACAAAGAGACAAAGAGACAAAGAGACAAAGAGACAAAGAGACAAAGAGACAAAGAGACAAAGAGACAAAGAGACAAAGAGACAAAGAGACAAAGAGACAAAGAGACAAAGAGACAAAGAGACAAAGAGACAAAGAAAGAAAGAAAGAAAGAAAGATATTTTTTTGTAAAATCAAATAATTTCCAAAACTTTTGATTCTTTACTGGAAGACTTTCATTCGGCTCAAGCGTGACCTTGAGTCGATATATTTTGGTCGCTCAAACAGTTGTCGAGACATTATGCCTGAGTTGAATATAACTTACCAGAATGCCATGCCAAAAAATGTTTGAAATATCTGTGGCAACGGATTATAAACCACAAAGGTTTTTTTTTAATATATCATTTTCCGTGCGAACCATTTCAGAACACATGCTACCGGCAGTGCTTCGTAAGGTATTTATTGTCACGGGTCAGAATGAATAAAGAATCTTATTCCAACAAGAATTTAAATAGAAAAACATTGTCTTAAACGAATCGAATTGGGATGATCAGACTGTTATGAGTACCCAAGGGTCCCTAAGTAAATAATGAAATAGAAATGGAGTCCGGATGTCCGGTAGATGATGCTAGAGTAATATTGTTGTATAATACCATAACATGGAAAGAAGAACTGATAAGATACATGATGATTATGAGGAGGAGGAGGAGGAGGAGGAGGAGGAGGAGGAGGAAACATGATGATGATGATGATGAGCATACATGATGATGAGAAAACATGATGATGATGTTGATTATGTTGATGAGCATACATGATGATGATGATGATGATGATGATGATGATGATGATGAGCATACATGATGATGATCGATGATGATGAGAAAACATGATGATGATGTTGATGATGTTGATGAGAATACATGATAATGATGATGATGATGATGAAAAACATGACGACGACGTCGAGTGGTCATATCGTCGGTCTTGCAATCCGGTGGTGCTGAGTTACTAGAGTCCCGCGGTGGCCACTAGATGAGACTGATTAGATTTGTCCTGGTTTCTGATTAGTTCAAATTCAGTTTCTCGACCATGCTTGTAAATAGCCAACTGGTTTGCCTCCTTGCCAGTAGGGATTCTTAACACACTTTATGTTTCTTTGATTATTTCTTCATTTCAGTTTTATTTCAGTGTCCTCGATTAGTTGTAAATACATTGACACTTAAATAAAGTTATTTATTTATTTATTAAAAAACGTAAAAACATTACGAAACGTTTATCCTTAATCTTTAACCGCATATTAAAATCGCTTTGAATTTTGAATGTTAAAATAATGGCACACGCAAGCTTGCCAATTTTGAAATCTACAACCTCTTTATTATCAAAAGTAATTAATAGTTATTAACGATTAATATTATGAATGAAATATCGATCCTCAGGTTGCTTGGCCAAGCGATAATTCCTCTCAAAGACTTGGTTAAAGACAAGTCACATACGATGCAAGCAGAAGTTAATCTGTTGGACAGTAACAACCGCATGACCCAGGTAATTACCGCAGGCCACAGCCCTCAAGATAATATATACGATTATTAATATTTAATGACTTTTATGCGCCTTTCAAACCGGATCAAAAGAACAGTTTTAAATTAAAAAACATACGTTTCATTTTTGGGTTTGGTCGTTGTGGTTTTTAATACATCTTCATTCAGTAATGTCTTTCCATTAGACAACTTAGTTAGTGAGCTCAAAGACAGAAGAAAATATCGCTCAAAAATATTTCAACCGAATTTTCAAGAAAAAAAAACACATTTAAATTATGTGTATTTATCATTTGTCACACTATTGAGAACACTCACTTAAATATTTTATCACTAACAGGCCAAGGTAGGTAGTGAGCTTAAAGACAGGAAAAAATATTGCTCAAAAATATTTCAACAGAATATTCAAGAAAAAAACACATTTAAATTAGGTAGTGGGCATTCAACATTTGTCACACTATTGGCATGGGAACACTCACTTAAATATTTTGCCACTAACAGGCCAAGGTAGGTAATGAGCTTAAAGACAGAAGAAATATCGCTCAAAAATATTTCAACAGAATTTTCGAGAAAAAAAAAAAAACAACAACAACAGCAACAGCAACAACATTTAAATTACAAAGTCTGTGTCTATTATTAAGAACTCATTTTAATATTTTACCATTAACAGGCCAAGGTATCGCTTCGCATGGAGTACGTGCCTAAAGTGCAGAAAGAAGGAGATGGAGAAATCACTGTGGAGGGGATCGACGAGGTGGAAGGATTTGAAGGATCCGATGATGAACTGGAGGGAGGTGGAGCCGAGGGCGTCGCTGATGGATTCAGGTAACAAGCAAACTTAGGGAACCCTTAAAAATCTCTGAATGTTAACCCTCAAACATCACACTCTGGGCTGATCTAACAGACATAAGCCCACTGTTTTCATATTTCAGATCACGTGTTATTCCCTAGAGTATCATTTCTTTGTTTAATGGTTGTGCATCAGAAGACACATGAGGATCAACTCAAAAGGATCTTATTCTCAAAGGAATGACATTTGATCAGAAATGGGAAAACATAACGCCCTTTGCTCGAGAAATGACTAACTCACAGATGGAATTGGAATTCACGGTGTTAGGTTTTGCAGAGGGAAGAAGATAATAATAAAATAATAATAATTAATAATAATGACAATAGTTAAAGAGAGACGGTCACTTCAAGAAGTATAAAACCATAAATTTAGCCATAAAGAAGACTAGTTCACGGTTGAATATATTATTTGTAGTTCCTAAAATTGCTTTATTTTACGAAGCTCGTTTCGCAAAGTCAAAGTCATAATATCAGTAAGTCTACTGAGGGCTGGTCTTCGCTAGCCACGCAAGCACTAGCGCCCCAATTAAAAAGTAAAAGTACCAAAAACATTAATCCTTGCGCTTGCACTTGAGGCTGTGCTTGCATCGTAGTGAAAACTGACGGCTTGAGTCTAATCCTGTGCTATCAAATTACAAATGAAAATGGCTGTTTTTATTTTAGAAAAAAACGTAGAAAAAAAAGGACGCAACGACACAAGCTTTCCAGCAAACCACAAGATTTTCAGGTAAAGATAATCGCCTCTGATTCTTAATGAATGCATTGCACAGCGCGATGATATACTGGTTAGATAAGAACTAAAGAAAAAGAATTATCGGTTATTTAAATGAAACTACCGATGACACACGATGACGACGTTGTCACGTGATCACTGTCCGCCATATTGGAAGTTACTTTGAAGTTCCAAGAAAACTATTTTGACATTTTGTTTGATGAGGAATAATTGCTCAAACGCTTGGAATATTTGGAATTAAACTGGCTTTGAAGTTTAGTTCTTGCTTTATCCTATCTCCCTTTATCATTCTGTGTCTCGATATTTTTATGTACAGCGTGTCTGTTCAGCGTTCTTGGCGGGAAAATGTTCTATGTTTTAAATTTCCAACATGATGAAAATGATGACTGTTTGTTGTTTGTTCCTAATGCTGACAGGTTCGAGTCAGAGTGATTGAAGGACGTCAGCTCTCGGGGCAGAACATCAGTCCAGTAATCAGAGTGAATGTTGCTAATCAAAGTAGACAGACCAAAGTCAAAATATCAACAAATAAACCTTTTTACGATGAGGTAAGCATTCTATTTATAGATATAAGATGTTGCACATTGATTCTTGGGGTAGTTCGGTAACATTCTTTGAGTAATAGCTGCTTAAGCATTCCGATTGCTGACTAGCCACTCAGGTACCACCACCCTGGATATTAAAGTGTTTGCGCATTGGTTGTTAAAGTGCGCGCACTTTCTATAAATGTCTTTGCGCAATTGTTACTTAAGTATGGGATTGCTCACCAGCCTCTAATTTTTGGGGATTAAAGTCATACTGCGTTGTCTGTTACATTGCGCACTCTTTTTGGTTACTTTTTGCACAACTGGAAATTATACCAGTGTTTAATTGCACGCCAGCCGTATGAGAATCTCTCAAACATGGATATTAATATTAAAGCCTTTGCGCATTGGCTTTCATGTATTTGCGCAACAGTGCCTTAGGTTTTTTCGCACAATTATGCATCTAAATACAATTGCTAATAGCTTCAGTGCATCATTGCCTATTAACGAATAACTACTCAAGCATTTTGTACTTCAATTAAAGCATTTTGCAGCCTCACTGTCGTCATTTCTTTATGGATTAATGTTTTTTTTCGATTACTTTAATTTTTCAGACTTTTTTCTTTAACTTCAACATGGCTCCCCTTGAATTGTTTGACGAAATCATCAGTTTTGAGGTAGATATATTTTTGCTATAATAACATTTAGAAAATATGCTCTAAAATGTCTACCCTGCGAGCAGAGTCTCCTTTTAACTCCTCTTCGGACGAGAGAAGGAAAGCTTAAAACTCCTAAAGACTAAAGGATCGATAGGCAATGCTTTCACAGTTTGTATTTATTGACCCTTTTCCTTCTCTCGCCCGTAGAGGAGTTAAGAGGAGACTCTGCTCGCAGGGTATAAAATGTCCTATTAAATGTAAAAAAGTACATTTAAGCCATAAAGGTATGTCTTTAATACCTTAAGTGTGGCTTAAAATGAATAATGATTACTGTTTGCTATCGTTTCTCCAGGTGTTCAATTCTCGTAAACTCCGCGCTAATGCTATGATTGGATACTTCAAGGTAACCTCTACTCTTAAAAATACCATAATTACTAGAATGTGCGGGCTTAGCCATGAATCCTGCAGTTGCTCGTTTTTCATTCTAATTACTGCTATTCTTTTTTATCTCAAAAGCGAGGCTATAGCCGCAAATTCTAGAAATGATGGTATTCTTAAGACAACTGAATTGTTGCCTAAATGTCAAATATCATATTGTTATTATCAACAATTTTTCATGCTAACAACAAAAATGATTGTTCAAGGAATAATTTAGTTTTTATTCATTAGTTTTTATAGGCTTCATAAGTTAATTTTTAAAATGTGTTATTTTAAAGAAACAGCTTTTTACCTGCTTTGTAGAGTAATAAAGCAATCAGGAAGTGATGCAAACCTCAAAGATGTCGCCAAAAAAACACTCAGGAATTGCTTTGGGCGCTTCCTAAGTGTTGTATTGATACGAATCGTAGCAAACCAAGCTGTTTCTTTTGTTTTGTTATGTAGAGAAACCTTTGTTGGACTTTTCAATCTATAGTTTTATTTATCGACTTTCAAGTCTGACTACGCATGCGCACAAATATATATCTATTCATGGCCGCGAATGTTATATGTATTATGGAATCAAATTTTTACTTATTACCCTAAAAACAATATAAACATCGTGGGAAAATGATCAATAAGTTAAAATAATAACTGTTTTTTCCCCAGTGCGACATCGGTTTTTTCTACGATGAACAAGGTAAGACCTCGTGTACACTACAGACGATCACGTGACACACGGATCCATAGAGGGGGTACCATTGGTCACGTGTTATAAGACATCACATGGTCACACTACAAAATAATTCATTCATTTAACAAAGAAGTACAGATTTACTTTAATAATCACTTGTTGCTGAAGTGATATAAACAAGTATATTTGTGTTGGTCACGTGACTTTTCTCTCCACTAACGGTCACGTGATACGCAGATCATGTCCTTACAGTACCATTGATAAAAGTTGCTCGTGTTTTTGTGAAGGTCATGCAGCGGTACGCAAATGGGTTCTTCTGACCGACCCTGATGACAGGATGGCTGGAGTGAAGGTACCTCAATGATAAATTATACATTGAGCAAAAAGTTTTAATTTTTTTTTCAGAAAACAGAAAAATTTCTCACAAAATACCCTGACGTTTTCGACAAACATCCTTAGCTTATCAGTGCAACCGAAAGAGATACTTGTTTTCAGTTATATTTCAAAGTCGTTTAATTTCTTGTAGCTTGATTATTCTTTAGTGAATATGTTGAATCAGAAAAGACTAGAAGTTTGATGTATGTCGACGTGGTGCATACAGGGGCTTCCACATGGCGTCAAAAATTTGTCCAGCTTAACCAATCACATTCTAGACTTATAGCTTGATTATTGTAGAGTGAGTAAGATTACTGTATTTAAACATGGTGCATCATGGGACTTTCACGAGACATCAAGAGACCTTTTAGCTTAACCAATCATATTCTAGATTTATAGCTTGATTATTGTAGAGAGAGTAAGCTGACTGTATGTGAACATGGTGCATCATGGGATTTTCACGTGACATCAAGAGACCTTTTAGCTTAACCAATCATATTCTAGATTTATAGCTTGATTATTGTAGAGTGAGTAAGCTGACTGTATGTGAACATGGTGCATCATAGGATTTTCACGTGACATCAAGAGACCTTTTAGCTTAACCAATCATATTCTAGATTTATAGCTTGATTATTGTAGAGTGAGTAAGCTGACTGTATGTGAACATGGTGCATCATGGGATTTTCACGTGACATCTAGAGACCTTTTAGCTTAACCAACCACATTTTAAATTTATAGCTTGATTAATGTAGAGTAAGTTAATTGCATGTGAACATGGTGCATCATGTGACTTCCACGTGACACCAAGAGACCATTCAGCTTAACCAATCACAATCTAGATATTTGTTTCGGATATTGTGATGTGTTTTCTTGTATACCTGTATTTTTTTGATCAGGACGAAGAAAATGAGGATGACGATTATTTGGGCAAATCAAGAGGATGCGAGGGAATGCCGATTGGCGTATCTGCTGCAGTAAATAGTTTGGAATTCTTTGGCTTTGAATTTTCATTTGTTTTTACTTGAATAAACAAAATTAAATCAAATCAAAACTTAAACCTCTTCATTGTAAAAAAAAAAACAAATTGAAAATAAAGATCCTACGAGCAATGTTAAATCAAAAACTCCAAGGATGTCGCGTGCTAATCGATAAGTCTTTGAAATGTTAGAATTCAAGTCGTGAATGAATTCTTTATCTTTAAGAATAGCTATTAAATCACGAGACCTAAACGTCATAAATCAAGTAGAAATGTTTTAAAATATCCTATTTCGTCGGCTTTTTATATCTAAAATCAAGCTGTCCATTAAGCAGTGCGTCCATTAAGGTTTATATGTATAAATATTAAGAAACGGATTGATAAAGCGCGCGAAGACGCCGTTATGGACATTAGTTATGATATCAAGTTTCCTTGTGTGATTTATACCATAAAAGGTAAAAGAAGTGATTGTTTAAGCAATGATGATAGCTTACTTAAAGTTTTCGTCCTTCAGTCATTGTTTTTGAACTTGACATCCAAGTGTCTCAGATATCACTTATCTGTCTTTCAATAGAGGTTTTGCACCATCACGTGGCGGCAGCCATGTTAGATGGCAGGAAAAATACAATCGTTTTACATGAGAAAGAATTCAATTTGCGAGAGCAAAGGGATTTTATTGTTCTGCCATCTAACCACAGGCAGTCCAAGCTGTATTATTGTTACTGCACGTGATGATGCAAAACCTCTATTGGAAGACAGATAAGTGATATCTTATCTATATATAGCGACAAAAGCCTGAATTCTTCTGCATTAGCACAGGGAGTGATAAGATTTAAAAGGCTTGAACAGCCATAACATCACTGTTAAAATAATAGCCACTTGAGGTCTATGTATTATAATCATGTTTTAAACATACTAACAAAATGAACAATATCATTGTTATTCTCGTTAAGAAATTCCTTCAGAATATTGACAGGATTGCTTACTAAAGGTTTTTAAAAAACTGCATAAATTTCCTAAACACAATACACGTTTAAAAACAAACATTTAAAAATCATAACACACAAACGAATAATACTAAATCCTTCGTCTAACATTTCTACACAAATAAATGTTGATAAACCATCAAAGTTACATTCACTCCTTCCGAAGTTTGAAGATAATGGCCTCGCACAGCATTATGGGCTGAATTATATATCCGTATCCGCCATCTTTGTTTTTCAAATTCAATTCCACAATTCCAAGTGGGGCAATTTCGTCGAATTATCTTCGAACTTCGGGAGCGAAATTTTCGGTATTTTGTACTGTTTTCATGTCTTTTTTTATTTTTACCTCTCTTTTGTTGTTATTCGCCTTAGGGTTACATTAAGGTGACCGTAATAGTCTTGGGGCCTGGAGACGAAGCGCCGGTAAGTTCAGCCTCGCTGTGACGCTGCATCTGTAATACATGATGATGACGAAAATGATGTTGATGATAATGATATATTGCGATGATGTTGATGATGATACATGATGATGATGATACATGATGATGATGATACATGATGATGATGATACAGGGTGATGATGATACAGGGTGATGATGATACAGGGTGATGATGATACATGATGATGATACAGGGTGATGATGATACATGATATATGATGATAATAATAATTGATGATAATAATAATTGATGATAATGATACATGATGATGATTTTGATGATGATGAAGCATGATGATAATGTTGATGATGATGATGATGCATGATGATGATTGATAACACTACAGAACACTGATATTTTATTTATCATTAATAGCCTGCCTCAGTTGGGCCCGCGCAGGAGGACAGCGATGATATAGAGTCGTAAGTAAAGTCGCGTATCTTTTGATTTTGTTTTAAAAACTTGCCAATTGTGGTAAAAACAATTTCTACAACTTCACTGATTTCCTTGTATTGTCACGACAGAAACCTCCTCCAACCTGCTGGAGTCATGCTGCGTCCTGCGGTATTCGCCCTCAAAGTCTACAGAGCTGAAGACATCCCCCAGAGTACGTCTGCATATGCATCGATAACGTTTATGAAGTTAACTAGATTATAGCATCACTTTAATTGGCTTCGTAAATGTGTAAAGTTTAAGTTTTAATAATCATGCATTGTGTGATTACTAAAACACTTGAAGTCAGATTGAGAAACTGGAGAAAAACAACCGATAGGCCTCTTTACCTTGGACCTAATGCTTTCCCATTTCAGACCCCGTGTCATATCCTAAAGCTGTGCACGAGAAGACACATGAATAGGGATACAATTCAAACAAAGATCTTATTCTCGAGAGAATGACGCGTGATCTGAAATGGTTGCGCACCCGTCGCCAGTCTTTCCGAAGTAATTTTGAGAAAATATTTTTTGTGCGTCTAGTTTATGACGTGTTCCGTTTTTGTTATTCCTAGTGGACTCTGGTCTTTTTGAGGGAGTCAAAAAGGTTTTTCACATCGGCGAGGTACGTACGAATAAACAGTTGAATATTCTCTCAAGTCCTCAGTTTGTTATTTTACTTTTATCGTGGATTATGACATTTAATCATGATAATCGTGCTCTATTTTAGGAACAAAAAGAGCTGGTTGATCCTTACATTGTCTTTACGTTTGCTGGTAGAAAGGTAAACAATATCAATATAATTCCTACCTACAATAATAATACATATCTATTCAATCAAGAACAATATTACACCTTAAGAGAGAATTCTTTTCATATTCAAGCAGTAAGAGCCAACAAATATTTTCTTGAAGAAAGGCTGTTGTACAAGGCTAAAATCTTGATATCAGCCGAACGTTTAACTAGTTTGGAAGTGGATATGACCGATGAAAGTGGAATTAAAGTGTTAACCCAAAGCAATAATTCTATTCGAAAGTGACGTTTAGGCCTCCATTCGCTTATTTCCCATATATTTTTTATAAAAAAGCCTGACAAAGCAACATTTTAACACAAATGTAACAAACCATCTTTTGAAAATACCGCTTCAAACAGGCATTTTATCATAGTACATCAGTTTCTAACTGTTTAAAAAGGTTTTGAGTGTTAACCTAAAACGAAAATTGGGATCAAAACTGATACGAAAGTCTAGTTTTTGGTTGATCTAACAAGAAAAGGTACGTAATGAGGAATGCTTTGTTATCATCAACCAACATGGCGCGCTCTGACGTAACATATACTTCAGGAATTGCCTGAAGAAGCTAAAGGTTTCTCTTGCTCGCAACATACTGCTCGTAGGTTGCGAATTTTAAAATCTGTGCAATGAACACAGTGAACTCCTTAGGAGGGGGAGGGGTGCGGGAAAACCTAATACAAAAACAAACCTAGTAGGTATAATATCCTTTTTAGTGCGCGCAATACTTGATCTGTTGTTTGTCGTGCCCACATTGTATACGTATTTGATATTCGAATATTTTCAGGCGCGGACAAGAATTCATTACAATTCTGATCATCCGGAATTTAATCAAGAGTTGAACGTCCAGTTTAATGTAAGTATAATGACGACTAGGAAACATACATCACGTGATCATGTATATAGAGTGCAAACAATATATACGTGAAATATTAGTAATACTACCTTGAACTGTTTTATGCTTTTTCTATTGTTTTCTTTTGTTTAACTAGCACTATTTTGAACAATTTAGTAATTAGTGTTTTACGTACGGATATATTGTTTGCACTTTATGATAAAGTGAACTTGATTATTAACTGCAGCGTAAAAGTCCAATCTTCATCTTACAAGTTATTAATATATTAAAATTTCAAAATAAACTTTACTTCAATATTTTACAATAACACGCTGTGTCGACGTTGAAGAAAACCACTATGCTTTTACAAAATTTTAATTTCTATTTTAAAAGATTTATTCCTATTTTTAGTTTCCCTCGATGTGTGAAAGACTAAAACTACAGATGTTTGATTGGTGAGTAAAAGAAAGCGTGCGTTACGGATCGTACGCGACGTAATTTCTCGCGCAGTCATTGGTTTATTCCTGTACCATGACCGTGTCATGCCTCTATTTCCTTTGTTTTGGGTGTTTTGGGTCATCCAAACCTTGGATTAATCCTGGTACTTCTAACACCAGACTGCTTTGAAAATTTAATTGGTGTCGTTTTTTGGGTGCTTTAAGAGGACTTAAAACTATTTGAGAAGTAAGAAAATTAATAAAACACGAAAAATGTGAGAAACATTGGCCCTGGTCCCTAGTTGTAGGGAATGCTAGATTCTATAGGTTTCCTTCCACGGCGGGAGCGCGCGCACAGTCGACACTCATGCAGAAGAGTCAGTTAAACATGTGCTAGAGATACTCAGCCTTCATGCAAACGATACTAGATATTTGACTGTGCTCCTTTGACTGATTAGGGATCGACTGACGGCAGATGATTGCATTGGAACTGCTTTTCTACCGATGTCTGCCATTGCTGGACAAGGAGACGAAGGTATACCCTAAAGATGCGAGACGTAGGAAATACAATGAAAAGGTTGAGGGGAAGAAACTGGATCCAGTTGTCTTTGCACTGCATTGTGGGACTGATTTAGGAGACGAAATAGACACCATGCATCTTGGAAATACTAAACAGTCTCATATTGCGCTGCAATGTCATTTCGAACCAGTTTTTCCCTCAACCTCGGAATGATTAACAAGAAATATAATGAAAGATGAGAAAATGATAACAAAAGGACAGATAAATCTGGGGGAAAAAAAAAGAAAACAGACCTAGTACTCCATTTTACAGTTCCGTTCAGTGACCACGAATAATAGTTCCAAGTTGAGGCTGGAGTTGCCGCGCATAGCAAAACTATACTTTTTATCATGCGCAGCAACTCCAACCCTTACTTGGAATCATTATATTCGTGGTCACAGAAAGGAACTGTAAGATGGATTATTCATCTTGGTGAATGCTTACCCAATTCAGACCACGTGTCATTCTCTTGGGAATAAGATTCTTTGTTTGAGTCGTATCCATATTCATGTGTCTTCTCGTGCACAGCTCTAGGATATGACACGGGGTCTGTAATAAACGTTATACCAAGACGTACAATCAAAGTAAAAATAAGTAAACCGTTGTTAGTATTTTTTCATTAGTTTAATGATTTCATCTCATCCTTTTCCTCTAGGATTTCTTCCCATGTTTGGACCTTGCTTCGTTAACTTCTACGGCTCAACCAGAGAATATTCAGATCTACCAGACGAATACGATGATCTTAACCTTGGAATCGTAAGTCGAATTCCTAGATGTTTGTTGATACCTAATTCTCCACACTGGTTAAGTTCAAAAATACAATCATTTACCAGCCTTACATGGCATAGAGACCATCAATTGCAACGGAGAGTAGCTCGATTTGGAGAATAAAGAATTTCAGTTCAATTCACAGTAGTTTTCTCATTCAAATTGAACTGCATTGGGACTAGTGGCTTTGCGAAAATTGCTGCAGGGAATCCATACCTCCTCAGTCCCGTAGGGTAAGATTGGTACCTAACTCATGTGTCACTCCCTTGCTAAAGAAAATACGCTTGCAATATATTGTAGCAAAGAATCTTTATCAACCACAAAAACACTTGGTTTAAAATGTGACATATAAAATAGTGTATTTAAATGATTATCTGGTTGTTTGTTAACAGGGAGAGGGCGTGGCCTATAGAGGGAGAGTCCTCATAGAGCTGGAGACAAAGCTTGGTGTCACCCCACAAGAAACATCTGAAGATCTACAGAACCATGAGATCATCAGCGTACAGGTAAGATATTGATATAAAGGAGCAATATCCTCAATAAAACACGAATTTCATGCCGCGAGAGTTATGGAACTATGAAAGAATCTCTGGGCTGATCTAAGTCAAGGCACAGCTAGCTCACAGATTGAACCCTGAAACAACCTGAGGTTTGATCGAAGTCAGGTTACGGTTACTCACAAAAATATATATATATGTTTTTTTCTATATTCCAGCCGTATCTTCGTCGTAGAAAGTACAAACTGTTCGCGTGTTTCTTAGAGGCGACCATGGTGTCTTGCATCGATGGTCCTGTTGAATTTGAAGTCAGCATTGGTGAGTGAATTATCTTGTGATGCATGGTTTAATCCACTCTCATTACTATTCCTCCAGCGCGACCAGCGAAGATGATATTGAGAAAAATTAAGAACTCATTTAATTAAAATTTTGAGCGCTAGACATAAATGATTTTACCCATCTAGGTAACTATGGTAACAAGCTGGATCTATCTGTGCCACCGTCCTCGTCATCTACTCCTCCTACAAATGCCGTGTATGATGGATGTTATTACTACTATCTACCATGGGGCGAGACTAAACCATGTGTCTGTGTTGACAGTCACTGGGAGGACATTGGGTTTAGGCTTGGTACTTTGAACATTCTTTTAAGAATGTGTGAACGATTGGTAAGTGAGATTAGAAAAGGAGAACGTACATTTGTATAGAAGCTTTGCACTATCACGTGATTGCAGCCATGACAGGAGGAACAACACGTCTTTTTGCCCTGGGAAACTGAATTCTTTCTTATATAAAGCAGATTAGACCAGATTCAATTGTGGCTGCCTTCATATGGGACTGCAAAGCACTGCAAGGATTTCTGAAGATGTTGTAGTTGAAGTCAGGACTCATTATTCTAATTAAAACTTTTGTCCCTGACTTGAAAATTTCTTTAATTTTTTTGAATATGTTTCGAATCACGTGACAACGGATCTTCAGTGTACATAGATGTAGGGTCACGCAAATATAAATGTTTGCAGCAGGGCGCTTATGAACTGTAGAGTTTATAGACTGAACTTAGTTACCTTTACATTCCGCGCGCTTCTTTTACCTAATTCATTGACGTGTTTGTAGTTCTGAACTTTACTTTTCGCTTCTTGGCTCCAGTCAGAGACGTGATTGTAGTTCTGAATTTTTCTTTTGTGTGTCCCAGGAAAATGCAATGGATAAGGTTAATCTTTCAATCGAAGCAAATGCTCAGCCAGCAGAAACAGCCACGTTGCTGATCTCCCTGTTAGACATGCTTATCACAGACTGCAGGTAATGTCATCAAAAATCCCACGTTCTACTAGAAAGACTTTTTTGTTACTTGAAATTTAAATGTAGACGGCGACGTTAACCGGAAGTGTAGATAACTTCACTTTGGGGTCTCGCGCCTTTTACGTCTGTCTTCCCAGTGGATGGGCTGACTTTACTGACATACAATCTCTTGAATGGAATCTCCAATGAACAGAATTCCAAAGATAAATTATTTACACCTCCGGTTCACATCATCAGTCCCCAGTGTGCATCATTCGCTTTCTTTGAAACAGAAAACCATTACCAAAAGTTGATCAGCAAACACCCGGAGTGAATGACTTGGATCTCAAACTACAGGAAGTCAGAATGATGGAAAAGGTACGTAAAATAATTGTGAGAGCGGTTCTGTCCTTGGGTGGGGCCTGACTTGAATCCCATCCTCTTCAAGCCAACCTCCCTTATACTAAACTGATGCTATATCACAAAAGAAGAGATAGCTAGCTAAGAACTAGTATGAGCTGCATCGGTGTTTATAATGAAACAGTAATGATAAAAAGGTAATTTATACACCGTGAAAAGATGAAAGAACTTACTGACGTTTCGGACGCTAGTCCTTCATCGAGTGTGGAGTCACAAAAGTTGACCAACAAACATAAAATCCTGAAAAAAAGGATTAACACTGTTAAATGTGAGTCTTTCTTGTCTTGTATTTTAGTTATCAATCATGGAAGAAGCAGTGAAGTTACGAGAAAGCGCTACTGACGTGCAAGAAGCTCTGAGCGAAATTGAAGGGTATTTGCAACGACTCAAAGATCTGACAATTGAGGTACTAATAGTACGATATTGAAGAAATAGAAAACGCGCGCGCGTGCTGTGTGCTGTTACAAAGCACGTGGGGATAGGTAGAACACGAAAGAAGAGTATGGAGAAGCACGACGGGTAGCGGGGAGTATTTTTCGACACTTCTCGAGTGTTCTGCCAATTCCCAATCAACCATTTCTTTTATAAAATACAAGGGCCCGTGCATGCTGTGTGCTCTCATAAAGCACGCGCTCCCAACCAATAAGAAGGCTAGATTTATAACAGTTATTTTTAATAAAGGTGTATTATTGCAGTCAAAAATCTTTCCACAGAAATACCTTAAGTTTAAACCTGCAGCCTGCTTTATTTTTTGGCATCTTGTTTTTGTAATTTGTCTTAAATGATTTAATTCGTAAACGGTGTAACAACAAAGAACGTACTTCAATAACTTCCTTGTCTGAGACAGGTATCTAACAATATTTTCCTTGTTCCAGCCTCAAAACAGCATGCCTGACGTGATCATCTGGATGATTAGCGGCACCAAACGCATCGCTTACTACAAGCTGCCTGCTTACGATGTCCTCTATGAACCCTACAGTGAAGCATGTGGAGAAAACTGTGGCAAAGTACAGAATCTCTTTATGAAGGTTAGTGTGCATTCAATCCATCTATCAATATGTTCCTTACATCCATCCATCCATCCATCCATTCATCCACCCACCCATCCACCCATCCATCCATCCATCCATCCATCCATCCATCCATCCATCCATCCATCCATCCATCCATCCATTCATCCATCCATCCATTCATCCATACATCAATCCATCCATCCATCCATCAATTCATCTCTTCTGACCTCATTCTTCTTTCCTTTCATTCATCTATTACTTTCTCATTAATCATCAAGTTATTACAATCCATAAATATATGAATTATTTATGCTTCCACCTATCTATCTATCTATTATATTCATAACTCTTCTCTTGTGTATATCATAGTATCCTGGTAAAAAACAACAAAATATTGAAGATTTCCCCGAAGTACCTGCGCACGTTCGCCTGATGGTTTGGCTCGGTTTGGAGAAACACCAAGAAGAATGGACGAACAGAGAGTTGACCGAAGGTGACTTCTGTGTTTTCGCCGAGACGGTAAGTAAGAGGGATCAATCATCTACGCCGACTGGCAAAAGGCAATTAAAGGCTCGTATCCAATGATAGTCAAAGCGTTTGGTAGCCCGTTTAAAAGGTAACCAAGCCTTTAGTTGAAGCTATTTTGAAAGGTAACCAAGCCATTGGTCGACGCTCAAGTGACAAAACTACTACTTATATTTTAATGTATTTATGGTTGCTTTGAAATAGATATCAAGTTGTCTTTCCATATGATGAAATGAAAAATTAAAAAAAACCCTCTTTCTTTTTCGATTTAGTACGAGAATGAAATGAATATACTCGGGAACTGGACAGCGAAAGGGCTTCCGCGTCCAAATTTTTCAAATGCAAGAGGAGACGTAAGTAAAGAAATCATTTTTTTACCCTGACCACAATGAAATATCTCTTGCACTTAATCGAAACAATTATCGATTCCTTCTACTTGAATATAATAAATGTTTCTTCTGATCACAATGAATCAATTTCTTCTAATGACATCTTTGTTATAACTCGCTTTAGATCAAGTTACCCAAGGATTGCTTTGTAGCGCCACAAGGATGGAGATTCGAAGGCGACTGGTTCGTCAACCCTGAACTCAGGTATCATTTTCAGCATTTTTTTCAAAATTAAGAATTAAAAAAAAAAAGTAGTAAAATCTGGCCAATTAGGAACCTATGGCCTATCTAGAAGGAATTCTATTTCACCACTCAAAATTAAGAGAGTCTTTTTTTTTTTTTTTTGGAAACCTTGCCCCTGGACTCGACACCATAGACACTACTGCCTTCTGCAGTCCTGGATACGAAGCTCCCAAAAGGCCGAACCGGTCGCAAAATTGAGTAATAATAATAGTCATGCTGATGACTTTTTTAATTGTATTTTCCTGTTCCACGTAGTTTATCATACGATAAAGACAGTGGTCACAAAACCTTCCTCGAAGATGTTTTTGAAAACGAGTCCCGATTACCGGGAGGAACCTGGGGACCAGCCTCCGTACAATGGACTGATGTGGTAAGCTACTTGATTGATTTGTGAAGGTCAATCCACTACTATAGAGGCTTTGTAGGAGCAGGCGTAGCTCAGTTGGTTAGCGTGCGGCCTTCAGAGCTAGAGGTCCATAGTTCGATCTTCTGGAACTCCACGTCTGTTTTGACTCCTCTCTGTTCTGTGTAGCTTTAATTAGCTTTAAACACCCGTAAAAAGGAGCACTGATAGTAAGAGGGGGGTAGAGGGCGCACCTTCGAGCGCATTTAGCATGAGCCATTGGCTCGGGAGAATTGGGCAACCACTCCCCGCGTTATCGAAGTAAAACAAATTACCTTTACCTTTACCTTTGCACCATCACGTGATGGTAGTTATGAAAGGAGGCACAACAATGGAATCCGGTCTCATCTGATTTACATGAGAAAGAATTCAGTTTCCCCAAGGAAAAGACTCTATTATCACGTGATAGTGCAAAGCCTTCATTGCTTGAAAAATGACTAATTTAATGTTGTTATCTTAGCGTGGGGATCTGGCTACTGCTAGAGATGAGATCAAATGTGACGAGGACTGGGAATGGACTTCGGAATGGTTGGTTGACTTGAACAGAGCGGTAGACGAAGATGGTATGTTAATAACGTCTTTGTTTAGAAGGGGTGGTACCTGACAGTAATCCACTTAGCACTGCTAAACATATGGCCCTCTATGTTTAACGTCTCTAAGACGGGACCGCAATCTAACATGGTCATCCAACCTATGTTCCTATTTACACAAACATACAAAGGGCCTATTGTTTCTGTTGGCTCTTTTCAGGTTTTGAGTATACAGTTGAATCAACCATGGGTGGATACGGCCCAGTAGAGAAGACTTATCACTTGTGTAGACGAAGAAGATGGGTTCGAAGCCGAAGACTGCTTGTTGAACTAGAAATTGAAGAAGAAGATGTAAGACATTTAATTTCTTGTATATTGCGTAGCTACAAAGGCGGAGGAAACAAGGAAAACAGTTCCTTTATCGTCGAAATGATTGAGAAACGGTCAAGCATATATAAAGAAAATGAACAAAAAAATAAGAAAAGAAAAAAAGAAAGATAGAAAGAGGGATAGAAAGAGGGAAAGAAGAAAGAAAGAGAGAGAGAAATAAAGAAAGACGGAAAGGAAAACGGAAAGGAAGACGGAAAGAAAGAGAGAAATCAAGGTTGCAGTAGGGTTTTGTTTGAAAATTTGGCGCCTAAATCAGTACAGGTATGTTACGCGCATTGTTTCCGCCGTTGCACTTTGAACGCGCTATTGTTAGCCAAGTTATCTTCTCCGAACATTAAAACATGAAAAAAAAGCGTTTCTGGACTAAGTACCTTAGCCTTTGTGAATAACCGCAATACTTCTGGTGTAGCAGTGCTAACGATCTCACGATAATAATTTGTTGGTCATATTTAGAAGCTATAACTCTTATATTCGTGTAGATACGAGATGAGCAAATCGCACTTCAGGGTTGGGAATACGCTCCCATGTTCTCAATGAAATTCCACGCAAAAGAACGAAAACTCGATTATGTGCGACGGAGGCGATGGCATCGAAGGATGATACAAGAGGACCCCAGCGCACCTGCCGTTTTCCACATTGATGTTGGAGGAGGAGAGGTCAGTATATTGCAGTTTATGAGTATATACAAAATACACTTCTTTTTCAGTGACAAGTCTTGTAATGTAGTTGGTCAGTGCGTTGCTATGAAGTTTGGCTTGATATTTACATGTAAACTTTCACGTAGAAGTTTATCTTCTATCGAATTCGATCTAAAGACCGGGGCAAATGCGCACTTTTGATAAAGTGGCATACTATGAGCTGCTGTAATCGTCGGTCTTGTAAATATTTCCTTGCTTCTATCTTTTACCAGGACACAGAAAAGGAAACACTTATGAATGCGCCAAGGATGTTTATTACTTTTGAGAGTGAGTATATTCAGTAATATCATATCATTATCATTATGATAATCAGTGATTGTTAAATAAAGATTCTAAAAGATTGTTAAATTACTTTAACCTTAAATATCGTGTTTAATTTACAGAACCTCACAAATGTCAAATGCGTGCGTACCTTTACCAGGCAAGAGATTTACTGGCTTCAGACCCAGATGGCGTTTCAGGTAAATATATACACCTATTTCGAAAATCGTTGTCGAACCAAGAGCCTCAAGTAACAAGCCAAGGCTCCAGAGAACGTCGGTACTTTTATTCATAATTGATTTATTCGTGGTTCATGTAAGTGGCTATAGCTCTACACTAATTATCATCTCAAGCAGCCTTGCTTGGAGCAATTTGTGAAGTCAATAACTAAATAATGCACCATGAATAAACTAATCACATCTAAAAGTACCGGCGTTCTCTACGGTCTTGGCTTGTTGTTTAAGGCTTTTGGTGCGACAACGATTTCTGAAATAGGTGTATATCAACCCGGTTCCCCTTACCTCAACAATCAACTGCTACCCATTTCTAGCTACATTTGGATGGTGACGGGTACTTGAAGAAGCATTGTTTTGCCTTGCACTAATTATTGGACCAATTTTCCTTACAACTATTGGATTTCAATCAGCTGATAGAAGTCTTTGAATCTCATTATCTGCTCCAAATTGTGGTCAAACACTGACCGCCATGCATGTGCTGTAAGCCAGAAAAAATCCTATAGATGCTTTGCAGCATCACGTGATGACAGCCATTACAGGAGGCACAACAATAGAGTCTCATCCCCCTGGGAAACTGAATTGTTTTCTAATGTAAATCAGATTAGACCAGATTCAATTGTTCCTGCCTCCTGTCAAGGCTGACATCACGTGATGGTGCAAAGCCTCTATTGAAAACTTGGGATTCAGCTGATGAACATTTCGCACGAGACAGGAAATGACATCAAGTGAAACCCAGTTTCTAATGAAAGTGTCTTGCATCTTGTCAGATCCGTACGCCCGCATCATATTCGAAAATAAGAGTCAAGTAACGGAGTGTCTTACTCGTACGTTGTGCCCAACTTGGGATCAGACCTTGATTTTCGAAAACGTTCATATTTATGGCAGCATCGAGCAAGTGGCCGAGGACCCACCTACTATCATTATAGAACTGTTTGACAAGGACCCAGTGGTAAGTGTGAACTGTGAGTGATGCTCACTGGCAGGTCGTCGCTTCTTGTGCAAGCTGCGCCTGGTTTTCTAAATAAATTATAAAATGTGACCATTAAAGTGTTGTTCCTCAAAGTTGTTTTTTTAATACTTAAAAATATATTTAAGAACCGGCCAAATTCTTCGTATATACGGGCAACGAAAAGTTATAGTTTTCCTCCGTTCTAAGATATTATCACAACGGCTAAAAAACAGAAGCGTGCTTAAAGATGTTCAGCTTACTTAAAGATTGTCTTGATGCGTTTCGCAATATCTGTGGCCAAGTTTCTTTTAAAATCACATCAATAATCGCTCCTTATTTCTTAATGCCAAATATCACCAAAGGACATAGTGGAAACCTTTTAATATATAAGGGACCCCAAACTGAGACAGCACTAGCGACATCGCTATATCTATTAATGAACTTTGTCAAGCCACACTAACAACCGCATAACCACTACTGTATTTCCTTTTAACAGGGAAAAGATGAATTCATGGGTCGGTGTGTGCTAACACCACTTGTCAAGCTGAATGGCCAAGGTCCTCCCTCTCCACGCTTGCTCTGGTACGATGTAGAACGAGGCAATGAGTATGGCGGGGAAATACTTGCAGCATTTGAATTGTACTTGGTAAGAAAAGATTTCCAGCATATATTGTGTAGAAAGATTTTTTATTGAATAGGGTGGGCCATCCGAGCCAACAAACGGCGTTCAGCATTCAAAACTCCGAGGAAGTTAAATTCCAATACCATTTGTGAGTTAAATTCCGATACCATTTGTGCCGTGCTCTGTCTTTGATGAGCCCTGGGGTTGTTCCAGGTCATATAATGAGCTTTTCGTGAACGGAGCGCAATCGGACGAAGGGCTGCACCTTATACCTATACAAAATGGATAGGCAATACATCAAGTATTTCCATACATGTATTATCTATAGTATTTTCTGACTCGTTTTTTACTTCGATTATTTATTATTTATTATTTCCAGGATGAAGGAGCAGATCTTCCATTTGCACCACCCATGAAAGGAAACTTGTTCCTGGTACCAAACGGGATCAGACCAGTTATGCAAAGAACAGCAATAGAGGTACTCTACTTTGTTCTTCTTTAACATCAACTTTTTTCTCTTTTGGAACGGAAATTACTTATCTCCTGCAAGAGACAGTATCGTTTTTTATGATACTCCCTCAATAATGATTGCTTTTCTCTCATCATTGAGTGATCCCCCCTTAATGCCTGTTAATGTATAGATCAACATCATTATCTCACTTGCATATTGATATTTCAAGTGTTTACATATAAAACCACATACAAGAACACTGTAACCATACTACTACATTGTTCACATATAAGTGATTTTGACAATATAAATTTTTCCTTGATATACACTTTGAGATTTAAAAGCAGAACTCGTAAGGTGGCGATGAAACGAAGCGGGAGAGTCGAAAGGGGAAAGTAGGGGAAGCCAGGAATATCACAGGAAACAATTGAAAGAGCATTTCGTTTTTTTTTTGTTTTTAGGTGTTATGCTGGGGCGTTCGAAACATGAAAAAGTTCCAGCTGGCAAGTGTTTCGTCTCCTTCCATAGAATTTGAATGCGGTGGTCACGTGATTAACTCTACCATCATCAAGAACACTCAGAAGAACCCAAACTTTGACCAGCCGATTTTCTTCTTCGACGTGGTTAGTCTAATGACGTCATATGTAAATTACTCCATATCTGTAATGACGTCATACTTGACATTACGTAGTATGCACCAAATCATTATATCACCATGAAAGACATTGCGTGACAATGGTATTGTGTTACAACATTAATGAATGTTACGTTTTTAGTGGACCATTATATTGAACACATTATTACTTATAAAGTCATTGGCGTGACAGTTGCTTACGATGACATTGAGTGACATAATCGTTATACATCATTGCGTGACTCAATATATTTTTTAATGCAGTATCTACCAAAAGAAGAGCTGTACACGCCTCCAATGAACATCAAAGTCCGAGATAATCGTTCTTTTGGCCGTAAGCCAGTAGTTGGAATTCACTCGATGAAATCCTTGCAAAAGTTCAGGTGTGATCCAGCAAGCCACGATGACGTCCCCCAGTCTCCAAGTAAGTTGATTTTAGAGTTATTAGGTTCAAACTTAACAGAAATAATGTGGTCCTTCGGTGGTCCTTTGGTGGTCCTTAGGAGTTCTTTAGCGGTGATCCTTTGGTGGACCTTGAGAGTCCTTTGGTGGTCCTTTGGTGGTCCTTTGGTGGTCCTTTGGTGGTCCTTTGGTGGTCCTTTGGTGGTCCTTTGGTGGTCCTTTGGTGGTCCTTTGGTGGTCCTTTGGTGGTCCTTTGGTGGTCCTTTGGTGGTCCTTTGGTGGTCCTTTGGTGGTCCTTTGGTGGTCCTTTGGTGGTCCTTGAGAGTTCTTTAACGGTCCTTGGGAGTTCTTTGGTGGTCCTTTGGTGATCCTTTGGCGGTCCTTTGGCGGTCCTTTGGCGGTCCTTTGGCGGTCCTTTGGCGGTCCTTTGGCGGTCCTTTGGCGGTCCTTTGGCGGTCCTTTGGCGGTCCTTTGGCGGTCCTTTAGTTGCCTAGGTTTCGATCTTACTTGGCCCCACATATGGCACTGATGCCTTCTCCATTTTCTAAATTTAGCAACTCAAAAGATTGATAATTTAATAAAATTCTTCACCAGGTTTGAAGAAATCTCCCAGCCGAGCTTCCTCTCACATCATGGACATCAAAGAAGAAAAGAAAAAGAAAACAGTAAGTTTACGACCTACATTTACTGATGACAACTGACAATGGCAAACAACAAATGACCATCCATGGCTAAACGTTTTTTTTACCGCCTTTGTCAAAAGTTCCTAACTCTCCGTTTCTACTTTATGTTGTCGTCGCCATGTTGAGGATAATTAATAAAAGATGTCACATTACATTAGCTTTCGTTGTTGATACCACCAACATGGCCGCATTTCTTTGCTTTGGGAATGATTCCACGCCATCGATACTATATTATTCGAACAAATGCGCAATGCGCAAATATAATCATTAAATTATTATTCATTATTATTCCAGGAAGAAGTCGTGGAGGAGGATATTGACTGGTGGTCGAAATTCTACGCATCTATTGGTGAAATGGACAAAGCTGGTCAGTACTTGGAAAGAGGTTACGACAAAATCATGGTAAGAATTTGTACGAGTCATATTTTAGGAACATTGTAGAAAACACAATCTCAATCTCTCTTTAAATTTAACGCCACCTTTTATTTTTTTAAACATAAATTTGGTTTAAGACTGGAACATACTTTTTTTAGCATTAGCAGATTTTAATTAATGAACAAATGGTCATTTTCAAAATACCGTAAAATTAGCTGTTAAAGTTTGTTCAAAACATGATTTCTCATTCCCGATTTTTTTCTTCTTTCTTGACGTGAAATGTACTGTTATACCTTTTCAGGTTTATCCAACTGAATTAGAAAAAGTGGAACCATTCGATGGGTTTCAAGATTTCATGGAAACGTTTCACATTCACCGTGGAAAAACTGCAGCCAAATCCGAAGAAGAAGAAACTATCGTCGGAGAGTTCAAGGTACGAAAAATGTGGCCCGGTTTCTCCACCTTTAAATTTTTTTGGTTTTTCCAGACTTTGTACCTTTTCTACACAGTCTTTGAAGCTTTTGATTGGCGTCTACAGCAAACTGATTTCATCTTCATGGAAAAGAAAGCTTCCTTGGCCTATAGTCTTAATTAATTCTTATTCATCTTTTTCAGGGTACATTCAGGGTATATCCTATGCCAAGTGATCCAAGTGTTCCACTTCCGCCCCGACATCTCTCCAACTTGCCTCCAAGCGAACCAGTGGAATGCACCATACGTGTCTACATAATACGGGTAAATACAAGCAGTGCTGTGATCAAAATCATTCAGGGAAATCGCTGATTTACATCCGATGCCTCATAAATCATTCTTACGCATCAAACATGGCTATACCCATGGGAAAAAAACAGACAACTTATACCCGCGTAACTTATACCAATTCGTATGTCTGCTGATATTAAATTATGATACAAGTAAAATCGTATTCTCACAAAGGAGGAACTTTAGGATCAGTTTAGAGATGATGATATTAAGAGGATAGCGAATTGCTTTAACCTAACATTGACATGTACCATATATTGTAAAATATGACCTCATCAAATGGCGCAAAATCACCCAAGAAGAAAATTCCCTTGAACTGCACGTTTGAATTGTGTAAATTATTTTCAATAAATTATTAATATTATTCTATTTCCAGGCCATTGATTTACAGCCTCAAGATGCCAATGGATTGGCTGACCCATATTTGGTAGTGTCTTTAGGAAAGACTAAAATGAAGGACAGGGACAATTACTGCCCGAATAACCTCAACCCATTCTTTGGAAAGTAAGTATAACCATCTCTAGACTTATCATCACTTTTGAGTGAGGTTTGTTCGGCCTCCTGTTTAAAATTCTATCTGTGCTCGGATTTCCTCCCTCAGTAAACATCAACATACATGTATCAGTGGATGGAAATGGTACCAAATATCCCGATATTACTGGATGAAAATAGTACTTATTATCCCACGTCCAATAATACTACCCCGATATTACTTGATTGATATGGATGGAAATACACCAAATATCCCGATAGTTATGGATGGAAATGGTACCAAATATCCTGATATAACTGGATGAAATGGTACCAACTATCTTGATAATATTATTGGATGGAAATGGTACCAAATATCCTGATATTACTGGATGAAATGGTACCAAATATCCTGATATTACTGGATGAAATGGTACCAAATATCCTGATATTACTGGATGAAATGGTACCAAATATCCTGATATTACTGGATGGAAATGGTACCAAATATCCTGATATTACTGGATGAAATGATACCAAATATCCTGATATTACTGGATGAAATGGTACCAAATATCCTGATATTACTGGATGAAATGGTACCAAATATCCTGATATTACTGGATGGAAATGGTACCAAATATCCTGATATAACTGGATGGAAATGGTACCAACTATCCTGATAATATTATTGGATGGAAATGGTACCAAATATCCTGATATTACTGGATGAAATGGTACCAAATATCCTGATATTACTGGATGAAATGGTACCAAATATCCTGATATTACTGGATGAAATGGTACCAAATATCCTGATATTACTGGATGGAAATGGTACCAAATATCCTGATATTACTGGATGAAATGATACCAAATATCCTGATATTACTGGATGAAATGGTACCAAATATCCTGATATTACTTAATCAGCCCAGGGGTTTGTTTTTTATATGGTTCAATCTGTGAGTTAGCCGTGCTGTTTCTTAGATCAGCGCATACGTTATTTCAGAGTTCGATAAAATTTGGACTAAGCCATGCTGACTTTTTTGTTTAACTCCTTATTCAGAATGGTTGAGATCAATGCAACTATTCCAATCATCAAAGACTTGACGATCGCTGTCATGGATTATGATCTCATTAGCAGAGATGACTTGATAGGAGAGACCATCGTTGATCTAGAAAATCGGTTCCTGACACGATTCCGTGCTGGCTGTGGAATACCACAGACATACTGCACGTAAGTACTGACCAACAGGGCTTTAAATCATTTTTTAAGACTATTTTACTTAATTAGTGGTTTTTGTATAAGTGGAAAAATCCGGTACTGACATACAGCACATAAATGGTAAGACATGCCGAACCACAGCAATGGCTCAGTCGTAATGCCGTCATAGTGCCGGGTTTTATATTAAGTAAAAGGACTTGAGAGACCGGACAACTGCTGACCAGGCTAGATAAAATGAACATTTTAAATATATGCGGTTGCATAATACCATTACGTTCGACATATGCAGCCGATTTTGAAAAAAATATTAAAAAAATAAAAATAAAAATAAAAATAAAAAAAATCGCTGAGAAATGAAGGTATTTATGGCATCGTTTTCGTGATTGTCCGGTTTCGACCCAGTCTTCCCACAATATGAAACCCGGCAATTGTCTTGCAGTGATTTCCGCGATCGCAAAGTTGTGAGGTGTAGTTACTCCATATGCCGAACAGTAAGATAAGGTATGGCTATTTGCCGTATCGTTTCCCACTTGTACGAAAACAGCGCGCTCTAAATGGTTACTTTTGGTCTTGTATCTTCAGGTCGGGTCCGAATCAATGGCGAGATTCACAGACTCCTCGTCAAATCTTAGACTCGTGGTGCGCGTCACAAGGAAAGCCAAAACCACAGTATCTTGGCAACACGCAGCTTGTACTAGAAGACAAAGCCTATTCGCTACAGGACTTTGGTATGTCATCATCAATCAATCCTGGGTGACTAGTTAACAAAACCTGTAGTTTTTTTGGACTCCGCGAATAAGAAAGATACCTTTGATCCCACTGCCTTGATTTGGGGGCCTTTTTCTTCGGGTTCCCCACAGGGTTTACTCCGAAAAACCTAACAAGCTAAGTTTCTATTTAGTATGATCTTTGAGCTAGCCGTGCACTGTCTTAGATCAGCCCAGAAAGGTTGTTTCGGGTCTGGATCTGTGACAGCCGTGCTGTGAGTTAGCCGTGCCCTGACTATCAGCCCAGAGGTTGTTTCAGGCTTTGATCTGTGAGTTAGCCGTGCACTGACTTAGATCAGCCCAGAGGTTGGTTAACGGCGTCGATAAACTTGAAGTTGTTGAACGATGCATCGCTGAGTTGTTTCGAATCATTGTTTTCCATTGTGTCAGTCTTGAAGAGTTCTGACGTCTGGTTTTCGTTGATTTAATTTGAACAGAAGAAGGAATGATGCACCATGCACACCTTGGCCCTCCTGACCAGAGGCTTGCTTTACACGTCTTGAACACTCTACCCATTGTACCTGAACACGTCGAGACGAGATCCTTGTACAATACACTTCAGCCTAATATTGAACAGGTGCGTTTAGTTATAATGCGTGTCCTGAGATTTTTTTGCTGTGATATGTTATCTCGCACGTCATGTGGTTTGAACCATCAACATGGTGGAATGTGATAACGTGATTTGATACTGACTGTATCGTTATTAATACGTTCATGTAAGGTTTTAAAATGTATAAAGAGGGTCCTTAAAGGAAGGGAATTCTAACCCCATTTCTCAGCCCCTATTTTGACCAAATCCCATAGTCTCAGCCTATGTTTTGTTCACATATCAGGCCCATTCCTATTGCTTGAATGTTTTTTGGTTTTTGAATCCCATTCCCATTGCATAAAATCCAATTTTCCCAGCCCCAAAAAGGCAAATCCCAACTCCCCTTTTACCCCTTCGGGACCCTCCATAAAGTAAACAGATTACGACTTGAATTCGAATTAATCAGGAAATATAAAGAAAAGCTGCAATTGATAGACAGGACGTTCTCTTTCTTGTGTTTCATGTATGCTACTGTTGTTTCCTGCAGGGTAAACTACAGATGTGGGTAGATATATTCCCTAAGCACCTTGGAACTCCAGGATTGCCGTTTAATATCTCACAACGAAAACCAAGCGAGTAAGTGACTCTATTTAATCAATGTGAATAAGAAGGAAGCTGGATATTTAAAAAAGTATATGTATTTGATTATACTGACGTTTCAAAAGGTAGTCCAACACCACAACCCTTCCCCTGAATCCAACCCTGATTTATCACTGATCCTTGACATGCATTCTGAACACGAGTCAGTCGTTACGAAGCTCAATGTACTATGTATGTTAACTATGGCGTTATTGATATCTAGGTACGAGTTACGAATCATCGTCTGGAACACCAGTGACGTCATTCTGGAGGAAACATCAATCACAGGCGAGAAGATGAGTGACATTTACGTCAAAGGGTATGTTGGCTTTTCTACATTAAGATAACATTTTGGCCTCTTTACAAATGAAACCAATTTAGTAGGAATGTGACTAAGAAATAAATGAAAAACAAAAGAAATCACAGGGACACCACAACAGCTTTCAATAATTTAATATTGTGGGCCCAATAGTCGACCTCTTGAAGCACATCGGAATGCAGCTCCATTTCGAGGGCAAAACATTGTTTCCAATTCTCAAGAGATTAGAATTATTTTGCCTTGTCCTCCAAATTGAACTCTTTGAAGTCACATGCATTGCATACATGACCATGTATAGTGACAATTGTTCTTATTTCAAGATGGATGGCTGGTGCAGATGAACCTCAGAAGACTGATGTACACTACAGGTAAAAACTTCAAAACCTAACATGCAAAATTTTAATAGACCTCTTCGGCTCTGACGTAATGTTTTCCCATTTCAGACCACATGTCGTTCCCTAGAGTATCATTTCTTTGTTTAAGGTTTGCACTCGGTTGCACATGAGAAGACACATGAATATGGATACAGCTCAAACAAAGAATCTTATTCTCAAGGGAATGACACGTGGTCTGAAATGGAAAAACATTACGTCAGAGCCGAAGAGGTCTATTCAGTTTGTGAGTTTACCATGTCCTGACTTTGATCAGCCCTGAGGCGGTTTCAGGATCTTAATACATCGATGTAAAATGTTGTGCTTTTTGCAGGTCTCTGGATGGAGAGGGCAACTTTAACTGGAGATTTATCTTTCCATTTATGTATTTACCAGCCGAGAAAATAATGGTGGTTCGTAAGAAGGTAATCCACAATTACAGAAACTAAAAAGCAATACTTTAGATCAGACAGTTTTGAGACTTGTTGTTCTTCGTTCAGGAACACTTTTGGAGTCTTGACGAGACAGAGGAGAGAGTACCACCTCGCCTAATAATCCAGGTCTGGGATAACGACCAGTTTTCTCCTGATGACTTTCTTGGTAAGTGGACCGTTATATACCCATTCAGATTAGGCTTAACGTGTTCAGGCCATGTTTATTCCCTTGAATATCATATCTTTGTTTATCTGTAAATCTTGAAAAACTCAAACAAAGAATCGTATCATGCTTCCCCAGGCCACGTGGTGTTCCCTTGAGTATGGTAACCTTGTTTACCTACGAATTTCAGCTTTGGTGCAATGCTTTCTCGTTTCAGGCCACATTTTATTCCCTTGAATAATATTTTCTTCTTTATCGTTTATGAATGATACTCAAACGAATGATCCTATTCTAAAGGGTATGACATGTGGTCTGAAATGTCCAAAGCTAAATAGTCCCCTTTACAGTTCCCTGCACCATCTTGAAAGGTAACCTTGCCAGGTGTTAGAAAAAAGGTATCTACCATTGCACGGTTACCTTTCAAGATGGCGCAGGAAACTGTGAAGGAGACTATTGGTCTATATTGACTAGATATTTGATTAGGTTTTAAATAAAGAAAAATACTGAAAATTTAAGCAAAATTCCATTCTTATATATGTGATATCCAGGTCAACTAGAACTGAACATAGACCGTATGCCCAAGCCAGCTAAAAGTGCTCGCAAATGTAACCTCTCCATGCTGCCGCACGTCGAAGGCAGCAAGGCAAGCAGTCAAATCGAGATCGTGTCTCTCTTCGAGCAGAAAAGAGTGTATGGTTGGTGGCCGTGTGTTAGCGAGGAAAGCACTTCAGAAGAGATGCAGTTGACCGTAAGGATAAAAATATTACAATAAACTAATCGCAGATCAAAAAGATAACAGTCTACATCACTTGCAATTCCCTGTGCCATCTTGAAAAGAAGCCGTACCTTTGCATCGAAGCGAGAAGAACCGTGAAATTGCAATGATAGAGACATGTGAATGATTGTCCAAGGTGTTAAAGAAAGGTCCTTATCATTGCAAGGTCACCGTTCGTCTCGCTTCGATATAAAGGCACGGCTTCCTTTCAAGATGACGCAGGGAACTGTGAAAGGGATTATTCTAAGCATTTCTTACACGGCAGCCATGTTAGATTGTTCTTCTAGAAATAACTCGTGAAACAAACTGCTTCAGGATCAGTTTATTATGCGTATCCCCCCCCGGGGGGGGGGGGTGTGGTGGTAGTCTTGCCCATTTAGGGTAGGGATGTGCCGCTGAGCCCACTGAACCCTGACCCACTGAACCACTGAACCCTGAACCGGAGTAAAATCGCTGAAATTCATACCCTTTTCCAGAGCAAGGTCGCTGAAAATCATAACCTGTTCCGGTATTGCGAAAATGGATACCCTGTTCCAGAGAGGAGAGAACGTGATTTTATATACCCTGTCCAAGAGCGAGCGGGATTTTATATACCCTGTTCCAGAGTAGAATCGCTGAAAACCATACCCTGTTTGGCGGCACGCACCCGTATAGCGAATATAGGGGAGAAATAAAGATGGTAGTGCTTGAGAAAGACTTATTTCACTAAATAGTAGGTGCTTCTTTACTAGGTGCTTCATCAAAATGAGCATCAAATCCTAAGGATCCTAAGGTTTTTCTTTTTTTTTTTTTTTGTAAACCAAGTGTGTTATGATATTTTGCAGGGTAAAGTAGAAATGGCTTTGGAGCTTCTGACAAAAGACGAAGCGGCAACCAAACCAGCTGGACGAGGTCGAGAAGAGCCAAACCAGAACCCAACATTAGAAGAACCAAAGTAAGTAACGATTTCAAATGCTTTTCCATTCACTTCCTATACTTTTTTCCCTTTTCTTCGTCTTGCTTTTCTTATATTTTCTGATATATCCTGCTCATTCTCTCTCAGCCCTGCAATAGATTTTTTCCTCCCATCCCTACTGCATCCTATCTCGTTCTGCTGCACTTTTCAACCAGCCTACATGCCTTCATCATATACTCATTTCAATAAAGTTGGCCACCAAACAAAAACCTAGAAAGCTGAGACTACTCAGCTTTGGAGCTTTTTAGGTCACTCAATTTTTATTGCAATAAGTATATATTCTACACTAGCTGACATTTTTCTTCCCCTCCCCTCCCTTGCTGTACTTTCCCTTCCTTCCATTTTCCCTAACTTTTACTTCCTTTTCTTTCCTGTACCCATCCCTACCCTACCCTCTCCTCCCCTCCACTACATTCCCACTGACTCCTTATTCATATCCTCATAGTCGCCCAGCAACATCATTCCGCTGGTTCACGTCTCCCTTCAAGACACTTCGTTACATCATATGGCGTAACTACAAATGGTGGATCCTTTTGTTACTGGTAATCTTGCTTCTTGTTGCTGCTGTCTTGGTCTTCTTGTACGCCATGCCGGTGAGCAAACAAACCCTCTTAGTAAATCTTCTCAAGCGGCAGCCATGTTTATTCCAATGAGAATAAAACCCTTTACTTAAACCCGGGTAGAATTACCCTGAAGGGCTTGAATGTGAGGTTAGACGGGGACAATCGATCGTTCCAGTCAACATGGCGGCTGTGCGAGGAAGGTTAATTATAAAATCTTCAGTGAACCATAGGACATTCTGAGGTCGAGGGGAAAAACTGGGTCGAGTTAGCATTCTAATGCATACAGCATTGAGGGATTGTTTTAGGGACATATTTCCAAAATTAGCGTTTATTTCGTACCCTTAAACAGTCCCACGATGCACTGCAAAGACAATTCGGCTCAGTTCTTTCCTTGACCCTGAAAAGTCTTATCGTATAATCTACTCTATATTTAATTTAGGACATTCTAAACACTAAAAAAACTTTTTTGTATTTACCTTCTCAGGGCTACACTGTAAAGAAGATGTTCAAGGTGTGAACAGGCCACGTGTCAATAATGATTCTGATTGGACACAAATTTATTCCAAGAACGGACTATAACTAGGCGTATCCTATCAATGGGAAAATAGTATAAAACCAGAACAGTTTTCTGTGTACAAGAAGTATAGTATAATGTTTGAAATATCCAATATTAACCGGACAGGTTCAAAGGGCCGGGAATGCTTTCATTCATAAGTATAAAAATATAGACACCCATATGTAAAATTAATTAATTGGGTAGGGTAGAAATATGGTAAAAATTTCGATAGGAAAAAAAATCGTTGGAATATTCTTGGGAGAATTTTTCGAAATATTTAATATTAGTCTTTACCCTGAATGGTCCGGTTTCCGATCCACGATGTTGCCAGGTCACGTGATACTTTCGAGCCAAAACTTTACACACGTGATTCAAAGCGTTTAATGTCCACTTCCGATATATGCCTGGCTTGCCACGCACAAGTGTTTCAATGTGAGAGCTTATTCCCAATGCTCAGTGAATTTTGACAAGAGAAAAGAATGAATTCATTCTAGCACGTAGCCTCGTAAATGAAACCTTTGTGTTTGGCAAGCGAAGCATATCTCTAAAGTGGGCTATTTACATCAATGTTTTCTGGATAATTTTACATATCTTAGGTTTACTTTGCTACGTCCAGCTCAATCTGATCTTGTAGTCGAAGCTAGTCTAAAATTATTGCATGTTTAATATTCAAAATGGCGGTAAGTAATCACGTGATCTTAAAGAATGTAAGGTCTATTTATAGTTTTGGTAGCTGTGTGAGGAGGTACATTAGTAGCGCACACAGGGTAACGTTTTCGTTCTTCGTTGAATTCAAGTGAGACGTCGTAAAAAATAAGTGTCTGATTGTCACGTTAATTTATCATAGCAGTAGTTGTATGTATTTATATTGTGGTTTTGCATGCTGGCCATGAAAAAGACTGATAATACAAGATTAGTGAGGAAACAACTAACTGTCAACCCCAACCCACTTAATGTTCCCAGAATAGTCAAATGAATTGTAAATTATAATGGATTAATAATATATTGGATCTTGAATTACAGCAAAATATTTGATTTGTCGACTTGTGGACTTAAACTTTCTTAATATTTCTACTTTACAGCAACAGTAATTATATAGACGAAATATATGATGGTTTCCACGTGTAAAAAATTCTCATTTTCATTTCTGACGCTCGCATAATCCTCGAAAGTACAATTATGTAAAGCTATTTTTAAAAGGTTGGTGAATGTTTTGTTGCATGTTGCATGTTGCATGTTGCATGTTGCATGTTGCATGTTGCATGTTGCATGTTGCATGTTGCATGTTGCATGTTGCATGTTGCATGTTGCATGTTGCATGTTGCATGTTGCATGTTGCATGTTGCATGTTGCATGTTGCATGTTGCATGTTGCATGTTGCATGTTGCATGTTGCATGCAGTATGTTGCATGCAGTATGTTGCATGCAGTATGTTGCATGCAGTATGTTACTTGCTAAGCTTGTTCATGTGTAAATGATTTCAGCACAGAAATATTAATTATCCCGAAAAAAACGTGCACACAAAGTTTGGGAACTTGAGTTTCTATATTGCTGTGGTCTTTTCGCTGACTGACTTCACCTTGCCCATATAGCGAGCCTTCACCAAACTTTCTTAAATAGCTGTATAAAAATCTATCATTAGTTTGTAATATATTATCAGAGAAACAAGAACTGAAGAAGATGCATCTCTTACTGTGCGAAGCCAAGTTTCTAAGGAGCTTTAGTTCATAAAATTGCAATTCGATCATGGAATGAGTGCCCCTTGGACTATATTTTATTTTACTGTGGTTTTCGATATTCTGGCTTGTTATCAAGTACTAGTTGATTTTTACTGGCTCCAGTCAAGAACATAAAAGGTAAGGACTAATTATCTTTGATTGACAGCGAAAAAAAACAAATTGCAGCGTTTTGCTTGCTACTAAAGAGTTCACAGAATATCGAAAAACGCAGTAAAGTCCTTCGCGGCTATTTTGTTCTTCTCTGTTTTTATTGTGGGACCTCCTGTAAATCAGTGTGGGATCTCCTGTGAATCAGTGTGGGACCTCCTGTGAATCAGTTAGCGGGAACACTCATGTAGTGCTATGATGCTTTGAGAATTTACTAAGCAACGATGCATGACATTTTTGACAGTTGTTATTGATACAACCACGGCATTTCCTTAGGCACTGAGCATCGCAGTAAGAACCTAGATAAAAGCTATAGAGAAGTGTGACGTAACTCGAACGAAAAACGACTTCCGGGTTCAAATTAACCAATCGCACGATTCGTACAATCCAACCAATCGCCGACGATAGAACATGTCGTGCCCAATGCTCTCTCGAATCGCTGTGTTTGGGGTGAACGTTTGCGTCGATCAAGACAACACCGCTTCATGTGAGCTTACCAACTCACAACATATTCGGTTTGTACTTTCTTTGGATCAGAGGTAAGGAATCATCATCATTATCATCCTGTACCATCATCATCATCATGTGTCGTCATTATCCTCATGATCATCATCATGCATCATCATCATGTATCATCATCATGCATCATCAGCATTATGTATCTTCATCATCATGTTTCATCATCATCATGAATCATCATCATCATCATGCATCATCAGCATTATGTATCTTCATCATCATGTTTCATCATCATCATGAATCATCATCATCATCATCATCATGTATTATTATCATTATGTATCATCATCATTATGTACCATTTCACCCACTGGACCCACTGGACCCACTTGACCCACTGGACCCACTGGACCCACTGGACCCACTGGACCCACTGGACCCACTGGACCCACTGGACCCACTGGACCCACTGGACCCACTGGACCCACTGGACCCACTGGACCCACTGGACCCACAACTTTAGAGACGACGTGCCGTACAATGAAGAAGTTTTGTACTCTGGTTTACAAGTGATAGAAAACAAAGCAGCCGGCCTTCTGGACTAAACCAATGAAGACACTGTGTCTGGGGATGTCGTATAAAGGGATTAGCAACTGGATATCCACCTCACTTGAAGCCAGTTTACTTTTCTCGGCCATATCTAGCAAGGCTACCTTGACATTCGGCAGAGAAAAATGAATATCTCTTCTAGATCCAGTTAAACTTGGTGAGTACTGCAACAGGTAAGTGCATACCGAACAAATAAATAAATTAATAAAGGAACAAACGACTGGATGGATGGATGCGTAGGTGGGTGGGTAGATTAACGGATGTATAGATGGATGGATGGACGAAAGGATGGGTTGGTGGGTGGGTAAATGGATGGGTGAATAGAGCTATGGATGCATGCTTGTGCACACTATTTAATCATTCAGAGCGCGCGTCATACTTTAGCGATGATGGTTGAATGAATAAATGACAGAATGATTAAATGAATAAATGGACGAAGTAATGGATGAATGGATGAATGAATGAATTAATGGATGGATGGATGGATGGATGGATGGATGGATGGATGGATGGATGGATGGGTTGAAGGGGTGGATAGATGGGTGGATGGTATGGATTGCTGAGTTGATATTAGGGTAGGTATCAAAGGGAAGGCTAGGGAAGGCTTTGAGGAAGAGCCATGTGAAGACAATGAAAAGGCTGTAATTTCATTCTGGACCAATAAACGCAATCACTGCAAGGATTGTGACTCGTTTATTGTTTTTGGAGCCACTAATCCCACCTGTGGGGATCGTCATTTTAATAAAGGAGAACAAAGGGCCGCATTTTGTTACATTCTCGTGCAGTGAGCTCCTCGTAGCCTTGAAAATGAATGGTTACGCACAAAAGAGAACTGATTGTGGCGCTGCCACTGCACACTGAAGAAAAGTTAAAAAAATAACCTGTAGCATTCTATCGAATCCTAACTCACAGATCAAACCCTGAAACATCCTCTGGACTGATCAGGAAACGGCCATCTCGCAGATCAAACTCGAAATTAATCTTGATAGTTACTGCATGTTGCGTTCTCGTGAAAGTCATTCATGTCAGTGCATTCATATTGTTGTCATTCTCGCAGGCTTGTCCCGAGTATTCCGCTGGACAGATACATTCGCACGGGACGGGAGCATGATCAAAATTTCCTTCACATGTTGTTTATACGTTATATAATGAGAACACTTTATATAATGAGAAAAAGACCCCTTTGGTCTGACGTTTTCCACCCCATAACAGGGCGACATTTACTAGAACTACCAGGATGCCTTGCACACTTTCCTTTGTTGGGTTAATCAGCACCAATTGTCTTAATGTTCTCATGAGGGAATACAAATTCGAATAAGGAAGAATCTTTGCGAAGCATTTCGGTAGTGATAGTTTAAATACGTCATCATGTAGACGGCATATACTCTTGTGTATCATTTCTTTATTTACTAGTAACGCTTGAAAAGACACATTCACACTAATGTAACTGAAACAAAAAAATCTTCATTTAAAATAGCTCAAAAAGGATCTATTGTACATATATCTTACATGCTTATAAAACATAATCTGTGCATGCATTAGAAATATGTATAAAAGTCGTGGGACACTCAAATGGCTTTCTTCCTAGTTTCTCAGTTGACCAATTACAAAGCACTTTGCTTCTAACCAATCGCACTGCTAAAATCCAGAGATCATTTGAGAGCCGCCGGCATAACTAACGTGTCCCGGCATTCCAACAGAGAAATCTAGCTTGAGATCTCAAAACTGCAATGCCGATGACTATTGGTAAATACCGTTCTGTATTCTCATATTTGGGCTTGTAAAATAAAAGATAATTTCAATCGAAGGTGCAAGTTGGTTAAAAACTACCGTATTCAGCAAAGTGCCCAAAATTTAATTTTCATTGGTGGGTCATAAGAAAACAGTGTATTTTCACTATGACTGTACTAATAGAGCAGTTTTCGTATGACTGTGGAAAAAGTCAGTGCCGTATGCGTGCCTTGTCTCGACCGTGATGTTTTCTAGAATTTTGATTGGGGAAATTTTTGTTCTCGTGCAATGTGATTGGACTGGCAGTGCCATGACCTATGCGTGACCGTGTCCGTGCAGTGTTCATGCCGTGTTCCAGGTATTTGATTGGATGGAGAGTAAATTCTCGTGCAATGTGATTGGTCTGGCGTATCCCTTGCCGTGCCATGACTGTGTTCGTGCCGTGCGCTTTTCACAGTCATACGAAAACTGCTCTAAGCCGGAAATTGCGTCAAAATTTAATGTTTATTGGTGGGTCATAAGAAAACAGTGTATTTTGACTATGACTGTACCAATATATAGCAAAATGCGTGGGTCTTCCTTGCTCCAAGATAGGCATCGCTGGGAGCGTAGTTCCCGCATATCGGTGCGTCGTTTGGTAGATAAATCAGTCGAGGTCCCAAGCCAATATATGAATTGTAATCCGAACATTGTGCGCGATTGACTTTACTTGCGAAGAACCCAATCCTTAACGCTCTACTACTACTTATCATATGGTTGAGGCCTTCCCTGAAAAAAAAAATCGGGCATCGGTGTTACTTTGTCAATTTCCTCACTAGGGGCGTAGCTAGGTGTCTGTCATGGGGGGAGAGGTAATGTACTTGATTTTCCTGTAAATATGCTTTAAATAGTCTTTACGTTCTATTCATAATCATCATCATCTTCATCATATGTATATCACCATCACCCTCCATCCTGCTGCGCCAATCTCATCTTCATTGTAATTAATCATCATACCAATAAATCTTTTCGTGTATCATCATGTATCATCATCATGTATCATCATCATCATGTATCATCATCATCATGTATCATCATTATGTATCATCATCATGTATCATCATCATGTATCATCATCATGTATCATCATCATGTATCATCATGTATCATCATGTATCATCATGTATCATCATCATGTATCATCATCATGTATCATCATGTATCATCATCATGTATCATCATCATGTATCATCATGTATCATCATCATGTATCATCATCATGTATCATCATCATGTATCATCATCATGTATCATCATCATGTATCATCATCATGTATCATCATCATGTATCATCATCATGTATCATCATGTATCATCATCATGTATCATCATGTATCATCATGTATCATCATGTATCATCATCATGTATCATCATCATGTATCATCATCATGTATCATCATCATCATGCATCATCATCATGCATCATGTATCATCATCATGTATCATCATCATGTATCATCATGTATCATCATCATGTATCATCATGTATCATCATCATCATGTATCATCATCATCATGTATCATCATCATCATCATGCATCATCATCATGTATCATCATGTTTCATCATCATGTATCATCATCATGTATCATCATCATCATGTATCATCATCATCATGTATCATCATCATGTATCATCATCATGTATCATCATCATGTATCATCATGTATCATCATCATGTATCATCATGATGTATCATCATCATGTATCATCATCAAGTATCATCATCATGTATCATCATGTATCATCATCATGTATCATCATCATGTATCATCATCATCATGCATCATCATCATTCATCATGTATCATCATCATGTATCATCATCATGTATCATCATCATCATGCATCATCATCATGCATCATGTATCATCATCATGTATCATCATCATGTATCATCATCATGTATCATCATATATCATCATCATGTATCATCATCATGTATCATCATCATCATGTATCATCATCATCATGTATCCTCATCATCATGTATCATCATCATCATGTATCATCATGTATCATCATCATCATGCATCATCATCATGTATCATCATGTATCATCATCATGTATCATCATCATGTATCATCATCATCATGTATCATCATCATCATGTATCATCATCATGTATCATCATCATGTATCATCATCATGTATCATCATGTATCATCATCACGTATCATCATCATCATGTATCATCATCATCATGTATCATCATCATGTATCATCATCATGTATCATCATGTATCATCATCATGTATCATCATCATGTATCATCATGTATCATCATCATGTATCATCATGTATCATCATCATTTATTACCATCATGTATCATCATTATGTATCATCATCATCATGTATCATCATCATGTATCATCATCATGTATCATCATCATGTATCATCATTATGCATCATCATCATCATGTATCATCATTATGCATCATCATCATCATGTATCATCATCATGTATCATCATGTATCATCATGTATCATCATGTATCATCATCATGTATCATCATCATGTATCATCATCAAGTATCATCATCATGTATCATCATGTATCATCATCATGTATCATCATCATGTATCATCATCATGTATCATCCTCATGTATCATCATCATCATGTATCATCATCATGCATCATGTATCATCATCATGTATCATCATCATATATCATCATCATGTATCATCATGTATCATCATCATGTATCATCATCATGTATCATCATCATCATGTATCATCATCATCATGTATCATCATCATCATGTATCATCATCATCATGTATCATCATCATGTATCATCATCATGTATCATCATGTATCATCATCATGTATCATCATCATGTGTCATCATCATGTATCATCATCATCATGTATCATCATCATGTATCATCATCATCATGTATCATCATCATGTATCATCATCATGTATCATCATCATGTATCATCATCATGTATCATCATCATGTATCATCATCATGTATCATCATCATGTATCATCATCATCATGTATCATCATCATCATGTATCATCATCATGTATCATCATTATGTATCATCATCATGTATTATCATCATGTATCATCATCATGCATCTTCATCATGCATCTTCATCATGCATCTTCATCATGCATCTTCATCATTTATCATCATCATCATGTAACATCATCACGTATCATCATCCTATATCATCATCATGCATCTTCATCATGTATCATCATCATCATGTAACATCATCACGTATCATCATCCTATGTGATCATCATGCATCGTCATCATGTATCATCATGTATCATCATCATGTATCATCATCATGTATCATCATCATGTATCATCATCATGCATCATCATCATGTATCATCATCATGTATCATCATCCGTGTATCATCATTATCATGCATCATCATCATCATCATGTATCATCATAATGTATCATCATCATGTATCATCATGTATTATCATGCATCATCATCATCATCATCATGTATCTTCATCATGTATCTTCATATGTCATCATCATGCAGCATCTTCATCATCGTCATCATCATTATCATCATCATCATTCATTATCATCATGCATTATCATCATGCATCATCATCATCATCATCATCATGTGGCATCATGATAGCGTAACCTCATCATATCTTATCACCACCATCACGTAGATTCATCATCGTCGTTGTCATAGATAACGAATCCCCTAATTACAGTTATTATCATACTTTTGTCATCATCATTGTCATCTTTATCCTAGGACATCTTTTTATAGACTGAGTACATACCTGGAACAGCGCGGGTTATGTACAGATGTAGAAGGAAGCAACCTTTTCCACCAGTCATAACCAACGCCGGTATACAAAGAATACATCATCCATGATGATAATGAATAGGTGTTTGTACTGAAAGTGATTCTCCTCCACCGAATTACTCCATTGAACTTCATACCTAAACATAGCTTTCTCACTCTGCCATCCCAGTAAGCTTGCGTTTTCGTTTCATTATTATCGAGTCCCGTCAGGCCAGCTTCGGGTTTGAATAAGTCGGTATTGGTCCATAGTGGTGAGTCGTAAATAAAAGTATGCTAAAATTACACACACACAACAAAAAGAAAAAGAAAAAGTTTTGGCGTGTAATTGATATACTTTTTCTATATGCCCAGTAACTCGGTCATCTCAAAAGACCTGCTTCATAGTATGGACCACGCAGCCGGATTAAAATCAGAACTGAGCAGTTTAGTTACTCAATTGATCAGACACCATTGAGATTGGGTGGTATTGGGTGGTATTATGTGGGGCTGGTTGGGATCGGGTAGGGTTTTGGGTGGGATTTGATTTGATTGGGTTGGGATGGGATGGGATTGTGTTGTGCTGGATAGGATTTAGGATTGCAAAGGGTTAGGTGGTATAGGATGGTATTGAGTCGGGTTGCTCGGATTGGATGGGGGAGGTCGTGATTCAAGCCTCGGCCGGACCAACACTAAAGGTCCTAAAATAACTGAGGTGAAGGTGCTGCCTTTGTAACAACATCTGCAAATGGTTAGACCTTCACATGGCTGGGATGACCACGTTAATGGCGGTCCCTTCACTAATCAATGGCCCGGCCTATTTCACTATGACGTCACATCAAAACAATCTATTGTTTAAACGCAAAGGATCATGGTCGTCGGAGGGGGTCAAATCAACGCAAATTCACCGAAAATTGTTCTAAAACCCGTATCAATCCACGAAGAGAAGTAGAATAGCCAGCAAACGCTCAGAATATTTTTAGTGCATATTAACACATATTATGTCTGAAAACCAGGCCATTTTAGATTAAACTGTTTCGCTAGGAGCAAATTTTGTTGAATTGGATTTGGCGATTCTATCCCCTACATAAACAAGCAGTGACATCATTGTGAAATAGGGCAATATGTCGATACTTACCATTTTGCTGTCTATTTTCATTGCTAGTTTCCATGTACCGGACCCACAGCCAACATTTGAAATCATGCAAAACACACTGTATCCTACCCCCTTGGGTTTAATCTGGTACAGTGTACTTTTGGCCTCACTAAGGAAAACAATAAGGTATGTATATCTTAATACGGGACATTTCACAAGAGTTTAGATTACCCTGAAGTTGGGAAAGGGAATCTGGCATAGCAGAAATGTATTGCTCTCTCGCCTCTGGGGTCTCGGGGTCGATTCCATCACTTTGCATTGTGGGTAGCATGGGTGGCGTTAGCGGCCAACGCGTCGTCTTTCACCGCTGTGAGTCCAACGGGTCGGGTCGCTGGTTCGACCCCTACGGTCGCCACATGTGAATTGAGTTTGTTTGATGTGTTGTTCTCTCCTATGCTACAAGGGTTTTCTCCGGGTTCTCCGGTTTCCTCCCTCCGTAAAAATCAACATGTGAGTTGAGCGTTGTGTGCATAAATATTGAATGTAGTGGTAGTGCGTGTGAGTGAAAAGTGTCCCCAATTAGTGCGAAAGCGCTAGAACGACTAGACACTTAAATAAAGTGATTTATTCTTTATTTTTATTTTTATGTGAGTAGAGTTTGTTAGGTCGTTTGATAAATTAAGAGTTAAGAGTTGTTCAAGGCTGGAACAGACTATGTGCTGTGCAAATAGGATCGCTTTGTCTACTTACTCGGGCATATTTGAGGCCAGTTCATGGCAAGTTTCGGGCTCTGTTTGAAAATGGAAATAGTTCTTTAGATTAAGATGGAATAAAAATTAGCTACAAATGAGAAAATGAAATAACGATAGACGATGTTGTTCGGTTTATTTAGCATGGAGGCTAGAAGATCACAAACAACACAAACGAGTCCAGGAGGCAAGCACATGATATAGAAACATACATACCGCGACAAAAGGTGCCGTTACCATAGAGAAATGATTTGCATAGGCATTGATATCCACCAATGGTGTTATTGCACGATGCGTTCACGTGACAGTCGTGAGTATTGGTAAGACATTCGTTGATATCTGTAAAAAAATAATTAGTAATGTATGATATATATGTAATATTGCATGATTAATCTTGTAATATCGTGTGGTGTTAGATTCCTTTTACCTTCACAGAACGTTTCGTTGCCCTGGAAACCTGGCTTGCACATGCAATCGTACCCACCAGCGGTGTTGCTACATGATGCGTTGGCATGGCAACTGTAAATATTGCCCGCACATTCGTCGATATCTTGAAAAAATAGTGTGTAAAAAAGTTCAACATTGCCTATCACTTTGAATTAAGATTTGATTATTGAACGTTAATGCTCACCGTTGCATTGTGTGCCATTGCCATGGAAACCATCCTTACACTTGCACATGTGTCCACCAATAGTGTTTTTACACGTGGCGTTCACGTGACAGTCGTGCTTGTCAACATTACATTCGTCAATGTCTTGAAAATTTAAAAATACCAAAAAAATGTCCATTCATTAAAAATCGCTATCATTTATGACGGTGTTGTGTATTGTGTATACACCAATATTTTCACACTTACCATAGCACTGTGTGCCATTTCCATGGAAACCATCTTGACACGCGCAGGTGTGTCCACCAATAGTGTTACTGCACGTGGCGTTCACATGGCAACCGTGGTTGTCAGAATTACATTCGTCAATGTCTTGAAAAATGGCATCCAATTATTTCATTAGTGCATGTTGAGTGAGACAGATGGTATTCTTGGGGATCATGTTACGTCATAGCCGCCATGTTGGTTGTCTATACAAAGCATTTCTTATATATTCAACTTTTATTGTTGAATCAACCAAGATGGCGGCTGTTTCATTACATCTCCAGGGATTTTGTGGTCACGTGGTTGCAGTCCGATCCAAAAATGTGTCGATTGTGCACCAAAATGTGCACACTTAACGTATTGCACGTATTGCACGTAACGTGTGCCATTTCAGCTGGTTAATAGAGTATTGGATGGAAATTCATTGATTGTTTCGAGAGAAAAGCAGGTTGGCAAAAAAGAGCTTCGTATAAATAAAGGTATGACAAACACTCAAATGTAACGATTTTTCTAAACGAATAGGCCCTTTCGCAGTTGCCTGAGCCATCTTGAAATTTAGCTGTGCCTTTGCATCGAAGCGAGAATAATGTGAATAATTGTCCAAGGTGTTAAAAAAGGTCTCTATCATTGCAAGCTCACCTTTCGTCTCGCTTCGATTTAAAGGCACGGCTACCTTTCAAGATGGCGCAGGGAACTGTGAAAGGAACTATTGAGTCTGACATGGCCGTGGACATTTAGAACCTATAATAATTCACCTTCACAGAAAGTGCCGTTTCCTTGGAAACCGTTCAAGCATGTGCAGTTGTAGCCGCCAAATGTATTTAAACACGATGCATTGTTATGGCAAACGCTGATACTAGAGGCACATTCGTTGATATCTGATGAGAAGAAAGCAGAAATTTGAGGAAGCTCGGTGGTCTGAGGCATGGTGGTTGCGCAAAGAAGAGAATGCCGTGGGAGAGGCAAGAGAGACCCCTCTCTTCTTCGGGAAGCCGCCGACCACCAAGCAACCTTGGCTCAAAGTTATCCTAACTTGCTTATTTTCAGGCTTACCTGTGCAATTCTTTCCGTTGCCTTGGAAACCGGCGTTGCATTTGCAATGGTAACTACCAATGTCATTAGAACATGAAGCCTGCACGTGACAACCATGGGAAAACATCAAACATGTCTTGTCTTCTGCAACATATCACCAAATAGTATAATGTTATTGTAGGTACGTTTGCTTAGATAGTTTATTAGGCACTGAAGTTGTATTCAAAATAAAATGAATGTCAAAATCATGACGTCATGATACATTTGTTGTGACGTCATATGGTGATATAACTTCATGTTAGGTATGATGGCACAACGCCAATAGAGGTTTTGTACCATCACGTGATGGCAGCCATGACAGGAGGCACAACAATAGAATCTGGCCTCATCTAATTTATATGAGAAACTTTAATTCAGTTATCCAGTGGGAAAAGACTATTGTTCTGCCTCCTGTCATGGCTGCCATCACGTGATGGTGCAAAGCATCTATTGGCGTCATAAGTTTAACTTTTAAATAAATTAATTCGAACAGTTGTAGTAAGAAATTAATAACCAAATGAAATTTTTTTTTTTAATTATTGTAATTCAGGATATTTCGGTGATCATCTTGGTTTTTCAGCTTGGATTTGCAAGAGAATGTGCTAAAAAAACTTCCGTTTACAGTATGACGTCATGCAAATTACGTCACCTTGCCTGATATATAGACACTCAATACCTTCACACATTTTGCTGGACGTATCGTTGATGTTGACGATGCTTTCTTCAATGTCGCATTCCTCTTCCTCCTCCTCCTCTATCCTCACCACCATTTGTTTTATTTTGACTGGAGTTTCTAAGACCATCTTGCGCATGCTCCAAAATACCGGTCGCATTTTTGTGATTGCCGTGCATTGTACATTCCTTGCAGTTCAACGTACCGGTAGCATTGCCGTAATTTCCGTGCATCGTACATTCCGTGCAGTTCGATACAACAGTCGCTATGCTGTGATTGCCGTGCATTGTACATCCCGTGCAGTTGAATGCACCAGTCGTATTGCTGTGACTGCCGTGCATTGTACATTCCGTGCAGTTCAACGTATCGGTAGCATTGCCGTAATTTCCGTGCATTGTACATCCCGTGCAGTTCAATACACCAGTCGCTATGCTGTGATTGCCGTGCATTGTACATCCCGTGCAGTTCAACGCACCGGTCACATTGCTCTGATTTCCGTGCACTGCGCTTTCGGTAGAGTTTATTCCACTTGTAGAATTCTTTGGTCTGCAATTTGTTTTTCGACTAACAGTTTTTGAACTAATGCTGCATGTTACATTAACCTTGCCACATACGTAAGGTTTAGGTAAGCATTCATTGATATCTAAATAACGAGACGGTATAACATTAGCTGGATTTAAGAGGTGGTTAGTATGAGGTGCACACACTGGTATAAGGTCTATTCCTCGAGAAAGTCGTGAATCGTACCTTTACAGTCTTTCCCGTTTCCAGTGAACCCAGCTTTACACTTGCAAACGTATCCACCAATAGTGTTATTACACGTGGCATTCACGTGACAGGGCGGTACAGGTAAAGTGCACTCGTTAATGTCTGTTGATATTAAATCATGATATCACAACTGATCAACTGAACAAATGCCTCATATATAACAAATTAAAAAGAGAAGACACATGAATATGGATACAACTCAAACAAAGAATCTTATTCTCAAGAGAATGACATGTGGTCTGAAATGGGAAAACATTATGCCCAAGTGGATTTGATCGGCCATCTTTAGCAACATTTATAGACTTGATAGCCAGATATTAAGATAACCGAAGGTAATTGATAATAGGCCATTTCACGGATCCCGTTACTCAACCTCAGCCTCGTCAGCGTGTAATTATTCTTTAGAATTTGCCTACAGTCCGCAGTAATGAAAGCAATTTACACATCAACGAACAATTGAAACGCTTAAAAATTTCACAGGTTGTAGGCAATTTCTAAAGAATATATTATACGCTGACGAGGCTGCGGTTGAGTAACGGAATCCGTGAAATGGTCTATTGATAATGTCTAGCGGTTACTGATGCGGACTGCGATGGTATGTTCAATAGACCCCTTGCATGTGACGTCAAAGAGCGGAGGATAAAGCAAAAAAAAAAAAAAATCAATCTCCTGAGAATCGGAAACATATTGTAATTATGTCCTCCAAATTGAGCTGCATTCCAACGTAGTGCGGCAAAGGGTGTATAAAACAAGTGAATAATAAGGAAACTTAAGCATTGTGTGAAAATGTTTGTAACGTTTCGCACGTTAGAGTTTCGTCGGAGAATGGGAAAAGCTAGTTAATCGAACTATTTTGGCTTTTGCTTCGTTTGTGCTTGTTAGGGTTTTTATTATCGTTTGAATTTTTCGACTAGGCGTTTCCTTAATTACAAGTTAAAATATTCTCCGAGTCCATCACCGGAAACCAGAAATTTCTCCTCGAAAATATCTCGATTAGTCACGTGGTCGTCAGCAAAACAATACTTACCTTCACAATGTGTGCCGTTGCCATGATAATTGTTTTTGCATTTGCATTCAAATCCACCGGCAATATTGACGCAGAGTGCATTTTTGTGACAGTTGTGCTTTTGAGTGCTGCATTCATTTATATCATGTTGGCATTGTTGACCATGGTAACCATCGCGACAAATGCATTTATACTTGATATTTTGTCTAAGGAAGTCTCCAAGACATGTGGCACCGTTGCGGCAGGGTTTATGGGCAGCGCAAAAAGACTAAAAGCAAAGAACGAAAAAGAAAATGATTGTAAAGATATTGTTTTCTGCGTTGCTGGGGCATATTCCATGCGGAAGCCATGTTGAGGATAAGAGTTGGTTTATATCAGTTTAGACAATAAGGATTTTGTGGGAATAATTAATTTAAAAAGCGAGAAAATTGTTTTTCCAAAATTATATTATAAAATATGCTGATTATGATTCAAGGTTGATTTGTTCAGTCATGCCCTAGCTGACCAGTTTCTATTACCAAGTCAATCAATAACTTAATTCAAGAATAATACTTATTAGATTAATTGAATTCTCAGATTTAGAAATGACGTAGGTTTCGGAAGTTCTGTCGCCCCAGTGCTTCTTAGTCTGGCCTCTTTATGGCCCACGCCCGGCAAGTACTGGAGCGAATGAGCCACTACAACCCAAAGCGGTTTACAAATCGCATCCGCGTGGTCGCGCGCAAGCGCCCACCAGTTTTCCCGCCAAAACTTACGATTGCACCGTAGTATGTACATCCTGGCTTCGTTATCAAGTGGCTGTTTTTGCGAATGTGCTCAAATTGAGACAGTTCACAACGAGGCGCCTCATTTGGTCTTTGACAAAAGTTGTAAGAAAAGCACAACGACTCCAAATAGCATTCTGTTCCACATGTATGGGCATCAGCAATTGGTTGGATAGTACGGATAGTATGATTGGCAAGGGCCTTTCCATCGAAGACATACTTAATCCTTAGTGTGCGACAACTTCCAGCTACAAAAAAGAAAAGAAAAGATGGTTTTGAGAAAAGAGTCAAGTGCAAGTACGTACACAATTCTATCAAAATATCAAAAAGAAGATCTAAGCAAATTAACGAGGCAACCGACCAACTAACCGTTACATACACCAATAGGACGTTTGCATGATGGCGTCATTGACCTCTACTACCAGACTCCCTTGCACACTTTCTTTTGTTCAGTTAATTAGCACCAATTGTCTTACTATTCTCATGAGGGAATACAAATTTAAATAAGAAAGAAAATTCGCGAAGCATCTTGGTAGTGGGAGTCAAATGATGCCATCATGCAAACGTCCTATAAAAACCAATACGATCAAACTAACCAACCAAAAATTCCTGAAACCAAGCAGTCTACAGACCGACCAACCGACCGACCGACCAACCGACCGACCGACCGACCACCAGCCCATCCAGTCAGCAAGCATCTTAGAACAAGGTCAAAGATCAAACCTCATATAAGCCGAACCTAATGACTTCCAAGAAGACCACGTTGTTATCCATTGCTTGAATTAGGTTTGGCTCATGTGAAGTTCGACGTTTGATCTGTGACTTATATCAGTGATACAAACATTTTAACAAAAGCAAAATTATAAAACAAACAAGCAAAGTAAATGTACTGATCTAACGGTTTTAAAGTAAACAAAGGAACTGTAAGAACAATGACAAGGACTGACAAATTTTGCAGCAACTTTCTCTAATTAAAGGGGAACAGAAGAATATCATTGACCATTTATGTGACAAGTAATTAGAATGCAAGTGGTTAATTAACCGCATAGTCATTTACATATTGGGAAAAAAACCTTTATCAGTTAAAGACCCGTCGACACTCAAATGACGAAATATTTTCACAATTAAATATTTACTATATAAAGAATCAAATTTAGCAATATTATCTAAAGACTCATTTGCACTTTATCTTTCTGAGCATTTCGTATTTAATCCCTAAATTAAACCGTGTTTTCAATTTACAGTGTTTGGGATGTTGGGCTTCAATGAGGCAAGCAATTTACGTCAAAAGAAGATTTAAAAAAAGTTTACATCAAACTTAAATAAACAGATATTGTATTTTCTTATTATCTTGCATTTCCTATGGAAACATTATTTAAAACTGCTATGAAGTTCATAATGCAACCGGCTGATTTCTTAATCAAATTCAAGTTCCTACAAAACAAGTTCCTACTTAGCTCGTTCGACGCCACTTGTTATACGATTTTCAATATTCTGCAAACTCAGACATTCCTTGTTGTGAAATGGGTTTTTCACTTCTGCCAGTCAAGAACAGAAAATGTACTGACTGCTTATTTTTGACTGACAGCAGCGAAAAACCAGATTTCAGCGTGCAGCTCACGACTTCTGAGTTCGCAGAATACAGAAAACCATAGTAACGTTTAATTTGAGGCGTTCCTTCACAAAAATTTCGACCAACGACCCTAAAAAAAGTCTTCCTTGTGAAACGAAAATAAATTTAACTTTTCTAAACTTATAGTTACCTTCTGATTTGAGTAGCGTTGACAGTGTCCAAATCATAAGCATCAAGGAAACAAGGCTTCTAAAAGCGGTAAGAAATGTTTCCATATTTGACTCGATAGATTAAGATGCCTTATTCTCACCAGGTATAAAGTTCATATGTAAGTCCATCTCATAAACAGCTTGAGAATAAGAGTCCTACGTATTTCATTGCGTGGGAAAACACAAACCGATACGAATGACATCACAAGAATTGCGTAATCAAGTAAAGGATTATTAGACTTTCTGGAGTTGCAGAACGCTTTGCATCATGGGGATTTTTTAGAGGACGCTTTATTATGGCGTTATGGCGAAACTTTAATTTTTGTCTTAATTTTAAAATTTATTTCGTTTCTAGTTGCATAAAATATCAACTGACTGATGAAGAATTCCTCGAAGAAACACTGTCCCACGATGCGGCATTTCTACAAATCCGTTAGACGCGTCGGAAAAAAACGGATCTTTTGACCTGGTATTGATCAAAGTATAACAGGTGCTAATGAACGTTAATGATTGACTTTGTTAGCCGTTTCGTATATGTACCATTGTTAAATATTAACAGAAATACCCTTAATTATGAAGCTTTATTTCAAACAGCTGGATGGGGATTTTGCTACTGTACATGTCATAAGAATAATGGTTTTAATCATAGAGGCAAGGGATAACTGGCAAAAAAGGTTTACGGATAACATGAAATAAAATATCAAAATTATTTATTGTTTATTTATTTATCTATTAGATCATATATAAGAGGAAATATGGAATCACCAAACTCATACTAATTAAATGATTCCGCTTCTTCTTCCGCTTATTATGCAGCAGTCGGGTTCAATGCATGTATTGATATAATACAAAACGAAAAAAAAATGCACGGAGTACAAATCTTATCATGCAAACTTTCTTCAAAAGCAAAAATAAACATTTGTGACAGATAGAAGCCTCAGTGTTTTCTAGCTTTTTCATTTTGTCTGCGTCCCTGTTACTCCGATCAAAAAGAAATAAATAGCCATGTATTAAACATCTTTGAAGTAGTAAAATTACAGTTCGTTGAATTGACCTACAGACATTTATAAATAATCTATTACCAAGTATATCATCTAATTTCTTTAATGATGTACATTTTTCACATGAGATACGCACAATACGAGATCAAAAACTAACAAAAATCTTTTTCTTCCTCGAAAAAATTTAAATTATGGTCAGTTTGCAGGGCCGTAACCAGAACTTTCACAGGGAGGGAGCACATCGAATAAAATCGGACCGTTGATCGTTTTTTTATTACCAACTCAGTGGCGTAACTAAGGATCTTGCAGGCAATAATTTGCAGAACCAAAAAGAAAAAAAGGTAACCAAAATAAAGCAGAACCAAAAAAAAAAAAGAGATGGATTAGCGGACTTTAAGCTTTTATGGGGGAGGGGGGGTGGGGTGCACGTGCACCCTGTGCTCCCCCCCTACTTACGGCCCTGGTTCGGTGTGCAGTATGCAGCACGGTTAGTAATGACTGCAATGACATTCCACTAGAAATTAAAAATTCTTCATCCCTTAGTGTTTTTAAGAAAAAAAACGAAAACCTTTCTCACTCTTTCCTCGTATATATAACCCAAAATTTCTTTTAATTGTAAACTTGTTATATAGTATGTATGTATTTATGTATCAATATTGAAAACATTTTCAAAAAATTAATATCATCTTTTATTATATGACCGTGAATCTTAGAGCCTGGACACTAGCAAATCGAGCAATCTGATTGGATAGATCGCATCGCGGACTGGTCTAGGTTCTCCGGTATTAACCGGTCCGATCGCATATTAATCTTACGGCGAAAACATTTTGTCTTTTCAATGAAAAGTGGTCATATAATAAAACTCTTATCGACCGAGCTTGGTCGGTCTGTACGGGATAATCTTGACCTCGGTCGGGTACAGACCTCGGTCAAGATTATCCCGTACAGACGTCCCGCTCGGTTAATAAGATCTAATTATTAATAGAGCTTGATTGGTCTATGCAATCTCCACGCTTCATACTATCAAATTTGTTTATTAGTCCTGGGTGCAAGAGTACCTTGTTTAACCCTCTTGGGTTGTCTCTCTTGCACCCTCCACCTTTCCATTTTTTCTTATTGTAATTTATGCGTATTATGTATTTTGTGGTAAATAAGAACCTTTGAATCTTTGAACCTTATTTCGTTTTACGCCTCTTTTACAATAAGAAAAGAAATGCAATTTCTTTAACAAGTACCATTAATTAAAAAAAATAAATTTAATCACCGCGATCTTCCTAAAGAGCCGCCATTTTGTTGCCACGAAGGAGGGGGCATGGGCCTGGCCCCGTTGGCTCCTCTCACTTGCCTACTTCCCTAAACTTGTGGTCATTTTTCATACGAATGACCGTGCTCAATCACTTTTATTCATTTGTTTGATCATCATCCGTCTATATTTTTACATTAGGAAAAAATCCGTGTTCAAAACTCTGTATGCGGACGGGGTCTCAAATGGGACTGACAGCCATCTTGAATACCACTAGCTAGCATGATCCCGCTTAGTTTCAGAAGCGAAGAAGCACGCGCACTTTTTCTTACCCAAAAACTCACAAGGAATTTGAATTGTTACATTTTCCCGTGCTGATCGCACTCCATAGGTAATTTATGCAGATAAGATACTGTCGAGCTAATTATATGCATATTGAATTTTCGTCAGTTTGTGTATGTGAGAAACTAGTCAGTGAGACTCCAGAGATACTGTTTATTGATATCCTTGGCTTTTACTTGCATTGAACGCTACATATGGACGCTCTTCTTATACCTGTATGGTTTGTTTGTTTATCGTTCCTCATTCTTGGCGTTAAAATCGTGATCGAGTTTGAATTTCAAATGTGGTTCGGGTAAGTTCATAGCTTGTCAAGTCATTTCTAAAGAATTTCATGACGATAAACTAGTTTGACATTTTTCAATAGATAGTACACTATTTTGTTTTTGAGCTTTGGGATGCAAATATCGGGCCGCAAAAAAAATGTGAGTCATTTATTACATTCACAGATGTGCTATTTCTCTTCAGTTTATGATATCCTGATACGAAAAAGGTTCTCGAATATTCAGGGCAACTTCATGAGTTTCTCTCATGAGTGCCGGTTTTTAAATATAAATATTCTATCCAACGTTTTTCAACCGACTTCATGCCTATTCATATAAGCTTTGTTCCTCCTGCATGACTTTATACTAAACAAAAATAAATCAAACTACAGTTTGAAAAGCAAAAGTTCCAACTAAAAATTCCTTAGCAAAGTAAAATCTCCGCAGTTCGTCATTTCGTTTATTCCCAAGTCTAGATTTTTCCAATTGTTTCAAGGAATTCTGGGTATTATAAGGCATGTACAAATAGGCGAGTCCCGCTGAGTGTTCGCGGGCGCGGTTAAACAAAAAATGGCTTTTAACGGTCACTGAAATGGTACAAAGTTTGAATTGATTGTAAACCGTAATTTGAATGCGCCTCGCCTTTTTTAAACTCGTCTAACGATAAATTCTCCTATTTTAGGATGTCAAGTAGCCTTTTGGAAGAGAAAGAGAACGTGAATATTCCCAATGAGTTTGCTAAAGAAGGCAAGACGACTACGAAGAGTTCTATTTTGAAACCTTCTCAGAGAGAGAACGTCTCGTCGGTGCAACAGTTGACCCCACAAAAACCGCCAAAAGTAAGTTTTCACGCTCCTACGAAAAATATTCAATTTTTATCATAGAATATCAACAAATAACAATCTCAACAGGACTTCAGGAGGCTAGTACTTCCCTTTATTATCAATTTGCAGATGCTACAATATAATTAACGTCAAGCATAAACATGACAAATTAGGCCCACGAGTCTAAGATTTCTCGTCAAAATATGTGCTTTAGTTTAAAATATATTTACAGAAAACACTCATAAGACTTTTATTATGTTCTCTGAGGGATATTTTGAGTACGTAGACTCGTAATATTCTTTTTTGAAGTTAAATTCAAAGATGCTTGCTAATGATTTACGTCATCGACTAAATCAATTTTTTGGGGTAAAAATAAGAAATCTTTTTTCCTATCAATATTCAGTCCGTTATGACTGGAGATTGTATTTTTATTTCATATATACATTAGTTAAAGACCAATTTATATATTTTTGTTAATCAGCTTGAGTTAAAATCGGATAAGGTTACTTAGAAATAGTAATTGGTTCAAAAATAGTTTACCACACCGAAGCCTTATACTCTGTAAGCTTATGTATTTTTGTAGGTTATTTTATTAATTAATTAGTATAAGATGACTAAATTTGTTATTCAGATCATTACGACTTTGCACGTAAATAGAAAAGACAAGAAGAAAAAGAATTATAAAATTCCACATGTTATTATATTAATTTTGATAGATCATTAATCCATTATCTTTAAAACTGAAAGATTTCACTTTCTATATCTTGTTGGAATAAAGTATGCAATGGCTATTCCAACTGTAACCATACGCCGACTTGCAATTCCCACCTGTTTTTCTAATTATGGGACACAGATAAAATCTGAGATACATCTTGTTTTTTGGACTTTGTAAATTTTACATCCATCTAGACAGAGCAGAAAAACGACAAGGCTGCTACTTTCACAATTTTTTTCTTGATCTCTCATTCATGCTAAAAAACATTTAGCGTTCCATTTGTGTCTCTTGCGCTCTTTTCACAAAATTCTGCTAACCTTGAGCAATTCTACTTTGAGGTATTAGTGAAAATGTTAGTTTTTGTGCTGATCAAAATATCATCTCTCCCAACTTTCAGGGCGTTATATCTCAAATACGCATTCTTTGAATTTCACCAAATTTTGGTATTTTGTTAACCAGCCCCAAAAGAGCCTGTTTATGGAATATAAAGCTTATTAACGCATAGACGTTGCAAGAACAACCTATTTTTCTGCCCTGTCATCTATTTAAGTTAGAATTCTTGATTAACAAAATCCAAATAACCAGATGTCTTAGAATGTGTTCATCATGTAAGATGTGTAGGTTTCAGTTGAATGCAAGCCTTGAGATGACAGCTGTTCAGTCGCCTGTCATGATGACTGACCAAAACTTGTTTTTGGCTCAACGTTACTGGACAAGGGAAATATTTGACTGGACAAATTTATATTCCGGTTTAACTTTGTTCAATGACCAGAATTTATTTTAAGCCTTGAAATGATATATAACTACTGAAACCCATTCTTTTGGATGACAAAATAGGCAGAGCATAAACTGATGCTGTATACCCTTTTAGTAAAAATGCACAGGTCCAGAAACTCACACTATCACACCATATTCAACTCCAGTGATAATCCAAAATGGCAGCCAGCCACTTTGTTGCTGTTACCAGAAAAAATGTCTTTTATCTTGTTTTTCTTTTTTTGAAAGAACCACCTGTGTATTTATGCTAAAACAATTATCTGCCTCAGCCTCAGTGAATATTGGAGAATATTTATCTTGCAGCTCCAAGACTCATGTCTCGGTAAATATTCCCCGATATTCACTTTGCCTTGGGTGAATAATTGTTACTGTACATAAAGCATGCACCTTCTGCCAATCATAATAGGAATTTTATAACAGTTATTTCATGATGTTTCTATATTGATCAGGTTACTTTCAAGAATACTCCAGTCCATTACCGTCCTGCCTGTTACAAGGTAGAGTTGACGCAGTCACAGCTAGACACGTGGGAGGAGATTCGCAGTCTTGACGAACTAGAAAACTGGACAGAGAGAACACAAGTAGTTACTAAAGAAGACCATCAGATTCACCTTGAAGCTGCAAGAGTAAGTATTTAAAGTGCATATGAACCCTTCGGCAATACTTTCAGTACTGATTCTACAAGAAGTATATAGTTGAATGGTAAAATATTTCTTAATTGGAGTGATGCGTCTCTAAGTTATAAAGGTTTATACTTCCAATATGCTTATAAGCATGACATCTATTAAGTCTTAATTAAATAAGAAATAATTTAATGGTTCATAGATACAGTATTTAAAAAGCATCATTAGTTTACTCATAGTTTACATGAAAGCTAATTTAAGTTTGTATTTTCAAAATAGCCAGCATTTAGTATTACTAGTTACAACAAAAACACTCAAATGCCTTACCTGACATCACCATCATTAACATTATTGGAAGTATTTAAGGGTTAGTTGCACTTCAATACTTAATACTTATATGTTTATGGGATTTATCCAGAATTTTATATGTAAATTATTATACTTACAGTATTTAATATATGTCCTGTATATTTTTTATAAGACTAGTCTAATAAAGACTAATTATTATTATTATTATTCCAACAGGAATTTCTTGAAGATATTATAAACAATCTACCTTGCATCAAGTAAGTACCTTTAATCTTATAAGCTGTATATTTTTAAACCAATCAAATGTAAGGGAAAAGGGAGAAAAATATTAAAAACAACCCTCATTGCTTTAAAAAAATAGAATCTACAAGGGGTGGATCTTAAGGCATCTGGGGGCTCTATCAAAACCCCTCAAGGCTGCATTCATAATGTATGGCAGAGGGGGGCCAGGTAAAATTAGGGGGGATGGGAAAAATTTTCTCGCCTTGAATTTTCTATTGGATTTGGTGATTCTATCCCCCACATAAACAAGCAGTGATGTCATAGTGAAATAGGTCAATTATTCAACAAGGAAATCAGCCAGAATAGAATTTGTTACAACACTCAATTTTCCCCCCTACTTTCATCTCTAGATCCCCAGAAGCACAAGCAGAGAAAACAGTAAAAAGTGAAGACATAAAAGAAAAATCCCCAAGCAAAGTTGTTGAGCCTGTTGAAACTAAGCAAGAGTGTACCTCAAGTGTTGAAGAAAACAAGTCTGTATCAAAGGTCATACCTGATAAGATAATGGATGACGGTTTTGATAATGATAGCGCTGGTCCCTTGGATCCTGCTATTGCATCTTTGAATTCCCTTCTGAAGGCAGGAGAGGATGAAGAAAGAGCTTTTTCACCAATTGGCAGTGAAAGAACATCACCTGATTGTGGTATGTGCCTATTAACAGCATGTCAGTGTATGCTACAGTATAGTATCTTTCTCAAACATTAATAATTCATGAGGTGAATGATTAATGGCGACTTTGCATTGTAGTCATGTGCATGCACCTTGATACTTGATCAAAAGCTGATCAAGACACTGATCAAAACACTGACAAATAAACAAATGATTGCAAAGGAATTAAGGAGTTTGAGAAGTCAGTTCAAAAACTCGTGCTTCGTGTTTGATCAGGGCATCCAAACACCTCGAAACAATAAAAGCCTACAACCTCATGCTTTCATCCATTTCTCGGTGTTTGGATGCCCTGACCAAACATAGAAAAATAGGTGTATACATGTATAGACCCCTTGTAGCACGTCGGAATGTCCCTCAATCTGGAGGACAAAACAATAGGTTCCAATTCTCAGGAGATTGGAATTCTTTTGTTTTGTCCCCCAGATGGAGCTGCTTTGACGTCACATGCAAGGGGTCGATACACTTGCCATTCATTAAAGGCTGGTAGTGAGATTTATGAGGTTAACTCTTCTGATAAACTGTTCAATAAACTGTTTATTACAGACAGCGAAAGTTATGAGGATATGTCTCTGTTTTCAATTTAAACAAGCTGAGAGCAATGGCCTTAATGTTCGATCTCCAAAACCACATTGTTCGCATTCATCAGGTTTATATATAACACTAAATACTTACTTGTTTACTCAGATGCAATGGTTACCAGTGAAGACATTGAGAAGCTTCTTGCAAAGAATGATTTCCAAGATGAGGGAGAAATCCCTCCTTTAGAATTATCACATGGAAGCAAGTTTGATAAAATGATGGATTTACAGTTTGGAGGAAAAAGTCTGGAAGAGATGACGAGAAAGCTTGATCAACTCCGATTGATGTCTCCCAAAATTGATATTGGGATAAACCAAACAGAAGATAATGATGAGGATTCGCTGCCTGTGAAGCGCAGAGGGGCAAAACCATCACCAGGGAAGGAGACACAAGACACTAAAGACAAGAAAGAAAATACAGAAGAAAAGGAAAATATCCCAGATGATGAGGATTTTTCTTTACCAGTCAAAAGAAGGGAACCCAAAGCAGAACCAAAGAAACAAACTGACACAAATGGTGACAGTGAAAAATTCAAGAAGCCTTTGCCACCCAAACCCTGGAAAACAAAGAAGGTGAAGATACCCAAAGAAGAAGACCCATTCATTGTGGTGTTACCTGGTGCTGGTGAGAGCACAGTGAATGGTAATAATGTGAATGCCGGTGTAGATTTGCCAAAAAATGGGTCATCTTTTGCTGAACCAAAACCACAGCCATCTGATAGTGGTGCTTCTCAAGGAGAGAACTCACAAGGGGAAAACACAAGTGACAGTGTTATCAAGAGTCAGGAAGAAACAGAAAAGCAGCCTTCATTAAAAAACAATGAAAATGAAGAAGGGAAGAACAAAAATGCTTCCGTTCAAGATGATGTTTTCTTAGAAAAACAAGATGACTTTGGGCTGGAAAATGATGACTTTAAATCATCTAGTGAAGGTAAGTATTATTACATTCAAAGCTCTTCTTGAGTAAATTTTGTTTCAGCCAATCACAGCGAATTCAGCTGTTTGCCGCTGGCCCTCATTTCCTGGCTACAGCCTGTAACCCAACTTTTGCATATTTTCATAATGCTTGCCTACAAGAAGCAGGATTGATGAAGGGAAGGATAAAAATAATTACTTGACAGATACAGTCTGCAGTTGTTGCTGTTTTGCTAGAGGAGTCAATGAGATGATGTCTTTATCCCAAACACCTGGTTATTCAGCATTCTTTTTACTGATAACAGTAGTTCTAGAGTCTAAATGCCTCCTACAGTTATGTAACTTTAACTAAGACATCACCCTTGAATTTAAAAATTGAAAGTAGTTTGAAAACCATAGAAATCATGCAGTGTTGGTTCCTTGGGTTATAATGAGAAGTGACCAAATAAAGTTTGTTTGTTTTTCCTCCTAGCTTTTTCTTTAGAACTGGACTACCTAGAGAAATTTGGCAATACTGATAACCTTGATAGATTGGTAAGTGATTATCTGCTCTATCCATTCTTCCCATTTTCTGTCCCATTTTGTTTGCTTCAATAGTGATCAAAATAGAAGATTGAGCGAATTTGGCCACTGCACACCTTTTTGAATTCGATTTCTGGAATGTCCATCATTTTCTCATTTCCTTTCTCTATTTTTTATATTTTTCCTGTATATACTTATTTCAATAAAGTTAGTCACCAAAAACCTAGAAAGCTGTGATCGCTGAGAATCATGGGGAAATGCTTTATATCCAACAAGTAAAGCTTTTGACACAAACTGCAGCAGTTGAGGATGCTCAGAGGAGGTTAACTCGTAACTGGTAGAAGATCTCTAGTCCATCAACAGTTATCAAGCGGTTGAAACATGTAAAATGTATCTATCCATAATCCTTGTCGGTCTCAGCTTTGTAGCTTTTCAGGTGACTAACTTTATTGAAATAAGTGTATCATTTCAAAAGGCAGCAATGAAATGATTTGAATGAAATGAAATAAAAGAATGAACACTAAAGCTGTAGGTTCAACTACAAATTGTTTTTGCGATTATTAAGTCCTGTTTACATGAATTTAAGGTGGCAGTTAGTGGTAGGGACAACGCCTTAATTTAATTTTCCCACGGCGGGATGTTAAAGACTAAGAGGCATATGAGCCCTTTCAGTGGCAAATAGTAGAAATTTCACTTCTCAAGAAATACAGAGTTCTCTGTGGATATGCCTAACGCTATGGATATGTTTGATAAACACTATTTTGCAAATGAAAGTCCAAGAATCTGGTTAAAAAAATTCTAAATTGCGTTGGTATATTTCCATTAAAACAATCCAGACATTCAATCGCTTCGATGAAGAAATTTCTTTAAAATCATCGCACTTTCTCCTTACTCGATTACAGATACGTGATCAGCATTGTTTTGAAATATTGCCAAAATTACCATGAACCCCAAAGGATGTAAATCATTATGTTTATCCATTATCGAAGAATATTTATCTACATTGAGCAAACTATCGTTTTGTGGGATCAAATGAATTCATTATCATCACCTAAAGTTTTCATTAAAATTGTTGCGAATTTAATTTTTTCATCAGAATACGACAAAAGAATTTAAAAATTTAGTAAAAATTGTACATTTTTCAAAATTTTAATTTAACGAGCATACAGAATTGAAAATAAAACACGGTAAAGTTACCTTTTCATTTCGGAGCCATAACCATATCATTTGTTAAGCCATGTATCTTTAGAGCGACAGCTTTTCTTGAGATACCGTACCGGTAGATTCCATCATTGACATTCATTTTCTTTGAATATTTTCTTCTGGTCATATGAATAACAAGATCTCTGTCTGTATAGCTGTTGTGTTGCTTGTCTAGAAAGCCAAACTTGTAATTTTATCTCACCGGCGTCAAGTCTTACAGGCTCTGCGTACAGTAACTACTTTCGTCTCCAGTCGGTCTTGGTTTGACGGAGAGCTTTGAAATAATATATCTGATGCTGGATCGACCAATTACGCTCCGAGAATGGCTCCCCCAGACACCTTGTCGAGATGAATAATGCATCCTGTTATTTAACGTTCTTTTGGTTTATTGAAAATACATTTAGAATGGAAATAAACGCACCTGCTTTAGTATTTGGCGATTTCATTTAAGAAAAGTGATTTGAATGACATATTATTTGAACATAATTTATCTAAACTATACAATTCCTGAGGCTTGTTTGCCCCGCAAAAGGAGAAGACGTGTCAACATAATCGTTAAACTAGGTTTTGAGACCAAACACACAAGTTTAATGTTAATGATTTGTTCCAATAATAATTCGATGTTCTGACACCTGGGGTAATACAGTAAATGTTTTAAGACACATCCGTTTATGAACGCTTTTTATCGGCTCCCATCGCTCTTTCCTTTTTTCCGTTTCATTATCAAGTTCATTTTCTTATTTATATTTTCGTTCTGTTTTCCTTTTTTTTTTTTTTTTTTTTTGCATTTCCCCCCTCCCATTCCATTTCCATTCCTTCCTTTCCCCTTTCATAAAAGTTCTATCTTTAGACTTTCCCATTTTATCTGTCATTCTAATTATTAATGATGTCTTGTCCTAGTCGGCTCTTGCTCGTCAGTCACTCTACGTCAAGTTTGATCCCCTTGTCAAAGGATCTCCAGACCAAGGTATGATAAATGGTCCAATACTAGTGCGTGGGTCTTTATATAATATTTCTCTTAATATTCTCTTGACATTCGGGGACTTTTCATTAAGATATATACATGTTTCTAAAATAAACACACTAAATCGAACCCTCATAGTGAATGCGAGGCTAAAAAGAAAAAACAAAAGAAATCACTTTTTTTCTCGCAATTTTGTGGCATTTCTTTTGTATTTCGATATTAACCTCGCATTCAAGATAACTTTGAGAAGAGTCCATTGCCGGCTGAAGTTTCGGGGCAGTTTTTCCTATTATTGGAGTAAGTTTCATATCACCGAGGAATGTACTTGTATCGTAACACTCAAATGGCTTAAATTGCGAGCAAATGAAATTAAAACGCGCGCATTAGTCTTTCCGTTCGATCTCAGTATTATGTGGAACCAATTTGATGGTTACGGTACCAAGATTGTAATTATCGTACCAATTTTTGTAATCTAACGAAGTAATATATTCGGTACCAACGCTTTCCAGCTAAGCATAGTGATTGCTGATTGAAGTGTGATGATATTTCGGGCTTGTTTTAGGCCCAAGTCGAACGTCGAACTTCACATGAGCCGATTATATCGAAACAATGAATTACAAGGCGGTCTTCTCTGTCATTAGGTTTGGCTCATTTGAAGTTCGACGTTTGACTTTAGTCTAACTTATACTTCGAGAATTTCAATTCTGAATGTAGACTAAATAGATGGAATTCAAGGCCGAAATTTTGTAGGGAAAAAAAAAAAAAAGCTATTATTTCCCCCTATCTCGTGCACAAACATTGCATTGCCACCCTTAAGACCCTCATTGTCTTACTGATTATCTGTTTAAGATACAGATAACTAGAAGCATTTAAAATTCAACCACTGCAATTTCTTTGTATTGTTGTTTAAGATCTGAAGCAGATGAAAGCGGATGCAATCAATTCAAAGCAAACACCGCCAGGAAAGTAAGTCAAATCTTTTTGTACTCTCACTACCCATAACATCATTACTTCAACCGGAGAGAATTCAAATCAATTCTTTTTTTGTACTAATCCGGTAAAGAACTGCCAAAAAAACAAGTTCCAATTCGGATTATACTTTACCCTTGGTCATTTTCTCTTTCTGAATGAGCGCGCGCAGCTTTTACATGACCTCATAAACGTCTTATTTTCTCGGTCGAAAAATAACGACTCTGAAGGAGATTTCGCGGGTTGAAACAAGATACCATGACTCTCAAAATGGCTTTCGATCTGGTCCAATCAGAATCGAAGAAAGAAATCATCCAATCATAATGCTTGAATTCGGAAACCATTTGAAAGCCACAGTGCGATACATTTACCACACGGGTTCTTACACATAGGTAAGAGCACTAAGGGTCCTTTGAAAGAAAAATTGAAGTCTAATAGGCGGTTTGGTTTGTTGATAGGAGATATCGGAAACAAAATGGATTCAAGCAGAGAATGATTTTGATGTTTTTTTACGCCAATAAAAAGAACGCGAAGTTCTCGTTTTTGGTCTTATCTTATTGATTTTCATATAGGATGTTCAGGATCTTGTCGTATATTAGGTCTTAATGTATATTGCCTTGTGAATTAGCTGTCAAAATTTCATTATTGGACGTTTTTTTTCTGTGACAATATCTCAAAAGTGAGCTCAATTTGCATAAATTCTGCGACAGAAGTCCAAGAATTGTTTCCGTTGATAATTGAACACACAATCCTATGCAGTATTCCACTGAACGAGCGTGTGTTGCATTATTTACTTTGTTAGTCATACTTATAATATGTTTTGCTTGGATTTAGCTTCGGTGATTTATTGCTTATGAACACGCCGCCGAACCGACGAGCACAACAAAGACTTACTGCGATCAAGGAGGCAAAAGGCAAAGACGCGAACAATCTCTCTGATGTTGATAAGCTGTTAACTTTTAGCCCTCAAGCAAAGGTATCTTTTTCATCATTTCGATTGATTATTATTGATTATCTTCGATTTATTAGTGCCTTTGTTACGTCTTTCTTTTTTCTTTCCATCCATTTTTGCCACTTTTTTCTTCTTTTTCTTTCCCTCTCTCTTTCTCTGTTTCTATAGATACTTTTCTTACGAAATGTTTTTGACAGGAAAACACAAAATGTATGTAAAAAATTCCATTTCGTTTGTATTTTAAAAGGGCTCTATGCACTCTCGTTTTGGACATATATTTCCTTTGGGGCTCATCAAAGTGTAATTGGCTAGCATAAAAGATAGCTATCTTAGGTGGTTTAGGATTCCAATGAGATTAAAACGATACGAAGATAACCGTACTGCAGCCCAACTGGATAAGCTTTTATGTCGTCGTGTTCTTTTATTCTGTTTGTTCAGTAATTTTCATGACCAATGCCATTATTTCGTAGGAAAATGAAAGGAATTTTATGGTAAAAACATCCCTTACCCTTATTCCTATCCCACCTATTTATCCTTCCTTCCTAAACCACCTCACAGTGATTGGTCCCAATTTCATAACTTTTGGCGGCTTTACGCTGTCGTGTTAGCCAATCAGAAAGCATTGCCATTTTGATTCGTTGCGAGGCCTTCGTTCCTTGGCGGAGACCATCAGGAACGCGGGCTCCGGGATCGAGAGTGCAGCTCAACATGCTGTTCAAAATGTTTTGTTTCCTGTTAAAACCAATTAAACATCGGATATATACTTGATAAGAAATTCTATCGATAAGTTCTTCGGCTGTAATCGTTTGAAAAATATGCACGAAAAATCCTGTGAAGCCGAAAAAGATGCGACTTTCTACCAACCTCGATTTTTAAATAAGAAAGGTCAGGTCTTTTAGTTAAGTGGAAAAAGGGAATAGGATGAATAAATCGTAAATGGATGTGAGGGAACACCAAAGGCCTGTTCGTTCCCTCTTTTTTTGATGATTTTATTTATTTGAATAAATTATTCAGTCCCCGCCGAGCGATTAGTGGCCATGGACAGGAAAAGGGACTGTTCGTGATCAGGAGATGATAAGATAATAAAACGGCTTTTCACTGGTTTTTGTTCTAAAATAATCTTTCCTCTCCCCCCCCCCCCCCCCCCTCTCTCTCTGTTGATCAACATCATGATCAAAATCTTTTCATTGCGCTATCATTCCAGTTCAATAGCATGCTCGCAACATGTCATTTTTTTTTCTAAACTTGAGAGGAATCATATAAAATTCAATTATACGCCCATTCAAAAACATCTTATCTGTAGGCGATAAAAATCGGAAATTAGAAAAAAAGAACTTGTGGGGTATTACCACAAAGGTGCTATTATATGCCGAATTTTTTCGGTTTTATTTGTTAATGGGCGTTAATTAACTAGAAATAAGTAAGAAAAAATAAAAGCAATATCAAAAAAAACTATCCCTGTTGATTCTATTTCCCATTTTACTCCAGTAGGTGTATGTGTTAGGCTCCTATACTATACATCAAAACTGGGTTTAATTCATTCTTAAATAATGAGTTATATTTTTGTACTCAATTGTGCTATTTATTCATAATTACAGACCTCCAACGAAGACTCTAGTAAACAATCATTCGAACCACCAAAATCCACAGCTCAGGACAACCATAGTGATGAGAGCCACGATCCTAGTCTGGTAGAGGTACGTGACCAATTACAATATTCGCTCTTCAATTAAATATATTTCTAGCTGTATTGTTTACTTCAGTTTTTTTAATGAAATTTCTTACTCCCGGTAGCTTCTAACTAGACGAGTTGACAAAAAATAAATAAGATAAATAAATAGATAAATAAAAAAATAAAAAAGACTGCCAAAATGTTCTAAAATTAAACTGAAAAATTAAGAAATCAAAAACTTTTTCTTGACGAACTTGACATTTTTTAATTCGGGGCTCTATTTTGCTGAAATATAAACAATGTTTTATGGGAAAAAACCTAATGTTTCTATGATTGCTAGAATTGTACATCGAATACTTTAAAATGTAAAGTTTTTAAACGACACCAAAAAATAGTATTAAAAAAAAATTCTGTCACGCTATACTTCAGAGCATGCGTAGAAAGGTATGAGTTGTAGGACTGAAGTCTGTATCTACAGGAAGAATAGAAAACGTAGAGTTCAGCGGATTATTTATATTATTTGAATAAAGAAATATATTTACATAGGTTGCACTAAGTAATGCAGACATTAAAAAAACTTTTTTTTCGTGTCACTCTATTTTCTGCTAAATAATTTTCGTTAAATCGTGGTAGAACTGCCAGGATCATTTCTCTCAAAATCTCGCTTATTTTTTATTTGAAAGCGACTACAAAACCGTCATGTTCTCTTTAATAATTTGTCAAACAAACAATAAAACAAACTAAAAAATCGCGTGTATCAAAAGACCTTCGAGTGTCTTGTTTTCTAACAGTTAATGGGATTTAGGCTCTTAAAAGTCTTCCCATTCATGATCCATAATGGAGTATAAATCTCTGCTCTAGTACCTGTGTTTTTCTGCGATCACAGAAGTTACAGCTACAAATTAATAAAGATTTGGTGCCAGTAGTACTAGTGCAGGTCTTGTTTGACTCGACCAGGTGGTTTACTAGCTATAACATCAACTCATAACAAAGGCAAATCATGGTCGCTATTGTTCTACCACGTCTGCTATGGCGCTCGTGTGGAGATACTTTCGATGGTTTATTTGCTTTGGTTTGCCGGATAAAAGCGAGGTAATCCCCTCTAAAAGCACTCTGCTCCTTTAAAATTCGATAGTTCTACTCCTGCTTCGTTTATCATAGTCCTTAGGATAAAAAAAACGCATGTAATTTACGGCTGATCATTACTAGACATCGATCCTTTATTCTCCATCGCCCACAGGTATTCTTTCATTTTGTAACGCTAAACCATTTCCCCGTTGAAGGATTGGTCGGTCCTTGTCTTTTCCTTGCCTACACATTTTTAGTCACGATTATGCAAATACGCGGTCATGTGTAATGGAAAAGCCTTCTAATTCATTTGCATGCATAAGTGATACTGAGGTTGTTTTGGAGAAATATTTTTGTCGATATCGATCCTGATCAATATTGAACTTACCAGCGAGATTCCTTGTTCACTGGAGAAAAAAAATATCCAAAATAGATATCTTCGATGTAAATCGTACGAAAATGGTGTAAGGAATGTTTCTTTGTTCATATCCGCGTCCTACATGGGATTCTTTTGAAGGTAAATCGCTTCGTTTAATAGAGCCAAGATTTTTGACAAGAATAATTCGGACATTTTCTAACAGACGAATGAACATCGCTTAGGATCGTCGATCGAAGCGTTTCTTTTTAACATTATTATTATATTTATATTTTAATACCTTCGCTCTGTTACCTCCAGAAGTTGACCTATGACAGCTTTCAAGGGAAAAAACAGTCTAGCTTTTATTCATTTCTTTTTTTTTATTCTTTTGCAGTGCTCAACGTAGTTTAAGTTTTTCGATCTCCATGTCAGATACATCTAAAACTATATCAGTACGAACCTTTTGAGAATTTATTTCTTTCGCTTTTGTGTTTGGTTTTTTCGTGAAATTTAGTGTCAAAATCGAGAAACTAAGCGGCTTAGGTGAATGCAGCATCGATTATTTCAAAAATGAAATGCTATTTCTGAAATTTTGAATATTCTGACTAAAAATTTAGACCATCACTTTTTATGAATTTGGAATAAAAATAAACCTCAATTTTTAATTCTCGTATTTTAATTAAGAAAAGAAATTTGAGAAAATGACAAAAATGAAAAAAACACTGGAATTTGTTTAGTGTCATTTGACAGGTAAAGCAGCCTAGAGGTGCCGGTGCGATGAACTGACAAGTGTTTGTGGTAACTGAATTGGTCTCGAGTGCTTGTACGGCACTTGAGAAGCCTCTAGTGGACTCGATCTCTGCACATTGGTTATCCGTACAAATTGTGCCATATCATAGCTTCCTTTAATTTCTCGTAACTTGCATAATAAATGACTTTCTGAGCTTTTACTTTACAGTTAGGTAATCTAAGGCAGTCTCTGTACATATTAAAGTCTATTTTTGATATCCAGATGTCTGGAAGATTTTCTTTTTAAGCTGTCCGTTCAAAATCTTTTAAAATTTTTTGGTGTTAAATTGATTTTAAAATATGCAGTCTTCCTTATGACAACAAATTTTCATTTTTACAACCGCACTATTGCCGTGATCCAGTTTCTATCCCAGAAGAAAATGAATGTAAATGTTATACATAAAAGTAATAATATCTGATATCTGTTCCGCAGCCTCTTCTCTACAGCAAAAGTGACATAGCAGTAGCTGTCAAGAAGGAACGGGAAGCTCTTCTTAAACAGGTAAGTCGACTGCTAACCGCTGCTGACCACTGTGGTCAAATAATCTCAGTATGTGACTCTGGCAAGGACCGCTAACCACGCTTAAAATTTGGGGAGGGGGGGGGGGTTGGGGCTGCTATTTAAAAATATAAAAGAGTCAGACTAGTATAGCAAAAAGTGGGGGCCTAAGATTGAAAAATATAAGAGACTAGTATGGGAAAAGGGAAAACTTCTCTTGGGATAATTTTACAAGTAGTTGACAGTGTGATTGTGCCAGGAAAAATTCTTCTAACAAATCTTCGTGTTTATTTAATAATAAACCAATATGCATTGCCTCAGCTCGGTCCCAGCTTCGCGCTATCTCGTCATTAACTTACTTTTACGAAGTAAAACGAATATTAAACGAATCGTTTTTAGTCACAAAGTCTTGAAAGATTTTTGAGTACGATAGGATGATTGTCGTATATTATACTATCTGCCTCCAATGGCTTTCTTTTTAAGCCAATCAAAAAGCTCCAAAGAGGGAAAATATCCAATGCCTTTTTTGAAAAAATAGTGGTAAAAGTACAACGAAATCGAAAATGGTACTCATAGATGAAAATACAGAGAAAAATCTCAATAGAAAAATTGCTTCCTTTCACGAAGTTTGAAATAAGAAGATTACCAGTAAAGTTGTATGCTGCTTGAATAAGCACCAAGCTGTTTCACTCGGAACGATCAGAATGCTGGCAAATTGCAGTCGCAAACTCACTCGTGGCTAGGGCGGGGGAGCGCGTTATGAAGGACTTTGGGAAACCACTGGATGATTTGCGACAATTAACGATAAAAGGTAAACGATAAAAAGATCTAATGCGGAATTTCATACCCTGTTTAGACCCACGAGGAGTCTGCCATAAGAGACATGGAAATCCAAGAAATTCAAAGCAAACTCCAAGCAGAAGTCGAGGGTAATGCCAAGTTACGACGAGAGAACGATGAACTGAGGTAACTTCAAAACTATGATGTTCACCAGAATGCTAACCAGAAATATGCTTACTTAGATCTATGTTGTTGATTTGATGTAGGACCGTGATGAATGAGTATGAAAGAACGTTGGCAGAGATGATTGGTAAGATTCGTTTACCATAATTTTCCCTATTACCACCAACCAACCGAATCACCTAGGTGACGATTGTGTCGAAGGATTAGGACCTCCCTTGAATGATATTTCAAAGTTTTTGCATCTAATGCAGTTTATTCCTACTGCGCAAAGTTTATTCGTTAATAAAAGGTGCATATATGTTTTGTAAGGAGTCCCTTTGTGCATTGCGCGCTAGAAAGAAACTACTTTCCGTGCCTTTTGGTCTAACGAAAAGCATTCACTTCTCTTCAGTCACAAAGCAAAAGCCTATGAAACCACTTTACATCCTGTTTCGTTTGATCATTTGATCCAAAAGAGATACATTTGCGTGTGTGAATACGTAATCGAATTGTACCTTTTTGCGCTTGACCGCAATTGACATTAAAAGATTGCGTTCGTGAAATACCTATACAAGACTTGTAGTTTTATCACCCTTAAAATCTAGTCAAACGTCGAACTTCACATGAGCCGAACCTAATGACATCAAAGAAAACCGCCTCGTTATTCATTCTTTCAATTAGGTTCGGCTCATGCGAAGTTCGACGTTTGGCCTGAGCCTAAAACTGGCTCAAATGCGCTTTTTCAACTTTGACATTTTTTTCCTTGATCATAGAAACGAGCGAAAAGAATAAAAACATGTCGGATGAATCAAAAAATGAAATAGTAAAAGAAAGAGATCAGGTAACCAAACAATATGAATATTGACCACTTTGATTAATAATAACCTTGTCTTATCTACTGTCTACTTCCTTGTCTTATCTACTGTCTACTTCTCTTTTACTCCGATTAAGGACTAGCGTCTGAAACGTCAGTAAGTTTTTTCATCTTTTCACGGTGTATAATTTACCTTTTCATCATTACTGTTTCATTATAAACACCGACGCAGCTCACACTAGTTTTTAGCTAGTTATATCTTCTTTCTACTTCCGTGGTATTAAATAACCACGTCGGCATGTGAACCTATTGCTGCTTTTCAATCATTCCCAAGAGAATAAAATAACGAAAGACACGGTGACCATGTTGGATGATAAAAGAGACTCACGACGAATCTTTTGTTAAATTCATCCAACATGGCGGCTATGAAAACCATCAATTGGTAAAACTTTATTTTTTATCTTTTCAGTTGCAAGCAGACTTAAATTCCGTGGAAGCCGCGTTTTCAGATTTACATAGACGATACGAAAAGCTCAAAGGAGTGTTAGAAAATTATAAAAAGGTAAATTCATTGTTTGATTCATATTTTTGTGGAAATACTTGCTGATGTTTTTCCTTCTTTTTTTTTCTAGAACGAAGAAATACTTAAAAAAGCTACTATAGACTACCAAGAAAAGCTTAAAAAATCGGGAGAAAAATATCAGATGCTAAAAAAGCACGCCGAAGAAAAAATCGAAACGTAAGTCCAAGAGTATATTCGTTAGTAATGATTATCCGAGAAATTGCTAATAACTATCAGTATGGATCCATTTTTGATTGGATCTGATCATTTTGAATTTTTCTCAATCATTGTCGAGATGCCATTATTAAAGCCGATTTAGCTCGCACGATTTTTTCACTCATCTGTTTTGCGTAACATGATTGCGCCAAGTTTTAGCTGGAATTTACAGTCGTAAGCAAATTGTGCGCTCGATTCATACGCACATCAATTTGTTTCATCAACATATTGTGCACGACAATTGTAAGGAAAAATCGTACCGTGTAAATCGGCCTTAGCGTTGAGAGTGGTGACATCGTAGAATCGTTGAACAGAGTCACGAATGGTGATAAATTTTTCCAACTGTAAGTCATTGTTACGTAGGTATGGATTCGTTTTCGCCAGAGCGCGCGTGCAAACGGAGCTTTCCTTTCATGGTCAAACATTTACAGACAACTGTAAAGTGAATCTTTTCCTTTTAATTTTTAGTGCAAATATAGAGATAAACAGGGTCCGAAGATCAAACGATTCGGAAATGGCAGTTATGCGAGCTGCACTTAAAAAAGAACAGAATAAATGTGCAAGCCTTGAGCAAGCAATACAACAAAAGGTAAGAGTTATATGGACCTTTCATGTTTTAGATCTATGAGAAGGAAAGAAAAGGAAGGACAAAAGAATGAGGAAGGACAAAAGAATGAGAAAGGAAAGAAAGACAATAGAAGGAAAGGGAAGGAACAGGAAAGAAAGAAAAAATAGAAATAATGTTTTATGTTTTTACCAAACCACACTCTAGGATTCTTCATTTCGAGGTCATCATCTTGATTTTTTGGCAAATTTTCTTTTCTTACAGATCAATGAAAATAAAGAACTAACAGCAATTTGTGATGAGCTGATACAGAGAGCAAGTGGAACAAACTGATTCGTCGACCTTTGCCATGCTATGGGATATTAAAAAGCTAAATGCTTTCTTCATTTCCATGTCTTAAATGACAGCATTGTCAAATGATGCACAAAGCTGCATTGTTTATTTTGTAATTACTGGTTTTAAAAACCCTCTAATTAAACTTCTGCATTTAGAATGATTGAGGAATTCTACCAATGGTATACAGTGACATGAGATAACATTTTATTCTTGGTTACATCTCAAATTGATTGGTGCCACATTCCTGTTCACTGCAGAGTATTGAAAAGTTGTGTAACATATAGACCTGGTACTGTCAGGTGTAGTGGTGACTCATTCCATGGCATTATCTAGTTTGTTTTATAAATAAAAAGCTTGAGCATTCTCCATATTGACAGCATTAGATGTTGATAGAATGATTATCCAAGGCATACAGAGAGTGATTTAGTTCAGGCTATACATAGATGTGTATATAAGCTGTTAGTTATGCCAGCTGACAATGATAGTCTTGATAAAAGTGTCATTATGAAATAGTAAAAGTAAGACTAAAATGAAAAGATGTGCTGCATTTATTTCAATTCAATATACTACCCTTCACTCTATCTTGGGAGAGTTGTTGCAATTTATTTGTATAATTCATTATAATTATCATGAATCATTACACCAAAAGGTCAATACAGCCTCAGTAGCAGACACTCCAAGTTGGGGTTGTATTTATGATGCTTCTGGTTTCTGTAGCATTTCTTTTATGAGATAGGCTTGCTAAACCTTTGCCCAATCCCCACCCTGGAGGACTAGGGTATTATGTTTTGTCTGGTGTCTACCCTCGGCATAGGTGGTAAGACTAATACTATAATTACATGAACATTAACATTCTAGCTGTATTTTATAATTTGACTACTTTTCTGTGATAGAAAAGTGTATGGTCATTTGGAAGATCTAAGTGTGTGAGAACCCCAGAGTTAGGGATCTGGAGTTTGAAGAAATTTCCCTTTAATTCCACAGGAAGTGCTCTTTGCACTTGTCTTGTTACTTTCTGAATGCTGTATTATCAAACAGAGCATGAAAACATCTGCAATTTCAACTTTTCTTGTCAAAAGTTATACATAAATTTAAACATTAATAATTTTTAGAAGGCATTTGCTAAGGTCACTTGCAAAGGAGACTACTTTTCCCCTTGCCTATACACTACATGAATAACTGGTCATCCCTGAATTAAAACTTGAAGTTTTTATTACAATATCTTATATTTTGTACAGCATAAATATATAATACAAGTATTTCTTTCTATATGTATTTACACACATCAGTTTAAGAATGGCTTTCTCCTCCAGTCCCTGTTGTCATTTCAGGTCTAATGGTATTTCCACCACCAGATGAACTTGAAATATGTGGAATCGATACACTAGTTGCCTCTGTGTCATACCCTAGCTTCTTCATATCTCTTGTGACAATGTTGAAGGTTACTTTTACAGTTCCTTGTGATCTTACTCTTGTTACTAAAGTAGATATAGGGAAAAAGAAATACAATTAGATGTAATGGTAACACAGAGTGACCAACTGGGAAACCAAAGGCTGTTAGGTGGGAAGAAAAACTGAACACTGTAAGATCGTTCAGTTTTTCACATAATTTCTGCATTTAGCTATATCATGGACTATATTATTATTAATAAAATAAGGGCCTTAATTTTCAGAAAAAAAAGCTATATAGAGTAGCTAGTCTCGTCTCTAACCTTCTCGTCCTTCGCCTTGGGCAACCACTTTGGGATCTACAAATTCTGGTCTTCTTCCAAGGAACCAGCTAAAAGTCAATAGTTTAGAGGCTATATTAGGACCAGCACATGACGGACAACTAGTAAATATAATCAATATCTACCTAGTAAATTTCTGCAACTTTGATGAAGACTCTGGAACAAACATTGGTATTTCTCTTGTGTGCCTGGAAAAATAATTAGATGCTTCATAGTTTATTATTTAAGTCCAAGCTTTCTGACAGGAGTGAGAGGTAAAAGGATAGATTACATGCACTTGTAGCAGTTTCTTTATTATTAGAAATTCCAATCACTAGTTAAACATTTTGATTAGGAGGAAAATATATTTTCTGATAATCAAATTTAGGCTGCGTTCATAATGTATGGCAGAGGAGGGGGGGGAGGTGAAATTTGAAATGTCCAGAATAATTCTTAACACCCCCTTCCCTTGAAGTCATGCAAAAAAATACAATCCCCCCTAAGCAAGGCCTGTAGCTTCTTCCAAAAATTGTGCATCCCCCCCAATTTCCCGATAAAAATTCCCCCCTTTTTGCTACCGAAATTTTCCCGATATCCCCTCAATTTCACCTGCCCCCCCTGCCATGCATTATGAATGCAGCCTTAACAGCCATCATCTTTCCATTGCTGATATTGCAGGAAATACACAGGGTCAGATATAAGGGTAGTGGGGTTTGGTTTTCCAAACTACAGTCCTTTTATGGTTTGGTACAGCAGTTCGAACCCCCCTCCCCCAAAGTGCCAGTCCTGAATCTGCCCCTGATATATCAAACTAAAACTTTTCTATGTTCAATCAAATCGATCTGAAACAGCAATTATGTGATACTGGTAAAACCATAAGCCCTTTTGATACCTTCCAGGAGATGTGGGGACATGAACAGCACCATATCCTCGCACAACATCATGGCCAAAAACATCCAAACCATAACAGCTGATAACCAACTGAGGCCCTACAAGAGTTTAAAATCATAAACATTAAAATTGTTAATGTTAAATGCTGTACGAGAAAAGAGTCCACAAGTGTGGCGATTTCCTGAGCTACTCCCTTTTTTCAAACGTTTTCCCCCCCAGATGAGTAAGAACTAATTTCATATTGGTTTCCTGTCAATTTTCTTTAAGAACATTTGAAAGAGCCTATCATACTTACATCCGAAAGGGCTAGTGCTTTTAAATGTGATATCGAGAGGAAAGTTCCAAACTACAGTTTGCCGTCTGTCCATACTCTTTTTCGTTACTTGTGATATACCTTCTTCCCAGCCCTACAAAAACACCAAAAACACTTTGATCAACCTTATAAATTACATTAGAGGATATCATTTGACAAGTATAGCACAAAATTCATGACAATCTTTGTGACTCTAGACAATAATTTTACACTTGTTGTGGACGACTTACGGAAGTAACGACCCAATCTTGACCATAAACAAACCCAAACTTGCAATACAGATCGTCAAATTCTGGAAACTAAATTATATAATTTCTAATTATGGATCGATCATTCAATTTAATATATAATGTAAAACTAGTTAGGCTTATTGAAATACCTTTGCTGATTCAATTTGTCCCGATACCATGACGAGAAACACAGAACTGTGTAAACCTCCAGCCGCCATTTTGAATCTCCATAAATTAGACGAGCCAGCGTTCCAAACTCAGCGGTAGAGGTTTTGGGCTTCCTGTGTGTCTAAACAACCTTGTTTCTATGGTGACGTTCGATTGCTCATTCGAAGTCAACATGGCGGATGCGGAGCGTCCTGTTTCAGCTCCCGTCCATCTCGATCGCAAGCTCAGCAGCGAGCCACTTCCTAAATCACAGGATAGTTCATTGTATTCACTGAATGATCCAGAACAAGACGAGATTAATGATGATGAACTAGAAGAGATTCTGATACAGAGAGCTAAAGATGGAGCAGACCGACTTGCGAAATTTCAACTTGGACAGTTTTACTTCGAAAGAAAAATATTTGATAAAGCAATGGTTACATTCGAGAGAATTAAAGGCACTGACTTCCAAGCAAAGTATCAACTAGGAGTCATGTATTACGATGGACTTGGAGGCAAGCCAAATCCAGTAAGCATATTTATAGAACTTCATATTTTGTTTGTTGTAAGGGTAGCAGGAATTGGACTTTAAAGTCGGGAATGTTTGAACGAAAAACAAGTTATACATTTGATTTTTAGTTGTGTCATGACATAAGCATGAATCACCAATTCTTCTTTCCACAAATGATAGGCCACTTATTAGTACATCTTATCCCCCCCTCCCCCCCCCCCCCCCCCCCCCCCCTCAAAAAGAAAAATCCCTCCACCCCTTTCCTTTCTAAAAAACTTCCTCATTTTCAAAAGTCTTCTGTAAGCTGTCTCTTTAAAAGGTATTTTCATGCCAGATGCATAATTCTGAACCTTTTTTGGCACTGCTAATAGGAAAAAGGTGTGCAATACATGAAAGACATAGCTGAGTCAAAGAATCCAGATGCATCACATCTCGTACATCAGGCACAGTACAATGTAGCCAGAGCCTATTATGAAGGTTTTGGAGTAAAGCAGTCCGACAAGGAAGCTGAAAGATGGTTGTTACGGGCTGCAGATGATGGTGATTCAAAGGGTAGTATGAAGGCACAAATGGTACTGGGCTTGTTTTATTCAAGGCCAGGAGAAGATTCTTTTGACCTCAATAAGGTATATGTAGACACAATTACTCTGTTTTTGTTTCAGTAGATATAAAACCTTATTGTCTCAGCCTGTGTGTTGTTATAGCCTACATTACGCATGTGTTCTTATATTCTAAGTGATCTCGGGAGTTCATTCATTGTGTTACATTCTACCCATGGCCAAGCAAGGGTATCAAATGCCCTCTTCCCTCTCATTAAAAAATATCAATTGCTCAAAACATTCCTTAGACTAGCAGTGTAGATATTTTTAAACATTTATCAGTATATCAGTATTTCAAGATCATGGTCACACAAAAAAAGGAAGAATTCTTGAGTGTCAACAAATGACATCCAGATACATCTAGAGAACACTTGCACTCATTTTTGAAATGGGATTGTTTTGACATTACTATAGGCTTACTTCTGGCATCAAGAGGCCACTGGAAATGGAAGTATCGAGTCTCAAGGTAAGTTTTGAAAACTTATATTAAACTACTGGTAGACATTTTAAAGTCAAATTCTGGTTTTAAACCTCTTATCACAGCCAAGGATTGAAAACAAATCATAAACATTTTTAAAGCAAAATTTTTAAAGCAATTTATTAATGCAGGTGCATTAGGGGTTATGTTTGAGTATGGTATTGGAGTTGAGCAGGATATCCAATCAGCGTTCGAATGCTTAAAAGGTGCAGCCATTAGAGGAAATGTTTATGCCCAAGGTAACCTGGCCGTGCATTATTATAGAAGAAAACTGTTCAACAAGGCCGCAGATGTGGCAAAAAGGTTAGTATTTTTGGATCCCATTAAACCTTTATTAATTTATCATGTTAATTCTTTTGATTATATGACAGTGTTGCAGAGCTTGAGGATATTCAAGGAATAGCTGCAGAAACAGACTGTTTACCAAACTATGTTGCAAAGGGCATTGCCTTAGGTTGTTTCATATATGCACGCTGCCTTCACCATGGGCATGGTGTCGTACAAGATGTCAAGGGGTCCCAGAAGTGGTATTCAAGAGTGAGTATTAACTTGAGGCCAGACATAATTATCATCACCACCATCATCATTATTATATTTATTCATCTTAATCATTATTGTTTATGGATTTAGTCATAAGAATGACAATTTCTTTCTGTTTTCTTCATAAAGGCGGCTACGTTTGACATGGACATTGCTGCTCGTTTGCAAGACTATATGACATATGGCTACATATAAATCGTGTGAAAATGTTTAACATGGCAACATCCACCAAAATCTGTACAAATGTAACTATTTTTTATAAACGAATGTAAAAATAACTTGTAAAACGAATTTATAAAAGTGTGCAATAAATTAATATAAACGGGCTTCCTGTGGTTTGGATTTTTGGCGGGGAAAATGACGCGTGTGCGCGTGCTTTTGAAATTTTTGCACACATTATTGTTCTTGTTTGCTTTGCTTTTATTTGCTTCAAGTTTTTGGTATTTATCTCTTTTAATATGCCAAGAACGTTGAGTTTTCTCTCAGTTTTTCTTTGCGTTAGAGCTTTATTTGTTTGCTTAGCTGTTTTGTCAACTTTTCAATGCTCTTTTTCTTCCTTTCTGCCGTACGATTTTGGACACGAAGATGTCGAGAGTGTTGTCTACACTTCGAATTCAGAAGACAACGGAACTGATTCATTTGGACAACTTTACTTTCAAGGCTCTTCAATGGTGATTATCTATCAAGTAAGGTATAGATACAACGACACAAAATACAATAGGAACTCTTTGGTTAGGCGTTATGCTTCTCAAGGCATTAAACCAAACATTAGATTTTGGAATCTTACGTGGAATACCTCGTTTGAGCTGAAAGAACTCGTTGAAGAAGACACTGTTTACTGGAGGCGAAACATTTCAAAACTTCAGATATCTCAAGATACAAACTATATTTCAGGGTCCTGGAAGTACCTTGTAGAGCTAGGAAAGGGATTGAACTTGTTTGAGAAATCAGGAAGTCTGATTCTCAAAGATGAAGAACCGCTATTGAATCTGGAGTTTGGAGATGAAATAACGAACCCTATTTTATTTCAATCTAAACCTAACGGTTTGATAATAAAGAGCTCTCCTTGCTCTTCTGGTGTTGCTGCCATTGTTCCTGTCATAAATACAACCGAAGACGAGTATTCAGGTAAAAAGTTATCATAAAAACCTGGATTAATTTGTTGTTCTGTGTACCTTATTTTTGTGAATTTCATAACACGCACCTTTTATCAAATATTTCCACAGCTTAACTCACAAAAGCTTTATTTGTATGTTTTAATGTAGAATTGATGAATTAAGATGTTATAACGGTTGAATGGTTGATTATGGGTAATAGTTGGTTCCTAATTTATAGCAAAACGTGTGTGCGTTTTTTGGAAGGGAGGAAGGGGGGGGGGGGGGCTTTTCCTCATTACGGTCGTGCATGGGACATCTCGGGGAAAATCGCTGGATATGGTCGTACATAATACTGATCAAGCCAGATGGCCAACTGACCTGTGCTTTAATCCTAAATAGGATGTTATTTCGGAGTAACATACAACTACTTCAACCCGTCGTCTGTATCGTGGCATAATTTGCTTCACCAGTCCTCCGCTATACCAAATGAGTATTCCATCTGTAAACAGAGCTCTTTTTCCAAGTGCGCCAACCTTTCCATAATAGACTTCACTCTGCTAAAGAACCACTTACTGTTTCTCACGACAAATGGCATATTACTTTCAAAGAACTTCACTAAAGCTTTAAGAAATGGACCTGGGACTAAGGTATTTTGACTTTTAATTTTATTATTAATCAATTCAATCGACGAATAAAGGAAACGACAAAACGGTTGAAGGGGAGAAAAGAGAGGTGTGAGAGAAAAAGGCTGTCAAACTATCACGCCCTATACGTCTTTGAATAGAGGGTGCACTAACGCTCAACCACAACCCTATATCCGTCCCTGAACACTCTAACTAAGCTGTATTTTTTTGCCTTATTTTAGCTGAGTTTCACATCCGTACAATCAATACACCCTGATATTGACGAAGCAATAAGAATGGGCAGCGTTAACAGAAGAGAGGACATGAAGTTGTTTCACACACCGCATTGTCACAGATCTTATGTATCAGACCTTGAAGAGGTGTGCATAGTTTACCGTAACAACACTTCCAATTCCTCGCTCACTGTCTGTAGTTACGCACCCTTTGAAAGATGGAGGACACTCGTTCTCGAAAGTGCACCCGAAAAACATTATCTGCTGGATATGGTTCAGGATATAGATAGACAATCTACTGTAGCCTTGATAAATGACAAGTCTCAGGTAAAGTTTGTAAAGATAAATTGAAGAAAAGCCAATAGTTTAGGTGTCCATCATTGATATGTCAAGGCTAGCTGCCTATTGCCCCACCTAAAGAATTCAGAATTATAGTTGGTTACAGAGATGACCGTTCATGATTTATAGGTTGGGGGAGGGGGGGGGGGGGTGGAGTATGAATAAATAAAACGTTTGTGTACAGAATATATATGTACGTATGACGTTATGTGTGGAATATGTGAATATAGATATTATGCACATACATAAACAGTACGTATATATTCGTAACTTATTTGGATCTAAGTTGATGTGCAATTATGTACAAAACGCCAAATAAAATATGTCTGTCTGTCTGTCTGTGTATAGAGTATAAAATCGCTTTCAAACTCATGAACGGTCCCATATCCTTTCTTTCTTTGACCTCCTTTAAACTTATATTTCACTTCTTTAACCTCGATAGGAAGTCACCTTATTGCAAGTTTACAATGGAACGAAGCTTTCTTTTCCTGCTTTTATCTTCGACAAGGGCGAGACCGCTGAAAGCTTATATTTCCATGCATATACCAAGATTATCTATGCCTATGGATCTCAGGTAAGTTCATTTTGAATTGATTAAGTGTTTGAAATTCGTATGCATTAACCATATAATGAAAAAATGATACCATGTGTCCGATTGTAAATTATGTATAAGGTTTCGAGGTTTAAAGTTTTTTATTTTCCAAATAGCATTTTATACATTATATTTACATTTTTATGTCTATTTAATGCGTGGGAGGTACAGAAAAAAACCCAAAGGGTCATTATTCTACACTTTAAAATAATATATTTACAAAATTGTAAAAAATAATAATTAAAAGTAAGATGATAACGATTTCCGATTTAGAGATCAGTGTTTTTTAAAATATAAATTTCGTTACCAGAAGTACATCCTTATCAAGTACTCTTGTCTTTACGCGATCAAGACTGATCGGTTACTTTTACTAATCTAAGGTGTGGCAGTCATTAGACGGTGGGAATTCTTTCTATAAAGTCACTTCACTGCACGACCAAGACAGGGTGACATCATTTTCAATAGATCTCTTTGGTAACACTTTTTGCGTGACTACAAGACTTGGATCTATTCTTATTGGAAAAGCAGGTATACATAGAGCAATTGTAGTCGAACGATTAGGAAATGGCTCACTTAGTCACCCAGTATATACTCAAGTCTTAGGTCATGCAAATACTGTTGTAGCATTGAAACCACAAGTTGCTGGTGGGAACTTTTCACTATCCCCAACTGCTTTTGAAATCAAGCGTGATAATGAAAGTCAGCACACTTTACCTTTGTCACTGCTAGCAAGCTTCAGAGATGAAACCCAAGTAGAGTTCTATGTAAGCTCTGAGTGCGGCGACTGTTTTTCTTCTGGTCAAGTTATTTACTCGAAATATGGTGGGTCAGCCAGGATCGTTCGTGTGGAAAAAACATCCATTTTGATGTCAAATGTCTTCAAGCACAAGATAGTTGGGCTGGTTACAAAAGCGTTTGCAGAGCCACCAAGGAATAGAACTAATTCACTATTGCAAGTCAGATGGTCTGGCTGGAATGCATCATTGACATTACTTAGCAGGATGAATACTGATGACCGTTGGCAAGAAGACGACTTAGGGAAGACTGTGATATTACCAGAAGGGCAAAGTTTTATATTAAAACACTATGTCAATGAAACTACCTTCATAGGGTTAACATATATTCCTTGGATGCGGAATACACCTTGGGAGGATACCTTTGAAGGCTGGACGTTGCATGACTTCCGGGACCCCATATCAAGTAACATTAGTTGGTGGGTAAATGAAGACACTTGCAGGAGTGTCCTTCTCGAAAGAAGAAATTTGGATATGCGACTTTTCCATTTAGATTCAATGGACTCCTTGACATTTACTGCAACTTCCATAAGTAAGACCACGTCGAGGCAGCCCTTCGCAAGAGTCTTCATAAGTAATCCTCGATTATTTATATTAAAGTCGGTTGTTCATACTTCCTTTCTAAACACAAGTCTTACAGCCTTAATTTCTCAGAAGCCTTCAGCCAGAGGAACATCATCCTTAACTGTTCTACTTCAACATTCGTCTCTTTTTTGTAAGAGCACCTCGTTTACCATTTCCATCCACAGTGGATGTCCTCCTTCGAAGAAACTTCGTTACATCTACCCGTCAACCTTCTCTGATGCCTCCTTTCTGGACGCAAAGGCGATCGATTCTAAAGGTATCCAGAGAAATTTCAAGCTCCCATTCAACTATAGACCCCCATCGGCTCGTGGAAAGGCTATCCCATTGACCGGTAACATATACAACGTAGATCCCAAAAGACCCCATTACAAGGATGCATACTCAGTTACAAGAGAAACAGTCCAATATAAACAATGTCAAGGAGTAAATGAACGCACAGCTTGTGGATGTACCCTTGGAATGAGAAGATCTTCATCAGAAAGATACTCAGATTGTATCGATACGGTATATAGGATTCTGTTTACTGAAAAACTCATGCCCAAGTTTACTGTCTCAAGAGATGAGAGAGAAACTATCAAACTCGATTCACCCTACTACCTCAAGGAGTTGAATAATAGAATTGATTACGAAGCTTTGAATCCCAGTACGAAAACTTTTCCAGGAATACCTTACATAATTATGGAGGAAAAAATGAACAGCTCGGTGGAGTTTGTAGGGTCTGGCTTATACCATTTTAGAGCCCACGTTGTACAAGATAACTACACTTTTTGTGAGCTAACTGATGAGTTCTTGGTTTTTGTCGTTGACACGCCTTTACCTTACCCAGTTAAGGATATTGTCATGGCTTGTACTGTTATGGGATTCTCGTCCATGTTGTATTTGATTTATTTGGTATTCTTTCATGGAAAAAAGAAGATTAAATATGACTAAAGAATCTTTCAGAGCCTTGGGACGTGCTTGTTTCCCCGTGTTAAAGCAATTTGTTTTTACAAGCTTCGTATTTGATCTGAAAAAAGAACGCACTCTAAATGACAAACATGTTTTGGATATCTCTTTGTGATCTGAGACAAGAAGTTTCTTTAAACTTTAAAGTGCTTATAAGCCTTTGCACAATATTTTTAGAATTGATTCTTTAGATAGTGGATAGTTAATTGTGAAAATATTTCGTCATTTGAATGTCGGGTCTTTGAGATACGAAGGTTTATATTCCCAATATGTTAATGACTATGACGTAACATAAGGGATCATTTAATATACAGCACTGCACTCGTTCTGGAATACAGTATTTTAAAAGCATCCCCCTTTTACTCGTGACTCACGTAAAGGTTCTTACAAATTTGTTTTCAGAAAACGTCCAGCGTTCAATATTAAAAATTGCCCCAAAATAACTCAAATCCCTTATGTTACGTCATAGTCATTAACATATTGGAAATATAAACCTTCGTATCTCAAAGACCCGACGTTCAAATGACAAATTATTTTCACAATCAACTATTCGCTATTTAAAGAATCAATTCTGAAAATATTGTGTAAAGGCTTATAAGCACTTTAATCTCTGTGATCTAAGACAACAAGCTTCAACAAAACTAACAAACGGAAAGGTATTCTCGGAGCAAGAGGCAAATGAAAAACAAAATTCAGTCTGTAGCTTGCGTTTTCTCGTCCTATGGTCCAATTGTCGTTGTTAGCTTTCATTTTGGTTATACGATTACAACAAATTCAAAAAACGTCGTTGGGTATTCGTTGTCGGGTTGAAAAATAGAAGCTAAGACCGACGGGTGTTAAGATTGAAGTTCTGCATCTCTCGAACATATATTCAGGCTTACCGAGCGAAGCACTTTGTCACTTTACATGCAGGTTACCACCCTCCGAATGACCAGGGTGTAAAATACCCATAATACACATCGGTCTTAGCTTCGTGATTTAACCTTTTAATTCTCGCTTCGCTTGAATGAATAACTCGTCAGTAGACAAAAGAAGTTGTCTTAAGGCAAGTCCAAGAAACAGCAACCAATGAATAAAACAAAGCGAGAAAAAAAAAAAAAAAAAAAAAACAAAAACAAAAAAAAGCCTGAATGTAAATTAATCGAGCTAATAGTTTTATTTCTGCACGGAATAGCTTATTGTGCTCTCACTCTTTTTACATTAATATCTTATATCTTTTTTATCTTCGTAAATAAATGTGAAAGTTATTCCTTAAAAGAATTTATAAAAAATACGCACATGCACACATCCTGAACAGTTAAAAAGTTGTCCGGCTTATTGAGGCGTGGCAAATAAAGATTAACACCTTACCTCGCCCAAATCGTTCACTAGTTATTTGCATAATACAAAGGCGGATTTTAATCTTCGATTGTTATTAAAATAAATCTTGTTACTAATGATCACTTTAAAGAGGTCCCAAAAATTTACTTACTTACTTCAATGTGTTACTACTGCTACACTTTTTTAATGAATAACCCATAGCTTTCATAGGTCAATGTCAACAAAACAATTACATCGGCCCCGTTATAACAAGCTAAACAAAAGAATTCGTTATGGTAGAGATAATTAGAGCAATTTTTAATTCTTCGCTAAATTGACTATGAATCGCCGAGTGAGCTATTTGAACTGTTAGTTAATTTCTGTGAAGTGTGTAGGGTGTTATATTTAAAAATGGGCTTGAGAAATCCAAACGGCTTGTAACAAATAATACTATTATGATAAGAATTACTTCCATTCCTGGTAAACAAAACGTTCTGGTCAATTGTTGAATGGTTAATCTCTTAATCTTAAATGGTAATGATATTTTAAGACTACGACATTCGAGATCCGAGTCAGTCAGTGTAGTTTATTATCTGGTCGTCAACTGGGAAGAGAGGTCTGCCTGATAAGATAGTCATGATAAGAACCAAAGGAACCATTATTTCAGTGGTCAAAGAAGAGCTGTTTAACGTTGATGATGTCTTCTCTACTCCTTTCAAGAAAAACCAATCGATAAAACATCAAAACGCGCAGGATGCCCCTTTTCCTAGTGATACGGATGAGATACCTCAAACTGTTCCACGTATATTACGAAGAAGTATGAGCGCTCCCTCGGAACTCCCTGTCATTAAAGAACGATGCTCAATTACAAGTGAAAACGCCAAGTACAGGCAGCGAGCAGTGTTTTTGCGTAATACTCATGAAAAACAGAAAAGAAAAGATGAAAAACATCGAAGTGTTATGCAAGTTGGTCGTGGCCATGACGTAAAGCTGCAATCAAAACTTGATGTATTGGCTGCACCATCTGAAGCAGCAACTCGGAATTCCGAGACAAGACAGTCTCTAGCTGTTTGGAGACCAAAGTCAAGTGTATGTCGAACCAAAAGCGATTCGTCGCATCAATTAGTAACTCCAAGCTCATTTACTTCATCGAGACGCGAAGATTTGATCAGCGTTAGTATACTACCTGTTCAACAGAGTTCAGACAAATTGATTTCTGAGTCGGTCTTATCAAAAACAGCTTTAAAGAAGCACGACAATAATGTCTCCAAAACAGTTAAAAGCGATTACATCTTAGAATGGATGGATAATAATAATAAAAACAATAATGTGGAACACATTCTTCCACATCTTTAGCAATAAATATGTGGAGCAATTGGTTGCCATCGGCCTGGTCATCGGGGAGGGGTGGGGAGTGGTTTGTTCTTCGGTGAAAGTCACGGATTTAGGACAACACAACTAGGATTTAACTAGGATAAATATCTGTAATGTAAAGTAAGAGATGTAGAAGTAAATAAAAAAAAAAACAAAAAAAACTAGGATTCAACTTTCGATATACGTTGGTAGTGGTAGTAAGTATTTTGTTTTCTCCAAGATTATATTTATATAAAACCAAGAAAAGTACAAAAAACCTTTGAGTGGTTCACAGATACCATCTATGAGCGAGAATGGCAGTTTCCTTCGAAGCAATAGTTATGGACACGATGACGAGTTTTCGGACACTACTCAGAAATTCAGATAATGGCCGTGCCCAAAGGAACCTACTTATCCGTCTTACTGATAAGAAATATTACGTGCAAATACTTTTCATTCAGTATGAGGTTTCATCTCGGTAGAGTGTTATGTACAAATTCTTAATGTGAAGTAGGGTGGGGTGGGTCGTTTTACTGATGACCCCAATCCACCCATCGCTGCCATGATCCTGTTTTTCTAATTTACTGAATATCATAGCATTAAGTCGTAGTATCAGTTTATTTAATTGCTCGTAGTAATCGAGTGAAGGTTTTCGCCTGATCATGACTAATAGACTTATGCATAGATTTATATCTGCAGATGATCATATTGCAGCAATAATATAAAAAACCTTCATGGCTCCCTGGAGGAGCATTTTTCGATGAAGGGATTCCGTGTTTAAATAAACATAGTTACTATATAAAAGAGCAGATCCATTCAACTTATTTATTTTCACGAACACCGGAAAAGCTTGAAAAGATTTGTTTGTGATGAGCAAATTTATTCAGTTATGACGCACAAGAAGAAGGGCAGTTGTCCCAATAGTTGAGAAAACATCTGTGTCGAGTTGTCATTACATTGTGGAACGTTTTAGGGAACGAACTAGACACAATTTTGGAAATATGTCCCTAGAACAGTCCCACGATACATGCCAACTCCACTCGGTGTTTCCCTCAACCTCGGAGCGGCTAATAGGTTATTTTTTTATATTCAAAGGGGTTCCGTTCATGTATACCCCGATCATAAGTGTCGTTATACTACTCATTTTCCTGTATTTGATTTTGATGTTATCATCGTCAGTGATAGCCTTGATATTGAATGAAATAGTGAAATACTTTAATTACTTCACCATATCCGCTGCAAGTACTCCGTATCCTTATATATTCAATAACTTCTGATCAACATGCAGATTTCAGTAATCAAATTTTAACCTTTCTAGAACACGAAAAGCGCGACTTCTATCATCGGGACAGCATTTTGAACTGCAGAGGCTTACATAAGATTTTTTTATTGAGCTATGAATTTCAAGTTTGCGAAGAACGAGAGGAATAGGAGCAAAGATAAAAAATAATAATTCAAAGATAACAATACAGTGATAAAGTTAAGCAATATAGGCTCCACCCGCAACAAACCGAAATCTTTAACGCCCAATACTATTGAAGTACCAAGCGCGCATCACTTATGTACTAAGATATACCGCCGGTGTAGCAATACACCTCTGATTCATACCAAGACAAAACTTTGCCGCTCAAGCAGATCCGATTTGATTCTAGGCTCGCGCATTCGAAGTATCGCGCACTGAGATAAACCTGGATGCTGAACAATGATCTGGGACTGGGGAAAATGAAATTTACTTCCCTCGCTCACAAAAAGCCGAGAACATAGTCCAATCAGTTAATGTGAGCGTTTTCAATGAATACTTGATATACTGACTAATGCAACCAAGTGAAGAGTGGTAGCCACTTCATAAATACTTCTTAACTGCCATCATAAATTATGATCTCCAAAAGACACTGGCCAGGTTGAAAGCCTGCAAGGAGGTATTATATACACGTAACGAAAGACTCAAGTGGCTCTCGTAAACTCCTCTTCAAATAGTGGATTATCGGTTCCTATTTTGGGTGTATTTCATCACTACACGGTTTGGTTTTGTAGTACGTCAAGTGCTTCTCGCTTGGCTTGGTCTGTCAAGATATTGACTAATGTATTGGCGTAATTAGATTGTCGTTTGAGTGAGTATTTTATTTCTTCAATACAAGGCAAGTGGATAAAAGGGCGTCGTTACAGTTGATACAGCGGAAAGCATTTTACGGATTATAGCTAACCAACAAAACTGAGGAGGAGCCTGACAAAAAAGATAACTGACGCATCATATTCGGCATCTTCTCGACTTCCTTGATCTCGCCGCGTTTTTGAAATGTTTTCAATTTTTAACTGTCAACGGTGAATGGCAACCATGGCAACTCTTATCAGTACCACTTGTTACATCAGCCTTTTTTTAAAAGAATGCCCAAATTTAATCATGTAACTGTTAAGACGTTTTCTATTTTTTTACTATGTATTTTATTTAAACCTATAAGAATGTTCTTGTTTAACTCTTGATGAACAATAATGATTTCTAAAGTACACAGCAACTTTTTTTTCTTTCATGGACAATGTTTGTCATAGTGATTTCTCTGGGTCTGTGGGTTCGTGGCTTTATTGACAAGAGGAATATTTCCATTTTTGCTCAATCCATCGCTGCATGTAGTAAGGAATCTCGATCGTCGACTTACTTAGTCGATGCATTATCAGTAGCAGCTTCACTGCACTACACACTCAATCTTGTCTTTTACTCTATAACTACCCATCGTAACAATAAATGCGTTTCAATGAACCATCTCATCAATTTATATTCATCATTATTAATACTTTAATACTTATTTATTTGGTACCTAGAATTTTCGTCTTAGTATTTCACTTCTAAACGAGGTCCATTTTAGTTCATTATTAATCGTATGATTTGGAGCGCGCTCGAATTTTTCAGTCAAACACTGATCACCGTTAATTCAAATTTCTTGTAGATCCTCATTTTAACAACAGTCAGAGAATATCTCATTGTTTTATCAGTAGGAAACCCTAGTAGCTGATGATGTGATTGCAAACATAAAAAATAAAACCTGAGGCATGATTAACGTGCATAGCGTCATAGAGCAACTCTACATACTATCGATTACAATGCGTACGACTGGGTCTCTTTACTATAGTAAAGACTCGGTTCTTTTTATTTTTACCGCTTGTAAAAATTCAAGGTAAACGTGACTTTGCGACGGCTTAGCAACGATGTTTTCAAGTAAAAAATTCAACAACACAAAATTTGTCCTAAATGGATGTCCCTGTCGTAGCTTTGCTTAAGATGATTTATCATCAGTTATGAGAGTGAGTCCTATTGTTCATTCCTTAACTTAAAGGGCTCTGGATTGAAAGAGTCCTGGAACCGCCCATACCGTATCCAAGTTACTAGACTATCGCACAAGAGTGTCGTTTGCGCACCGCAAATATTCAAATGTTTACGTCGTCTTGGGATCCTAAACCATGTGCCAGGTAACCGTTACACGTCATTAGCATCCAGTAGATAGGACACCGGAGTAACAACATCTCGTCTCCCTATTAACGAGGGTCAAATTTTATTACGAAGGATGATGCAATAGCTAAAGCAATTTTAATTTTTCATTATTTAGGACACAAGAGTAACCGCATCTAGTCTGCCTCTTAACGAAGCTCAGAATTTATGATAGGAAAGATGATGCAATAGCTAAAGCAATCTTAAATTTTTATTATATAGGACACCGGAGTAACCGCCTCTAGTCTGCCTCTTAACGAAGCTCAGAATAAATGATAGGAAAGATGATGCAATAGCCATACCAAGTTTTCTTAGGGGAGGGCCATTCAGTTTTCTTAAGAAACATGCTGCTTCTGTGGATATTCCTCCGTATTCTCTCTCTAACTTGATCATCTGAGTAATAGGACCATTACTTTCCCTAGTTACCCGGCTATGATAATATTTAAAGTACATATCATTTTATCCAACCTTGCGGTACTTTAATTAGCAATTTTACTTTTGGCGAGTGCAAGAAAGTAATTAGGCAAGTTTCAACGCTGTAAATGCATAGAGATCTGCCCTTGTTTATTTTAGACAAATTATTTCGAATGACTAGTTTTATTGAAATCCTATCAGAGTACGTAAAGTTAAAAGTTTTCAAAGCTTATGGCTTGACATGTAATTGGTAAAATAAATGGATTTATTCAGTTAACGTGTCTTTTTTCTCTTTTACGTTCGACAAACACAATCATTTCAGTCCACAACGCGATCGCATAAACCTATTAAATACAAAATTGCCCTGAAATGTATCTCTGAAATGCCATTCAGTTGACTTTAATTGAAGGGAAAGAACATTCACAAGTCGTTGTCTCAGAGCGCCTGTCTATAGATGGTGTTTTATAGCTTCATAAAACAGGCCATAATAACACTGTAATTGCAGTAAATTCTCCTAAAACTGCTACTTCTAAAGAAATTAGTCAAGAAGAAATAACGATCCCGGGCTAATGTTTCACATATAAACCAACGATTTGAAGGTTGTGTACTTTTTTGTTTTAATTCGTGAAAGTGGTAAGAGGTAAAAAGAGTTCTCCTTCGAACATGAAACTCTTGGTTTTACATATGTTAGACCGACGAAGATCGTTCATGCGCCGGTAAAGGGCTCGAGGAAACAGGTACTCGCAAAATTTGAAGTTTTTTTTAACGAAAAAGTATCCGTTAGAGTTCCTCAATTGTCTCAAAGTATAACTCTCTTTAAAAAAAATCTAGGCGTTTTTCAAAATTGCCTTTGTTTCGACAAGCAATAGAAAGACAACAACTAAACTTATTAGTGTGTCAAACATTAATATGAAGATTTGGTGGGCCATTTCTTATTTAGCTTAACTTTGACCGTGTAGGTCCAAAACTAAAGCCTTGTGGAACTCCGACAATGCCAATCTTTATAAACTAAAAATGATAATACTTGGACATTTAAAAACAGGAATTATACTTCGCAAATCTGAGGATTTCCTTTAGCAAAACTTAAGTGTTTAAGTTGATAATCTGATCTGAAGCAATTTCATTACTCCGGATTTTTCATCAAAACTCTAGTCAGCTTCACAAGATTTTGATATCAGTGACTTATATTCTATTTCTTGAAACGAAAGTTTTCATCGTCATTTTCACTTTTTTTGCTTTTGTTTTTCGTTTTGTTTTTGTTTTAATGCGCACGATTTATATATATATTAAATCCCTTTAGAAAATAAGTGTTTTGTCATTTGTTTTAGCCTTTTTAAGTTTCATCCCAAACGTAAAGGATTTTCCTTTTATATTTTGGAAACTAATAGTCTTTAAGCGGGTTGGTTCCTAGTTTTGACTGTAATATATCTCTGTAAGATAGAAGAATTGCCCGCACGATTGAAGTTTACTCAAGAATTACGACCATGCAGCCTCTGTAGTAGGGATTATCTGATAAAAGTTAGAGATAAACTGCAAGAAGGAAACTGTCTTTTAGTGATAAAGTACGATTTGTGTCTTTCTTTAGTTCTAGTCCAAAATTATACTCGCTTCTTAGAAAACTTAAATAAAAACAAAAGACGCAGGAATCTGGAAAAATTGTTTGGATTCAAAGTTCAAGTGTGGTTTCTTTACTAAAATATCTCATCGTTTTTTAAAGACTAGTTTTATTGTTCATTTAAATAAATCAAATTTTCTGTCATTATCATGAAATTTAGTAGAGCAATAAAATTTTCAATAATATATATTAAAATACGGAAGTACGTTTTTGAATGAATCTGTTTAATTGTCATTTTTCACCCGGACAGGTGCACAGTTCTTCTTAAACAAGCAACGTACGATCTTTACTTTACCCTGTCACAGAACTCTGTGTTAACTCAAATTTAATTTCGCTCTGTAATAATTCCTTTTCTCTGCAAGACTTTAAATTGATTTAATTCTAGGCCGATAAGATCAAACACTTTAGTGATTTCTAGTCTTGACATCTGCTGGATGCACTTGGCTTAGACGCTTGTTTAAAGACCTTTCAATTTAATATCTTGTCAGGATTTGCTAAAAATCTCACAAATCTCACCAATTTTAGAGTGGTCAAAAAAACGGTCAGTAACACCCATACCTGACATCTAACTCTAAGATTGGTCAACCAAAGATTGATGTGTTTTTTATGTTAGGTATACTCTTTACTAAACGATAAATTTTACCCTTAGGGGAATCTCAATGCCGGTAATGAGCCGCCATAAAACAAGCCAAAATGTCTCCAAAATTGCTCTAAAAGCGGAAACATCGAGAGACTAAATGCGAGCTAAATAGTTTGTTATAAATCATGGAATATCACGTTTGTTTAAAACTAGTCCCAAATTGGCTGTTATGGGCCGAAAAAGCTATTAGGAATCAATTTTGATTAAACTGTCGCCAAAACGGCTCTAAAAGTGTAAACATCCTAAATCAGATCCTCTTCTGAGATAAACTCCTCTTGCTATACTCGGCACGGAAATCGTAACAGGTCCCAAAATGGTTGAAGATTTAGAGGGGGTAAATTAGTTTGTAAGTAATTAAAGGTCGTGCGCTGCCTATAGGGCTAACAGATGGAAGAGCTGAAATCTCTCTCACAGACCGGAAGGACTATATACACACCACAAACACGATTTTGATGTTTACTTATATCAATCCGATTTTTTACTTGCTCTGTTTATGATTGAATAACAGATCTCAGTTTACATAACAACAGTGTAAGTCCGTGAAACTTCACAAAAAAAAAAACAAAAAAAAACTCAAAAATAAACGAAAAATTTGATTGGTAAACAGTTTTGAAAAATGTTTTCATTCTACCCAGTAAGAGAAAAATGTTTTTTTTTTTTTGTTCTTTTTTTCCATAATTTCCCCCCCTAAGATACATAATATCAGTGTTCCGTAGCACGAAGTATTCTTACCAAAAATTCTTATTGTAGCTATTATTATTTGTAAAATTTACAAAATGCAAGCCTTTTTTCAAATTTTGTTTCATTTACGTTTTGTTTTCTTTTGTTTTCTTTCTTTCTTTTATTATTTTCACTGACAAATATTATAAATATATAACAAAATATAGCGATGTAATGCTAAACTTGCCCATGATGTCAATCTTTTAAATTTGGAATTTTTTCGCGAAGACGCGGCTGCATCTGGCTTACTAAGAGTCATTCTCGATGTTCGCTGGCTTGTTTTTGTCCTTGCATGGAATCAGCTAAACCTCTAGATTGTATTTGACAATCTCAAAAACTGCTACTAAGACGTCATGTCATGTTTATTACTGTAAATTGAAAAAAAAAATCATCCATTCTTGGCTTTGTTCAAGCAGTGTCTTTCTTCAGTCCGTATGATATTTCTATCTTTCTTGTATTCGAAGACTTTAAACTCGTGTTTTTTTTTTACACCGCGAATAAAAGAAAATTACGAAAAGACTAAATGAAAAAGACGGCGCTTTTAGTAAGGGCTATATTTTTCTTGAATAAACGGGCGTCACTTTTCTTTTAGTAAATTTTAACTGGGTGATCTCCTGCGGAGAGCACGATCTATCAAAGTATACTCAAAAGTAAAACCCTGAGATATTTACAGATGGAGTAAAGTGTAGACTCCATAATACTTTTACATTCTTGTTTTAAACGACTGTAGATTGATAAAAAAAATCCCCTACCAATAACTAGCATACCGCCTCTGGAACGTTCGCATGAGATTTTTAAGTTTTAATGTTACAGTTAAAATATATGCCAAACTTTATTCGTTGAAAAAGAGTGTTGACGGCACAATGAAAAGAAAACTTAATATATCAAAGAAATTTTTTAAAGCTTTTATTTCTTATAAGCGGTGCAAAGTGGTGGAACAGCCTGAAGTAATTGTTTCTGTGTCTAATTAAGAGTTATTGCAATGGCAATGCTAAATATTGGCCTCCTGAAACAAAGCATTTGGCATACGACAGAAATATATAATGAATTACCTTGTGTTCCTTAGTATACTATCAAGAATGAAACACCCGTAGTAGTAGTATTTCTAGTATTGGTCGACTTTTTTTTACGATAAAAGGAATATAACTAAAACAAATACGGGGTAACAGTTTTCCTTAGGAGTTAAGGGTTTTTTCGCCTTGGATAATTAGCGTGCTTTTAAGTACAAAAAGACTTTTTCGAGATGAAAATGAAATTAATCCTAAGATATACACATGACTGACTAGCCATTTGGTTTTTTCCCTTGCTCTTTTCTGATTCTTCGAATTGAATATTCTCAATAAATTACATGATTGATGATACTGAAAACCTCAATTCATAAACCTAAAGGATATTTATTTTGTAACAATAGCTTTGGTTAAAGAATTTGAAAAGAGTCGCTTGCATAAAGGAAAGTATCTATTTGTTGTAAAGATCTTAGTATTATATTAAAAAAGTGAGGTCTTTTACCGACTATTTTATTGATATCAAAGATTGAGCAAAACAATGATTTCGTAGTAGGATCTTGTACTCATTCATGCTAAAAATAACATTAGAACTTATACTCAGTTCTCAGTAAAACATTTTAAAACCTCCAACTGAGCTCTCATGTATTCACTTTAAAAAACTTTATATATCTCATGCTGAGCGTACTTCTCTTACGAATAGGAATATCACCATCTGCCTTAAAGAAAGCAGGGAAACCTGCAGGTTTACTCGCTCCTCTCAAAGCTCCAGCACGAAAACCCCTGCCCATGGCACGCTATGAACATTCTAGAGGAAAGCCCTTTGAATGCTTATGGGAATCCATCTCAATGCTATTCTTTCACAGCAAATAACAAACCTGTTGGCTTCGAGCCTTACGAAAGGTTTTCTCGACAATTTTTGATTAACAAAAAAAAAAAAAAAACAACAACAACAAAAAAAACCAACAAACAAACAAAAAAAGCAGATCTTGTGTGTCCTTAACTGTTATTGTTATTACAATTTTAAAACATATACTCATAATTCTAGGATCATAATTTTCTTTTCCTTTTGTTAAAGGAAAACGATTTTACAAATGGATTATTGTTTGTAATATCATCTTCGATATATTCCTAGAGGTGGTATTTTTCTAAACGTTTAAGAAATGACACCCGAAGATGTTTTGTTTCAAAAAGCCGCCACACTCAAGACTTTGAGACTTTTGTCAGTCATTTGTTACCATGAAAACTTATTTTAATTCAATAGATCTCAAAAAAGGCTTTCAACAAACGTGGTAGTGACCGCTCGATAAGTAATAATAAAAATTCCAGACCTCTTTACGATACTGGCCGACTAATGCTATATTCAAATACCACTATTCTGTTATTTCTATTCTCTTATTCATTTCTATTATTCTTGCGTCTGCCGATGAAAGCGAACTAAAACAAAAACGTGGTATATGCCTTAAGGCTGTTTAAACTAGAAGATCGAATAAAAAATGCAATCGATAGCAATTTTTTTTTCAGTGAGAGCGACACTATAATTTAATAAAGAAGCCGTAAAACTCGGGGGTATTTGATATAGTTATAAGAAGAACTTCCTGGTTTGAAATTGGTTCTAGAGTTGAATATGCATGTTTATGATATTAAGGTAAAGATGCTCTTCAATTAGCCGTTACTTAGCGCTATGTCTTTACTTAAGAGAGGTGGAGGTGGTTTTAAGAAAACTTGTAAAAATATATCCGCTTGTGAAGTTTATTTTTGTTACAAAAAATTTTTGGAAATACAATTAGCTATTAAGATATAGTACTGTAATATTTAAAAAATTCTTCCCATTTTTATCAATTTTCATTTATGTTTTTCCGCGTTAAGACAAAAAACGCAACAAAACGTGATACCTTGAGGCTATATATGGGTGAAGTTCAAAAAAAGGAAATCTTTTTCAGGAAAATATTGTTCACCAAGAATCAAAGCTGGAAAACCAATAAAAAACTAAAAAAATTTTCAAAAAACCTATGCGGAATCCTGAAAAATAAAGACTACTTAGGAAAAAGAGCTAAAGAAAAATGAAAATTCGGAGCATATTCTCATTTGTGTAAAACTTTGGCAGAATATTTTGAAAAAGATACATAGGTATAGAAATGTACGTTTTTCGTTTCATATTAATGTAAATTGTATTAGCCTATTAAACACCAATCTTATTGGTTTTTATAGGCGAGTAAATCTTGCAGCAACCCTTGAATTTCTCAAATCGTTTCTTTTCGTGCGTTTTTCTTTGGTTTTAGATTTGTTGTGGTCGGAAGTAATATTTAGTATTTCGTTCCATGACTACCAAAAGGTTTGAAGAAAAGGACAACTATATGATCAAGTCCAAGCAATGGCTTTTGTCCCGTTCACTTGAAAACAACCGTTTCTAGGAAAATCACTATTCAAACTGTTATTAATAACTGCATGAGAAGTTCATTGTAATTTGACAGAGGAGGCTTAAGTACCTAACAGAAACGCTCTAGCAGGTTGTATTAATTTTTGGCCGGTTTGTTTATGCTAAAATACTGAGCTAAACGTGAACTCCGGCAGACTAAATATCTCGTGAACTAGTCCGTAGATAAAATCACAACACATGAGCAAGATATGGAGACTGGTTTGTAAAGAACCTCTAAGAAAGTTTAGGATTAAGATTAAGTCACTAAGTTGCAGACTGCCTCCTCTGGCCCCTATCGCGGTGTATTGGATCGATCTCTTTGTCAGTGACGTCCAAAAACAACTAACCATAAAACCGCTTTGATTTTAGCCAACGTTTCTAATGATAAGATTCACGAAAGCCAAATCCATTTGCGTTACTGTTTTCCAGGGCTTTTCACTAATTCTGTAGCATTTTTAAGAGTAATTATTGCATGTTAATGAAACGAGAAGTTACTTAACCCTAGTGTTGCTTCAAAACTGGTGTGGCTAACCGCAAAATAGGCCTCGGTTAGTTATCGCAAGACGAGAGAGCTCCAAATCCATCTAATGGAATAGACCTTCACGTTTCCTCGCTATATAGCACTAGTACTTTAATCCCAAACTTGATTCAATATCTAGGTGACTCGCTCACAACTTAACTGGACAAACGAGTACGAACATAACACGATCAATGATTTCGAATCTATTCATATTTTTAAGATCTCTTGGGGTTTCGAATTTCTGATCTTTTTCAGTGTTATAAGGGATTGTTAAGATCTAGCAAGTCTGGGCTTGAGCCTTGTAACTGAAGCTCCTGCTTATCAGAGTACACAAGAGAACAAAGGATCTAATTTCATTATAACACGGCATATGAATAACAAAAGCGATGATAAGGCTTCTGTTTGGGTGAGCGTTCAATGCGAGGGCTGCCTAACACTTCTACCCTCTGTCAGATTGTTATCAATAATCTCTACAACTCAAAACCCGCAGGCATTAGACCTATTCTCTTGTTAGTTCTCACAGATTTGGATTTCAATTTCAAAGGTAACCCTATAAAGTCGTAAGCCAAGGTATTAGTAAGAAAGATCCAAGTGCTAATTCCTTAATAAATATGTAAATATTTGTAGATGTTATTGTTGCGGTAAATTAGAGGGAGGAGTTGTTGAGAGGCCAACGGAAGTTAAAATGTATTAAGAACAACAAATTATTGAGCGAAATATTGGAATTTGCTCCGCTTTTAACCACCAACTTCTGTGTTCGTTCCTTAGAATACACTTCCGGATGGTTTGTAATAAAGGCAGCAGTGCCAAAAGGATTCCTCAGTAAATAGCAGGGGTTATAATAGACATAGCAATAATAACAATAATAATTACGAGATCAAAACAATTGGAAAGGTCCTTGACATTCTTCTGTTTACGCATGAAATATACTTGAAATCATTTTTGAGAAGAAGAGTTTTCATAGAAAATATTTTTTAAATCAAAAATATTGTTATTTTATTTGTCTCCCTTTGTCACTTTTACTTTTTACATCTAAAACATACACAAGGTTTTTCAGTTTTCAACTAAATACTTCTCGACTTAAACACTTGGAATAATAACGTCCTTACTATTAACATCATTCTTTTCCTTTTTACATTCATTCCAAGTTTATAAGAATTCGATCTATTTTGATTTGTGATATAACAACATGCCAAGATGAGTTTTGATCAGGATGGTTTCAATACCGTTTAGTTAATGACATTCTAAAGCACCTGCTAGTTCGAAGCGGGCAGTTTCGCGATAACAGGCCACCAAGGTCTGCACGCTTTCAAACACATGACACTCTTTCCCCATTTTTCCCGCTTCCCACGAGTAAACCAACCATGTTGCGCCTAAATCTCTAAGCAGTTGCCATGAGAAGTTCTTAGCTCTGAAAACATTCTAAAAACCTAGGAGATACTTTGACATCCATGGACTGAATAGTCACATCTTCAGAACTGAAATTACGCAACAAAATTTCTTTTTTTTTTATATATACTATAATTCTTAACTTTTGACTCCAAAGCTAACTGAACTGATTAATCAAAGGCGTTGGTTGAGTTCATTTAAAGTATTTGAAATAAAAAATGTAATTGGTTGTCCTATACGTGGAATAGCATAAAATGTCTTCCAAAATACTATGAACTAAATGAACTATTGAAGGGCATCTACACCAGGCTAGTTGATGTTTTTTTCACCCGCTAACACAATACCCTATTCATTAGTCCTATATACTCCTTATTGTTAACACTTTTCATTTAGTTTTGGGATGGGAGGCATTGTTAAAGCCTTCATACAATCGACTTGGACTTAGGCTTTGATTAAGAATTTGTTTTAGTTGTTTTCGATAATTCTCATGGGAGAAAACTGAAGACGAAGGCGGTACTGTTTTTCTTCTTGTCTTGTATGAGGCGGATGATCGCGGGCGTTACGTGGTGCCTGACCGGTGTGAAATGATATCTTGACTTAAATGTTTTATATCCGTTTGATTCGAGACCATTGCACGAATTTGATTCGAGAGTTGATAATATCGATGCTTAGTTCTCCAGTGTAAGAAAACTCTTTAAGGTCTTAAGTCTTTGTTTCCTGCTGATCTGTTGATTTGAAAAGTATTGAAAATGGAAAGGACTAATTTTTGAATGACTTTTTGGAAGTAAAAAATATCCCTTCCTCCACAGGAACATCAAAACTACCTCTGAATATTCACGATGGGTGAAATGCTTCAATATCTTAGTGAACAGATGTCAATTTTTTGTCTCACATAAAAAAACATTTATTCTTAAGCAAACAAAGTAGCACTGGTAGCGTAGAACCATGAATGGAAGAATAACCAGAGACTGGTAGTTTTTGGTAGTACTCCCGATAGTATTTCATATTTCGGCTTCAACCAAGTAGATAGGCCCTTGAGTTGATAAATGACAGCATTTGTTAGGGGACTTATTCGAAACGCCACTTGCATGCCACTCATCAATTCTCTCATTTTCCCTCGAATTTTGTTCATACATTTGCAGGTTTGCCTCTTGAAAGAGTTGCATTTTTTATTGTTTCTTTAATTTTACGAACAAACTTGCATGTTTCATCTTTGTTTATCGTCAAAAGAAAAACCGATCGTAAATCATACTATACTTCTTTTTTCCCCTCATTTAAGGGGCGGTAGTTCTAGAGAATTCTGGATTCAACATTTCAAAACTTTCCTTTCTTGACTTATTTACGCTGTTTGAATAAGTTTTTCAGATTTCACTTATTAATAACTTAAATTTGTGTGTAAAACGTTAATTTCTGTGTGTAAAGCTGTATTGGGAGCTTTTAGGTTAATTGAGATCCTTTCAATAACTAATAATGCCCCTACACCAGACATTTCAGGGGCCAGGTGACGTATGTCACGCTTGTCTGGCTTTTTACATTATTTATTTTTATTGACAGTGACATTTATAAATACCCTTAATTCAAAGGCTTTGCATCAGTAGTGATGAGTACGCTAGCAATGCAGTCACCACAAACTTACCCGGCTTACTATGGTGGCGGTTTACAGAATAAGGAACCCCAGAACCATACCAATCCTTTGGATTTTTCTTATTCTCAGTGTCGTATGCAATCGCCCAGTTACTACAACCAAAATGCACTGCCGAATTTTATGTCAATGTCACAAACAAGCCATAACGCGCAAGTTAATGGATACAATACAGAACCTGTTCCTCCGTTCCAACATGGACAGTTACCCAACCAAACCACCGCCGAAACGAGTCCTGTGGACCACGGCCATCAGCCGTACTTCCCAAATCAACAAGAACCTAACCAAAATTGCTCGTTCCATCAGTACGCTTGGCTGAAGAGCACCGCTCCTGAAAATTGGTGGCACAACGCTTCTTCAAGTAAGGCTCTACTCCTTTTTATTTATGAGAGATGGCTTATAGTCTTTTGTTGTGCTTTCGTGATTCTTGCAAGCAGCATAAATTGAGGGATCTTATACTGCAGTCAGCTTATTCGAACTCTTGTAAGGAATGGGCGACTTGTTTTGTTAAGTTTTCCACCACAAAATACATCATTCTTAATGAAATCTTCATGAATTGTGCCTTCTAGATTAGACACAAACCTCCACTCCAAAGTCGATCGCTTTTACACACAATATTTAACTTAATTTAGTGATTTAAACGTATACGTATTTAAGTCAGACGATCTAACGACTTTGTTATTGATGGGCATTTTTTTCTTCTTTTTTTGCGTCGCTCTACTTATAATTAGCCAACGCTTGGAGTAACCGAACCGAAGGCAAGCGTAAAAGGACCGCATACACGAGAAAGCAGCTCCTTGAACTAGAGAAGGAATTCCATTTTAACCATTTCCTGACGAAGGAGCGAAGATCGGAGATGGCAACACAGTTAAACTTGACAGAACGCCAGGTTAAAATATGGTTTCAAAACCGACGAATGAAATGGAAAAAATGCAATGCCCAGGCACTTACGAAAACCAAGTCACCATCAAGCGCAACGGGTGGAATGCCCTCTTCAACTCGACAGGATTTACACATGACCAACAGTACATCAGCCTCGCAACTCAATGCAGACTCCCTCGGCAACTCGAACTCACAGATTCAGAACTGTATGGGCTTTAGAGGTACATAGATACGCTCATTTTTTACTCAGAAAAGAAATGAGAAAATACAATTGACAAAAAATTACAGGTTATTTGAAAGATGAACTAAAGAGTAGAGTAACATAGCTTATAAGGAAATAGAATTTATCTCAGCAATGAAAAAAGAGAAAATACCTAAGAACTGCTTTGATGACGATTGGTTATTATCGACTAGAACAGACCGTAATTTAAGGTTTCTTTTTACAGTATGTGAATAGCAGCTTATCTTTTCAAGTTATATCTATTACTTAAGTAAGGTTTCAGAGGTTTTATCGTGACTGAGTGAGCGAAAATAACCCTGTATTTTTCAAAAGAAGAACTTTCTATTTAACACACACGCAGAAGAAGAAGAGGCTCTTTACAAAGTATGTGAATTTGAACTGTATATAATTGTGAATAAACCCAAATTGTTCCAAAAATGACTTGAAGAAGCTCTAAAAGAACCTTTGATATTATTGAAGTTTTAATTCAATAAGTGCAAGAACCTTCTTAGATCTTTGAGCAGTGTCCAAAAACTGTGTCGAAACAATGAAACAGGTAGAAGAAACACCGGAAAACTTAAGAAATGGTACTTGATTTCTCTTTATTCGATAACCCTAAAGAACTAAAAGCTGAAGTAAGTTGGTTGTTTTCGATTAGATGTGGTTTAAAGTACACTGTTGGACTGGCAACGATTCGTAAACTAAGTCAGAAGGCTGTTCTACCATTGATATTTTACCATTGTTTTCTTTGAGAAGCCTTAATCTCGCTTCAGAATTTTTTCCTTTCTTATCAAATTGGTCAGTGTTGTTCTGTGAGGCATGTGAAAGGCTTTTAAAGGGGGGACAAAAACTTCTTGACTCGAAGGTCTCCGTGATTGACCTTATTTTTGCTTGTAACTTTTAATGGTTTTTATACTATAAATGGAGTTTGGTATCTTGTGTTAATCAAGAAACCGTGGACACACTATTTGGAGATATACAATTGTAGGGTGAGACATCGCTTATTGAATAGAGAGCATTTAACTAACGCTCCTCCTATTTTCCTCCACGAGCGATACTGATCTTGACTTGAACATCATTCCTAAATATACTATTTTAATCCATGTAGAGGCTGAAATGCTTCGAACAAAGAATCAATCCTTTGTTCCTTGAACCATGATCGTCATTTTCCCTTGGTTAGACTTTTGAGTAGATGAAATGTTAGTGAAAGGCATAGATGATAAGGGATTTTGGACCTCACCAGTACAAGTGCGAACTACAAGGTGTAAATTCAAATCCTTAGATTTCTGCTCAAACAAGTGTGAAAGTGAGGTGTTGAGACAGTGCAAATGCGAAATCTTAATACAATATAATAGAGAATAGTCAATCACAGGACAAAGACTCCTAGCCACAGTAAAATTCAAGAGAAAACTCGAGCTAGTATTATCATCAACAAGACTACTCAGAGAATAGCATCTAGAACAACTTGGCTGTGGATATCGGTCCACTGTAAAATGATCGCAAACTGATCTCACTTGCCGCTAAAATATTTAAAAAGAACTATTTAAACTGTACAATAATTTCGAATATCTAATGATATGTAATAAATCAATTGTTCTTAGCTGCCGTAAATGGATTATATAACGTTTTTAAAATGTCTTTACACAATGCTCGGCCCCATATTTCACCTGTCTCTCACTTCACTTTACATCGCGAGATTTCGTCTTTCGTTTTCGCTCGGTGCGACACCATAACCACTCCCGCCATTAAACAAATTTTTGTTTTTCACATCCTTCATAGGAACAGGCTTTCTTTCACATTATACATCGAGCGAGAATTTACGGTGGGAAACTGTGGCAACAGTTAGGCTTATTACTTCATTAGTTTTATTCTGTCGACTGACCCATGAATCAATGCTTTCGGTATTATTCACCTTCTTCATTACTGATCTTTACAATTGTATAACTCTATAAAAAATTACTATGTAAATAAAATATTTGCCATCTCAGACTTCAACAGCTCTCTTATTTATTTATACAAAACTAATACTTTTTTGAGTTTGGGTATTTCAGTTCAATGCTAATATGTAAAAAGTTAATTTTCTTTTAAAGCAAATAGAGTCACCTGCGAACAATCGTCGCCTTTGATCATTTAAAAAAACACACACAAGTTTTATGGCAGTTCAACTGTATTTATTTTACAATCATTTAATGTTTTTCTTAGTAATGACAAGATACACTGTTATGAGATTCACAAGCTGGTCATTATTCGACTTTGAAGATAAAGCTTTTAACAAATCCCATTAAATATTAACTTCGTCTTTTCCAGTCAGTTTGAAGCCTCAAATAAGACAAGTTAAGACAAGTTAAAGGTTCTTGTACTACCAATTCGTCCAAACACTTCCTTCCTACATTTATAACGGAAATCATGACGCGATACACTATTGATGATTTCGAAATACGCTCGATTCCACAAACTCCTTTTTACATAATCCAGTCTTGTAAACCAATAACCAAAACTTGCATGCAAACTATTTGTTTTTTGTCTGGAGCTTAAGTTTAATAATAATGTTCGAAATGAAATTTCATTTTTTGATTGCAATACAAGTATTTTTTCATTGACGTTTTTATAGCGTGAAGTGCATAATTTAGAAGTTACACAAGTATATAGAACGATGAGCTTCAATCAAGTGACGAACTTTAAAAGCCTTAGTCTAATCTAATAAGAGGGCTAACATACTCTCACTCGCTCTCATTCTTTGTATTGTCAGTTGACAAACTGAATGAGTCGCTAGATGGAAGTGTTTCGAAGCTCTAGAATAGGGCAACGAGTCAAAGTACCTTGTCACCTGACTTCCTTAGTCTCTAAGTATCAACAAACTTTTCAAAACCCACTACTCCAATGCAAATTGCTTTAAAAACCGTTTGACCGGCTCAAGCTTGAGTATAATCACATCACCCATGTGTGACTATTTTTATGGGAACGTGGATAAATTTTCCGTTAATTTTAGTCTTTTTATTCAATAACCGTCTCTAAGTGTCAACAAACTTTTCAAAACCCATCTACCCACTACTCCAATGCAAATTGCTTTAAAAACCGTTTGACCGGCTCAAGCTTGAGTCTCGTCACATCACCCATGTGTGACTATTTTTATGGGAACGTGAATAAGTTTTCCGTTAATTTTAGTCCTTTTTATTCACTGACGACACTGAACCACGTCCTAAGGCAAGAAAAAACCCATCCTACCATGTAAATTCCCGTTGATCCAATTCACTATTTCTGAAATGAAATCACTCTCTTGGAGTAATACAGTAAAAGAACGCTTCGATTATACAACAGACTGTTCACTTAGAGTTGGTCGAAGCTAGTCTAGATTGGTAGAAAAACAATCTCCATTCATATCTCAAAGGATGGAGTTACTAAGGGAGATGAAAAGAAAGTTTCTCTCTGTTGTAGCCAGAGTTTGGCTTTACTGTGGGGAGGCTTAGCCCTAGGAGACACTTGAGCTTGTGACCCTCTTGAAGCCACGATTTTGTGGTTGACAGACCTGTTATTAAGCCACTCAACCCATTTGTCATATGTCAACAATTGTGAATGTAGAAAATAGAGCACTCTTCAAATGTAGTAGTAGTGCTGTCTTATGGGATGAAGTTTGACGTGAATACTTTGGATGGCTTACAAGTGTCCCTTCTCTGCAAACATATAACTCAAATCTGCTTCCTCAACAAATACAAGTCTTTTCAATGCTACAAGGGGATTAGGCTAATTCTATAGAACATCAAACAAAAGTTTTCAAATGACTGGAAATTAAGAGATTTATCTCAATGTAAGTGAACTTTTTTAAGTAAGTAAAGGGAGAGGGGTCCCTAATACGTGTACGATGTTCGCATGAAGTATATTTAACAAAAAAAGTTGATCCGAGGTTGGCCAACTAATGGACGAAGAACAATATTCTTTTTGTTCCGCATTGAGTAACTAACAAGAGGTAGTCCCTCCTCTTTGTTATCTTTCCTAAAATCCTTTTATCAGTTTCACATGGGTGAGCGGTTCTGTTCTGTCTTCTCTTGCATTGGTAATTGTGCAAATGTAGATTCAAGTGTCGTTAATCATCAAATACGTCAAGTTAAAACGCTGTACCCTGAACATGGAGTACTATCAATTAACGTTCTGGATGACGGTGTTTCGTTAGATTTCAGAAGAAAAAACTTATTTTCTCGAACTAAGAAACGCATCGTGAGTCTTCCAACTAATCACTAATGGCCAAAGTATATTGCTTACGTGTTAGTGAGACACGCCTAAACGCATGCAAGATGCATCTATCAGTTTACTAGGTTTGAAGTCGTCCTCTTCAAACACCTCTTGACTCTAACCGCAAATTTCAAGAAATCTTATCAATTGATTGCGATAATTGATCGCAGGGTGTGCTCGGGGGTAGGTTTCTGGAAAGCAAGACTATTGCTTTTAATAATTCCATGATCGGTTATTCTGCTACGGTTTATTCAACGAAACCATCACCAGAAGATTCCGATATTGTATTTCCTGTTATATTGAGTGCCGCTACAAACCACAAGTCAACTGACATCAATCTTTAGTTGTCGAAAGGCTACTCGAAGATTACATTACTATAAAAGTCTTTCTTTATTATGTTCTGCTTGAATACAGACTCTTGGTGTACAGTTTTTAGTCACTCGGCCTGTCTGTGGGTTGCGTTCTATTTATTCAATCATATTGCGTGATGATCTACCCTTGGGATCTTGTTTTTCTCATTTGACATTCAAAGAAAAAGCGGATTATGAGACTTGTCGTAGTTTCGTGGTTGGTTGACGATTTACGTATGGCTTTTGTGTCCTAAAGATCTACTTTGATCTGCTGTCAATCATATACCTCTTATTCATTATGGGACCTTTCTCTTCTTGTCTTCCCAAAATGGACCACGAAAATAACTAAAAATAACTTGATCAAACGCAATATTCTGAAATTCATTTTTTCCCCTGTTGAATCAAAATTACAAATAATACTTTTTATTTTCAAAGGATTTCTCATTTCGCAAATGCCTAAAATAAATAAAGGTTGACCATGGCGCTAGTCACGAATCGTATTGATACGGTCTGAGAAAAGGTGCAAGGAAGTGAACCTTGAAGTAAGAAAAATGAACTGAGATAAAATAAACTTCTAGCCTAATTTCCCGTCTTGAAACCTCTAGTCCAGACCCCTCATTAAATATTATCTCAGATATTTTATTTCATGACAATTTTTGTTGTTGAGTTTTGTAAATGAAATGAGCCGACAGCACAAATACCAGTTACTATGATTGATGCGGTCTGAGTGATTCGTCAGTCTCATTGTCCATCTAACACCCATGCAGTCCTATATAAGGTTGAGAAAGGTTGATAGCACAAGGCTGACTTCCAGCTAGATAGAAAATCCAAACTAGCTATTTCTGATCAAAAGTACACGATAAGATATAGCATGTGGGCGACAGGCCCTTTTCCCCCCTAAGGCACAGAGACGGCTAGCTATTCAAACTGGAAAAGGAAACTTGTTATTGCCTTTTTTATAAAATTTTCTACTTTTTATAAAATAGAAAAAAGCTTAAAAAAAAAACCTTTTAAAACAGTGTTTCTAGATCTTAGAAATAATTCAAGCTTCCTCCCAAATTTAGTACATGGACACAGAAATGTTTTACGTGTTTTCTTTGAACTCAGCGGGGGTAAAACAACGATAATATGATTCAACAAAAGCGTCGCACTGCCAACGAAAGCTTCCTTTCCAAAGGAATTTTAATCCCACAAGCGTTTTTTTTATGCGTCACTCTATATATAGGACTCGTTACTGGTCTGAAACCATTTTCCAATGCATGATCGCGCAAAATATATTTAGTCACTGTGCAGAAAGAACATCTTTTGGAAATTTTCATTGTTCTTTTTTGTTGCGCCTTGTTTTGAACTCTAAAAGCTGTACATTGCGAAAACAATAGTAGAGGCGTAGTCGGAGAAAAAGAGGCAACACGCACACTGACATCTATACCAAGATACGATAAACATAATGAATATCCAAAGATACTCTTATCAAAACTAGTCAAACTTTACGTGGGTCTGAGGTATTGAGAACATGGATTGCGGTGTCGTAGTCAGTGTGCTTAGGTAATATGAATAACAAACAGGTAGAAAATGTTATTAAGGGAAATCACCAACCATTTATCTCACAATGGCTGTTTTGTTTCCTTTAAAATCAGATCCTACAATAGTCTCTCTAAAAAGAAAATTACTCTTAAATGATAATTTTTTTTGTCATGGTTACGAGTGAACTCAAAACGCCTGCCGAAAGAATCAAAGATATATGCATATACGCGCACGCGTCTTGTCACCACTCCTACTTAATTGTTTGTACTCTTCGCTTCTTGAATTTCATCGAAATTAAGATGTTTTTCTAACGGTTTGTATTGAAACCTTAAACAATGAAGCTATAAAAATTATAAAAGGACGTAAACGGTTCAGTGGTGAGCAAATACAGACTCGTGTTGTAAGTACAACTATTCACGGTACTCGATCAATGTCTCGTTAACAATTACCAACTTTACTTAACAAAACCAAGGTTTTTAGCATAAAAACAATGAGCCCTCGGGCATTTCTCTGCTTCTGTTATATCATTCTCAGTAACTCACGAAACGTGGCTAGCTGATGCTCTAGAAGCCCATCAAAAGAAGTAATCTTAAATATTACTGTCAAGAAACCGGCTGCTTAATCAAAGAATTATGACAACTCACAAATAGTAAATTCAATCAAGCCGCGCTCACCAATACTTGAGAAATATAGATAGCGCGGGGAAAAATGATCAGCCTTTATAAGGACCTAGAACTAGGGGAAACTAAAGAGTGAATAAAAACTAGTAGAATTTAAGGGAAAAGAAATACGAATCTAGCAAGAAATAATAACGAAAACGATAGAGTGAGTTCAATAAGAGGAAATAGGTGGTCTTAACAGGAGAAAAAGAGAGAGAGATTTATGAAACTCTCCAACAAACTTTAGAATAAATATAAGATGAAAAATATAAGTAATATCAAAAAATAGAAAAACAAGGCTTTGGTGCATTTTTGGGACTAAAATGAGACGCTCGACTAAATAAGAAAACTAGGAGGAAATTGAAATACTGTACAAAACTAAAGAAAGAGATTCAGTTTATGCATGAAAAGAACTAAAAATACTACAAGAACATGAGCGCTTCCATGTACGTTTTGAACGATAAGAAATCTCCGTTTTTGGCGAAGAAAATAAATGTTGCACTAAATAATACAAAGGAAAATAAGAGAAAGTCCTATTGAAACTCTTACATAATATTAGAAATTAAAAAGTCGAAACGAAGACTGTCATAATAATAACACAAAGAAAAGTGAAAACAGTTTTCAGAACGAGGAAGGAGAAAGCATCTTTTCAAAGCGAAGCTCTAGTAGTTGGAAAGAAAAAAGAGAGACTGAAGAAAAAAAGATTCATTATAATCTAATATATTAAGTAATTGAACATAGAAACAAAAAATAAGAATAAAAAATACGAGAATTGGATTGACAGAAAGTAAAAAGAGATCTTTTTGGGGGCAGCCAACTGCAATTAGACTAAATTAGAGAGAATGAGAGAAAGAGAAAAGATTTCTAGTCATTAAACTCCCATCTAAGTAAATGATAGCCGAAAAAGAAATCTCAAAATAAAGTAACGATTGAATGAGCATTTCTAGTAAGCTAGAAGAGTTTTTGCCGTTTGGGAAGGATTTAAAAAAATAATTGAAATAAAAGACCACAGTGAAAGATGGAGAAAGCAAGCTTGTTAGTCGAAAATGGCACAAAAAGCAACAAAGAAATGTCGGGATAAAACGAAAAAACATTAAAATTTGACCCTCTTACGAATAAAAACTAATATTTTTTTCGAAGTATATTATTTGGATTGTGATAGTGAGGCTGAAAATGTAAATAAAAGCGAAAATGAGTGAAAAACCCAGAAGTCATAAAATCACACCAAAATAATGGAAAACAAAACTAGAAATAACAAGGAGATAAGAATGACAGCAATTGAATCTCCACTTTAGAGCATAAGAACTCTTTATGTTGTAGAACTAAGGCGGAAATGAAAATACCCAATTTATTAGCATTTTAGTGCGAGAGAAGATGTAAGAGGTTACTGGCCCTATCGAGAATAAATCCTAAGATCGAATTGGAATTTAGGATTTTTAATTTTCGTGGAGGGAGAAAAACTGTAGATCGAAAGGAGGATCGAAAGGCATCAACAACAGACTCGACTCATATGAACACAGAGTCCGGGAATCCAGCGAACCTGGTTTGCAATGATGAGCTACGAGGCAAGCGCTCTCACTGCTACAATCATTCGTGCTTTCGAGTTCTTTTAATGGACGCCAGCAAATGTACAGGTGTGTCGACTGCACACAGGCCTAGATATTTGTTCACTGTTGAATATCTAAAGTGATCACTTCTTAAAACGGGTTACTGGGATAGAACTATACTTAACCATGGTGAAACAAAAAACCTCTCAACTAAAATTTCAGTCACTGGCCAATCTGTTCATAGAAAAACCTACTCATTAAACTTTGAAGCTTGCTTTTAAGGCTTTTATTATTAATATCAATCCAAAAAAGAGCCAGCTCTGCAGCGGCCATTTGCACGTTCAGTCTTTGTATTGCTAAGGTATTTAATTGTAGGCAAGAGTGATCTAAATGGTACAAAATAAAAGAACAGCTTTGCAATTAAAATCATGTGTAAAGTTAGCTGAAGTGGGTTAATGGCTGTCTTAAAATCCTCCGTTACTAGCCTGTGATCTGGGAGCTGATTACTTGGTTTTTCCAGTATTTTTCTCGGCATCTCTTTTCTCTTTTCGGTTTAACATAAACTTCTTTAATCAATCAACGAGTGATATAAATGACAATTAACGGGTTTGAAGATAGGCGACGAGAAGAGCCAAGTTAATGGAAGATGAGATTTGATAAGTATGCTTTTTTCTTTTTTCCTTCTTTTCTTTTTTTACGGATCTGTAGCTTAGAAAATGTTTTTAAATGTCTACTATTTATCATGCAGGTGTACTATATCGAGACCTTTACAGCTAAAAAGTCATGAATCAAAAGAAAAAAAATCGAGTAATCATTTGTGTTCATGAAACCAAAGAGCGACCAATCTGCACATAGAGAATACACCAGCCACTTCAGATTCATCTTTAATTTCGATTCGATTGTGGCACACGATCGACCAGAGAGTGTTCAAGTCTTTTCGTTCGTTAATGCAATTTGCGTTTTATAGTACCTCTCATCTAATTGAATCAACAAGATCCTTAAGGATTTCTAATTATAATTCATTAAAAAGTTATTTATTCCCCCTGGATATTCTTAAAGATAGACCAAGAACAATGGACTCAGAGGATGAAAATACTCGTGTTTGATTTATTTATTTGTATAAAAACACACAAAAAATGTACAACCAAGTTAAAACATTATTTTAAGTTTCACAAATTTGAAAACTAATTTATAATAAAACAATTTCAAATTATCTTCAATGGATATATTTTTGTCGTGACAAGAAAGAATTAAATATCGATAATAGTGCTATTTACTTCCTCTAACACTGTTTATACTTACAAAATAATAAACTAATACAGGCAAGATACTGATGTTATAAAACCACTGATTTTTCAAGATATTGGTGCATGGCAAACATGGCGCCAGTATTAATTAATCGATCCTACTAGCGATATAAAAACGAACTCATTAAAAAGTTATATTATAAATCGTAGATAAAAAAGCTTTATATGTATAGACTGTAAAGTTTTATGAGTTATATGGTATTAAAAAAGAAATAGTAGAAAAGACAAGGGTGAAAAAATTTATGCTACTGTTTATCAGTGGCTCTTAAATGGCTTCCCGGCCCTCTAAACCAATCACAAATTCAAAAGCCGCGCGCGTTTACCTGTCAATAGCACCTTGAGTATAAAAACTACGCGAGACTGAAAGACTAGCTAGTTTGTACTCAGATCGAAACAAAATAGCGAGTATCAAATTAATGATAATGTTCGTTTTGCCCATGTCTACTCGCGCATATTGTGCGCTGTAATTTCAGGGTATTAAAGCTGTATAATTCTTCATGCACTTTTGAAATCCCTCGTTATCAACCCACTGACAATTCCCATTGTGTACCCGGCATAAACTGTGATGGTACCGACAGTCATCTACCGGGTAGAACCCTTGGGGCCTCCACATACAAACTCCCTTCGCCTTGGTTTTTTCACATCCTGGTTTGTAGCAGAACTGGACACGGCATTTGCATCCTTGTACGAAGGTCTTTTTTAAATCACGAATCTGACCAGCTGACAGTTTATCCCAGGCAGAGTACCAATTACATCTGGACAAATATAGTCTATTGGAGATGACCTTACCAGCCAGAATGTACGCTTTACCAGGTTTTAGTTGCAGCCAGGGACTCACATACATGCGGCTGCTGTATCTGGTAGTCTTGTTGGTACGAAGCTGGGCGTGGGTCTTCTGGGTGTTTTCTACGAGTCCAACTCCCTTAAGAATCCTCTTGATTTTAATTTCTTGATACCTCCAGCCCAAGAAAGGGTACTGCCTATAGCTTCTTCTATTTGAGACAATGGACCGAACGAAGCGGAAGGGGGCTGGGGCTTGTTTACCACGACGCCAAGGAGCCACGCCCTGGGTAGTTTTTTCTTTGATTTTATCTTCATTGCTGTCAGTCGTTCTGTTTTGGGTCGTCACCAGTGGGGTAGGTCGAGGCGGTAGTTCTGGTACTTCATGCTTTACAGCAGACATGACTCTGACTCGGACAACTACGATTAAAAAAAGGATAAAAGTGAAACTATTAATAAAAGGCTTTCGATGTGGAACTCCAGGTGGGATTTTTTTTTGTGTTTTGGCTCCCGACCATAAAATTTATAACACTTTCAGCGTTGAGTGAACGGAATACGACGATTGTCAGACTTAGAGGACAGAGAGTCACCTAACTCCCAAGAAAATACTTGGAAATGGTTATCAGTAAATCTTCTTAAACTCATTATAATATTGATTTAAACTTGTTGTATTCGAGTCTTTGCGTTTGCACAGAAACTCATGTGACCAGTGTTTTTACGACCGATTTGTTCTCAAAGACTCCAGGCGACTTAGAATAATGGAAATCGAGGATAAATCAATAAGAACAATCTCTTTCCAAGCATGCGTAGTAAGAAATAAGGTTTCCAATGCGATTGCCTCCCGAATCCAACGATAGATGGCGAGCATGCGCAACTAGTAATATATTTGTATTATTTAGCCTGTGACTGAAAGCAAGGATTTTGAATGGTACCACGTATACCGAGTGATTTTTATTTCACACTAAACCGATCGGATAATAATAGGGCTCACACTGTTATCTTCTCTATCAAAAAAGGGGGAGAGAGGAGGGGACAGAGAGAAGGGGGAGTGGGAGAAGAAGAAGGGGGAGGGGGAGAAGAAGAAGGGGGAGGGGGAGAAGAAGAAGGGGGAGGGGGAGAAGAAGTAGGGGGAGAGGGAGAAGAAGAAGAATGAAGGAGGTACATGTAAAAGAACAAGCTGACTGCAAAACCAACCATCTCTGGTGATCCTGGTATTTTGGTTTTCAAGAATGTAAAATTTCATTCCTAATCCGGATATCTTAGAAAAACCTCAGAAACCCTTACTTTATTTAGCAACAAATGCAAATTTCTCTAGAATATTCTGATTTCAATTGTCTATTTTGTATTTTTATTGCGGTTTAATGTCAGTGCAGATATTCTGCTTGGTTGTGGTCTAACGTGCGGGGATGTGCACTGAGTATTTCGCTTTCATGGTTGGACTTGTCCGGAAGTTAGTGACGTTTTTAAAATACCCTGTCGAGCCAGTCGAACAACAACGACTTAGAAAACAACAATGTTACTGTTTGATTCAAAAACAAAGTAGATCAGAAGACCCTTATTAGGGAGTACCAGCTCTCCTGGATTCTGTTACCATTGAATGGGTCTCTCAATTTGGTTACACGAGGTCAGAGGTAATCCTTTAATCTTGTTTATTGGATGATAATACTAATCTGAGGTACGATCACGGGGGAGAATCTGGCACTGGCTACAAATGTGTAAGTACCTACATTTTATTATTCAAAATGATAGTTTGGTTACTCAATACACATCGAATCATATGATTCATTTTATATGCCTAACAGTTATGACTTAGCAGATTTCCGCTTCGATACACGATTAATTTGACTGCGTAGTCAATAACAATTACGGCACTTTATAAATTACTTAATAATGTCATGCAAGTGATTAATTCGTTCAGTTTTAACAGTCTGTTATATGTTTCTATTATTCGATATATTGTATATTTATCATGGCTATGGACCGGACGAGTATTCAGATGTACGTGACCCAGGAAACCACGGAAAACCTATGCAATCAATGAAACAGAAAAAGCCAGGTCCTTAAATGGGCCTCATATAGGAAGTGTTAAAACTAGCGTTTCGCAATCAAAACAGGAGCTATGAATCCTATCACTAATACGTAGTAGTAATGCAAAGTTTTCAGTTCAAATACTACACATATATAGTTATAAACTAACATGAACCTTACCATAATCAGCATTACAGAACTGAGTCTGTACGTGTTCAGGCATACACAATCCATTTGCCATACCAATAATGACCAAAGACAGCGCAAGGATAATCCACTGCATCATTTTGCTTTAGTTCATTTATCTTCTCCTCTGACGGTTGACAGTCTTTTGAGTCAATCAGTTGTGGTTCGCTTATTTATACCCTGTCGTGTCGCACGCTCTCCATATAAGGATTATAGTCTTAGGCTTGGTCAAAATTATTTCCGTTTTGTTTAGAGGGGGGTTGCATTAGACCAGCCTAGAGGTTTACTGACGCAGCTTTCATACTGATACTGATCTTAAAACAACACTACCTTATGATGACCCATAATCATGATCTTGTTTTTCCTTGATAGAATCGCTTGATAAAAAATAGACTTTGTGTGTGGGACCGTCCAAAGAAAACCAATCGAGTGCTATAAACTGAGGACATAAGTCAGATGGTCATGGCAGATCTTAAATTGTTATTAGCACAGAACAGGGAAGAGGCGTAACTAGTTAGAACGATACAAACATTTAAGGTTTAAAATTTAAAAGGAGTAAAAAAACACACTTTTTTGGCACGCAAAGGGGTCAAGACCCCCAGATTACCAAGAACGTGTTCGCCTCTTGAACATATCATCAAGTCCTAAAATATCACCGACAACTAACGTCGTTTTCTAAAGAATTCAAATCACGTCGATCGGAATATTTTTTTGCATGGGTAGATCTGTCTCGCCATGGATTATCTTTCAGGATATATTGTGCTGAAACAAGTTATATGATACTCGAATATGTCACATTGCTCAAATACAATTCCTACGCGGACTATTATTAATTTATTCTCTCTCTCTCTCTCTCTCTCTCTTAATTTTCTTAATTATAGCACAGAGTATAGTACTTCAACTGGTACTATTATTATCATTTGTACTTCTAATTTGTACTTATCAATTTTCATCTTGCTTGTACGGACTGAAGTTGGGGTGCAGTGAATGACGTCACTTCCGGAAGAGTTGGTCACAGGGTTCCGGTCATATTTTTCACTGAAAAACTACGGAATATTTTTCTAAGCACGATCATTGACTAACTATATGTTTTGAAATGGTTTTAAGAAAGGAAATTTTCAATAGAGGATGGTATTAAAGTCGTTTTACTCTTTCCAGTCATATAATCAAGTTGTACATTTGCGAAAAGTTTTGTTTCGTACTCGGCTTTTCCATAACAAAATTCAAGTTTGTTTTTCAGTCTTCTGGTTTTTCTGGTTTTCATTTCGTCGAATCGGAAAGGCTGAGCCTATCCTATCACAAACACAGTTCTTTATATTTCCTATAGTTTTGTCAATAGATTTCCCTTATGGACTTCGTTAGTATCTATCCCTTGTCTATACTATAGTCCAAACTCAGTACCTCCCATGTTATGTTGCCGGTACGCCTTCCGTTCACTTCAATACCCTCAAGGTCGATCCCTACTAACTTTTTCAAAACTCTTTCTTTTTCCGTTCATCAGGGCACACTATGTAACTACTTCCCTTCAGTGTGTTCATTATGAAATCATACAATGATGTTAATGTTAAAGTTTCACGTATTTATTATATTAATTCATGAGCACTTACTGTAATATATCCCGTTATTTCCTTATGTAGAAGTTCACAATTACAATTTTTTCTTCTTTCTTATATTGATATTATTCATTTACTATTTATTTATCTTAGACCAAATGTAAATATTTGAACTCTTTTATATTTTAATTTCATACTTTTGTTAGTACAGTTTTTTTCTGTTACGGTTTTCCTCAGCAAATAAAGCGTATCTATCTATCTGATGGCAAAAATAGTATTTTACTATGTATCAAAACCCTTAAAACGTAAACGGTACAAAAATTCAAAAGATTCTTCAATCCTGACTCATCAGTCTATATCAGCGTGTGTAGTCACGGAAGAAACCTCATACGACTTTGTTTTGGTACATGTTTTACTTATGATACAAGAGCAGCGAGAATACAGGGTCAAATTACACTATATTCCCTTGAAATAACGTCACTGTATGACAATATTAAGTTGCTGCACTTAGAAAGTTTTACTTTATAAGGAAATCTCAGATCTTGTAATAAATCTAACGTAATTCAGCTTTTGCTGTAAACTTAGAGTCGATCACGTTTTCTTTTTACGTGTACAGGGCCCGGTTGTACGAAGCCTGGATAGCGCTGTTCAACGGATACAAATAATTCTCCTGATTAATTAATTAATGATTTTTAATAAAATTAAAATAAACGCTTCACGACTGTACACAGGCTCTAAAGTATTCGGGTTTGAGCAACTCAAAACTAAATTCTGTAATAATTTACGCAGGACTAATTTTCGCAAAGAGCAGAATTCTTAGGCGCCAAGTGGGAGGGCCGTGCCCGGGTGGAGGGAAGTGAATGTTAGGAGAATTTTTGCTGGGTAAAAAAAAAAAAAAAAAAAAAAAGAATTGGGAAATATTCGTTTTCGTTTTACAGCATCTCTTACATTTTACCATCTTCCGGCCAAATCCCCACGGGAGATTCCGAAAGCAGTGCCCGACGTTACAGTAAGTTAACTGACCTAGTTGAGAGTTGCACCTTAGTTACTTGGCGTTAGGCGAAACTAGAAGAACGACATTTTCGGTGGATACCTGGTTTAATTTAGTGTTATTAGGTCAGTATGATATCGGGTAGAGTCGACGCCCCGGGACTGAAAATGTCAAAGAATAATAGCGCAAAGAATTATCGAGGACGATTTCCGTACAGGTGAAATAACTCTATGTATCCTCCAAAAAATACTGTCACGACTACTGACAGCTTAACCGGCTGTTTTATGCATGACACAAGTCATTTGAGAATAGAAACTGGTTATGTAGTTACAGCTATGCAATCAGATGCAATTGATCTTGTTCCGTTTTGGATTGAAACAGAGGTTTAACTACCTTCCTTATGTCAACAACAATCAGCAAAAATTAAATAACATTTATTGTTATAGTCAAAGCGGAGATGTAACTTGTACTTTAAACAAATCATTGCCTGTTCATGTCCTCACAAACGGTACAGTCTCCGAGCCTAGACGGGCGTGTCCACACATGGTTTTCCTATTTATATTTGTAATATAAAACAAAAATCTAAAGATGTGCATGATATACGTTATCTCAGACTATAGTACATGCAGGAGTAGTCTTGGAGTAGAGGTGGTGAGCCCTGATGAGTACAGTAGGAAGGAATTAGTTAGTCTAATTACAGTGTGTTGGCTTGGCTTCTGCCGCCTCTTGAACAAATCTTCAAGTCTTGACAGCTATAAGCACTTGTTTGGCTTCGTAATTTCTTCACGGATGAAGTATTTTCCTGTGTAGATACAACTACCATGGCTAATATAATAGCTGGAGGGCAACAGCAGCCTGATCAGTTCAGATATCAGTCGGCTTATCAAACAGAATAAATACAAAAAACACTGGCCATATAACCTCTAGTTTTTTCTTAGTCAATTTATTTATTTTTATAATCGAAAAACGACATATAACAAAAATGTTCACCTCTGTCTAGAATTGAAACGAAAAAACACCGACTATTTGATACTCAAGTTTATTCTTCAGTTTATGTTTTTTATGCCGGGAAGTTTGTTGTTGAATATAGTTTTGAAAACTTAACTTGACTTGGTACAACAGTGAATTCAGTTAAAATAACAAATGCGTTTTCCAACCAGAAGTAAGGCATTGTAACACGGAAGTAAACTATTCACGAACTCCTGAAATAACTATATCAGTAAAGACTTGGCGGATCACCAAGTTATGAACGCAAAAAAGCTCTCAAAAGAAAAGTATTCTGTGAGTTCTTTATTAAATTATTTCGATATCACTTTCTCTTCACTGAAACATTTATTTAATAAATTTAATTACAAGCGCCTCTCGAGAATGAAATAAAATGAATCCGTCTGGTAGAGTATAGGCTCCTCTACTTTGATCCAAGTTTTTGGATCAGAAATAACATCAAAAACACGAGCGTCAGTGCCTAAAAGCGTCATGGAGTTATACACGATAATAAGAGTGGATATATCTTAAAAAACAGCGGTATCTCCATCAAGTTTTTCAAGTATTACGTATCTCTTGTTCATATCGGACAAGTTGGAACTTCTCTCTTAGAACTTGCCGACCATTAGAGGTTCCTCGGGTTGTCAAGTTTGATAAATATTCCATAGGCTAGTACAATGTCTCATCCAATTACTCCTAGTGTATTAAGAGACTTAGTCGTTAAACCACTTGAATTGGTATATATCTGTGTACATTTGCTCTTACTATGAATATAGAAAAGCTTCGGTGGAGAAAATCTCTCTTACTGAGCTTTTCTTTGTATCAGTGAAGGATAGCGTTTTTTTCACAAGAGGTTCCTATAACTACACCTGCCCAACGCATAATCAAACATTAAGACAAGAATCTAAACAATATCAAATACGCCGATATATTATACATTTATTTTATTACGTTTGCTGTAACTACAGTACTCCAGACCTTCCTCTCTAACAGTCCTGGTAAATGCCAGTCTTCTTTACAATCCAAGTTTCTCGGAATTCTATTCACGGAAAGGAAGGAAATCTATACAATTTCCGTAGTTTTTAGACTAGGTTATTCAAATAAAGTTGGTCTAGAACAAACACTAAGACAAAAGCATGGTAAATAAGTACAATCCTCTTAGCACCAGTAAGAAACCTAATGGCTAAAGTACAGGATCAGTTTCCAGACGACTTGACATGTCTGTACAGTTTATTTACAGAGTAAAATAATCTAGATATGGGTAATGAATTGTCAACGCCAGTTATTCTGAGATTAAGTGTGACAAATTCATCCATGGAGTTAGAGCATTACGGCATGGGTTTTTATTTTACTCATGTGGTGATATTTTAGCTACTTTTCTTGGTTCCTTTGCCATGGTCTTTGGGCACTGCATCTCACACCAACTAACTGGATTCATGGTTGCACCTAGGAATATAAATTTTATAAAGGTTATAAAAATCAAATTAAGAAATAATGGAAAATGGCTACCTATTCTATTCACGACAATTCTATTTTTAATCTTTTTTTAAAAGATTTTTTAAAATGTTAGTGATATTTGAATGCAGGAAACAGCTGTTAATCTATATCCTACTTTTATTAGAATAATGAGTTTCATCTGGTACATCAAAAGAATATATACCAAATTCATATAATAAAAGGATATAAAAAGCCTCGATAACATATATTTATATATATGATGCTTTTAAAGATTGGTAAAAAAACCTCCAAATATCATGCTTTCCTGTATTGAAATTATCCTAAAAATGGAAAATACAATTAAAAAAGGAATAAGCTCTCCTTAATGTCCTTTTCAAGTGTTGCTTTTTTCCTGTTTGTCTCACACATGGGATAATTTCAAGTGTTCTATAATGCTGTTATTCCTACCTGCTTCACTTTTAGCAAACACCACGCCCAGGTTATTGTCTGCAGTTGACAGCTGGTAGGAATGTGCATCACCAAGGGAAGTCACTTTTGCAAGGACAAGGTCACCTGGTCGGAAACATTTGTAGATTTCAACTCTGTCTTTTTCTGTGGCTCGTACATCTTCTTTTCTTATCATTCCCCTGAAGGATTCTTTGAGTGCAGTAGACTGTACACCAAGAATAGCCACCTTGCAGAACCTCGGATTTACACTTGTAACCTTTGAATTACAGCAAAAAAATGACTAAACACTATAAAATATCCACACCACCTAATAACAAATGTCAAGAGAATTTCCAAGGGTTGGGGAGGGTCTTGGAAACAAGAAGTTACATAATGTACTTCTAGGAAATATTCAAACCTCCCCCATAAAGGAAGTTTGAAAGGGTCTCAGGAAGATCCACTGTTTAGTTCTAAAAGCATTCATACCTCCCAATACAGGTAGTGTTTAAGATTTCCACTGGGCGTGGAAGATCTCCCCCCTTGGAGGGAGGGTTAAAGAGTCTGAACGGGGTAAATTGCATATAGTTCCTGAGTATTCATACTTCCGACCGAGAGATATGGGAGTTTTCATTGGGTGGGATTTGTAGTGTGAAGTGTGTGCTTCATGTTATCAGATGTGTTATTGTTTCTTCATACCTTGCATGTTACGATGGATCCTATTCCTGGAACAACATTTTCTTGTTCCTCTCTCACAACACTTATCACAGGTTTCTTCAGGGAAAGAAGTGATGTTAGTTTGATTGACATATACTTTCATTATGATGATGATGATTGATTATATATCATTTTTATCATCATGTTTTATTTTATCACCCGGGTTTATCATCATCATTAATGATCAGAAATAGTCAATACTCCATTTTACAGTTCCATTCACGAATAATAGTTCCTAGCCGAGGCTGGAGTTTCCGCGCATAGCAAAACTACAGTTTATCATGCGCGGTAATTCCAGCCTCGGCTAGGAACTATTATTTGTGGTCACTGAATGGAGCTGTAAAATGGAGTATTCATGACAGTATTTCTATTGTGGCATTTATCAAATATTAATCACAAACTCATAGCTCCTGTTTAACGAATAATTCCAAACGAGTCATTTAAGAGTCATTTAACATACTTGAGTTTCTTGTCGCACGTGTTTGATACCAGCCAAACATGAGTATACATATCCATGTCGAATATACGTGCCATTACCGGCCTGAAATTGCTCTAAACTACCTAACCTCTCTCCAGGGACTGCTATTGACACCTCACTATCTGAAGACATCTTAACATTTAAGATCCTCTTAATATTAAGGTAAGAAAATGGCCAACAAAAAATATATTCATCTTATTCCGCCATCTTGTTTTACACTGCTGCTCATCATTTTCGCTGGCTCATATTTATTCCCCTCCGTGGGCTTCCTGTGGTGTTGTTACCAAGACAACCAGCTGTTCTTTTCTTTCTTGGTTGCTTGTTTACAAGATGGCGGCGTATGTAGCTACTCATGATCGCTCTGTTTTACCCAAGAAATATGAAGATACTAAGATCTGTGTGACTCAAAGATCCACCCATGAGGATATATTAAGTAATGATTTCTGCTATCTTTCGTAAATTGTGGTTATCAAGTGATTTAGAAGTTATAAAATCACGTTAAAAGGTACGTTTTAATTTGACTTTTTATCTATGTTTATAGATGTTGGGAACAGTGTTTATCATAGGATCCGCAGTGAACATGAAGAAGAACAACAGAAGGCTATCCAAGAAGTTGAAGAAAGAATACGAAGTCAACTCACACAGGAAAAAGAAAAAGTGCTAAAAGAATCAAAGGAACGAGCAGAAGAGGAGCTTGAAAAGGCTATGCTTTCTGCAAAAAAGGCCCAAGTATGATTGTTGTTTTCTATTTCTTCACTAGCGATATAATTTATAATAATGTTTATTAGCGTGTTTTTAGACTTTTAAGTGAAGTCTTTTGCTTCACTTTTCCTTGCAGCATTGCTATTAGATGCTGTGCTTGTGGACTTCATAGATCTCCCGGGGGGGGGGGGGGGGGGGGGGGTTACTACCACCCCAACTTAGGTAGGGGTGTGCCACCAGGACCTCAAAACCCTGACCCTATCCCAGACCTAAAATTTTGATTTTACATACCCTACCCCAGACTAAAACTAAGAATTGTACACCCTATCCCAGACTAAAAGATGGAAAAGACGGTTTTTCAACAGATTGCAATCAATATTTACTAACTTTTTTATTGCTTTTGTGCCGGCAGAAAGTATAGCCTATTTGCCAGACAAAAAAGACCAAGTCATTAACCCTATCCCAGACAAAATGTCAAAAAACGATACTCTACCCCAGACCCAAAAGCCAAAAAACCATACCCTATAGGGCGGCACATACCTGTATTGCAAATATAGGGGAGTACCCCCACCCCCCGGGATAGATCCCCCCTGAAGGTTTGAAAAAATTGACCCCCCCTATGGGTTAATACAAAAGTATTACCTCATATATCCTTGACACTCTCAAATGTAATGAGGAAGGTAAACAATTGGGTTGTTTTGGCCATGTAAAAAACTGGTTTTAGTAATGCAACTATCAACGTTAAGTTCAAGGGTCTGGGGGTGACCCCAGGGGAATTCGACGTTTTGAATGTGACATTTTCAAATTCCCCAAACCCCGAATAACTGATTAAAGTGAAAATTTCCACCCATAGTAAATATGTTTATGGCATTTTCTAGCTTTTTCAAGATGACAACAAATTCCTTACTGTGAAAGCATTGAATAATGTTGATTTTCTAAGGGTAGCCTGCCCCATCCTAAAGCTTAACATTGATGGTGAAGTGGTAGTGCACTATGTTCTCCTCTCTGGGGTCTCAGTAATAAATATAGGTTGTTGCATTTATATCAGTGATATGAATGTTTATCTCTGGGTTCTACAGTTTTCTTCCATCAAAAACCCATATTTGTAAGTCAGTAGTACCTTGACATCCTTTATTAAATGTTACTAACATTCACAGCCGTTCACATTGACTGATCTCATGTTGATCAGTCAGATATTGCCAGTCATCATGTCTTGCTATTGAACAGGCAATATTATTACTCCTGGGCAGAGCGGCAGTTAGAGGGCATTTGAAGGTAGAAAAATAATATTTGTTCATGTATTATTATTAAATTATCTAGGAAAAGGCTGTCAAAGCTGAATCCAAAAGAGTTGAAGCTTTGATGAAAAAGCTAGCTGTGCAGCAAGTACAACAAGAAAAAGAAGAAGGGGAAGCAAGATTACTATGGGCTCTTGAACAAGCAAGGAATAATTTTGAAGAAGAAAAAATGGAAGCCATCAAAATAGCCAAAGAGGAGGGGCGGTCCTTTGCACTTATTGAAATAAAAGAAATTCAAGCTCAAGAAGAAGATAAAAGAAAAAAGATTATAATTAATGCTGAAAAAGAGAAACAGGTAAGGCGGTGATCACTTTAGAATTTATATACATATCATCAATGCTTTTAACTAAGGAAAGATATATTTTATAGTGGGGGAGGGTGTTGGTTTGACAGCAATGTCTCATATGCAGAAATCCAATTTTAATTTGACCACTCATGACCAGCACTCAGAGACCTACGACTAACAAAACATTTGTCCAATAACTCATGTCATATTCAAATACGGTCATTTCTGGTCAAAAAGCGTGTACTATAGCCCATGGTTTTGACCCATTTTGGGTCATTTTCACACCTTTACTAAAAATATTCATAATTCACAATTATTTAAATTTGGTGATTTCTGGTCAAAAAGCGTGTACTATAGCCCATGGTTTTGACCCATTTTGGGTCATTTTCACACCTTTACCAAAAATATGCATAATTCACAAGTATTCAAATTTGACCATTCTTGACCAAAAAGCATGTAGTATAGCCTATAATTTTGACTGATTTTGGGTCATTTTCACACCTTTATCAAAAATATGCATAATTCACAAGCATTCAAGTTTGGTGATTCTGGTCAAAAAGCACGTACTATAGCCCATGGTTTTTACCCATTTTGGGTCATTTTCACACATTTACCAAAAATATGCATAATTCACGAGTATTCAAATTTGGTGATTTCTGGTCAAAAAGCCTGTACTATAGCCCATGGTTTTGACCGATTTTGGGTCATTTTCATACCTTTACCAAAAATATGCATAATTCACGAGTATTCAAATTTGGTGATTTCTGGTCAAAAAGCGTGTACTATAGCCCATGGGTTTGACCGATTTTTGGTCATTTTCACACCTTTACCAAAAATATGCAAAATTAACAAGTATTCAAATTTGATCATTCTTGACCCAAAAGAGTGTACTATAGTCCATGGTTTTGACTCTTTTTGGGTCATTTTCACACACCTTTACCAAAAATATGCATAATACTTGGGATATTCAAATACGGTCATTTCTGGTCAAAAAGCGTGTACTATAGCCCATGGTTTTGACCCTTTTTGGGTCATTTTCACACCTTTACCAAAAATATGCAAAATTAACAAGTATTCAAATTTGATCATTCTTGACCCAAAAGAGTGTACTATAGTCCATGGTTTTGACTCTTTTTGGGTCATTTTCACACCTGTACCAAAAATATGCATAATACTTGGGATATTCAAATACGGTCATTTCTGGTCAAAAAGTGTGTACTATAGCCCATGGTTTTGACCCATTTTGGGTCATTTTCACACATTTACCAAAAATATGCATAATTCACGAGTATTCAAATTTGGTGATTTCTGGTCAAAAAGCGTGTACTATAGCCCATGGGTTTGACCGATTTTGGGTCATTTTCACACCTTTACTAAAAATATGCATAATTCACAATTATTCAAATTTGACCATTCTTGACCAAAAAGCGTGTACTATAGCCCATGGTTTTGACCAATTTTGTGTCATTTTCACACCTTTACCAAAAATATGCATAATTCACAAGCATTCAAATGTGGTTATTTCTGGTCAAAAAGCGTGTACTATAGTCCATGGTTTTGGCCGATTTTGGGCCATTTTCACACGTTGATAAAAAATATGCTTTATACTTGGGATAGTCAAATTTGGTCATTCCTTGCCAAAAGTGCAACTATTGTAGATGATGTTAATTTACATCTTTTATTTAAAAAAATTTGGTTATTTCTAGGAAAAAAGATTGGTTTTTGCTGACTTTGTTTGGTTTTGCAATTTTTAGTATTGATGTTTGAATTGTTTTGTGTTGGTTAATCAAAGCACACTCTGTTTTGTTGTCTTTTTCTAGCAATCACTGAAGTCGATGAAAGAAAGGCTCAAAGTAGAAGAGAAAGAAGCAGTAGCTGAGATGGAAAGGAAATGTCAGAAGGAAAGTGAAGAAAGAGTAAATGAATTATGCATTAAACATGAAAGTGAAATAAAGGAAATGGAAAGAAAAATAGAAATGGAGAAAGAAGAGAAAAAGAAAATTATTAGTGAGATGGAAAAAATCAAGGAGTCAAAGGGGAAAATTGAGGAAAGACTAAAAATAGTTGCAGAATCATTCCAAAACTTTATAGAAACAACTAAAGGATTCGAAGGAGGCGAATCAGATTTTCTTATCCCTAATGTCTTAAGAGATGTTTTGGAAAGTTGAAAAATGAAATATTTTGTTATTATATAAGCATGCTTAAACTGTTGAATTTATAGCTTTTATGAAACAAAAACCTCCCTCTCCCTTCCCTTTCCAAGAAAGAGACACAATATAACTATAGCTATAACTAAAACGGTTTGTATTCATAGGTTTTTTGTTTTTGTTTATATCACATGTATATTATTGTTTAGTGAAACTACTGTACAATATTTTGGTAACCAATATACTCAAATAAAGATGTCAGACCTTAGTTTATTGGCTTCTTAAATTCTTTTTTCTCCATTGATTGTGAAGTTTTACTCTTTCTCTTTGTCAACTTTTGATGCTTTTATAGCAGTAGCATTTGATTTGCAAATAATTCAAGAAAGTTATTCTTGTGCAAGGTTAAAATAAAGTTGGAATAAAGGTTACCTAGTTGTTTGGTACAGCTAGAGCTTGTTTTGCAGCTTTTTTCTGTTTTAGGCTCATCTTTCCACCTCTTGGTTTTCCTTCTTCATTCTTGCCTTTCTTCTTTGGAGGTTCTTCACTTTCACTTTCTGATCCATCCTGACAAGAAAAAAGTAATTAATATCATTTATTTATCCTTTCAATTCACAAGGATAGCACTTAATAGCCAGAGGCTAACAAACCAGTGGCCCCCGTTCTGTGATTGAATTGTTGGAGTTTGGTCACTGTTTTTGGGGTGTGTTTTATGCTTGAAAGTATACTGAAATAAACAAATACCTCATCTTCTTCATCACTTGGGTCATCTCTAAGTGCTGCTTCTAAAGTTGCACCATTGATACGGAAGTCTCTTGCTGTGCTTCTCTTGAAATGTTCCATCAGGTTGATCTGAAAAACATTTTTGGATTTGTGTAATTCATAAAGGTCACGGTCCCTAGTCAAACAGGTCAAAATATTCAAAGTAGTAGAGATATAAATTATGTTTTATTGAGTAAATTCCCCTCCCCCCCCCCCCCCAAGCAACAGACAGGATTTGAACTCATGACCTTCTGTTTTCTAGTGAGATGCTCTAACCACTAAGCTAACTAGAAATCATGGTGAGATGGTAAATTTAGCCTGCAGTCACTAAAGATTCAAGGTTAATGGGAGCTGTCCTGTTCAAATACAGCAGTTATAGTAAATATATGAGTTGCTCTTTTACACCACCCTCCCCTACCACCTATTTTGTTAATGTCAGGGAAGGGGTAGGTTAGGTTAGAGTAAAGAAGGAAAGGAGGGAGGGGATGAGAGGACTTACCTTGGATTTCTTTGACAGCTGGATTAGAAATTTCTCATACTGTTCTATAGCATATATTAGATTGGGAATGGACTTCATCTCTTTCATCACTTTGGCCTGCAGGAACAAGCATGTAAATAAAAAATTCCTAAGTTATGAATTAATAAATAACGCAGACGTTTTATAAAGGACCTGTTCATCTTCTGAAACCAGTAAGAACTAGGAACCTTTGCATTCACAATTGTACAGGTGAGACTTACAGTAATACCATCAACAGTTCATGTGCACCCATGTGCATTTATGCCTAAGGGCTGGACTGCAGGGGAGGGGAGGGTACGTGCGCAGTTGATTTTTAAAAATTTAGTAGATATAAGCTAAAACATTAGCCAATCTCTTATGTCTAGATCAATCATTAGGGTATTATATTACGTATTTTAAGGTTGAGAAAAAATGTGTTGAGTTTGCATTGCAGTGCACTGTGGGCTGTTTAAGGGCACATAATAGATGCCATCTTGGAAATATGTACCCTAAAACAGTCCCATGATATACTGCAACGTTGACTCAACCCAGTTTTTTCCTCAATCTCAAAATGGCTAATATGATATCACATACTTTTCCTGCCATGTTTTGAGCTCTTTTCTTGTCTTTTGCCTTGCCCTTTGAAGAAGCTGCCATCTCCTGTAAAGACTGGGTCTGCACTGCTTGTATGTATGTGATCATGGCATAGACTTGTTGAGAGAGGTGGGTCCCTGTTAACTTCACCTAAAGTAAGGTAACAACAATTAGTCTAACTATTGTCCAAGAATAGTGTGGTACAGGTGTCATATTTTGTAGGCTGTTCAAAAATTACCCTTTCCCTCCATGGGAGCAAGGCACCCGTTTTTTTGGGGGGGATGGGTGAGGCAGGCTACTTTGATAAGTCATTAATTTAAATGGTGAATGGATTTCCACATGTGATGAGTGCATGCATTGTGTGTAAACATCTCTATGACATCTGCAAGTATTTTCGTTAATGCTTTAATCAATAATTCACAGTGGTGTGTGCTGCTCATGTGCCGAGGAGGTCATGGCTTCAATTTTTGGGCCCATCATCCTGTGATTAAGGGTGCTTATGGGTTCTTTTAAGTGTTTTGCTCCAGACTTTCTATTTTTTCTCCCTCCACTAAGTTCCATATTTTGCCATGTTTAATGCTACATCCCTGAGTCAAAAGACTAAGCAATCCCTCCCTGAGTTAATACTCACTACATCCAGTCAAATTAAGTACTTGTCGTTTTAAATTCAAAACATATCATATCAATATTCCACTTTTCTCACCAGTTTTTCAAACTTGGGTGGTAGATGTCCAAGGCGTTGGTTATACAGTGCCATATACTGAGAAACAAAAGAGAATAACAACAGAGTTGATTCAGCATCATGCAGACTTGAGTTTGTCACTGAACAGTGATAATAGGTAAGATGGCAAACAGGATTGCTTATCACAAATTAATGCAAGTCAAAAATGGAATGGCCAAATACAATGCAAGTACAAACTGTCAGGGACAGTATAGATAGACGTAGACCTTTGTTATTTATTATTACTGCCTGATATTGTTCCAGTGTGTCTATGTGAGAGAGAACTACTGATGACTTACATATTTTCCACATGTTGCTAAAGTAACATACAGCTTGGTGAGCACCTAATGAACAAAAAAAAAAAAAAAGAAAAAAAAAAAAGAATATACTTATATATATATATATGCCATTTAGGTGTGAGGTTAGGTGTGAGGAGGATAGGTACAGGTAGAGCATCAGCATTGTATGAGGTGTTTACTTCTCACACCATGTACAACCAAAATGACAATACATACCTTGACTGTACTTTCAGTGCATGGCCCTTCAGGTAGAGCTGACTGACTTAGTTCATGTAGTGCCATGACAAGGCCAGTAAGACGAACACACACAGCACTTTCAAGGGTGGTTCTTTGCGTATTATCAGGGGAGTCTGGCATCTTGGCATCTGAATATATATAAGTGAGACCTTATAAGCATACATCATTCTAGACTGTGGGAACACTGCCCATTTTCAGTCCTCTCACAGACGTTGCGTCAATGCAGAAATTATTATAATTATAGTACGCAAAATAGAACCACAAAAAAAAAAAAGGATTTTTGAAATCAACTTACTGGAAGGTGTGGACTGTGTGACAGCTAGGTCACCTCGTATTTTAGACATGGTCCAGTCTAATTCATCAAGTATCTTATCCATCTGATTCACTACAATCAGCTGTTAGCATAGAAAAACAGTATAAAAACAGACAGACCCTAGAAGTTACAGCATATCCACCACTCCTCATCCAATCAAAACGGACTCCAAGGCATGGCACAATAACCCTTACCAAAAGGTATAGGGGAAAAGTTGGGAATTTGAGTTAGGAGGTTCACTCCAGAAATGAACATCAGTCTCTTGTTCTTTAGATATGATATTTTCCACATTTTGAGAAAAAAAAAAAAAAAAAGAAAAGGAAAAAAAACTAGGCAAGAAAGTCCACAGGCACACCCAACGAACTTCTCCTAGATTGGTGCCTGATGTGCCTTCTTGCGAACAATGCTTAAACTACAAAAGGGGTTACAGCAAGGGTGTACTGTGAAGAGTTGATGATCCCTTCATTAAAACTTTGCTCCTTAGCCCCTTTTGCAAGCAGGCATACTTACAGCAATTGTAGGAGCTGCCGTTCGTGGATTAACTATTGCAAAATGAGTTCTATTTTCAACTTCAATCTCCTGCAGAAACAAAGATTTAAACATTAAAAAAATCAACATGCAGGATCTTATTAATAAGAATTTTCAGTAAAATATGTTTCAAGTAGTGATATAACTGCCACCCGGTTAGCTCAGTTGGTAAGAGCATTGGTCTGTTGTGCAGAAGGTCATAGTTCAAGCCTCGGCCGGACCAACACTCAGGGTCTTAAAATAACTGAGGAGAAGGTGCTGCCTTTGTAGTTATATCTGCAAATGGTTTAGACCTTCAAGTATTCTCGGAAAGGACTTAAAACCGTAGGCCCTGTCTGTCTTCACTATATAACCCTGTATAAGGCGGACATAAAAGATCCACTGAAGTGTTGGTGACAACCATCATCTTCAGTGCCCGTGCTAACCAGCTGCCTTATCAATTGGGCCGCAAGGCCTGTTAGGCATCAAGCCGTCCACCCAGGAGTGGTAAACACATTAGATTAGATTAGATAGATAATAATCCAGTAAATTCAGTTGGCTGTATTATTGAATTAAAGTTGAATATGGGTCCCATCCCCTATTAATGATAGAGAATCCACTCATCAGTAACCCTATGTCATTGTCAAGTATAAATCATATTAATACATACATACTTCGTCTACATCTCCTAATTGACTGTGAATATCTTGGGCCATCTCACGGATCTAAAACAATACAATAAAAAAGACCATGGTATAATGAATAGTGCATACAAAGTAGTCAATTAGGGCTTTCAAAACTGCCATAATGACATAACATACCATAGATGTTCCTGTCTTTGACTGGAAGGTCAGAGAAAACAGCAGAGTCACCAGTGCTTTAGATAATGTCATGTCATCTACAAAATATCACATTAGATCTTAAATGATGTACGATTGGCATGTTACATCATTGCAGCCATGTTCATGGTATACTCAGAACAAAACGGTTTCAACAAAACAATTAAAAATTATTAGCTTTTTTTGTTAATACCACCAAAATGGCTGCCAAATCTGTCTCTTTGATTCTCTTGGGAATGATAGCAAACCATCGGAATGCCTGTTTAGTGGTTTTTATGCCAACTTTAATGTCTTACCAACATTGTGTTCTTTGCAGATTCGTTGCACCCAGCACTGGAGATGTGCAAACTAAAAAGAAAGAACATTGCAAAAAGATATTGAGTGGTTGTTGATATTTTAAAGTAGTGATCTGATAGACATGTTGAGTTAGTAATATACCTGCTGGCTGTCTGGGTCGAGATGGTGAGTCAGTAGAGATATAACATTGATAAGTGTGTGGGTGTCCTTGACACTAATATCACTGTCTTGTGTATCAGATGAGATGATGCTGATAATGAGTTGCTGAAAGAACAATTAGAAGTTTTATTTAGTTTTTTTTTTATCGGCCATGTACACACAAGTCTATGAGTAAGGCAGCCATACCTGAAATATTTTGATAGTTGAATATATGTGTTCTTGCTCATCATCTTGATCAATCTGATCAGATCTGCTTTCCCCTGATAAATCTGCATCAGAAGAAACCAATGTGGTAATGGTATAAATAACTTTGTTATAAATCTTGCTTTCTAATTGGTTGGAATTAAGTGAGCACACAGTATCACATGTACATAATTCATTGGTATCCCAAAACCCACAGCTTGCCAACTGTGCTGTCTACAGTTAAGCACTAGTTACCTAAGTAATATATACAATATGAGTGGCTGTGTTGTATCAGATATACAACCACGATCCGAAGGCAATTGATTGTATATCTGATACAACACGGACACGAATATTGTATATTACTTATGAAACGTCTAGGTGTATACATTCATACTATAATTTTAAAGATAAAATTGAATTTGGCTAAGAAAATTGGAGTTAAAGGGTATGCTAATCAGGATGATTTTGTATCAGATATACAACCTCCTCACGGACAATGATTTCTATTACATTTTCTTCATTAATTATTTATGAGTTTTATAAGTCACAAGTAAAAGATTATACTGTTGGTACTTTACCGATAATCGCCAGGAAATGAGACAGCTTGTCCTTATAATGACAGCAAACTATGTTCACCACAATACAAAGTCCCTCCAGACATAGGCTGCTCAGTTTCTTACTCTAGAAAAAGAAATGTTAATATAAAAATATATGCTGGAGATCACAAGGAAATATTACTGACTCTGGTAGATATGGAATGCTGTACCACAGCAACCCCTCTGCATGCATGTAACCAATCTTTACATACCATACATAATCTTATATCATTAATATTATAAAAGTACAAAATTTTACCTTGTCTTTCTTCACTCTGTCATCATTGATACAGCTGTTGCCAGACACATGCTTTAAGAACACCCTGCACAAGGTAAACAGTAGCATTATACATTGAATGTGAAATTGTTTGAGAACACCTGATAGCCATGACTGTTTACCTTGCTATGGAGTGACATTGTTTATAGATATGCTCCTTGTTTCTACCTCTTGGACCACTGCAAGTACCACTCTCACTTATCTAAATAAACAAGCTTTTGAGATAAGTCTGAAGCCTAGTAAAGTTGATTCCCTCCAGCTACAAAGTAGCTTATCACCCAAGAATTCCAGGGCTAAACATAACGGCTGCTGAATATAGTCTGTCTGCTTAAGGAATATTTGGTCCAACTGATGCCACTTGGCTGGATAATATAATATTTTTTGTTATCATTATCTTTGTGTTAAATTTGTATAGCTTGACATAATTCAGCCTGTGGCTTCAATTTGTGGTTTCAAGTTTACTAAAGCATCTATGTCTGTATGCACACTGTTTGTTGGCCAGTTATTTCTTAGCACTGAAGCTGTTAGCACACACTTTACCCCATCCCCCATTAGTTCTCATTCAACCTTTTAAAAATGTATCATCTACCTAATCGCTTTTACAATTTAAATCTATGTACTAAGTATCTACCTATCTAGTCTAACTTTTACGTTATCATAGGTAGCTTGTACTTTTATGTATGTCATATTTCTCACAAATGTAAATATTTAAATATTGTGTTATATTAATAATTAGTATTGAATAAAATATTGATTGATGATTGATTGATTGATTGATTTAGATTCAAGTGTCCACAAATAGCTAGAAACATGTACTTCAGAGCTAAACAGTGGATGGTTGATTAATTCTCAATTACCTGTTTTAGTTTCTGCAGTGTGACATTCAGGACATATCTTACAAAGTCAGCAACAGATCGTAATGGCATTAGACCTTGCTGATGGCTTGGAGTCAAATCACTGGATGAACATAGAGCATGAATGGTTATTTAATATATTATCATGTTGAGAACATTCTCACACCCGTATCAACACAATGTTATATATATCCATAGTAACAAACCTGAACAATGCAGTGCACAATTGAGCCACACAACCCAAGGACAACAGACTGGTAGATGATGACTGCTGCTTACTGCCCCATGGACGACTCTTTTTACCTTTAATTGATACAAAATATCACAATAGGTGAGCTACTTGTACAACCCTCACTTATCTTTTTAGGTTATCCATGGCATGTTGATAAACAGAGCTTAAAATAACAGCTGGTCATTGGACAATGTCCACACAGAATTGGAAGGTACCAAGACAATTCTTTGCCTACCGTTCATTTTTACCAGTAGCTCTGAGCCAAAGATGAGGTATGAATGAACTAAACCTAATATGGCTGGTCATCGTGAATGGTGGCTGAGCAGCTGTTATTTTAAGCCCTTGTCAATGATTCAAAAATTTAAAATGAGCATACCTTGAACAACTGACTTTTCTTTTAGGATGTCTTCTAATTGGTGATAAACTGCAAATAGCTGTGTCACTTCCTCTATTGACTGAGTGCTGAAATGAAACAAGTTTGATTGAAGGTCAAATTAATTCTGTTCCCAGAGATTCTGTGAACTTGTAATCTTGTTTTCTCAATGTACCTGAATTCTCCTTCTGTGAATGTGAATTCTAGAAGAAGCTGAAAAGAATAAAATTCATACGAATTAAGTATATGAAAAGTCTAAGTTAAAGCACTGTTGGGCAACAAAAACACACCTCACAAACTCCCAAGACAAGATTTGCTAGGAAACTATTCTTCATTCCTACACTTGTTGTTGGTGAAAAATCTGCAGATTTATCCTGAAGATCAAGAAAAAATAATTAATAATTAATAATAATAATAATAATAATAATAAATTCGAGATATAAAAGATGAAATGAAAGTACGAGTCACATTTTCTAAGATTTGGAAATAAAATAAAAATGCAGAGATAGAAATATTTGAGTTATTTCTCTTCTCTACACAGTATGGAGTTACCAGTTCAAAATCTTCCATCTCAGACTTGATCATTCTTCTTGTAAGTGACTGTAGCAGGTCTTCTACTTCATTAAACAAGTGTTCCACATTATCTGTTAAATATGTCAAAAAATTGGAGTTTAATTTTAAGCATCAGGATCAAGCAGAAAGCTTGATGCTATCTTTACCTTGGTCATCATCTTCTTCACTTGTGTGATCACCACACCATAATGTACAATGCTGAAGGGCACTTAGTAAATGTGCCTATCAAGGATAATAATAGAATAGAATACCAGTGAGTAATGGAATGGATCACAGGGCATTATGGGCCGTCTTGGGGGCAAAACAAAACAAAGATTGGCAGATAATAATATAAAGAGTTTTGTGTGTGTTTTCCTTTCAAGGGTAAAGATGATTGATGTGACTCATTTGCCTGTAATAATGACAGGTGATATACAAAAAAATATATCATCAAGCCTAAGGGTAGCTCTATATTTGCCCCCTTTACGCTAGTACTGTCAAAGTAGTATTATGCATTATGGTATTGTTTCTGTAATTAACTGTTACTTTTAATGAAGAAAATGAAGTCTTGCTGCCAGAGTAGAATGTTGGATACATAATGTTCTTACCAAAGGCTCTGCTAAGAAGACTTGTTCACCAGAGGCTGACAGGCAGGGATCAAGCTTGATGGGAGGAGTCACGTCATCTTCTGTCTCATAGTACTTTTGGAACTACCAAAGTATACATGGTGTGCATTTTAATATTGAGATTATGGATGGATAGATGGATGGATGGATGGATGGATGGATGGATGAATGAATGGGTGGGTGGATGGATGGACGGATGGACGGATGGATGGATGGATGGATGGATGGATGGATGGATGGTTGAGTGGATGGATGGATGGACAAATGCATAGAAAATACCAGGACAGGTGACAGGTGTCAGGTTTTTTGGAAGGATTGGTAAATGGATGGATAGATAGATGGCTTTTGAGATTAAGGGAAGAGCAACCAACATAAATCAATATACCTGCACATACAGAGCATCAAGTATTGGTTGACGAAGCTGAGGATTATGACACATAACATCATATAGGCCCTAAAGGAAGTAAAAAAAACACCCTCAGTACGAACTAGCACATCATTAGACTAGGGATATATATGAATGAAAACAATTAGTAATCGATCCTCAAGAGAGCCAGACTGACAGTATTTTTTAAATGTTGTTCATAATATACCTCATACAGAAGAATTCGCACATCAGACTGCTGTGTAAAGCATCTTCTTAGATTTCCTGCATAATTAAAAAGAGAGATTAAAATGCTTATTTGAGCTTAGGAAAGTACAAAATTAATGAATGATTCCAACTTTTCAAGTCCTGTCTCTATACAGGTATATACTTAATGTGTGAAAGCATAGTTGGTATAGTGGTCGTTTTAAAAGCCACTGGCTGATTTAAGTGCTACAGTTTTTTAGACTGTTTTTGTCGTAAAAAAAGAGGGACTGTTTTTTAAGGATGTCTTTTACCCCTTAGAATACCATCATCAAAATGGCTCTTCCTACTTACCAAGAATTTCCAGGCAAAGAGCTTCATTGCCAGCACCTCCTCTGATGTGGACATCAACCTGTACTTGACTACATTGGGAAAAAGAAACACTTGCTTGGCTAGATGCCTGACTTGATCCAAGACCACCACTTCCTAGAACCTGGAAAGGTACAAAAATCCATGTTGGCACAAGGCACTTCTACACATAAATTAAAAACTATTCACTGAGCTTCAACTAGTGAGATATATATCATAGTAAACTTGAATAGGCTTACTTTAAAGTGTTTCAGTAGCTGAAGAAAACCTGTAACAGCAATTTTTCTTGCATCAACTTGCCTATAAATCACGGTGTATTGTAAATACAAATTATAAATAACATCATAACAGCATAGCCACATATGCATCAAAACCAATTTAATACTATAGAGTCAAGAAACTGACAGTTGTCAAGTACAACTACGAATCTAAAAGCATAAGATTGGCAAAAGAGACGGGAAGTTAACCAATGATCTCCCTTGCCTTCTCCAAAGGCAACTCTTCCTTTCAACGTTTTGGGGTCCTGTGTTGATCTTAAAAGGAAAGACAAATGAAAAGGAATGGGTAGGGAAGGAAATAGCAAGAGTTGCAGCCTTCTCTCCCTACATTCTCTTCTCAAATGCTATACACAGGGAACCCATAACCAAAACAAGATAATGGTTTACATGAGGAGGAATCTACCATAATACTGAGGGTCTACTGTACCTAGAAAACATTGCCTTCCTCAGCACAAGAATCAATGAATCTCTCAAGGAAAGACTTATCTTCATAAGAGGCTGAAAAAAAAAAGACAAAACAAGATGAGCTGTTAATATTAAGTGTGTCTTGATATTGACTTTTTAATACACTACTGTCACAGATAGGCTTACCTGAAGAGCTTTTAGAAGACCCTCTGCTGTTCTGGGTGGGAGAAAAGAGAGGTAATCAAGAGCCTCTTTCACCTGTAACATGATTAGACAAGACCGTGGTCAACTCAGTGTTAATGATCAAAGGAATGACATGGTTATATGATTATGATACCTTTGGTAGAGACTCCAATAGAACATGGGGAGCAGACCGCACTGTGCTTGAGAGAAGGTCTATGAACAAGAAAATAATGTTCTGGGATGACAACTATCAGAAAGAGCAAATTCAACAGCAACAACAACCAACAGCAACAACAAAAGAAGCAACGACAGAAGCATGATCAACAACAGCAACAACAGCAGTAGCAATGAACAGAGTATCAGCAACATCAGCAGTAACTGCATCCACAACAATAGAAGCAGCAACAACTGCAACAGTGTTAACGATGACAGCAGTAGCAACAACAGCAAGATCAGCAGCAACAAATGCAACAACAGCATCATCAATATTAATGAGCCAAAGCCATGACGATAGCAGTAAAGACAATAACAACACCTACAGCATCATTAGAAACATGAGCAGCAATAGCAATGAAAGTGGGCCAGCAGTATGAACATGAGCCACAATGAGAGTAACAGCAGCAGCAACAGCATTACTGAGTATGCATATTTCTTTTATGACATCATTGCATTCCAAACTTAATTCCGACCCAGCCCACTAGCAAATACTCACTGATAAAATGACCAACAGGTGTGGTTGCCTTGGTTACCACTCTGTTAAGAATCTGTTCCAGGATCTCTGCTCTGACCATTTCATGTCCTTTGAAGGTATTCAGGAGAACCTTGGAGCCAAGCTCACATGCTTGTTGGGTTGGACTGAGATGTTCTAAAGCATGGGTCTCTGAATGTAACAGAATTCTTCTTCTTATCATCATCATTTATGTCATCATCATGTATCATCATTATCATCATGCATCATCACTGTCATGTGTCATCAACAATCATGTATCATAACCATCATCAATTTGCATCATCGCTATGTATCTATCATCATTATCATATGTCATCAACATCAATCATGCATATCATTGACATCATCATCTTGCATCATCATTTTCAACATCATCATCATGTATTTTCATTTCATCAACATGTATCATGGTCATAATAATCATCATCATGTTTTGTCATCACTTACCAAACACTCTTGGTCCATAACTGTCCATCAACAAAAACCCAAGTTGAACAAGACCTTGTGTGACATGATCCCAGCCAAACAAGCTACAGTAAGATAAGATTTTCAAGTCTTTTTAAATCATTAATTAGACCAACTGGTAGACTATGACTAGACTAGACGTGTCTGTAAATTGCCATTAGATTGCAGCAGACAAGCTGATTGCTAGACAACAAAATGCACAGGGGAAAAGACAGTACAAAAAAGTATAAGATTTTTGGTAACAAAAATTATTACCTATTCTGCACAGTTTCCAGGATAAAGTCTTGTACTTTGAAACATTCAGGAATATTTTCTGCAAAATAAACATATTAAATCATTAAAGAAATATAAACATCCATGTGGAAAAAAAAGTAACTACTAACTAATAAAAACCTTTAATCCACTTGGATTGCCTTTGTCTCTCTTCATCCTTGAAACTCCTTAAGATTGAAGACTTGAGTATATCAAAAACCTGAAACAAATACTTACAGTTAGTATAGAGAGGATGCCATTTTTTTGAAAGAACCTTATTACTGGTGACTACGGATTTTGTAAATGCCTAAAGAAAGTTTTGAATTCAGAAGAATTTCAAAATATGAAGCAGCTGGAAGCAGGACACTGACTGATACTTACTGTTTCTTCAAATCTATGGATTTGAGCCACAGACAATGACAATGCCACAGTAAAGGGTGTTAGGATCTTTCCTGGAGAACTCTGGGAAGCCTGTGCATAAGATTCATATGAGATTGATTAATTGCAATTATTATTTTAATATTAAAGCAGCAAAAAGCAAATATTTTCAACAACTTGCAAGCTCACAATATTGATCCATTTATATGTTTTCCCACTGCAAACCTTTTAATACTTATCTACTACTTTCTTGAGATATTCTATAACAATATGGGTGCAGTTCAAACAAAGAATCTCATTTGAATGATTCCCTATCTCAAGAAAAGGGTGTGTTGTCTGTAATGGGAAAATAAATCTTCCTGTAAAGCTAAAAATATCAATAACATCATGGATCAGGATGTCTCATCATTACATTATTTGGTTTAAAGAAAAATATATCAATTTGGTTGTTAAATAGCTTTAATACCTTAAGAAATTTAATCAACTCTTTGCCAAGATTCTGGTCTTGTTTTATAGCAAATGTAATGTGCAAGATGATGGTGCCCTCCATATGTCGAAGCTGCTCTTTTGAGATGGACTGAACACCATCACTGATAAAACAAAAATATGTACAAAAACATTATTTTTGTAAACACAAAATTAAACTGTGACTCATCAGATCATCATGGATTTCCATTCTTGGCGATCACTCAACCACAATATCAAAAACTATCCATACCCAAACCACAGAGGAATTTGGAATTTCTGAAGGGTGGTGGATGGGTCAGAGAAAGAAAAAAAATACAGAGCTTTCATGGAAGAAAATTGGAATTTTAGGTAAGGGGGTCTTTTAAAAAATTCCTCCATGGGAGGTATAGATAATTTCTGGAAAGCTATACAACAGGTGTTTGTAGTCAATCATTCACTTACTGATTTTGTGCTTTTTCTTCTTCTCTACAGGCTTCATCTTGTTCATTAAAGAATGACAACACACCTTGTAGGACCAGATTCTTATGACCCTACATGTAATAACAACATTAGGAATAGACCTGACAAACTCTTCTTACAAAAAAATCCATAAGTCTGTAATTCCAGAACTTGAACCTGATACCCCAGAGGTAAGAGGAATATGCATTTTAGCTAAACCACCCTTGATTCCCAAAACACATGCACAGGCAGTGTTCTTACCAGGAATTTCTTTCAGGGGGTCAAAGGGCCCACCAATCCGAAATTTAGGGGCCATTTAGAAAACTGGATGGGCCATTCCCAAAATCTTAAAACAACAAATAATGTTTTTAGCCAGTAACTCTGTTGCAAATCTACAACAATGAAAGACAGTTTTATTAGTAATGACAACACAATAAAATTTCGCTGGGCAGCCATAATTGGGCCATCAATAAACAGAGGCAATTAACACAGACTAATCCCAGACGTCTTGGTGATGGCGGCTATGTTCGATTCGTGGCGTTTCATGTGGACTTTCACCTTGTTTATCGACAATATAATGCGACTTTTATTACTTCAAAAGTACTCTAGATCTTTAAAACTATCAGGAAGTACTCTTTGGATAATTCATGCGCCCTTGGGGGTGCATAGATTTGACATTTGTGCGGCATTTCTGATTTTTATGCACGAATCCCGCATTGGCGCGGCCTGGTAAGAACACTGGACAGGGCTTGCCAATGGAAACAAGTGTCACACCGGATACAGCTATAGCTCAATGGTTAACAATTTACAAATGATGTTAAATCTACAATCTACAGGCAAGTTTCTTACCTTAGTGGAGAGTAATAACAGCTGATACACCAAAGGAGGAAGCTCCTGGAGGTCAAGCTCTTTAAACATTCTCTGTAACTTATCTATCACAAACCTCAACTCTTCAGAACTCATTGGCACATCCCTATATGAGAATGAACATTTTGAGGATAAGACAGAAAGTGGACAAAATTGCTAATACAAAGGCCGATCCTGGAGTTCTTTATGAAGGGGAGTTACATTTATAATCAAGACCTTCACAAACTCAAGCATTAATAATGCAGTAGATATCAGCTCATATGGGGAGGGAGGCATGCATATCCCCCCCTCCACCCCTCCCCTAAATCTGCCCCTACAGTCTATATCAATAATACCCTGGGCTTATCAAAGTAAGGGTATGGCTAACTCACAGATTATATGGGAATTTAGCTTGTTAGGTTTTGCACAAGGATAAATGTTAACATAAAAGAATGGCCTACCTAAACATTGCAGCCAGATGTATCACACATTGAGAGTCCCACCTGAAAATGAAAGGTTTGTAATCTGGTAAATTAAAAATTCAATCCAATTGTGTGGATAGTAACATCATTGCCGTGCCCATACCTGCTGGAACACAAGCTGTTTAATATTTGTCTTTTGTATTCAGGCCCAGACATCTCTCCACCACAATCTTCCAGTATATATAAAAAAATATTTTAATAAATAAGCAAGGGAATATTGAAAGGTATTAAGAAACACAGGCAAAACTCAGGATGGCAACTCAAGCTAAAAATTACAACAGCTGGTCAATGGACTACTTTGAGGATGCCATGGCCATCTTGGATTGCAAGGCATTATCGGTCTACTAGGGGGGCAAAGCAAAACAAAGATACTGAAATGCGATTCCACAATCTTTGAGAAATTTACTCAGTTGTGGAACAGTCTACATTTTCAATTAATCTCTTGTCAAATTGTCTCGTTGTGAGCTGTTAATCCAATGTCAATCAACACCATTAAAATAACAAAGCTTTGTATATTTGCTCCCTTGATGACCCATAACACCTTGTGATTTGAGATGACCACCACACCATTGCAATAGTACATTTACAATGTCAAGCAATTAATTTTTAGTACTTGTCTGCCCAAATGCCTCTTACGCTAGTCATTTTGACTGTTCATCATTCTGTTGCGGACAGTCAACACGTCGGGGCATTGAGCAGCCATTATATTGAGGACTGCAGCTGCTTGTACAAAATTTATATAGAATGGTATAATTTTGAGTAGGAGACTTAACAGAACGCATTAATAATACCTGTTGTCAAAGGTACAGATTCTTTAGCAGCAACAGCAGACAATACTTTAGGGAGCAACTCAAGGCTCCTAATAATTGAAAGGACAATGTTAGTAACAAAACAATCCTTAGACCAAACAAAAAAATAAGTTTGTTTCCTGTTGCATGAGAAAAATGATTGGGTTGGTAGGTCGGATTTTTTTAAATGATACAACAGTGAAAATTAGCTTACTGGGAACCTTGTGGTGCATTTGGGAATGAAAAAAATATTAGGGCCGGCAAAAATCAGCAAGAAAATTAGGGTTGGTCACACAACAGGAAACACACTTATTTTGTTTGTTTGGCCTTATAAACAGTAAAACAATAAGTAATTAATTGACGTATAAATATCTCTCCCCTTCCCCAGGATGTCAATGCAAATGATTTGGATATCGTGATTTAGAATTTTTGCATGATGATATATGATAAATAAGCAAATAAAAATTCTTACTTTCCAGAGACTGATCCTTCTTTTATTGCATCCAAAAAAACGTCAGCAAGTTCTGCTAAGGCTTTACCAGGAAGAGCATCCAGCTTGAAGTAAATGAAATACAAAATAAACGAAACATGAAAATATGGGATTAAAAATGGGATTAAAATTTTCACAGACAAGCAACATCTTCTGTAAAAATTTAGAAGCCTACCTCCATAAGAAGAAAACCAACTATATCTGTTGATACCTAATAATAAAATAATAAGAACAATAAGAAAACATACTTCAGCAACTTTTAGATAGAGGTATGGCCCTCCCACTTCAACCATTATCTTGACAAAAATATGCATTACATATGTAACGACTAGTTTGTTACCTTGTTAGTTATTTCACCATTGTTTAGCAGTTTTATGGTTTGTTTGTACATGTACATTGTTCTTTTTAAACCATCACTTGTATTACACGAAGACCCTGCAAAAACCCAAACACTTCCAAGTTTAGGTACTAAAAACCTTTAAAAAAAATAATCTTCCAAAACAATACGCTTACCTTTTAATACAGCTCGAATAAAACTGACTGTGTCTGCCTTTTCTTCAAGAGCTCTTTCTTCTAAAATTTCCCCGAGCTGAATAAAAAGAGCGGCAAGAGATGAAAACGAAAGCGAGCATGTGAACCTTTCTAGGCTAAGCTGAACGAAATATGTACCTCCTCGAGTTGTACTTCAGCAAGTGTTTTTGTAAGAGCAGAAACGTTTCCTTCATCGGCAAGTCGAACAATATTTTTATTCATTTTTATGGTTGGTTGAAAAAATAAAAGGAAAATGAAGTACAATGTTATTATCAGAATGCAGCCGCCATAACTTTGAGTCTTCCCGCCAAAACAATACGCAGTGCGTCATGGGACTAGCACAGGGATCCCAAGCTATCATTTTCATTTTCAGTATCAAAATAAATTAATAAATCACAATGATCTCATAAGGCAATAGACATTAGATTTCTAACTAAAAGATGAATATAAGGATTTTTTTTGTCATTTGGATAATAGTTTTCGTCAACCTTTTCTTTTAAACCTTATTTATATAATTTTAAAATTTTTTCCAGAGATATAACAGCTGTTTGGATTGGTTCAAATAATGACATAATTACTTTAGCCAATCAACAAACTGGTACGAATATCTACGGGGTTTTCACTTTCAATGATCGTGATAGTTAACGGGTTCATTGGGACAATGTGGACGAAGTTTCTAAGTTTCTTCAGCTGTTTAGCTGCTTTTTTAGTCGTTTCTTCTGGCTATAAACCAGTGATTATCATTCATGGTATACTGCGCCCTGCTAGTGAGTTGAACGATCTCGCTGGCTTCATCAAAGCAGCCCATCCTGGCACAAATATTAGCCTCATAAGCATCTTCGAGAAAAAAGAGAGCTTTGCTCCTCTATGGAGTCAAATCAATGGATACCAGGATAAAATAAGACCGATAATGCAACAGGCTAAAGATGGAGTTCATATCATTGGCTTTTCACAAGGTTGTATTATGTAAACAATTATGAGCTATTTTTCACACACACCAGGAAACACTTGAAGATAGAACTTTATAAATCAGCTGATATATCACAAACCCATCTAACAGCTCAAAGTGTTTGAGAGCATATAGATGTATGTTAGTTTATTGCCATTTAACTTTATATTTTTTACTCTTTTCGTTGTTGGTCACCATAAAATTATTTACTTCCTATACAATGAAAAGTGAGAGTAATCAAATTCTTGTAGCGGAAATTTAATTATTTGAGCTTAATATGTATCGAAACCAGCGTGTTCCAACACTTGCTTTTTTCTAATTATAAATACGATTCCCAGTCACTCGCGACCAACTAGACCTTTACACAAACGAAAAATTGAGTTTTGGTGGATGTCAATCAAAAGAGTTTCTGTGGGTTTCTACTCCAGGACTGACATGAATAGTCACTGTCACATGAACACACACACACATACACGAGCAAACACCATTGCCTTTATCTTATGCTTCTTGTTGCTTTGAATTTCTCTTTCGGTATATATTTTCTTAAAAATGTCACAGGATTCAGACTCCGAATTTCAAATGCTTGACTGCAAAGCTATCAGTATTGCCTATGATTTGAGTGTCTTCAGAATCAGGCAATTAAATTTTGATAGCTTTGAAGTCAGGCATTTGAAATTCAGAGTTGGAATCCTGTGACAATGTTAAGAAACCCTTTGATTGATGTCAACCAAAACTCAATTTTTCATTATTGATGAAGAACAAGTTGGTTGCGTGTGAATGGGAATGCTTCTGTTTTCAGCTGCTGCTAATAAATTCAATTATTATTGCAAAATGTTGATAATATCAAATTCAGTGGATCTTCTGGGAATCAGATATTTTCTTTACTGATAAAAAGTATCTTACTATTACAATATACTAGGTGGAATAATAGCTCGAGGGATGATAGAGACAACGTCTGATCACAACGTTGATACACTTATTAGCTTGTCATCTCCACAAATGGGCCAGTATGGAGGTATTAATTAATATAGATCATTCATATTTTATCTAGTAAACTGCGACTGTGGAGAGGAGGGGTGGAGGAAATATAGCCTCCCCCACATTTTGATAATATCCACTACATCTTCAGTTCTCAGCTCCCACATAAATGGGCAATTATATTGAGGACCCAATGCATGGAGGATGGGATAAATAAAGGAATTTATTACATGGAAATCTAGGGGGTCTTGGAGAAGGCAATCAAAAGATCTTGAGGGAGCATATTGGAAATACAGAATATCCTCTACTTGAGGGTGTCAGGAGAGGATATAGAGTTGCATGTACTTTGTCCATTAAAAACTGAAAGCCCATTAGAAATTGAAAACAAATTAAGTATATGTTAGGGGTGGGGGGAGGGGGGAGAAATTGTGGTTGTCTTAGACGGGAGAGCAAAAACCATATCAATCCTGAGAGATTCGTTAGAAACCCCTTGGGTCCAGTTAGGATGTTGATTCTAATTGCCTTTGAGGCCGGCGGCTAAAGGCTGGTTCAAAACTGCAAGCAGAATCATAAGCTTCACTTTGCTTCTGTTGTTACCATTACCAGGTTTTCGTCAAAGGAGGCTGCCATGTTTTCTACTCTGAATGGCCTGGGCATGAGCTCTGTCATCGGTCAAAGCATCCGATTCTGATTCCAATTCTTTGGTTCACACTTGATCATAAACATCATAATCTGAATCAGAGTTGTAAGAAAAAGAAAACCTTCTGAACATTCCGATTCCTTTGCCCTTCTGCTTCTGATTATTGTTTTACACTCAATCGTAGGCTCCTCTTACGACTCCACTTCTGATTCCGATTCCATCACTAGTGTGAAAACAGCCTTAAGAAAATGTGTGCTTGACCTCTTAGGCAATTATATTTGATGCAACGAAAGTTTGAGGTCTGAACTGGGCCTTATTCATTATTATAAATGTTAACTGTAATTCTATTTCTGTTCTTAGATACATCTTTTCTAAAGCCTTTCATCCCAGATGTTGTTGTGAAAACGGCATACAAGTAATGCCAGACAAATTAATATATGTATGTGTGTGTGGCAGTGCACAGAGGCTCTGGTCCATTTTGTCAATGTAATGTCGTCGGGGTGGAGCTGAGTCTCTGCACATTGCAATGAATGCATACATGTGTATATGTTTATGTATATATACATACATATTCCATTTTTCTTGTAGTTTTTGTTCTCTTTATATGTACTGGGTAACCTGCTTGTAAGGGAAGTTATTTCCTGTTTCAGGTTCTCCCCATAGCCTTTATTTTTTCTTTTTGCTGTAAAACCAGTAAAGTAAAGTATGTATAATAATTCATTATCATTTGCGGGTTCCAGAAGTATTCTCACCCTAGTGCTTTTCAGTCATAGGTTTATGATCAGGAAGCAATGCTGGAGCACTTAAGGTTCGGGGCATAGTGAGGGGGGGGCAATGCCCTCCCCCCCTCCCCCCAAAAAATAGTTTAACTAAAAATTGTAAATTTTCCTTTTTTCCTATAATCAAAATGTGTGTCTTCTAACTCTGGTAGTCTCTCACTATGCTACTTTCACTGCTAGGATGGCACATGTCAGCATGGTTTAACCAGGTGCTGATGAAAATAATAATCTTTTTTTTTTCTATTTTAGGGTTTTCTATACTTATTGGTTTCAACACCTGCTTTCCATTGCAAATTACTGGAATGGTAAGAATAGCTAAAATAAGTCACAGAATCTGATCTTATGATGGTTCTCATCATCTCTAGTTCTGCAAAACTGTAAGGAGATTTTATAAAGTTGACAATCCAGGAAATATCCGTTCATTCCACTCCCCAGATGGAGTTTTCTATAAGTTTTAAATGTTGAGAGGAAACTGGAGAGAAGACTTTTTTTAAACTAAATTACATTATTTTGCAATTCCATTCACATTTTTTCATTATCATTTCAGATCCATACCATGAAGAGTTAAACCTAAAAAAAAATATCTTTCTTCCTTACATCAACAATAACCAATCATCTCGTTATTATAATAAAACAGGTAATCCAGCTTTTGATACTCAATACATAAATAAACTTCGTAGATACATGCATGGATATGATTTATATCTAGGATGTAAGGCTTATCAGAATTGTCACATTCTTATTTTACAGCTTATGAAACTCAGAAGAAAAACTTTTTAAAGTTGAAAAACTTAATTCTGATTGGTGGGCCAGATGATGGAGTCATCACACCCTGGGAATCAAGGTACATATTTTTGCCTATATTAAATAAATTGTTAGACACATGCAGTCACTAATAATATGAATCAACTAATATGATGGACTATCAACCGAAGGAGAATTGACAGAACCAATATAGGTGGGCATAATGTTTTTCCATTTTCCATTTCCATTTCATTTTCTTGAATACTGAATATAGAATAGGTTTGGTAAAGCAGATGTTGCTAGGATATTTTGATTAGTGGAAATTATTTGTCTTTCTGTAAAGCTTGTGAAGAGTTCCACTTCTAATGAAACAATGTGATTTATTACATTATTTTGTTTTGCAGTCAATTTGGATATTATGGCTCCAATAATTCATACATAAAGTCTATGAAAGAACAAGAGGTTAGTAAGTACTTTTCTTATAATTTGCAGGCCTGTAGCTAGGATTTTTGTTGGGGGGGTGCTAATTTACAAAAAGTGGACCAACCATATACTTTATTTTTTTAAAGTCCCATAGGACACATATATAGAGGTATAGATAAATTATTAAAGTAAAATTGATTTTTTTTTACTTGGTTTTACGTGAAAATATCATACCAGCCAAAATCTCACTTGCTTAAAAAGCGGACCTTTAGCACCCCCTGCATCCCCCCTAGCTATGGGCCTGATTTGTTATCTGCATTTGTATAGAATAAACTAACCTAACTGTTAGTGAAATTATAAATTAATGCATACATGGATGTATGAATAAAATGAACAATGAATAATAATTGATTTTGAAAAAGCATTTTTACTGGATGGTTCACTATCCACTTATTCAGTTACAATTTAGAAAATACTGACTTTTTAGAGTAAAGAAACTCAAGAGAATAAATAGAAATCCCTTCAAATCATAACAGAGAACCCTAAATAATTCTGTGGCAAGCACTCTCATTGTTATATCATTCATGCTTACTAGTCCTTGGTTTCTTATCAGTTTCTGTTATACCATATTCTTTCAGGTTTATGTCCAAGACAGCTTTGGTCTTCGTACTTTAGATCGTAATAGAGGGGTTCATACTTATACGTTTAGTGGGATTAAACACAAAAATTGGCACCGTTCTAAGGAAGTGTTTGACAAAGCTATTGAGCCATGGCTGACATAGTTTCCATGGTGACTAAAAACTTACATTTCTTTAACAAAATTTATAATCTAGACAAGATTTTTTAAATTAACATTTGATTTAATTTGAAGAATAAGATTCTTCATCAAAACTATATCAACATATCAAATGTATTTTCTCAAGCATTTACCAGTATAGACATAATACTCAAGGGAATGACTCATGATATGAAATGAGAAACCACTGCGCCTAAACTAAAGAGGTCTATTTGCACATATTTATTTAATTTTTGAAAACTGGTTTTAATTTTACATGTACACTAAAATTTGTTATAAACAAAAAAATGACAAATCTTTTTCTACTTTTTTAAGAATGTTTTATTTTGTATGAAGCTGAAAGCTTTGAATACTTTACTGTACACTGTTATAAGAATTTTTAATTAAACTCACACGGAATTTAGATAAGTATTACCTAGGTATGATTAAAAATGGCACAAGGATATGATACAGGTAAACTTTTTAAGTCTAATTAAATTCATTACATTTTATACAGTCATGGGAAGTGGCAAAATTAAATTAAATTTGACAGATATTGTAGTTATTAATCTTGTATTGCCATGTATTTGATGTCAGCTTTTTGCTGTAGTTGAATATTTATTAATAAGTTCTGCATTGCTTCAGACTCACTTTGTGTTCGTAAAGCATTTATCATGTCCTCCAGCTTATCCTCACCTTTAAGGAATTCCTTTACTCCATGTAAGCTTAAACCCATCTGATGATCTGTTACACGATCCTGTTAGATAAAAAGTATGTATACATATTTGTCAAACTCATTAATAATTCATGAGGAAAACACAACAGAAATCACGACTGTGAATAGTGTTGTAAATCTGATACAAAATTGTGTTCATTTGCATAAACATAAAGTTGGATTTTCTTGGCCAGATTCACTTTAATTTTTAAAATTTTAGTGAAACACAAAGGAACTAACCTAGATGGCTAGGCTACACCTCGAGTTTGTATATTTAATACAACACAGCCACTAGTACTGTGTATATTACATGATAGGTGTTAATACAATACCATGAGTACAACACGGACATGAATACTGTAGATTACTTATCAAATGTCTAGGTTAGTTTCTTTGTGTTTAGCTAAAATTTTCAAAATTAAAGTGAATCTGGCCAAGAAAATCCAACTTAAAGTTTATGCAAATGAACACAATTTTGTATCAGATTTACATCACTCTTTTTCTGTTGTGTTTTCCTCATTCATGAATTAATTCATGAGTTTGATAATATTAATTACAACAACAACAACAACAACAATAATAACTTTATTAGACACAAGATCCACTCAGCTGACACTGGTTTCATACCTGTGGAAAGTTGTAAGTTCTTATATTCTTAGACCTTTCAGCAGTGCCAATCTGTAAAATAACAAATAAAATTGAAACTCAAATTTTAATATTCCATTCTTAAATGTCGAAACTGTCATGTAATGAAGACTGTGTGTGGAGAAACAGCTGTTTCTTACAAAGTATACCTGTAATCTGCGAGTTTGGTCCCGTACCCATATGGCTTGTCTTTGTAATCTTATATCACAAGTGAGATGTTACGACTTGTAAAGCACAGGCTTTCTTCTGTGGAGAAGAATCGTATTAAGGTATGGACACACAGTGCAACATTGCACGCAACATTGCAAGCAAAAAATTTGAATCTGGGTGACACACATTGCAACCAAAACTCTCAAAATCGCTTTGTGTCAGCCTGTCAGATATTTGGTCAGCAGTTATAAATTTGGTGCAAGCTGATTGGCTGGAAATTTCAAAATGTTGCAGGTAATGTTGCAGCCATGTTCACATGATGAAATTTGTTGTGCGCAATGTTGCAAGAGTAGATTGCGATTCAACTTCAGATTTGTTGCATGCAACGTTGCATGCGACAAGTTTGGGGTAGACACACACGCTGCAACTGTCCGGTTGCGATGCAACTGTCTGGTTGCAATGTTGCATGCAATGTCGCAAAGTGTGTCAGCACCTTTTAATATGCTTGCCTCTTGCACTATGATGAAGAAAGTTTTTACACTAAATTATTTCAACAAAATAATAATGAATAGTTATTAATTAAACAAAACCCTTACCTTTCAATACAGCTCGAATAAAATTGACTGTGTCTGCCGTTTCTTTAAGAGTTCCTTTTTTCTAAAATTTTCCAAGCTGAATAAAAAAGGAACACAAGTGATGGAAAACGAAAACAAGCATAAATGTAAACCCCGGGTGTAAACCTTTCTCTGAACGAAATACAGTGGAACCCCGCTCTAAGGACACCTGCTTAATAAGGACACCTCGCTATTAAGGACAGGTCTCAAAGTCCCAACGAAAGCTCCATACATTTTCTGTTAAATTAACCCGCTTTATAAGGACACCTGTTAATAAGTACAAAGCACACATTTCTAGGACCTGAATGACAGTTTCCATACAAAATCAACCCCGCATTTAGGACACTTGAAATTTGAAGACGTCTTTACTGTATTTGTTTATTGATATAAGGAGCATAATACGGATTATATTGTCAGTTTTTGTGTATCAGCGGACCACACACTGATCATTGCAGTAGAGTTTCCTATTACAGCATAATGAAATAGACAACAAATAAAGATCGCAATAGCATTGCATTGTTATTTTACAGAATTCAACTCAAAATGAAATTGTACAATACAGTTCAGTAAATACGGATGTAGTTCTTGTACGGTAATGCACTTTTTGTTCCAGTTTAGGCTGTTATATTGAACATTGTAGTTCAAGGTTTACAGTACAGTAAAAATAAATGGTTAAAAATGTGTTTTCAGCGGTTTTTCTGACACCCCGTTAATAAGGACAGTTTTGTCCGTCCCAACGGTGTCCTTATTAACGGGGTTCCACTGTATGTGCCTACCTCCTCGAGTTGTACTTCAGCAAGTGTTTTTATAAGAGCAGAAACGTATCCTTCATCGGCAAGTCGAACGATCTTTTCATCCATTTTTATGGTTGGTTGAAAAAATAAAAGGAAAAGTGAAGTACAATATTATTATCAGAATGCAGCCGCTGTCACAGGCATTTGTGTTCCCCCGAGTTATGTGTTCCCCCGAACACTGGGCACTAGTGTTTTGTGTTCCCCCCTCCCCTCCCTATGAAACATCTTTGACATGATTCTCTCCCCCAGCTAAAAACGAAAAATAAATGGATTATCTCTATCGTACATCTTTATCGTACATTTTATAACCGCGTGATCCTCTACTGCCGTTGGTATTTTAGGAGATAAAATTTTATTTACCGAATTTAATAAATCAAGCGAGTTCTTTTCTTGGTCTCGTGGCAAAATACATGAAAATACCGATATGCAAAATTTCTTTGCTGTATTATTTAGCCCTACATGACCGGCGAAAACAGATGAATGAAACTCCTCAAAGACCCTTTGCTTCTCTTCACGTCCTCTGATTACCACTCTCTTTTCCACTCCTTCTACGTACCATAGTACACGATGCTAGTGAGTTTCCGTTCGAGCGAGAGCTTCTTGTACATTCTCCGTAAAACATATTTTTCTTTATTCACAAAATCAGGAGGATATTCCTTTCGGGATAAATAGTTAAAAACATTATCATACTGTGAAGCTTCCATGATTTTTTGAATTTAGATTTAAAGAATTTCGTTGAATTTAGATTTAAAGAAAATTCTAAGATTTAGCCGGTTTGTAAACCGAAAACCAATCATTTATAGAGCATCCTTGACCTGGGGGAGAGAATCGTGTCAAAAGATGTTTCATAGGGAGGGGAGGGGGGAACACAAAACACTAGTGCTCAGTGTTCGGGGGAACACATAACTCGGGGGAACACAAATCCCTGTGACACCGCCATAACTTTGAGTCTTCCCGCCAAAACAATACGCAGTGCGTCATGGGACTAGCACAGGGATCCCAAGCTATCATTTTCATTTTCAGTATCAAAATAAATTAATAAATCACAATGATCTCGTAATATTGGCATTCGACATTAAGTTTTTTAATTAAAAGATGAATATTAGGATTTTTTTTTGTCATTTGGATATAGTTTATATACTATTTAAAAAATTCTCCAGTGAGATATAAAAGCTGTTTTGATTGGTTCAAATAATAGCCTGATTACTTTAGCCAATCAACAAACTGGTATGAATATCTGTTTTCTTCGAGCGAGCTTTTACTCTTCAATGATCGTCAGGTTGTTTTGGACAAATATGTGGGCGAAGTTTCTAAGTTTCTTTAGCTGTTTAGCTGCCTTTTTAGCCGTTTCTTCTGGCTATAAACCAGTGATTATCATTCATGGTATATTAGACCATGCTAGGGACTTGAACGATCTCGCAGAATTCATCAAAGCAGCCCATCCTGGCACAAATATCAGTCTCATAAACATCTTCGAGGAACAAAGGAGCTTTGTTCCTCTATGGAGTCAAATCAATGGATACCGGGATAAAATAAGACCGATAATGCAACAGGCGGAAGATGGAGTCCATATCATTGGCTTTTCACAAGGTTGTATTATGTAAACAATTATGAGCTATTTTTCGCACACACCAGGAAACACTTGTAGATAGAACTTTATAAATCAGCTGATATATCACAAACCCCTCTAACTGCTCAAAGTGTATGTATGTTAGATGTTAGATGTATGTTAGTTTATTGCCATTTAACATTGTATTTTTTACTCTTTTTGTTGTTGGTAGCATAAAATTATTTACTTCCTGTACAATGAAAAGTGATAGTAAGCAAATTCTTGTAGCGGAAATTAAATTGTTTGAGCTTAATTTGTATTAAAGTAGCTATAGTACTAATTTCTGCAGATTATTATTTAAAATTAATGAAAGCCAACCTTGATTGCTTCAATTTTCAGCTGTTGCTCATAAATTTAATTATTATTACAAAATAATGTTGATAATAACAAATTCAGTGAAACTTCTAGGAATTCCATTAAATTTTGTTTACTGATGAAAAGTATCTTACTATTATAATATACTAGGTGGAATAATGGCTAGAGGGATGATAGAGACGATGTCTGATCACAACATTGATACCTTTATCAGCTTGTCATCTCCACAAATGGGACAGTATGGAGGTATGTAATTGAGTCAAAAAAAAACCATATGAATAGACCATGTGATGCGACTTTTGGGAGTTGATTCTTTCATGTGTAAATATTTTAACATGTTCGTCATAAAAGAACAATTCTCAGGGGAATGTCATGTGATCTGAAATGGGCAATTTGCATACAAAGCTAAAGAGGCATATTCTGAGAGATTTATTAGGAACTGCTTGGGTCCAGTTCAGATGTTGAATCTAATTGCCTTTGAGGCCAGCAGCTAAGAAAATGCTGAGAACTACTATATAATACATCAGCTATCTTGCTGAGCACTAGGAGATAGCATGTGTTAAGTTTAACACGGCAAAAGTTCGCTGAGCTCTGGGCTCTTTTCATTATTATCAATGTTTAATATATTTCTATCACTGTTCCTAGATTCATCTTACCTCAAGCCTTTCATCCCCAATGTTGCTGTGAAAGATGCATACAAGTAATGACAGACAAATTAATATGTATAATAATTCATTATTGTTTGTGGGTTCCAGAAATGCTCTCACTCTAGATCTAGTGCTTCCCAGTCATACATTATAATCAGAAAGCCATGCTGAAGAAATAGAGCCTTATACACCTAGTGTGAGGGCATAGCAAGAGGCTAGGAGGGCGAGTAAGGGGGGCAACTTCCCCTCAATAAGATTGATTAAAAATTTTAAAAATTAAAAAAATGTCTTTTCTATTTTGTTGGGCTACCTGTGGGTTTTGCAGGAATTTTTGCTCCAAAATGTGTAAGCTCACCCCTCAATCTCTGGTACTCTTACTATACTGCTGTTGAGAGAAGACCACCAACCCTGAATCAAAACATGCATTTACCTGAAGTTAATTCTACAGGATACAACCTATATAGGCTGTTGTCAAAGTGCTGGTGCTGATGAAATAATTTTTTTTTTCTTTTTCAGATTTCTCTATTCTTTTTTCTTTCAACACCTGTTTTCCATCGCAAATTACTGGAATGGTAGGTATAGCTAGAATAAGTCACACAAGCTGATCTTATGATGGTTCCTATCATCTTGAATTTTGCAAAACTGTAAAGAGGTGAAAAGGAGGTGAAAATCCAGAAAATATCCATTCATTCCTATTCCCAGATGGAGGTTTCTAGAATTTTTAAGGGTTAAGAGGAAACTAAATATAGAGCATATGCAGTAAAACCATGAAATAAAAACAAAGTTGATACTGACCAATAGCATGTATTTAGTGACTTATAGTTGCTATCACTCAACCAGAACATTCATCATACAAAGACAAATACACAAGAGATCATTTGTGTGTTTTGCTTAATAAATGTTCTGGTTGAGTGCCAGCAACTATTAGTCACTAAGTAGCTACTATTTGTCAGTATCAACTTTGTTGTTATTTCATGGTTTTACTGCATGTGCTCTAGTACTTTTTGGAATTAAATATTTTGCAATTTCGTTTTTTTTTTCATTTTCATTTCAGATCCATACCATGAAGAGTTAAACCTAAGTGAAAATATCTTTCTTCCTTACATCAACAATAACCAATCATCTTATTATTATAATAAAACAGGTAATCCAGCTTTTGATACTCAATACATAAATAAACTTTGTAGATACATGCATGGATATGATTTATATCTAGGAAGTAAGGCTTATCAGAAGCACTGGTGGCGTGCGCTGCTGATGCGCCGCCTCTTACCAATTTTTCTCCAGGTCCTCCGGTTTTCCTCCCTCCTCAAAAATCAACTTTTAAATTCTAATTCGATCTCTGGGCTTTCACTTAATTTAGAGCCTAGCTCTGTTGTGATTGTGCCACGCTGTGATCGTCTGCGAAAAGCTTTGTAGATTAGATTAGATTAGAATTGTCACATTCTTATTTTACAGCTTATGAAACTCAGAAGAAAAACTTCTTAAAGTTGAAAAACTTGATTCTGATTGGTGGGCCAGATGATGGAGTCATCACACCCTGGGAATCAAGGTACATATTTTTGCATGTGCTAGACACATGCATTCACTAATAATATGATGAATGAACTAAATTGACAGACTATCAACAAAAGAAGAATAGATCCTTTCAGCTTGGGGGTACTGTTTTTTCCATTTCAGACCACATGTCATTATCCTGAGAATATAATTCCTCGTTTTAGTTGTATCCATATTCATTTGTCTTCTTGTGTACAACTGTTAAACCAAAAAATGATACTCTAGGGAATGACATGTGGTTTGAAAATATTGGAAAACATTACATCCAAGCCGAAAAGGTTTATTGACAGAACCAATTAATATTGGCATACTGTTTTACCATTTTCCATAATTTCCCATTTCATTCTCTTGAGTATTGAATGCAGAATACAGTGGGTTAAGCAGATGTTGTTAAGATATTTTAATTAGTGGATATTATGTGTCTGTCTGTAAATCCGTTGAATGGTTACTTCATGATACAATGTGATTTATTCCATTAAATTAATATTGTTTTGCAGTCAATTTGGATATTATGGCTCCAATAATTCATACATAAAGTCTATGAAAGAACAAGAGGTTAGTAAGTTTTCTTATAGAGTGACCACAGTAAATCCATGAAACTTTAGTAATACCAAATAGTAATGATAAAAAGGTAAATTATACACCGTGAAAAGATGAAAATACTGACGTTTCGGACACTAGTCCTTCGTTTCATGCAAATTCCATTGTTTTCTATTGTTTAACAAGCACTATATTGTACTATTTAGTAATTAGTGTTTCATGGAATTACTGTGGTCACTCTAATTTCTTATCTGCATCTGTTTGTAATAAACTATTCTAACTGTAAAGTATTTTGAAGTGAAAATATAAATTTATTTATTGAAACAGTAATTATTGTTACAATAATTATTGAACAAGTTCCCTACAAGGTGTATATGAATCACACAAACTCTACTGACGTACTATAAAATATAGTACCCAATGCATAGAGAGATGTATGAATAAAAAAATGATAGTGAATTTTGAAATAGCATTTTTACGGGGTGGATCATTATCCACTGAATCAATTACGATTTAAAAATTGTGACTTGTTAGAGTAAAGAAACTCAAGAGAATAAATAGAAATCCCCTCAAACCATAACAGAGAACTCAAAATAATTCTGTGGCAAGCACTCTCACTACAATATCATTCATGTTTCTGTTATACCATATTATTCTTTCAGATTTATATCCAAGACAGCTTTGGTCTTCGTACTTTGGATCTTAATGGAGGGGTTCATACTTATACGTTTAGTAGGATTGAACACATCCATTGGCATGGCAACAAGGAAGTGTTTGACAAAGCTATTGAGCCATGGCTGACATAGTTTCCATGGTGACATAAAAACTTACATTTCTTTAACAAAATTTTATTATCTAGATGAGAATTTTTTATGAACATTTAATGCATTTTTTACAAAAGTAATTATCCAGACAAAAAGGTTTTTGTGGACATTAATTTAATTTTATTTGAAGATTGAGATTCTTCATATCCAAAACTATATCAACAGATCAAATGTATTTTCTCAAACATTTACCAGTATACAGACATAATACTCAAGGGAATGACTCATGATTTGAAATGAGAAACCACTGTGCCTAAACTTAAGAGGTCTATTTGCACATATTTATTTAATTTTCCAGTTGAAAACAAAACAGTTTATTTTGATATACTAAAAAAAAAATTATATACGAAAAATGACAAATCTTTTAACTTTTGAGAAATTGTTTTATTTTGTATGAAGATGAAAACTTTGAATACTCTACTGTACATTGTTATAATTCTTAAACTTGTTATAAGAATTTTTTAAATTAAACTAAGAACTTAGATATAGACATTACCTTGGTATGATTAAAAATGGCACAAAGACATGATACAGGCAAAATTAGTCTTAAGTCTAATTAACTTCATCACATTTTATACTGTTCCAATATCGTGTTGGTTAGTTACTTCTAGCAGGAGTAATCACACATGTGTATAGCAGTACACGAGCTTTAATCAAGACTCAGTAATGACTAACAAAGGTTACATTGATAACCGGATATATGCATACGTCATATGTGTACATATAAGATTACATAATGCAACATCCCCCTTTTTTTTTTTATATAAAGTGAAAGGTTACAGGGACACTAAACAAAACTAAAATATTTCTTCAAATGTCTAATGGTACCTAATAATATATGATAATCAAAAAATATAAAAAATCATCATCTGTTTTCTGATGAACATGTAATCATTGTTCAGTTCATAATTGATTGATAATCTGTATTGAATCATTTTAATGTTTATTGGATATAGTCCTTTAAATATGTGGGTGGTTTTCTTGCTCTTTGCGGGCGCGAGGGTATTATGGGCTCATCATTGGGCGCGGTAGGTGGGTTGACAGGGTCTGTCTGTGGTGCAGGTGTGATATCTGCAGGGCGTGTTGATGGTATCTCAATTGGCCTCCCTGTCATCGCTGGATGCGGTGTTTCTTTCTCCGCTGTCTTCTTCAGGTGACACCTGTTTCTGCGGTAGGTATCTCCTTCTGGTGTCTCCAAAGTGTATGAACGCTCATCCAGCCGTTCCTTTACTGTTGCCTTTTTCCAAGTCTTTACCGAGTTGGAAAGGTTTCATCCTCACCGTATCACCTTCTTCCAGTGGTTGCAAATCTTTCGCGTTTCGGTTATAATATTTGGCCTGTTGTTGTTGGCGTCGCTTCAGATCTTTGATTTCGGCTTCTGGAAATATCACTCGTGGTTGGAGTAGTTGCTTAGTCATAGGCAGCAATGTCCTCGTCCGTCTGTTTAAGAGTCTTTGCGCTGGACTTGATTCCATCCCTTGGGTCGGAGTGTTTCTGTAGTCAAGAAACGCAAGGTAGGGATCAGATTTAGCGTCGATTGCTTTACGCAGAAGCTTCTTTGCGGTCTTAACGCCTGATTCTGCTTTTCCGTTTGCTTTGCTGTTGCCCGGACTGCTTGTCCTGTGGACAAAGTCCCACTGTTTTGCAAAGTCTGCAAACTCCTCAGAGTAGAACTGAGGTCCGTTGTCGCTAATCACCCGTTCAGGACATCCATATCGCGCGAAGTGGTTTTTTAGCTTTAGAATGACTGTTGAAGCTCGACTGTTTGGAAGCCGATCGATTTCGAAAAAGTTACTATAGTAGTCTGAGGTTACTAAGTACTCTTTTCCATCTATCGTGAATAGGTCTGCACAAACTTGCTCCCATGGTCTCGTCGTCACTTCGTGTGACATGAGTGTTTCTTTCTGTGGTGTCGTTTCGTAGTTTCGACAGATTTCGCATGAGGTAATCAGTTCCTTTATCTCTGCAGACATGCCAGGCCAGAACAAGGCTTCACGGGCTCTGCGCAGACAAGATCCAATACCTAGGTGCGAGGAGTGTATTTTTTGCTTCATATCTTGTCGTAAGCTTTGTGGAATGACAACTCTCTGTCCTCTGAATATAAGACCATCTTGTACCGTTAGTTCATCTCGAGTGCTAAAAAACGGCTTAGCTTGTTCAGGGAGGTCCTTTCTTTCTTCTGGCCACCCTTGTAAAACAACTTGTTTTAGGATCTGCAGGGTTTCGTCTCTCTCTGTGGCTGTTCGGATTTCCTGAATCCTTTCGCTGGACATCGGTAGCCAACTCGCGTTGTTTACTACCTCAAACTCTGTACCAGATGGGTGTTCTGTCGAGGCTAAATAGGCTCGGGAGAGAGTGTCTGCAAGGTACATGTATTTTCCTTGCTTGTAGTTGACTTCAAAGTCATACTTCTGCAGTCTCATCATCATACGTTGTAGTCGTGGTGATGCACAGGTTATGGACTTTTTAAGGATGCTTTCCAGGGGCTTGTGGTCGCTGCGTACTGTGACGTGTCGACCGTAGGTGTAATGGTTAAACTTTTCTAATGCAAAGATGACTGCGAGCATCTCCTTCTCTATCGTAGCATAGCGTTGTTCCGTCTCTGTTAGGGCTCGACTTGCGTACGCTATGGGCTTTCCTTTCTGTAGTAGAGCTGCTCCTAAGCCTTTGTTGCTTGCATCACATTGCACCTCAAGCTCATCTTCCGGGTTGTAGTAGCTCAATACAGGTGCAACAGTCACTAGTCGCTTTACCTCTTGAAAGGCGTTCTCCTGTTGTTGAGTCCACTCCCACGGCGTGTCGCTACGGGTTAGCTTACGGATGGGCTCCATGCAGTCGGCAATCTTTGGTAGAAACTTTGCCAGGTAGTTGACAAAGCCATTCAGACGCTGTACAGCCTCGACGTCTGTAGGTCTCGGCATTTCTTGTACTGCGGCTACTTTGTCTGGGTCGATCTTTAACCCTTTGTTGGAGAATACATGTCCCATGTACTTCACTTCATCTCGCCTCAGCTTTACTTTGTCTGGGTTGAGTGCAACGCCGTACTTTTTACATCTGTTCAGCAGGTTTAACAGTTTACGGTCGTGGTCCTCGTTTGCCTCTTTGTCGGTTGTTCCTACGCCGTATATGAGTACGTCGTCTGTGATGTCGAGGATTCCGTCTAGTCGGTCAAGGACTTGGTCAACGCGCTTCTGGAATATCTCCGACGAGACAGTAAGGCCAAAGGGAAGTCTGCGCCACCGGTATCTTCCGTGTGGGGTAGAGAACGTCGTCAGCAGGCTGGACTGTTCGTCTAGAATACAGTGCCAGTATCCTGAACGGAAGTCTACAGTCGAGAAAACCTTCGCTTTCGAGAGTTCTGGTAGTAGATCATCAAGCACAGGTAGCTGATATCGTTCTCTTTTGAGCGCTTCATTCAGTGGTTTTGGGTCGATGCATATTCTCAATGCTCCGGATTTCTTTGTAGCCACGACAACGCTGCTGACCCATGGTGTTGGCTCGTCGACTTTCGCTATCACTCCAAGATTCTCGAGTCGGTCGAGTTCCTCTTTGAACTTCTCTTTGAGTGCTACTGGTATTCTTCTTGTAGGAGCTACCACTGGCGTGAAGTTTTCGTCTACTTCTAGGTGTACTTCGCCGGGAAAACTTCCAAGTTCCGTTTTGAAGACTTTAGGGAAATCTTCCACAATCCTCTCAACTGTCAGAAGCTGATTGATGCTTTCACCAGGTGTTGACTGACGTGTGGTCGGTTCAAAGTTTTCCTTGTTGATAGTTATCAGGCGCATTTGTTGTGCTGCTTTAGCGCCTAGCAGTGGAGTGAGGTTTTCTCGCACTATGATGAACTCTACTGAAAACTTCTTTCCGGTCTTTGGATTCTTTATGACGACTCTCGCAGTTCCACGCGGTTTTACCTCGGTTTTGTTCCACATAACCAGGGTCTTGTTAGATGGCTTCACTTCATGGCCGTCAATAAATATTTCGGGTAGAATATTAATCGACGCACCACAGTCTATCTGAAACTTTACCGGTTTCTTGTTGACCATCATTTTAGCGTGGATCTCTCGTGGGTATTCTGTGTCATCCACTGTACAAATATTTACACACACATTTCCGATCATCTCGATCTCGCTGTCTGAGTCGCTATGGTTGTTTACGCTGTTGACTTTCTCTGTCTTTTTACAGCATTTTGCGTAGTGGTTTCGACCTCCGCATTTTCGGCAGTTCTGTCCCCAGGCCGGACACTTCTCCTTCTGTAATGGATGATTTCCAGCGCAGAATTTACATTTTGATGTTAGTACATGTTGGGTAGGGACATTCCGATCATTCTTTGGTTTCCGCACAGCACGTTGCCTTGGCTTGGATTTGTGACTCAAAACATGAACTTCTTCTACTTTTCTATCTGCCATAGCTTTAAGTTGTGTAGAAGTTGACTCTGTGCTGCGACATATGTCTATGCAAGCGTTCAAAGTTAACTTTCGTTGCTGAAGGAGCTTTTTTCTCGTTGCTGTGTTGTTTACGCCGAACACGATGCGGTCGCGTATCAGCGTGTCTCTCATGCATTCGCAGAAGTTACATGACTGAGCTAATGTGCGTAGATGCGTTACGTACGCGTCGATCGATTCATTAGGCTTTTGATTTCGACTATTAAATACATAGCGTTCGTATGTTTCGTTCATCTCTCCGATCGTGAACTGGTTGAACTTCGCAATAATATTAGTTAACGTACCCTTCTCTTCCGGAGTCTCGAACGGTAGGCCATTATAGATCTTCACTGCTTCTGTTCCAATGCAGTGGAGGAACAGAGCGACTTTGTAAGCTTCAGGCTGCTTGTCGATGTTCATTATCACTGAGTAGTTCTCCCATGATTGTTTAAACGTCTTCCAGTTCTCGGCGATGTTTTGCTTTGTGTCTAATTGTGCTGGCGGGTGAATGCCATGAATATTCGGTATTCCAGGCAGACTTGATGTCGAAGAAGTCGAAGGTTGATCGTCTTTTCCCATGTTCTTTTCCTTAGGCTGCCACCATGTTCCAATATCGTGTTGGTTAGTTACTTCTAGCAGGAGTAATCACACATGTGTATAGCAGTACACGAGCTTTAATCAAGACTCAGTAATGACTAACAAAGGTTACATTGATAACCGGATATATGCATACGTCATATGTGTACATATAAGATTACATAATGCAACATATACAGTCATAAAAAGTGGCAAAATTAAATTTGACAGATATTGTAGTAATCTTGTATTGTCATGTATTTGATGTCAGCTTTTTGCTGTAGTTGAATATTTATCAATTAAGTTCTGCATTGCTTCAGACTCACTTTGTGTTCGTAAAGCATTTATCATGTCCTCCAGCTTATCCTCACCTTTAAGGAATTCCTCTACTCCATGTAAGCTTAAACCCATCCGATGATCTGTTACACGATCCTGTTAGATAAAAAGTATGTATATAGGCATGTGTTGACTTGCTATATTTCCCAGATAGACAACAACAACAACAACAATAATTATGAATTATAATATTAATAACTAAAATACCTGTGGAAAGTTGTAAGTTCTTATTTTCTCAGACCTTTCAGCAGTGCCAATCTGTAAAATAATAAATAAAATTAAAACTCAAATTATCCCATTATTTAATGCCACAGTCCCATGTAGTGAAAAATGTGCCAGTGAAAAACAGTCATTTCCTAAATATTATCCTACCTGTGATCTACGAGTTTGGTCCTGTTCAGATACAGCTTGTTGTCTTCGTATATCATACAAACGAGATCTTAAAACTTGTAAAGCATATGCTTTGTTCTGGGAAGTAGAAAACATTTAAATTACAAATTTGAGAATTTGAAAGGATCCAAAGGAAAAGTATTAACATTAATTACCTTAAATTGTGAGCGTTCTGCTTGGGAACTAACAACCATACCAGATGGAAGATGAGTTATGCGCACAGCGCTGTCTGTCTTGTTAACATGCTGGCCTCCTGCACTGTGACGAAGAAAGTTCTTACACTAAATTATTTTTAAAAAAACTCTAATTCTAGAAGATACACAGATTTAGTATTGACTGTAAAAAAGGGTAAATACGACCACAGAATCATTGTCAGTAATTGGTTTTAGAATGTTGGCATCTGGTTAGCTGACACGGCACCAACACTTTATTGGGGGTTGCTAGTATTATATGATATAATCATTTACTATTATGATTATTATGAAATTATAGAAAATTGATCTTACCCAGAAGCACGGAATGTTTCAACTTTGAGGTCACTTGGGTTGATGGAAATGTCAATCTGTTGGGATAATTTGCCAAAATTAAACAAGAAAAATGAATGGAATCTAAATACGATTTAAGCAAACAACATAATTTCTTTGTTTATCAACCATTTGAGCAGGAACCTACTTCTTTAGGCTGTGGCAGAACAGCAACTGTCATTGTACTAGTGTGTACTCTTCCCATAGATTCTGTGACAGGTACTCGCTGGACACGATGAGTTCCAACTTCAAACTAAACAAGAGAAAGGCCTTGTGAAATTTCACCAATTCACAGATTTGTGACATCAAAGCAGCCATGTTGGTGTATCAAAACAATACATTTTCTATCCTCTTGGAATTGAGCTCTATTGTCAGCAGTCTCACCAAGCATAATATAAGAGATGAGATCACACCAACCAACATACTTGGAGATTGAAGGCTGCACTGAGCAAGTTGTAGGCAAGCAGTCTCTCTTGTATCCCTATGCAGTTGACGTATTTCCCCCCCCCCCCCCCCCTTATTTGTATTCGCTGTTCATTCTGGATTCGCGACTGCAGACTCCCATCCTCATCTATATAGCACTGGGGAGATCGCTGAGAATAAGATTACTATTTTTATGCAATAAGTGTGCAGAAAGTTCCTATTGTTTGGTTCACCAATATGGCTGCCTTCTCGTAAGTGAAAAAGCTCTATAGTGAAAATGCTGTGCTTCTTTGTATATTTTTATTAACATACATAATAATTATAATGTTAGATAAGGGGAAAGGCTGTTGTGATCAACCCACACTGTATGGTGAGGTGTCAATGAGCGGTTGGCCCACTACTTACTGACCGACTACACTTTCATTATCACGCAACCCTTTACTGATGCCCTACCATACATAAAAAGATTTTCTGCAACACAAAGTCTCATGTAAAAAGAAATTACACTTGCCATAATTTAATGTTTGATAACAGTTTCTTACTTTCATTTTCCCAAAGACTCCAGCTCCTGAAATGCTGGCTGAAGCATCCTGCAGAAAAAGATTACATTATACTTTGTTAGGTGTGTTGCTATCAATTGCACCATACAGCTGTAGCTGAAATATGACATAAATATACAGCCTGCCACAATAGTGTTACTTGCCTTGTATCCCCCACTGTCGTTTGTACTTATGTTTATCACATTTATTTTCCAATTGTGGTAGGAAGCAAACCTAAATGACGTCAAAGAAAGCAAGTGTTTATGAGTTTGTATGGGGCATTTTGTGTCAGGAGTGAATAACCTTAACAATATATCACTAATAATATCAAAATTAAATCATCATCAGCACCAACAAATATCATCATCATCATCATCATCATCATCATCATCACTTAATAATAAGTCATCATTGCCAAGCATAAAACATCATTATAGCCAATGATCTTTGCATTTCATATTTTTCAAAGCTTCATTCTTAGTATATGTTTTAATTCTTTTCCTAACCTTTGGTACATAGTAAAGATCTGGAAAGCAAAGAGAGAAGCTTCATGGCCTCCTGCTCCTGAAAAGTGCAGGGAAAAATAATTATAAACCATGACAATTATGCATGCTCTTCCAAATTAATTCATGAAATTCAAGCTATAAAAGTTACCAGCTCTGACTTCCAGGATAGCATCATTTTCATCAGCCTCATCTTTAGGAATAAGAGCCTTTACTATTTCCTCCTGTAAAGAGGCATAATGCATATTATGATCAATCATTTGATGATACACATATGGTACTATGGTACAGAAAGTGCCTCTAAACTCTGGTATAATTACCTCTGATTTCTCAATTTCCTTGATTAACTCCCTTTGCTCAAGTTCTGCCATTTCTCCCAGTTCTCCACCTTCTTGTACAAAACTTTTCAGTTCTTCCAAATCCTTGGCAAATAGAATAGAGTGCAAATAATATACCCGTGAAATAGTTAAGATGAAATAGGAGATAGTTAGCCTTTTAGTAAATACATAGAAATTCAGTGAGGCATGACAAAGGCTCGGGCGTTTACTAGAGTAACAACTCAATACGCAAATGAATAGATACGAAAATGCGAACATGTAAAATTATACGAAGGAAAAGCATATACAATAAAATATTGTTTCAGTTTTTGTGAGTGTGTTTGAAAATATTTTAAAATGCACACCCTTGAGTAGCACACGTGCACTAGTTTACCCGTCACAACTCACCTATTTCTTTAACTAATAATTAGACTTGGGCAACTAATAGCACAAAGTTAGTAATTAGTTAGCTAGCAATCTATTTCATGGGTATATTATATTTACTGACTGCAGTACATGTAATATAGTAATATATACTTTGTCTATCGACTGCCAAAATCTTACACCAATGCATCAACTACCTTCTTCTTTCTTCGAGTTTCTTTGAATAATTTTACCAGTGGAGATATTTCTGCTTGTGTTTTGGAAAGATCTTTGAGCTCAGTTGGAGAAAGTTTCTGTGAAAAGAATTTTTAAGAGATGAAACCATTTTGCTCAAGGCACAAGGATGATTGCTAATAAAAGCACCAGGATTGAATGCTGTGAACTTGGCATGGCCAAGTCAAAGTAATGTTTGTACTGTGTTTCAGGCATTTGATTGAATTAGATAATAAAATCTCATGCAATGTCATTAGTCTTGAGAAGTGTTGAGAAGCACTCCGCTACGCGTTGTGCTTCTCCTAACACTTCTCTCGTGTTCTGCCAATCCCCGCGTGTTTCATAACTATTTCTTCAATACAAACCTCAGGTGAGGATAATCTTTGGTTAATAGTGTCATGCTGTTGTAAGATATTTTGAATATGCTGATCCAATACTTTATGGTATTTGTTGGACAATAATCTTGGTAAGAAGAGCTCTGAAAACAGATCCAGAAAAATATAATGAGTGAGAGCGCTAGCAGCACCTTTTAAGAACTTTATTTAGAAATGTAATAAGAAGATAACTTTCTTTATATATTAGGGCTTAAAATAAATGCTGGGCATTTGCCAGACATGATGCCCAGCCAAATTAGTTTTAGCTTCATTATACCTCGTTTCTGGCTATACGTTACTGTATATACTGGTCAAAATGACTGCCAAGACAAAGATTTGAATGAACAACTTCCAATATTCTGGCTGGACATTGCCTGGTGACCAGCTGTTATTTTGTGCCCTCCACATTCCTAATTAGCTATATGATGCAGCTCATATCCTTGGAAATGGTAAAGAGCATAAAGGGTAATAGGTCCCAGGAGATATGACGACAATGTAATCACCATCAGTCTTCATCATCATCAAAATTAATGTCACTAGTATCATAGTGATCATCATTACGATCATCCTCATCCTCATCATCCTTTTGGATTTAACAGCTAAGTCTAGTTATTTGCGCTTTAATTGGGCTCCCTGTGGTATGTTATGTAACTTCATTTCACTACTAAAATACAAAACAATTCCTTTATGAAGAAGGTACAAGTATGACTAAATGTCTTACCTGGGCCAAATTTAGCTGGTAAACCAAGGATTTTTTGGCTCAACGACAATATTTGTAAGCCTCTTCGCCAAGCAATCAACATGCCTACCAACACTTCACTAGAAATTAACACTGTTCCTCCTTTGTTTCAATATTATCATGAAAAAGAGATGGTCTGTAGGTTATAAGTTGTGGTCTATATTTGAATTCCATGGTTTTAGTTACTTGAACATTGGAAAATCAGAAGGTAAAGAATGCATTTCCAACTCGTCCACCGCCATCTTGCATTTGCGGTGCACCGCTGAAAGGGACACAGGGAGCCCAACCTTTCATGGATGGCACCCTAAGCATTAAGGCGTAATGGTGGATGCGCGAATAAAGCAGTAATCACCCAACGCGATCCCTTAGTGAGTTTTCCTGATAAGTTTTTGATTTGAGAATCTTTATGTGGAAAGATGTGCTTGTGCTTGGAATGATGTGCTTGTCGACCCACCTGTATTTGGGTTGCCTGTGTATCTCGTGGTAAAGTGACGTCACGATTGTGCAACATGCTTCCCTTCGAGTCGAGTGTTAGACATAGTTGACGAGAAATACGACCATATAATATCTTATCCATTGTAGGACAGACAATATAGAAACTACTGAAAGGTTTAGATATAATCAAAGAATAGGTATGCAGAGTTTGGTGGCGAGTGTTTCGTGCCATGCTTCAACAGTACCGTTAAAATCGAACCACGTTGAATCGCATGGGGATAAAAAGATGAGTTTGGAAAGCAAAAAACCATCTTTTCTTCCTTTAAAACAGGTGATTTTGAACATTTATGCGATTATTTTCTTTGTATATCTAGTAATAGTTACAGTAAAGTCAATGCTTACATGTACAAGTGCCCACGTGGACATAAATACTAGTAATCAAAATGGCGACGGAAAAATGGGTTTCGGAAGCCTTTTTACGCTAACTACTAACCTTGATAAACTACTAACAACTGATTGTCTAAGATTACTGATAAGTTATACAAATGAGTAAGATTTATTGATTTAAGATTACCCAAAGGCTAAAGAGGCTGTAAGCTTATCATAGACTTTTAAATGCATTGTTTTCGTTATAAGGTTTATTTGTATACTATTTATTCGTATTTGCTGTTTTATACCCGAAATCTTTTATTTTATAGAAATAGTTTCGGAGGGCAAGTTACGTCAAATAAAACAATTATTTTATGGCCAACTTGTTCAATTCTTAAATTTTATTAATAAGTATCATAAATTATTATTACATTTTCAAATTAATATTCTAATATTAATAATTTATTACCCATTATTGATGTTATCTATATTATACAAATTTTGTTAGTTTATATTTGTTGTACCTTGTTAGAGATAAATGAATGAATGAATAAATGATTAAAGCATATCAGGATGTATATTGATGTACTGAAATTCTTTTCCTTTTATTGAAGAATACAAATCTAGTGCAGAAGCCAGTTATTAGCACAAGACCTCTTCAAAAGCCAGAGATACCAGGTATGCTTTAGGAATATTATAGGGTGGCAGCCTTGTGTGTCTGTAGAAGCCTGTGAATTGATTACTTTTAGCTGTGTCCTTCAAATTTCAGCAGCAGTGCCCTCAAGAATAGACTCCTTGCATGGGTTGTGAAGAAGCTCAATTTGGAGGGCAAAACAAAAGAATTTCAATCTCCTGAGAGTTGGAAACCTATTGTTATGTCCTGCATGGTGCAAGGGGCCTAAGACAATTTTCTCTACCAAATTTAAATTAAATAATTTGGAAATAGTGATATGCAAACCTATCTCCCTCAATCCCCTTTCCTACCAGCGCCAAATAACTTGTGGTTTTAAAGTCCATAACATTTAACAAGGACATTTAACATTGCTACTAACCTAAATGATTATTAAATGTTATCCATTCTTCTGATTATTGTTATTTATAGCTTGTATTGAGGCCTGTGATGTTAGCAGTCTACTGGATAAGTTTCTTGAGTATGAACTGAACCAAAGTAAGTAATACTCTGACATTAGTATGTATATTATTAGCATATAAAGCATGCATAGTGAACTATAGTTTTTCTATGTGCAGAAACTCCTGCCTCCACTTGGAACTATTATTCTTGCTCACTGAACAGTACTGTAAAATGGAGTATTTATAAATATATAAATGATTTGATTTTTGCCTGTTTTTCAGATGGTACTGCCAATAAGATCAAGGATTCATCTGTTGCTCTTACTCCAGTGTCATCTCCGAGGTGTGTAGATCAAAATATAGTTACTGTTTGGGTGTTGACAAATAAAAATGTTTCTTGTTTACGACCATTGATATTTGGTATCTTCTTACATGTACATTCAACTTTTCAAATTGTTCCAACAGCCATAAGAAGAGTTGCAATTTGACTGAAGCATTGAATGCTAACAAGAAACCTTGCGAATCATCACCAATAGGTTAGTACTAATGGCTATATATCACCCATAATCCATGTTTACGTGATACTAACATGCGAAATTATCTTATCTTAGCAAACTCATGTAGCTGTCTATCAATAAGCAATTAAATTATCAATCTTGATTTAATAATTTATAATTAATCGATAAGTAGTAAAAATTTATTCAACCATAAATACTGAGAAAAATGTTTATAAATTAACAGGTCTAACTCCACCAGTGAGTCCACCCTCCAATCAAAGCATTCCTTCAGCAGCCAAGTATATAGTTATACCTATAGTTATACCTATAGTTCCCTCAACTCCAGTTACAACACGTGATAAAAGGAATGTCCCTCCCACTTCGCCCACCGGGACAGTGAATGAGAGTAAAAAGCAGGACAGAAATACAATAATTGGTACCTCCATGGAGAAGGTTACATCAAATCGCAAAGCTCCCAGTAATGCCACAATTATGAACAATATAAAAAATAAAACTGAAATGCATCGTATAACTAGGCAGAATGTTTCCAGTAAAAGTAAGAATGACTTCTATCATGGTAATAAAAATGTTGGTGAAGAACCGACAACAAATTGTGACTCAGAACAAAAGACAAGCTCTCTCCAATTTTTACAAGAAAAAGAGAAAAAAATCCCAAAATCTAGCACGGGTTCTACAGTTGACAAAAGAGTTAATGATGATGGCTATAAAAAATCGAAAAGATGCTACAGTTCAGATGATGATGATGATAATGATGAGAAAGATTATTATGACTACAAGAGAAAAAAATATTATACAAGAGATGAGTGTTATTGGTCAACATCTGAAGATGAAAGTGATGGGGAAATAAGGCAGTACCCTTCAAGGAAACTAGGGCGCAGAGAAAATCATCACAAAAGAAGGCACAGGTCACATAGTAGCTCTAGTGATTCAGATGACAATCATAGCACAAGTGGTAAATCTAGAAGTTGTACCTTAAATTATGAACAACAGAGAAGAAAAGATGCAGAAAGCAAGAAAGAAAACTGTATCCAAAAAGCTCCCGTTTATGACATTGAAATGGAGCGCAAAAAGAACTTCAAGCTGGACAGGAGTTTCAAGGAAACTGCTACTGTAAGTATGCAGCAGGGTTACAAACCTACATTTTGACATCGACTTTGATTTACAGTACATTTATAACTATTTTATAGGCAGCCCTTATGATTTCAGCCCATCTACTATATATATATATATTTTTTTTTGCTGTTCAGAACAATTGTCATTCCCTAGAGTATCATTTCTTTGTTTACCGTTGTGCATTTATAAGAAGACACATGAATATATATACAACTTTCTTTTCAAGAGAATGACACATGGTAGACCAGAAATGGGAAACCTTTACAGCTAAAGGGCTATATAATTATGATTTATCTGGAAAATTGGCTTCAACGTTATTGATATTAGCCATAATATTATTAGTATACAACAAAAAAAGTTGTACATGATTGGAACATCAAATTGGAATATTTTAAGCAAAACTAAGATACAGTTTACTTATAAAAGAATTACTGTTGTCTTGTAGGAAAAGCGAAAAATAGTCTATATTGGCAACATTGAGGAGTCAATGTCGAAAAATGATATATGGAGGAGGTTCAGAGAATATGGACCAATTCAGAAAGTCACTGTGCATTACAGAAATGATGGGTAAGAAATCCCATTTCTTTCTGTTCTTATACCTTTATAATAATCATAATATCTATAATATACTTTTTGTGTTTTAATTGGGGGGGGCAAAACATTTCCAAAAAGTATGTTGAAAATTGCAAGAAAAATCGCCTTTATATAAATGACATTGCACTTGAATCTATCTTCAAAATAAAAAGATATTTCCTCAACTCATTAAAGCTGTATTTATCTTGTAAGGATGACCTACAATGTCTCTAATACCCTATCATATAATTGTGTTTTTAGGGATAATTATTCATTTGTGACATTTGTAGATTCATCATCTGCCCTTGAGGCAATAGAAAGTAAGTAGTTAATGGTGTGTTGTGCTGTAACATCTGAAGTAGTTCCCATGACACACAGCTCATTCACATGTACAGGGCATTGAGAAACTCTAAGCAGTATGATTATATAGTTGCTTAGGACTTTTTATTTCCTGAATACTGAAAAAACATGACGTGAAAAATTAGTATGATTTTGTCTTGATGCTTTAATAATAAATAAGTATATGTAATAGGACTCCATGCTGTCCAATTATTAAGAAATAATTGGACGAGGCAAGGAAAATTCCAAGGACTGACAAAATTTGGCAGTCAGAGGAATTTTTTGAGTCTAATTATTTCTTGATTGGGGAGAATGAAATCCCATTACCTATTAATTATATAGCTGCCTAATTAATCCCATATTGACAAGACCTGTCCAATTAAGAAAATAATTGGACAGTTACCTATATGGGATTAATGAGAAGCTGTATAATAATAATAATAATAATAATAATAATAATAATAATAATAATAAAAAAATAATAGAGTGCAAACAATTAATCCGTGAAACACTAATTACTAAATAGTACAAAATAGTGCTGACTAAACAATAGAAAACAATGGAATTTGCATGAAATTTTTGCTGTTTCATAGATATTAATAGTGTTTGGCTGCACTCTACTGTCTGTACTCTTTCCTTTATGAAGAAATTGGATATCAAACACTAATGCAGGTGTTGCATTTGTCTTTCTATAGAAGGAAATAAAGATCCAGATTTAAAACACCTGGACATATGTTTTGGAGGAAGACGAAAATTCTGTGGTGGCAGCTATGTGGATTTTGGTGAGTAGAGATTATTGATATCATTTTTATTCACAAATTTCCATATCATATCGCAAACGAGTGAGTCTGCAAGCAAGTCAGTGATGTGGTATGGAAACGAGTGAATAAAAATGATATCAGGCTCTTATCATGTAATAATTTTTTCATTACACATTTAGGGTCGATAAAATGACAAAATTTACAGTTTCGAGTTTACCGTGAAGTGATATCACATCAATTCACTGATTTTTTTTTTTTTTTCGTGGCTTTATCACATGGATATCAACCCTAAATGTGTAATAATAATACTTACCTCAGCATTTGGCTGTAAAGTACAGTAGAAAGCAGAGAAGCCCTCTCTAAACATCATGTGCCATAGGATGTTTTCAATCACTCACTCGAAGGTCTCTTTAAGAATACTTTGCAACTGTTTTCTCTTACTTAGATTATTATTTTAGCTGAGAAATGTCAGAGAACTCTCAGATAAACAAAGCATCTAGACTATATTTCTTAACCATTTTCTTTTTGTCATAACAGACTCCAACACAAGTTATTTGGAAGAAAAGCAAATTAATGGTGATGTTGCATCATCTCAATCCAAGACTGAGGAGATGGATTTTGATGCTCTTCTTAAAATGTGTCAAAGGAAGTCTAGATGATGTAATCAAGTTACACTAAAAACAAATCTATTTCCCAAATAATTTTTTCCAAGAAATAAAATGAAATAATCCAAGAAAAGTGCACTTAGTATCATAACCTAAATTGCATAAGAAAATATCTAGAATTTTTCCAAACTGAATGAAAATTAACAAATGAATTCAGTTCAATGAGTTCGTATATTAAAATTGTTGAATTGTTCAATTGAAATTGTTTTGTTATCAAGAGTTATTATCTTTATGATAGGTAATTATTCTTAACACTTCCTGTCAATAGGAAAGTATTTTAAGCTAGCACATTGATTCCAATATTTACTCAAAATCTTCATCCAATTACATGTATTATACAGCCGATTACAAAACATATTCACTAGTGAATCACAAAATATGAATGACAGAGTGATTCTATTTGGCCCATGAAAGAATCGTAAGCTGAATACATGATAGTAGACACTTGTTCCATTTTTCGTTTTACTTCAAGCATTACTCCCTGGCTAAATGAGGAAACATTTCCAGAAACATGACAGATTACCATTTGCATGCTTTCTAATTGTTCCCAGTTCAACCATGTGAAAAACATTGCTACACACAACCAATTTTGCTTCCAAGAAACATTTTGTTTCGTTGCCAAGTGGAAACAATGTTACACTGTTTCATGACAGTTGAGCCACCTTAGGAAACAAATGAATATTTTTGGAAACATGTTTCCTAGTTTAGCCAGGACCCTAGATACAATATACAACATCGTTTCATTAGCCAAGTAAAATCACACTTGCGTGGTGTATAATATTATATAATGCTTTCCAATGATACACCATGGAATATCCCACTTGTCTTTTCTTGTAGCACACCTGCTTGAGGACTTGTGAGTACACAAAGATTATACAAATGACTTGTGGGATAATCCATGGTATGCCAACTATTGTGTAACTAGAATGTATCCAGGGTGTTCAATAGTCCATATACATGTATTGAGAATTAAAGCCTTTGCTTCTGCCCATTCATCCTGAAGCAAATCAATGTGAGACTGGATGGGCAAAAATCTATTTTTCCAGCTAATATGGCTGCTGTGTGAGAAAGGCCTATTGTCTTATTCTAGACTTGTGGTTCTAGAGTTCACACTTTTTGTATTTAAATCACAGAATAGCTACATTTTATATATTATTTGGTGTGTTACCAAAGCAATATACAGTGGGACTACACCAAGCAAGGCCAACCAGACAAGTTTTCATACAAATTTTTTTGGTTGGCCTTGGATAATAAAGTCACACTTGTAATCTTACATTGAAAAAATGCAATGTATTTCAAAACTATAAATGGTCAATAAATCATTACATTACCTCACAACTGCATTCTTTGGAGTATTCTGTAGTTTGGTTCAGTTCCCTTGCTGTTAAACAAGATCAGTGCTTGTCTAGCTTAGGTACAAATCTAATCACCCCTTGAACTCCATTAGAATTTGAGAAGCGAAAAGTCTCCCCTGAAGCCATTATTAGTGTTGTCACTTAAAGCTGTAGATAGCATTGCGTGACAACACTCAGAATGGTTGCGAGGGAGACTTAGGCTCATGTCAAACGTCGAACTTCACATGAGCCGACCAAATGATCATCTAGTTATCCATTGATTCAATAGACCTTATTCGTGGTGTGACAATGTTTTCCCAATTCAGCGCGACAAACCTCTGGGGGAATGAAGAGCTATTGTTTTGAAACTCGTCGGTATATTATTGTTATTCTTTTCGTATCCTTTAGGATACTCATGAATTTTTCGAAGAGTAAAAACAAAAGAAAATGAATCCTCTGGAGGTTTGTCACACTGAATTGGGAAAACATTGTCACACCACGAATAAGGTCTATTGGGTTCGATGTTCGATTCATGAAGTTCGATGACTGAATTCTGTATACGCCCCCTGAAACTTATCTTGGGGCTGACCGTTGTATACTACGGTGGACCATAAGAGGCATGCCGCAATAATAAATAATAAATAATAATAATAATAATAATAGTAATAATAAAAATAATAGTTAATAATAATCTTAGCACATTCCAAAAAGATCTCAATGCGCTTTACAATATAAAAACCCTATATAAAGAATACTATGAAATAATATAAAAAGACCCCTTGCAGCACTTTGAAATGCAGCTCGATCTGGGGGACAAAATAACAGTACTTGATTGAAAGTTACAAAAAAAGAAGCTTGCAAAAAATTTGAGTTATTTTATTTAGACAAGTCTTTAGGTCACCCATCCAGGTACTAACTTCACTCACTCGGACTTGACTCGCTGTCATCGAAACCCAAGTTTTTTCCACTGGGCCACGTTTCCAGACGAATCAGCATAACAATAGCTGTTTAAAACAATGCAAATAGACTAGACTTTTTAACATTGCATTTTCAACCGATTCCGTGCGTGGCAGAGATGCAAGGGATTAGCCGATATGGTCTGGGGGCCGGCTGGTCTCTCCCCTGATGCTTCGGCTAGAACATTTTCTTGCGTAATTCGTACACCCAAGGGCAGAAGGATTTAATCGCCGTCAGGTCCGAAGTCCATACGCCGCCTCAGCTCTGCGGATGTCTCGGGGGTATGGCAAAGTTGAATCGGTTTTTTTTTAAATTTTTATAGTTGGTTCGATCCCCACCGTATTCAGATTTTTTATTTTCATTTTTACAGCATATTATATCTTGAATTTGGCAGCGACATTTTTTTACAAAGACTGACTACTTAATTCCTAGCTTTTTGCTAAGATTCAGAATTATTATTTTTGTTTATATGGTACTGTGACTGCATGTCTACCCAATGAAGCTGGCATTTTCCAGTCCCCACACACAAATAAGTACCCAACCCCACTCAACAACAACAACAACGTGCTTTATTTGTACCACAGATTACAATAAGGAGAAAGTATAAACTAAATATAAGTATATTTACAGAAGAATGATAGGAGTTACCTAGAATAACTATAAGAGCTCATTTCTTTTCACGCCTCTTCAAGAAAAAGAGAGCGGTAAGTCTGCAATCATGAGCAACTTTTCTAAGTACCACCAACAGTGACCTCAGACTGATTTCTCTACGATGATAGAATACTTTAATTGCCCTATTTCACTATGACGTCACTGCTTGTTTATGTGGGGGATAGAATCGCCAAATCCAATAGAAAATTCAACAAAATTTGCTCCTAGCGAAACAGTTTAATCTAAAATGGCCTTGTTTTCAGATATTTGTGTTAATATGTACTAAAAAAATATTCTGAGCGTTTGCTGGCTATTCTACTTCTCTTCGTGGATTGATACGGGTTTTAGAACAATTTTCGGTGAGTTTGCGTTGATCTGACCCCCTCGGACGACCATGATCCTCTGCGTTTAAAAAATAGATTGTTTTGATGTGACGTTATAGTGAATAGAGCAATTCCATTACAATTTGTTTTAGTGAGAAATCGTCGAAAATTAAAATAAGTTTAAACTCAGTCACAATCAGTAAACTGCGCGCGCAGTGCTTATAGTTTAACATGCAGCAGTGTATAGGCGTAACATGCAGCAACTCGTCTAGCTTGCTGCATGTCCCTTATGGGCCACCGTAGTATGCAAGGTTTCAACAGCGTCCAACAAGGAAGTTTTAAATTTTCCCACAACAAATTAAGTGTCATGGTTGCTCCAGAAAATAATTTACCTACAATTAACATCTATCTAACCAAGTATTTGATAGGGTCATTGATAATGCCCAACACCTTCCTACTAAGTTGCTCTGAAACAACTGTGCTCATTTCAGAAAACAAATTGACTTCAGGAACGAAAAAGTTTGGGATGTTTCTTGTCCTTAAGCAATCATAAAGCATAACGAGTAGTTCCAGGAACCTCTCGGTTAGCTTTGCCTCGACCCAGTCTTCTTTTCTTGGTTGAAGTTGACTCTGCTGCAGGAAGACGTGCTCCAAATGTCTCGGCAGAAAAAAACTTGCAAAACCAACTTCGCTTTCACAAAGCACCTTAACCATCTGTAAACATCTTCGCTTCATGTCGTTGTCATCGTAACCACCGATTAATACCCGTCGTGCATTGAGAAACCTGATATCCCATACGTCTTGAGCACCCTTATCCGTTGGCATGGCAACCAAGTGTACTCCCTTGTCGACAATAGATTTCATTGTTGTTGGGTCAGGCCATGCGGGGGGAGTACATTTAAGCCAACTGGAGCAAAGTGGCCATAAAGAAGAACACTCAACTACAGGAATAAGATTAATGATGGTAGAAAAGGTTTCTCTGCTGGCGACAGTTGCACTGATTTCCCCAAAACTTACTTTTTTTTGCGTTGTCTCATATCTTTTACTTGATTCCCTTTTCATTATATTCTTACCAACTTGATACGCTTGAGAATTTAACTTACAACTTGGGAAAGTTTGTCGCCATGACGAAGGAAGATCTTCAAAACACCATTGAACAAGACCTTTAAACTTCCCACCAATGCTAATAGAGGAGAGGTACTGCGTGCCAGACGTTGAGTGGACGAGAAACGAGCTGAAGCATTTTTTGAATTCCATTGAACACGAGGTTGGAATTCGTATGCGCGCATAGCCTTGTGGGTCACCGAGCTCCTCGACTGTTATATCCACAGGGGAGAGTCTCTCGAGGATTAGGAAAACGTCGATCTCGTTGTAGGCTTTAATCTCATAATATGAAGCAGGGCTCATGCGTCTGAACCTTAAATCTGTGTTAACACTTTCGACGTAGTCGAGAATATCGTTGACTTTATGTTCTATTTGACTCATTACTTGATGGAAATTCCTTCGTCTTTGTTGAACTTTTGTGTTATAAAATTGTCTAAGCGCAGTGAGGAGATTCTCATTCTCGAGGCGTATTCCCAGTCGGGGAATGCTCACCCAGGTGCTATCAAGGATAACCTCTTTTCTCTGGGCAAGATCGGTGGATTGCCCTGCCATAGCGTTATGCGAGGATAATGACATCAGTGAAAGCCCTTGGTTGTCTCTGCCTACAGGAGCGGCCGTGATGCTGGAAAAGTCCTTTTCTTGGTAGCGTATTTTACACCTCGCTTTAACAGCATTCTTAGACTCATTTACACTTGTAACTTTGAAACATTTATACATTTTGGATCCTCAGGCCAAACCATATGCCTGGGTTCTTTTTAGTCTTGTCGCAGTGATTTCATCCCTTGATGGCAACCTAAACCGACTTAGCTACTTTGACAGACACCGAGATTTTTCATCTAAGCCACGTAGTTGAAAATCTAAACCCAAATCATGCAGTCAGTTCACTTCAACTGAAGCTGATAGTGAACGTGGGCACAATCAGTCTGCAAATCACCGACTACCATTAGAAACTAAAACAGAACTCTTTATCCATTCATTGTGGTGAAGAAAACTTTAATCCTCTTGTGTGTAAACCAACCAACCACGATCCTCGTCGTTCTTGATCGAATAACTGCGGTGAGCCTTTCAAGGTAAAATTAAACAATGGAGAGAAAAATTTGGTACTTTCAGTAATTGATTAATCCTGTAGTCTTAGTACTGATACTGTTTTCCTTTTCCTCAGGGGAAAAATGAATGCGAAGATTTTTTTTTTTGTTTTCCTTTTTACATTCCCGTCTTCTTATATGATTTAGTCTTAGATGAAGTGTAGAGTATCACGAACGCGACCAGTCTTATACTCGCTTGGCATCATATATTTTCAACAGGAAAACATACAAGCAAAACCTTGAGTAAAAACCATTTTCCTCTTTAGATGTAAACATCCAGATATTAAATGGCTAAAAAGTTAAATTCCTTCCAATCTTTAAGGTGATTACGTATAAGGCCCTTGGCGTCGTCCGGCTAGTCATGTATTTACAAATGCACTTCCCCCTTTGAAGTGTTTTTGCTTTGAGTTACAAATATCTCGATCAATGATCTAAATGTGCTATTGGTTTCTAGCAATGGCCATTAGTTCTAGTTCCGCGAGAGGAATAAATAACGACTATCTTTTTTCTAAATCAATCAAAATACAAGAAGTCTTGTCTTTAGACCTTTTTTTTTTTTTTTTTTTTTTTTTGTAAAAGCTTTTTCAAAAAGGGTTCTATCTTGTGCAACCGATGGTGAAACGCCAAATGAGCTAGAAAAACGGTAAATATAACGACGTATACTTGGCTGACAAATTCAGGCTAAAAACATGTCTTACTTACAGTAGCTAATACACCTTTTTCTGTACAAATACAAATTGTTTTGTTTGAATTTACGGTATTTTCTTTCAATTCCAATATACCTTATTAAGAAACTACAACAATTAACCATTGAATAAAGTATTGTTATTTTTTGGTTCTGACTCATAACAATATAAAACTATTCCTTAAACTATTTATAAAACTATATTATATTGGGTACTGATGATTCAATATCTATTCTATGAGAAATATATAAAATATCCAATGATTTTTGAAGCTGAATATCATGGTCAAATTAATACTGGATGCCGGAGCGAATCTAGGATTAATGTGAGGTTTGGAGTCACCAAGGCCAGAAGCACCTGGGGTGCACGTGGATGGGGGGTGGGGGTGGGGTTCGGTTCGGGTATAATCTTCCTATAGAAAATTTTGAAATAGATACTCTCAGGAATGTACGATTGTTCGTGATATAATAAGCATTTGTAACAAATATTTAGGGCGTACGGTCCATTAACCTCCTCTATATTCTTCACTGTGAAGCCAAAGGCGAGTCACGTGATCGACAAGCTAGTCCTTTCAGAATCACTTTTCATTTTAAGGTAAGCGAGACGTCTTTAAATTGCCGAACGGAAACATATGGGGTTGATGTAAATGGATTATTTTCATGTATATTCATACAATGATTAAGTGCTTACAAGTCGCGCAAAGCCAGACGACACATCAGTGCAGATGCGTCTTTCAATGAACCTTCTAGATAGCACTTGTTCCAATTTTTGTCGGACTTTTTTGTTTTCAAAGTGATTGGAATCTATGAAAACAGGTAACGATAGTGAGAAAATCCATCCAAGACGCAAAAAAAAAAAAAAAAAAAAAAAAAAAGTTAAGGGATGACAGTTGTGCTTGCTTGTGAGTAGCTTTGAGTAGACTTCAGTTGGACGTGCAGTGCGCAATTCTATCCAAAATGTGAGAGAACAAGTTAGTAATAGCACGCCATTCTTTTAAAGAGAAGTATCAGTTTGCTCCAAATCAAGAGCACTGAAAAATTTCTCTGGTTCCTCCAAGAGAATCTTAATCTGCATTTTGCAGCTTTCTGCTGTCGCTTTATCGAGTTCTTTCATCAAATTCAAGTCAAGATGAATAAAGTCATGAAGTTTTCTTTGCTCAATACAATCTTGTAAGTCATGGACAGCATCAAGGAACCTGGGAATGAACTTATCATCAGTCCAAAAACTAGGCTTAGGATATTTTTTGTACAAATTCAAAATAATGGTTTCCAAGTGGTACTGCCTCACACCTTTTTGCAACTGTGGCGAACTATGCAGAATAAGCTTAAGAATAGCAAGGCATTCATTCCTACATCCATTGTTGTCTTCCAAGAACTTCTTCATCTGTTCTAGAAAGGCAATTTGCCATTGGCAAGGAGATTTTGTTGGAGCTTGTCTTCCCACCAAATAAAATCCTTGTTCCATGCATTCGTGTTTCATGGCTTTTGTCGGCCAATGAGATTCTTCTGTTTGCCACATTTTGGCGCCAAAAGTCCACCTATCGCGGCAAGGAATCGTAGGAAAAACATGTACACTATAAACCTCTTGAGTCGGCGAACTCAGACTAAAGGTCACCGTGTTGTCACTCAAATGTTCATTGATTTTGATCATGAATTCATTCATCTGTGCATCGGCCGCTATTTCTTGTGTCATCAACCATTTTAGATGACCTAGTAATTTCTCAGAGAATATTCTTGAAGATACATACTTTTTTCCAGAATTACTTCGAATACAAAAATCATCCCAAACAGTCCTCTTGTCTGTAAGTTTCGGCACAGCAAAGCCCGCAGGGGATTTACCATCTTCAATAGCAAGTCCTAGCTCACTCGAGTCAAAGTTCTTCAAACACAACAACACTTCGAACACATCACTTGTCTTTCCTTGATAGAACTTTGATGACTCTAGAGGGTCGAAATCGAGTACTGGGTCTCTGTCTGGTAGTTTAACTAGAATAGGATCTAGTAATGACTTCATAACACGAAATATTGTCTCTTCAGTGGTGGGATGACTCTTCGAATTCGTCTTCCAAAACGAATCCAGTGATGACTTTAAGGCTGCATGGTCTGACATCATTTTCTTCTTTGACTGTCTCGGGTCCAAGGTGGACTAACTATAAAAGCGAAAGATTGGTATAATTAGTAATATTAATGTGAAACAAATAAGTGAAACCTCAAACCATGAATCAGCCCATCCTGTATTATTAGTTGTAGCCAATGGTTTAGTGTTATTCGCCATACGAACGAAAGAAAACATCGTTAAAGACTTCCATTAAGAACAAACGACCTCAAACTGTACAATAGTACTAATCCCAAAAACAAGCGAGAAACTCAAACAAACAATAATACTATTACCTTAAGCGAGAACGACGCTGCAATAATTTGGAAGGGACTCAGCCATGAGCGTTATGATATCCATATCGTCATATATAATGTCAAATTTATGCCCAATAACAATGGACGGTCTTCTGTGAAGTCAGACCATCATTTGCATATTCGTTTGGTTTTGAATATCTTGGAAAAAGAAACTAAATAATAAATTAAACATTTTTCCCGCAGTAAAACCTTTGAATAACCAAAATAAATGAAGAGGAAAAATAAGACTGTAATTTAGGAAGACTTACTTTGTGAGTTCATGATTCGATTTATTGAAAATATGGTTTTAATGATTTCTTTTCGATTGATGTCATTGAAGAAGAAGTCGTTCGGTGGATAATTTATTTTCCCCGATGGTGAATGGAGCGAAGAGGCGTTTAAAGTCTTAATTTAATATTCTTTATTTTGTCTGACATCTGACGTGTTTCCTTTGTTTTCATTGTTTTCATATCCCACCTGATGCAACTTTATTTTTCTATCCATAAAAAGTAGACAATGACTGTAGAAAGCATAAAATTCAGCACTCGAAATAAATATCAATCAATTCGTAATCCTAAAATCACCTGTCATTATATTTGCCAAACGTCTCGCCTCGTTACCATGTGTTACCATGGATACACTGTTAATGTGAAAAGCCTCTTAAAAAGGACGCGCGGCGGCTTCCGGTATCTTAAGAAACCTGACCGGAAGTGCAACGAAGTCTGCCTACGAGAAAAAAGGTTGAAGAGGAAGTACAAGTTTTATCGACGCTATGCATGTTTTGTTTTGGTCACTGCATGGTTCCCCCCTCCCTCTAAATAAAAGGGTGAGAATGCCCATTTACTCCCAACCCATTCTCAGGATTTACTCTTTACAGTCCCCCCCTCCAACCCCGGAACACGGTCGTAGTCACTGTATACTTGTAGAAATTTTAGACTCTTCTTTTAGCATTTTTAAAGTTAAAGCAAGTTTCTTCTGGATCCTTTTCAAGTGTAGTTTATCATTTATTTGGGATACTAAAATTGTTTTTACAGCTAGTTTATCACTTTATTGTAAATTATTTTTTTAAGGGTCCCCCCCTAGATATTCCAAAGTAAGTTTCATGGCCTGAGCGAGCCTGCGCATGCACCGTGAGGAGGCAAAGCGCATCAGCCGAGCGAGATACTTTGAGTTCAATCCAATCAATCCGTTGGTTCCATTAGAAAAAAACTCCACTTCTCATTTTGAGAGCTAGTGTTTAGGCCGCGTTAAAGAGGATTCCCTTGCTACTTAGTTTCAAGTTATTTATTGTACAAAACCGTTCCATGGCTAAAACCGAGAACCAGGACTGTCTTTAAAGGGTTGCCTTGCCCATACTGCTTCGTATAGGCAGTTGGGTTCAATAAACAAGATGCACTCGGGTCCAGCTTGGGTACAAACCCACCCTGTGGACCAATTTGGTTTTGGCGACGTAACCTTACTCACTTCCATGTGAACCATGTGTCATTCTCTTGAGGATATTATTCTTTGCTTGCTGTTTTATATATCAGAAGCATCTATTAATGCGCCTCCTCAAAAGGGAAAGGCAGAGAAAGAAAAATTACTCAAGGGAATGACTCGTGGTTTGAAATGGAAAATAATTATTTCCAGACTTAACCGAACTATATCATAACCTATTCAGTTAAATACTTCAGGAAATATAGAATATTCTAATCTTTACCGAGAATGATTTGTCAAGATATCGATCAAGCCTGACGTTCCTCGTGGTATGCGTCAACAAAACCAGATAAACAAGTTTTTTTTGTTTCAAGGAGGCAAATCCGAAACAGTCTAAGCTCCGAGCCTTTCGCTTTACTGATGCTGAAGACCAACAGTTACACAGGTATTGGGAAAGAGAAATTCAACTTCAGTAGAACAGAATATAAACATTCTATCATAATTTCTTTCCCTTTTGTGGCTGCCAAAAAATATTTCCCCCGCGTACGATTCTGTTGACCATTCAGTTCTACTACTGACTCAATAGGGTCTAATTCACCTCAAGTGTTCCAACTCATGACTTTCCTGATTTTCTTTTTTTCTTTTGTTTTTGGTGGTCTAGATTCTTCTTCATATCCTTCGTCCATACTGTCCATACTATGAACATCTGGTGAAAGAACCATCAATGGATTAAGACAACATAAAAAAAAACTAAAAGAATATGTTAAGCGGCCACCTATTAAGCGACCACTTATTAAGCGACCACCTATTAATCGACCACCTATTAACTAGACAGTCTCTATAAAGCGACCACCTATTAATCGACCACCTATTAATGGACCAGCCTCTAATAAGCCAGCCTCTATTAAGCGACCACCTAATAATGGACCAGCCTCTATTAAGCGACCACCTATTAAGCGATCATTTGTCGTTTAAACAACAACTTACGTACTTTTATTTTTTGAAGATTTCTTTTTTACGGATCTTCTGAATCTTGCTGCTTTGAATGGAAGAAAAAGTAGAAAAAAACTTTATTGCATAAGTGGTATTTAAACTTCCCCACTCTTCCGATTATCGTAGCACTACAGGATTTTGATGATGAACAAGTTACAGTGTAAATGGCTCCAATGACGTAGCGAGGTGGACGAAAGGGGGGATATAAAAGAAAAAGTAAAATATTAGGTATTAGATTCGACGAAAAAAGTTTAAATGCTCAGATTTCCTCATAAAGATCGAGTAAATAAAAATGTTTGTTTCTGTTTTGTTTTTTATTTCTGGGTGCCCCCCTTCCCCCTCTGTTCCTGTGACCTCGCTTTGCCCCTGAATTCTCCACGATACCATTAAGACTGCATTCGGATTACCTTTCGCCTAGTGCTCATTTGCATTTTTGGCGCGAAAAGTCAGGTGCTTGCGAATGTAAGGCCTAGAGCAAACGTCGAACTTTCCATGCACCGAACTCATTAAAAACAATGGATATCAGGTGATAATGAGGCGGCAATCTTTGATGTAATTAAGTTCGGTGCATGGAAAGTCCGACGTTGGCCCTAGGCCTAAGACAAATCCAAGGAGGATCAACTAGAGGTATTGGACATACCGATTTGGTCCCGTAGAGATCCTTGTACTTGTGATACACGATTAGGTTTATCGTTAGCTATGGCGGGTAGCATTTGCCCTCCTGATATACTCGCTGGTGGCTGCTTGTCTTTCTGCTTGCGAAAATCACTTTCAGAATCACTAAAACGAAATATAATGTCACTAAAACATCATGATATGCTTTTGACCTTCACTGATGTCTACACTATATCTTTATTTTTATTTTATGTTTTAAATATATATTATGATTATCATGTAATGATTATTAAATATATACATGCGAGTTAATGATTATGATAGTGGAAATTGATATACATTCATAAATTATAAATCATTTACCAGTATATAATGTTAGTTACATAAAACTTCTCACTTTGTGGCCATGTTTAACCATGTTCTCACATGAGCACCCGCTGACCCGTGCGCGAAATTTCCCGCCAAAACTGGCAACAAGTGACTGTAAACACTGAGTATATTCCTTCTCATGGAGGCAAAGATTAAAAATGACCACGAAGAGAGAACGTCCCGTTTAAACGACGCTCACAGTTGCCTGAAATCTGTTCCGTCGGTATATCCTGAGGCGCCTTTACCCGATCCTGATCGGTGCTCCTCGGGGATCGACAGTGAACGATTCATTTGTTTAGACCTAGAACTGTTAAAGCACCCACACCAATTAGCAAAATACATGCTGCATCTATTAGTTGAATCCTCAAGCATGATGAAAGATAATAATATATGATGAGCTCATAATCAATACTCCAGTTTTAAGTTCTCCGTTGCTCGATCTCGATTTTGTGTAAAATATTCACGTGTTCCAGTCAAGGTCCGTGGAATATCAAAGTGTTTGTATTGTTGAAGCAGTATATTGTTTGCTTTACCATTGAATATTTAGACACTGATTTGAGGCTAAGCCTGAACAAGTGAGTCTGTAATCAAGGAACACAGTAATTTAAAACTCGTTCTATAGCGCTCAATACAAACCTAGATGACGAGGGCTTGAATAAAGATTCTGGTTTCTTTTTTCTTGCCCAAAAGCTAGTGACGTCTGAGGAATCAGAATTACCCTCTCTACTCTTTGCAGACCATGTTGTACGCTGGGATTTGGTGGGTGACATGACTAACTGTCTGTTTGGGGTTGACTGTTGCATCATGGGAAGAGTCTGCTGCTTGACTGGGACAGCGGTTTGTTGTTTTACCTTAGTAATTTTTAGTGGAGCGAGAGTTGATTCCGTCGAAGGAGATACTGGTTTAAATTCGAATGATCGGGCTGTGGAAGGGTTATAGCCGACGTCTAGTCGTAAACGTTCGGGGACTTTCCGTGGCTTGATCGGTGCTAGGACGGAAGCGGTTGCTGGAGGCTTTAAAAACGGTGCGTGTATGTTTTCCTTTAACAGAAAAACAAAGATAAATGGACTAATCAATGTAGAGGCACGGCTTATATTCACTGATCGAATTGACATTAATTGTGTTGTGATTTACAGAAGGAGCAAACAGGAAAACCCGGAGAAAAACCGTCAAAGGGAGAGCCAAAAAAACTCCGACCACTACCCACTTGCGATGCCCCCCCTAAAGTGCATATGAGGTGAACGCATCACCACTAATCAACATGGCTTCCTAAATAGGTATTCAATCGGATCGGGGAAAGACGGTTCATAACTGATGCGCAGTAACCCAGTAAAAATGCGAGTTACGAGTCCCAGCTTACCTCGAAACTAAACCTCGGTAGTGGAGGCGGAGGCTTGACTGACTGATTCTCAACGTTGTTATTGTCATCTTCTGTAGGAAGGGGAGAGGAGCCTGGAATGGGTGTGAGGACCATTTGAGGGGGGTATCTGAATTCGTCATCACTGCTGTACCCTGTACTGTCTCCGTCACTGAGATTTCCGTTCATATTTGAATGAACTGTAGCTAAAACAAAACAAACCTTTTAACACTGGCCACTTATTACGCCTTTTGGTTTTGGTTTAGTTTTAATAGATCAGTGTGTTATGCCCTAATGTCAACCGCTAATATTGCTCACATAATATATCTAAATACAGTGGTAATGTTATGACTATAATATGAATGGAAATATGAAATGTGCCTTACTAAGCCACGGTGAAGTTGATGGTGATTTGCAGTCACTTGTGCTACTTTTACGTAAATCATGCAGTAGAGATGAGACGCGTCCTACGTGAGTGATTAAACATGCAGTTAGTACGTCTACAAGGTACACTACATACGCTACTACCACTACACGTTAGTGCTAGGGCCCTGTGGTAAGTCATGCAGTAGAGATGAGATGCGTCCTTTGGTACGTCTACAAGGTACACTACATACGCTACTACCCACTACACGTTAGTGCTAGGGCCCTGTGGTAAGTCATGCAGTGGAGATGAGATGCGTCCTACGTGAGTGATTGAACATTTATTATCAAGTGTAATGATGTTAATATCATAATAAAACACATCACATTTGGTGATTATACAATTACTAGTACGCGCAATTCAGTTAAAGGTACCACGAATAACACGTGTGCAGGTGTAGAGCAAAATTTGTATACACTTATTTCAATAAAGTTAGTCACCAAAAATCTAGAAAGCTGAGATCACTGAGCATCATGGGAAACTTTTCATATCAAAAAAGCAAATATATACAAAGCTTTTTTAATGCAAACTGCAGCTGGATGATGCTCAGACGAGGTGAGACAGTAACCGGTAAGAGATTCGCAAGTCCATGAACAGTTATCAAGCCGTTGAACGTGTAAAATGAATCTACCCATAACCCTGGTCGGCCTCAGCTTTATAGCTTTTCAGTCGACTAACTTTATTGAAATAAGTGTATAACTGTTAAAACTCACGGTACGAACGTGCCGTGCCGTGACCGACCGTGATGTTGCTGCGTATTTCCTTGGCTGAACAACAAATTTGCGCACTGCGATTGGTTCAATGGAAATTGCGGTGCCGTTTGCCGTGCCGCTTCACAGTATATGAAATCCACTCTAAATATAATTACCGTTATCATGGTCTCTATGAAATGATAAAATGCTTGAGATACGACGCGCGCTTTAATTGGCTAGCTACCACGTGAACTCTTGTCAGAAGACATAGGCATACTCGCACATCAGTAGCCTCGTGTTTTGGGGTTGCTTCCCTCTTGCCGCAGTCTAAAGCTCCCGCCGCGTTTATATCACAGTACGTTTTATATGCACGAAAATAAAAGACGAAAATAAAAGACGAAAATCATCAAAAGCGTGTCGTAAATCATGTAACTACAACTGTCGTGAACCGAGTATAATCGTAAGAACGGTTAAAAAACAAGAGAATGCCATGAATTGAGTGCGTGCCAATATAAATATATACCTTAATATGATCATGTTCTATACAAGTATAACGTACAATAAGACGTTAACCACTGACCAAGAGAATGCCATGAATTGAGTGCGTGCCAATATAAATATATACCTTAATATGATCATGCTCTATACAAGTATAACGTACAATAAGACGTTAACCACTGACCAAGAGAATGCCAAGAATTGCACGCGTGCCAATATAAATATATACCTTAATATGATTATGTTCTATGCAAGTATAACGTACAATAAGACGTTAACCACTGACCAAAAGAATACCATGAATTGCTCGCGTGCCAATATTTAACAATTATTCACCGAAGGCGAAGTGAATATCGGGGAACAATAACCGAAACGAAGTTGAGGTATTATTCCCGATATTCACTGAGCCAGAGGTGAATAATTCATTTTAGTATAAATACATAGGTGATTCTTTCAAAAAAAGAAAAACAAGATAAAAGACACATTTAAAATTAGGAACAACAACAAAGCGGCTGGCCCCCATTTTGGATTATCGCTGGAGGTGATTATCGTGTGATAATCTGAGTTTCTCGACCAATCAGCGCGCGAGATTTTCAATAATCACCTGTGTATTTATACTAAAAAGATATACCTTAATATGATCATGTTCTATACAAGTATAACGTACATTAAGACGTCAACAACTGACCAAGAGAATACCGTGAATGGCGCGCGTGCCGATATTGATATATACCTACGATATTCATGGTCTAACGAGTATAACGCACGACAATAAAACAAATACCTTTCTCTTCGTCTTTCTCAGAATTGTTATTCACTTCTACGAGCACTTCTACTGCCTCAACAGTCTTACAAAGAATCTCTCGTACTTCATTATCTTCAGCATCAGCGTTCTTCCCAACAGCGTGGTCCTGTTTTGTATTGGCGCTCATTCCATTCGGTAATCCCTTTACACCACCTATTATCCTACTGGGTGATGAGTCGATGTGAATCTCTGGTGGTGTGCTAGCCTTCACTATTTCTGATGTGAAGGAGAAAGAATTATAAGAACATTCAATTGGATTTATTAATATCCATAGATCTTCACTAGAACACATGCATATTGCTATCAAAATCGCCGCTAATGCTGAGCGATCGATAATTAGTAATTGGGGTGCCGCTGTGGAATGCGTACGCATCAGCGGTAGGGGTTTAACAAATGTCAGCAAGTGTCACAACATGGAATACGAGCCTCCACTTACGAAAATATACTTGGTTAAAAGCGCGATATATTTACTAATGCGTCTACACTCAAGGATCAAATGCGCAACGAAAAAAAAACTATTTGAAGGAAAACGTTTGAAAACGACGAAGTTAATTTTTGTGCAAATGGATGAAAGCGATGAAAGCTAGTTCAATACTGCCATTGTGGCAATGAAAAACAGTAATTTTTATTTGCATTTTTGGAGATTTTTTAGTAAGCGCAAGAAGCAGATCAAAAGATGACAAACTCAAATTTTCGAATGAAAAAAAATTTGTCTTGCTTGTAAATGATAGCAACAACGAAACCGCTCGTATCGATAAAACGTTTTTCCTTTCTCTGCGGGAAAGCGACGACTAAAAGCTAATGAAAATATAACTCGAGAACTGAGGACTGATAAGGTTGGTCTTCTGCAGAAGGCAATTAAATGGTACGTTACGCGTCGATGATCATGACGATAATTACCTTAAGTCAGGATATTAATAATGTTCAGAGTTGTAATTAGTTTCCAAAGTAATTATTAGTAATTATTTTCCAAATCATTTGCAACGAAGGTGAAGCCAGTTTGATTATCTCTTGTGAAAATCTACTCTCGGGTGATAACGGTAATTAAGGCCCGTTGTGGTTAGGGTATAGTCAAGTAGACAACAAACACATCACGTGATCAGATATCTATCATTCGGCCTTCTAATACTAGCAATGATAAATCGTTTTAAAAGCTAGAGGTAACTTTCCATCATATTAATCACCGTGTTTGACATGATACGTCTGAATCGAGCAGGTGTTTACATTCAGTCAGATGCTCTAATGATATTCACTATGGATAGAGGAAATAGAATGCTCTCTCAGCTCTTATGACTGGTAATATATATACTGTGTTTTTGTTCTCGACAGAAACAGTTAAAATAACCAAAAACCGACACTTATAAATAACATAACAAACACCATATCAATTTAATAAAACTGAAGTATCGAAAACTGAAGAAAAAATCGTGGAGGAAGCAAACGAGGGAGTGAAATCCCCTGAAAAAATATTCAAGCAGTTTGTAGAAACGTAACTTTTCTGAAAATTCTTCGTAATGATCATTTGTGCACGATCTTTATCGAACTGTTGATACTCTGTTTCATGGTTTTTGAACGCTATATTCAAGTGTTTTAAAACCTGTCTTATATAATATTCAGTAATGTAATAAAAATACTGTTCTTTGTAATCACTCGACTACTATAATACACTTTACAGAACAACACCATCTTTACCTTAAAACAGTCCGCTTTACGCTTGAAGCTTATCTTGATAATCAAAAGAGACTAAAATGGGCTGGTTTTTTTTGGTCAGGTCAAATTGTACCATGTCGTATTACGAATAGAAATGTAAATAAATCATACCAAAATTGCAGTTGACATGGTAACGACGTCTACTTTTAATTTATCTGAATTAGTGATGTAGCTAGAAAAATCCTAGATAATTATTCAAAGGTTTTTGTTCAATTCTGGTTTTGTTTGCTGGATTCCCAAATAGGACTAACATTAACTCGTTCTTTCAGATCTCAATGAAGAATTAATTCACGGCCCGCGCTGTAATTAATTCCCATGGTTTTGTGGTTTTTCAACGGTTCAAGCGAAAAGGTTTTCAGATAAATGACAAATAGATTAAAAAAACTATTTACAAGAAAAAGAAAACAACTAAGATACGAGAAATGTTTGAACGAAACAGGAGGGGAAATATTAATAAGAGAGAGATCTGACAGCACTATTATTTCCCTAAATAAACATAATAATACAAAAAATTTTTAATGAAACTACAAAAAAGTTAATTGCAGACAAATATCTGTAAGAAACAAGAGCAGATAGAAGAAATGCAAAATGTTTTTGCAATAACAGGTTCTAGTCATAACATTTTCAGAAAATATAAAATGATTAGCAAAATTTCTGATATTATCTGTGAAATTGGAAGCTAATGAATTTTTTACGATAATTAATTATTGGATATTTTCCGACAATACCATATGTTGATTTAGAAATGAAATCGAAAGACATTTTTTCGCTTTTTGTCTCGGCTGAAGGTAACTGACAAAGTTGTGTCATGTTGTTTATGCAAATAGTAAAGCGCAGAAGACAAGATGAGTGTTATTCTAGTGCAGTAGTTTCTTATACACCTATTTCAGAAATCGTTGTCGCACCAAAAGCCTCAATCAACAAGCCAAGACCGCAGAGAACGCCGGTACTTTTAGCTGTAAGTAGTTTTTTCATGGTGCATTTTCATTTATTGACTTCACAAATTGCTCCAAGCAAGGCTGTTTGAGATGATAATTAGTGTAGAGCTATAGCCACTTGCATGAACCATGAATAAATCAATTATAATTAAAAGTACCGACGTTCTCTGGAGCCTTGGCTTGTTACCCGAGGCTCTTGGTGCGACAACGATTTTCGAAATAGGTGTATATACGGACTATTATTCATGGCCCCAACTCCCCTTAGTAACCGTTGCTATGTCACATAAGCAAATTATCTAGAATATCTCATAATAATCTCAGACTCTGATAGCGGAAAATTGATTATAAATTGTTTCAATTCTTTAGTGTCCGGTGAAAATAAAATAAAATAGCGTCGTAATCCTTGTAGTACTCTTTAAAACAGATAGGGTAGTTGTTTGTGGGACAAGATTTTAATTCCACTGGGAACACTGCTGCAACAGTGATTGGTTCACTATTGGCCGAGTAGGAACCATGGATAGTCAATAAAGGACCCGCATTATTTGTACAGGGATATAACATCGGTAGTGTATCAGGTTTGAGGGAGGGAGGAAGGAAGGAAGGAAGGAAGGAAGGGAGAAAGATTTAACATTACTCCACATTCCATTTTTGAGGTATTCTTACCTGTACATTCTGGCATTTCAGTATTTAAAGGGTTATCGGGATCATGATTGAATATCAAGTTACCGCATACTTTATGTCCTTTTTGCTGTGCATACATAAGAGGTGAGATACCATTCTTGTCCACACAGTCTTTGTCTGCGCCTGCGCGTAGTAATGCTACAGCACAATGCGCATTCCCAGTAGCCGCTGCCCAGTGTAAAGGAGTCCTGTGAAAGAAAACACGAGAACTGACAATCCGCAAGATTTTATAATGGTTTACCCCCTTTCCTCAATCTGCCCCATTCCGCTCCTCCTCTCTCATTCTGCTCCTCCTCTCCCATTCTGCCCTTTCTCTGCCCAATTCTGCTTTTCCTCTGCCCCATTCCGCTCCACCTCCCATTCTTCCCTTCCTCTGCCCAATTCTGCTCCTCCTGCCACATTCTGTTCCTCCTCTGCCCCATTTTGCTCCTCTTCTGCGCCATTCTGCTCCTCTGCGCCATTCTGCTCTTCCCCTGCCCCATTCTGCTTCTCCCTGTCCCATTCTGCTCCTCCTCTGCCCCATTCTGCTGCTTACCTGTTTTCACCGTCACCAAGCCCTATATTGGCAAACTTCTCGCGGATCAATTCTTGTAACGCATCCAGATGTCCGGCGGCTGCGGCAAAATGAAGGGGAGTCTTTCCGGAGAAATCTTTGCCATTCAACAGGTGCTGACCAGGAATGGTATTCAAGATAGTCCGACAACACTCTACACTCCCGTTCTGAAAAAAAAAACACCAAATAGTTTGCTTTTACTGTTAATAACTAGCGGTTACTAACTGGGAATGCGTTGGTGTGTTAAGTGAATACAGCAAGCAAGAAGTAAGAAGAACTATTAAACACTGTATAAAGTAGAGGACTTATTATGACTGCGCGGAGATACGGATTTATCTTCGAGTGTTGAGGTGATATCTTACGAGTGAGCGCAGTGGGTATGGGAGTAAGCAAAATTATCACGTGGGGAGGGGTGGAATTGTAACCCCACCCCCACCCCCTGATCAGCCTCTGTCGCTTTGAAAGTGAATTCTGAAAAATTGAAGTCGCTACTCGTGGTCATTATCTTTGATTTCTAGAAAAATATACAGAAAACAAACTGAGTCTTCTTATTTTATTAAAGATAGTATTAATACACTGATTTACTGTTATTAGGGCGTTTTTTTTGTTGTTGTTTCTTTGTTGTTTTTCTTTGTACAAAATGCACTACCATAGATACCTCGATTCATATAGTGTCTTCAAAGCATTCCATGACTTTGCATAACAAAATGAAGGGCGTTGTGATCAGCAATCCAGTAATCTCTCCAACATTGCTCACATACAAATATGCAGTAAAATAGCTAACATTTATTTGAATATCATTGAGTAATACATCTTTTTTCTATATGAATATATATTTAAAAATTTCCATGAAAAATATCCCAAAAAAATTACAATGCTTTGAAAAAAAATAGTCCTTCATTGCTTGCCTTATCGCCATGTCTGTTTCTTAATTCTCTTTTGGCCAAGTTTGATTTCAAAGAATTACTTCTTTTTTCTTAAAAGTTTTGATTTCTTCTTTCTAGGATTTTTTCTTGCTCAATTTTTCTTTTCAGTTGTAAAAACATAGCCCATCATTTCTTGGTTTATCAATATGTCTTTTCGTAATTCTTGCTCGACTGAGCCGCGCACCTTCAGAATAACTTCTTTTCCAACAGTTTTTGATTTCTCTTAATTCTTGTAAGATTTTTTCATGTTCCTTTCGTGTTAGGGAGGAAGGAATACTTCTGGCTTTTGAGTTCGCTGTTGAGCTATCGTTAAGACTCCAAGTGTTATCTACGAAATCTCCCGATTTCATTCGCTCCTTCTCCTCGTCTTTTTGGGATTGATTGATGACAATAAACTCGGAAGAATGCGAAAGGCAGAGCATAGATGGACCGCAACCCATGGTGATAGCACCTCCTTGTACGAATAGTACCAATATATAGGTCTAATATATATTTTTAGTTGCTACTGGCGATAGATAAATATTTTCTAATCAGAGGAGCCGCGTGTTTGAATAACCAAGGAAACAAATAGTCATTAATAGTCAGAAAGAATATCTTTATGGCTTGATGATATATTTAACAGTATCACAATTGTTACCGAAAGCAAATTTATTTATTTATTTTATTTATTTTATTTACATTCATATTTTAACAGGAAGCTTCTTCACTTATAAATGTGATTTTCAAGAAGGTCCTGATAAATAAGATATTTTTACAATAATATGTAAAAAGGGAATTTGGAGGTTGAATATCGAAACCAGCTCGTTACTGAAAAGTCAACATCATTATTACTAGTATGTAAAAATGAAAAAGATGAAAAATTAAAATTATTTAGGTTTACAGGTTTAAAAGAAATTCGATTTAAAATGGCTAATCTTAGAACACTGTTTAAGTTTACCACTCAGATTGTTCCATTCTTTCATTGTTAATCCATGTGAAATGTGAGATAAGAATTTATAATTACCAAGGTTACAATTAATAACTAATATACTAAAAGAGGTGGGGTGGATTAAGAACGGAAGGAAGGATATCTTTATGGCTTGATGATATATTTTAGCGAGGCCTAAGCAATTATGATTTTCATAGAGAAGAGAACATTTTTGTAATTACCAAGGTTACAATTAATATCTAATATACCAAAAGAGGCGGGGCAGATTCAGAAAGGAGGATGGATATCTTTATCAACATGAAGCGTAGGATAATTAATTTGGAAAGGTCAAAGCAATTAATTTTTTTATAAATAAGATAACAGTTTTAAGTTTCAGAGCTGCTGACAATTAGCATTTTATCGGAACCAAATTAGACAAGAGGGATTAGAATTGTGATTTGGGGCATTTTTAGTATGTTGATGGTGTTTGGCAGTGGAAATAAGCACAGCAACCTATCAAGATTTTGAAGGAGTGGTTACAAAGTGTGACGTCACGTTGCCATGACTTCCATCTCTCACCTGGGCAGCCCAGTGCAGTGGCGTCTTGCCTTCGTTGTCACGAGCAATGACTTCAGCACCATTCTCCACTAATATCTTGACAAGGTCGGCTCTACCATGAAAAGCAGCCCAGTGAAGTGCAGTCATACCCTAATGAAATATTATTTAATACAGTTTTAATCTTAAAATATAATTTGACAGAAAATCCATATGGTTCCGACTCTGACAATAGCGAACCAGTGGAATTAAAATTTCGTCCCACCACAGGGAGCCCAATTTAGATTAAAATTAATGGTGATAAAAATCGTCAAAATTCAACAATTAATTATTTTTTAAATTCGAGGTCAAGATAATGTCCTCCGTAATACGAAAGAGTAAAAAAAAAAAAGATAAAAAATGCACTAGAACATTTTTTTCGCGCGCGCCTTTGTCGCTCTTAAGAGTATATATATGCATAAGGCTCCCTGTGTTCCCACAAACAATTACCGACTGGTAGCTTGTGGGACACAGCCACGGTATCTAAGGGAACCACCAATCTTCAATCATTCTTAAAAGGACGGGCACAATCATACAATTTACCATCGGGATAAAGTAGGTTTTCATAGACGTCAATCAAAGCGCTTCCATGACACTCCTGTTAGACACGCGCTTTGGAAAGGTTTGTTTTCTCCAATGCAATAGAAACATGTCATGGAACCTCAGAAAAGAAAGAACATTGACGTCCACCAAAACTATATTTTGATGTGACGACGATTCTGCCCAAGTGACAGACAGCAAGTGTTTTTCTCACAACTGTTGCGCGCAACATGACGAATTGTTTCGTGTAAATCGACCGTACGATTTGCTTACAACTGTAAATGGTAGCTGAAACTTGACCAATCTCGTACCCAGAGCCTGCGTTTCTTCTGGCCTGCGGCGAAGAACGAGGGCTCTGGCATAATCCATTTTTTGGCGCATGCGCAATTTTCGGAAAGTGAGATATAAACGGTCAAAATAAGCAAAGTAAAAATTAAATCGAAGTAAAAATCAAAGTAAAAATCATAGAAGAAATTAAAAATCGGGGGATTTTTGGCGTGCGCTGTTATACCGGAAGTCCAAGAAATCCTCGTTCTTCAACGCAGGCCAGAAGAAACGCAGGCTCTGGGTACGAGATTGAAACTTGACAGTTGTGAATCGTGTAAGTCGGTTTTGATGAAATGCTTTGATAAGATGTGGGATTGCGCCGCAACAAGCCACTAACAGAGAGTTGCTACGCTACTGGGAAGGGAAAAAAACCTGATGCAATGCATGGTGGGATACCTACAGGGGAGAACTGCGCACTGACAGCGCAAGGCGCATCAAGATCAAACCAACCTAACGCAAAGAGATTGTGAAAGACAGAATATACGAAAAAATATGCACAAAAATATCATAAAAAATCGATGCGCAACGGATCCATTGGGCAGAGCGTGGAGATTTACGGACTGTTTCATGTTCTGCATTACTTGATAAATCCTTATGGGGGAATTTTTCCCTTGTGCGCCTGCTTTTCTGTTTGCCGATATCAACAATGAAAGCTGCCAAAGCGAGGAATATGTCTGTAAAAAAAAAGACAACACAAATTTCTAAAGCCACAGTGACGTCGTACCTCGCAGTCTGCTGCATTAATAGACTCCTGAGAAAGATGTTGAAGTAGAATTTCGACAGTTCTGCAATATATATTTAAAAAAAACAACAATTCCTTAATGAAACAGAATAGCGATTTTTTTATTGTTGCCGCCAACCATAAACTCATAACATGGTATAACTACAGAGGAAGGTTTCGTTAATCAAAGCAGAGATATTAGTTGGTCCTCTCTTGTGCTTCGAGGGTTTTTTCCCAGGTTCTCGGTCTTCCTTACTCTGCAAAACCTAACACGTTAAACTCGAACGGGAATTTCACTGGATAAATACAGACAGTCCACAATTACAGTTACTTACTTTTCATTGCTGTAGTAAGTAGCAGCATGCAGAGGAACCCTGCCACAGTTATCCACAATAGTTTGGTCAGCCCCAATAGCTAACAGGTAGTAAACACCATCATACCAGCCCTGTAGATAGAAACAATATTTCTCACTAGGAATTATTCACCATCTTTCCTCATTAAGACTTTTCAGTTAACAAGAAATTGCCCACTTTAAATATTAGTATAAACCCCTATATAGCACCTTAATTTGGAGGACATAACGGATTTCCAATAGACACCAGAACACGAGCATTATGATGCATTGCTATAAAAAATGTTTTGATAAGAATAGTCCCCTTCACAGTTCCCTGCGCCATCTTGAAAGGTGGCCGTGCCTTTGCATCGAAGCGAGACGAACGGTGAACTTGTAATGATAGAGACATGCGAATAATTGTCTAAGGTGTTAAAAAAGATCTCTAGCATTGCATGCTCACCGTTCGTCTTGCTTCGATGCAAAGGCACGGCTAACTTTCAAGATGGCGCAGGGAACTGTGAAGGAGAATATTCATACGATCGATTGTTCTCCTCTAAAACTGTCTTCTCAATTTTACTGAATTTGCGTTTTTCAGTTTCGTGGCCCGTCAAGTTGGATGCGCACGCAACCTTGAGAAAACAGTCTATTCTCAGGAGATTGACATTGTTTTTTTTTTTCGTCCTCCAAATTGAGCTGCTTCGATGTCACATGTGAGTGTCTATTAGCTGTTCCGAGGTTGAGGGAAAAACTGGGTCGAGTTGGCATTGCAGTGCATTGTGGGACTGTTTAAGGAGACAAAATAGACGCCATCTTGGAAATAAAGGGAGACCAATCACTCACCTGATAAGCAGCTAATGCTAAAGCAGTCCTACCAAGGTTATCTTTAGCATCAAGACACGCACCAGAAGTGGCCAAAAACTGCACTAACTCTAGATTACCAGTACTGACAGCAACAAACAGGGGGGTCATACCTTCACTATTTACACATTCTATCAACTCTGCAAAAAAAGATGGGATACAGTAATAATCAATAATAATAATCAATAATAATAATAATAATGATGATGATGATAATGGTGATGATGATAATAATAATTGATTGATTGAAGACTTTTATTTAATGAGTGTGACACGTGACAGTAATATTGTTAACTGATTAACTTGTGGCCCTCGAGTTTTTTTGTTGTTGTTGTTTTTGTTTTGTTTTTAGCACTGGAAGATGGTCGTCACCAGCGTCTTCAGTGGATCTCTTACGTCCGCCTTATACAGGGTTATATAGTGAAGACAGACGGGGCCTAAGGTTTTAAGTCCTTGTCCGAGAAGACTTAAATAATAATAATAAAAGAAAAACAAATCGGCATAGAAATGGAAAAACAATTTGAAACGAAATGAAAATGAAAAAAGGAATGGAAACAGAAATAAGAATTTGGAGAGAAAAAGAAAAAAAGTGGGGGAAATCAGAATAGAAATAAAAATGGAAAAAGAAATGGAAATGGAAAAAGAAATGGAAATGGAAAAAGAAATGGAAATGGAAAAAGAATTTAAAAAATAGAGTTAATTTCTTCACAAACAAACATATTTTGCTAAATATAACTAGGAAAAAATCATGATCATGATTAACTCCCTGGAATCAAGTAGTGCTTCTAATATTACCTATAATTTTTTTTTTTACTTATTAAGACTTTTATTTTGTAAATAAGGATATTAAAAATTGAGATGATATTTTGTTTTTGATAAGGAGAATAATAGCCTCAGGCATATTGCACAGTCAGTAGTTTCTAGAATATGTGAGTGAATCCATGCCTCTTAGGGATCATTGATCATTTATTGAAAGGGGACCAGCATCTCAACTTATTCCACAAATCCAGGAGTAATATCTACTAATTATGATTTTTTAATTTATTGTTTAACCATCATTGAGACCGTGGAAACCCTTTATTGAGATTGGTCAAATCCATTTAATATTCTGTGAACCCAGGAAAATAAATCTTATTAATTGTATTTCTTTCTTGGCTAATATCAACTGGGAAATATCAATTGGCTAATATCAATTGGTCAAATCCATTTAATATTCTGTGAACCCAGGAAAATAAATCTTATTAATTGTATTTCTTTCTTGGCTAATATCAACTGGGAAATATCAATTGGCTAATATCAATTGGTCAAATCCATTTAATATTCTGTGAACCCAGGAAAATAAATCTTATTAATTGTATTTCTTTCTTGGCTAATATCAACTGGGAAATATCAATTGGCTAATATCAATTGGTCAAATCCATTTAATATTCTGTAAACCCAGGAAAATAAATCTTATTAATTGTATTTCTTTCTTGGCTAATATCAACTGGGAAATATCAATTGGCTAATATCAATTGGTCAAATCCATTTAATATTCTGTGAACCCAGGAAAATAAATCTTATTAATTGTATTTCTTTCTTGGCTAATATCAACTGGGAAAGAAATTTTGACCATACAAATTGGCAAAAAAAAACCTGTTTTTTTACATAGCAATTATTGTAATTTGGATACAGAATGCTGAAAAATGGGACCATTGTTCAAAATAATCCCTCTTAATCAATGTTTTTGTTATTTTCTCCAATAATAAAATTCATTCTACTGAGAGTGGACCACCAATTTATTATTGCTAATTATAGGAATCCCAATCCTTTAGTCTATCAATTAAGAGTGGTTTAACACAGCCATGTTGTTGTGCAGGTGTTTAATTTTTGTATGACAAAAGATTAAGATTCCACTTTTGATCTGTATGTCAAGTAGCTTCTATTCTAAGCCTAGCTTTGACTAATGGTTTCGACTCTAAACTTGACCCTGCAATGCCGCTTCCAACATGTTTGAAAATGACATACAAATGACTTCCCATGACTTCCCCGCCGTTTGAACCAATCGAAAACCATGATGTTGTATCTCATGATCATATCGATATTCATCACACAGTTAGTGCTTTTAACTTACATATCCACAAGAGAAAAAGAGAAAATTGTATTCCCCTGCAACATGGTTGATTGAAATTACTCTGACCACATAGACTTAAGGAGCTGGGAGGCTATAGCCCCCCCCCCTCTCTATATATTTTCCAATCTGAGCCCACCCCCCCCCCCCCCAATTTTTAGGGTGGTCTGCAGTCCTTGCTATATAGATCCCATTCACCCCATCTCCCTAAGCCATTTTCCCTACCCTTAAATTAACATGGTTATAATCAAAAATCACAATAAAGATTTCATACTTTTATCTCTTTTCAATTCCTCCTTTAGAGCAGTGATGTCCCCAGTATGCACCAGTTCATGAATAATAGATGTCATTAGTTCTTGTGTTTGTTCAATGTGTTCATATCCAGCAACACCTAAAAGAAGAGAAATGATACATCAATAGTTGGATTATAGGGGGAGGAGTAGGGACTAAATTTCTCATCCACCCCTCCCCCCTACAAATAATGAGTGATCACATATGACCATTCATTTTTGTCACTGTGTGGCAATTAGAGAACATGATGCTTCATTGTCTAGCTTGGGGATACAATGATTTTTTTTGTGCATCATGCCTCATATAGCTAAGCTAAGCTAGGCTAGGCTAGAATGCATCATATTTATCATGCTCAGAAAAAGCTTACAATTAAGAATTAATGAAGCCCAATGGTATATTACCACTCGTTTAATTTATATTTTTGTCAAGCGTGATTTACTATTTTTGATAGTCATAGTTGATCTATGAACTGTGCATCTGACCCCTTTCTCCCAAAATGCCCTCTCACCCCCCCCCCCCCCCCCCAAGTCTTAGCACTTCTTTGGTGTTAAACCAAGTTGCACAAAGCATGTACACTCATTTTCTATTCCTTACCAGGATCAAAGAATAAATGTTTTCATAGCTATGGTAAGCCACTACTTTAAACGATATGTTGGTCTTAGAAAGAGCATAACAAGAAAATTAAGTTCTGATTAACGTAATTAAGCAGCACCATCAGGGATGAAAGGGTTTATTATTTTAGTGCGAAAACATTTGGATATTGTATGGGTACTAACGAGCAAGAAATTAGAAGGAAAATAGAATATGGCATACTAAAAGGAATCAAAAGGATATTTAGCCCCCTTTGCAAATGTTCTTTGTGTTGGTCCTTGCCTGCAAAGGTCTGCCTAAGGCATATTGAAAAAAGTGTGTAATGTGACTATATCAGGCTGTTAGAAGAAAAATATTGGGGATATGGGATAATGGTCACTCAATAATAAGACCATATATATTATTCAAAACATCCTCACTTTTTTCTTAATAAAATTTCGTTGCTAAAGTGAAATAAATTGGATGAACCCAAAACACATAATAATATATCCGGCAGGTCACGTGGCGGCTATCATACCGTGGAGTTTTGACGTATAAAGCGAGTATATTTGTTCATATACATTAACACTCTTTGCATACTGCTGTACATTATTACTTATATATTTGAATTTTTTGTTATAAGCAGATTAAATAGCAGTTGATGGTGTCTGACTGATTGATGATAAATAATTTAGTGAGAAGGAGGAAAAAGAAATAAAGACAAAGAAAAATAACAGCTGTACTTGGTTCACTTTTCGAGCAATAACGAAAAACCAAAACAAAAGATAAGTAAAAAGAAAATAAAAATCAGACGACTACCAATATATTAAAGATGTTCTTAAAGAATCATGCTCCCCGAAGCTAACTTATTATCAGTAATCTATTTTAATACGAATGAGGAAAAGTTTAATACAAAAATAAGCGATAACATTTCAAACGCTGTCGCGTTCGTTTCAGCGCTTTTTCGTACATTTATTTTCTTTAAATGTTGAAGGAATAAACATATAAACAGCGGAAAATAAAACGAAGCACGTTCTTTTAATCATATTCATTGGGCCAAGGCATCATAGACATCATACTGAGTGTTCTTATCTCTACATAAAAGAAACAGGACAAATGGAAGTAAATGCGAAGCGAAAAGACCTGAACTCACTCGTTATCCTCTTGGCATAATCTAAGACCCCATCACACAGCCGACAGACTACTTTTGGCTTTTATATATTCACTGACAAATTTCAAGGTCGATTACCGATGATAAAACTTTGAGGAATTAAGTAAATACAAAAGCAATGTGGGATGTTCGTCGCTTCAAAAGCAATGACACAAAAACATATCAAGGTCTATCGCCTAGCAATATTCTAATCAATAGATATTCGACTTTTGTACTTTACTATTATTATTATTACTTACTTCTCCTTGGACCTCGTCTGCCCGCTTGAGAACTTGGTCGTTCCATCTGGAATAATCAGAGTTAACTGATCAGTTGGTTTGTATAATATTTATATTCGGAAAATTAGACTTAATTTTATGTATCTATGGAAATAGCGCTCGCATTTTCCTGTTTACTTCCAGGGCATCTGCAGTTCTCGCTAGCTACTCCGATCTAAAATCTCAGCCGAGGTGCTAATGCTATCGGCCTTACTCGACAGCGTAAATTCTCGTCCGATTTTCTGTTTTTTATCGGTCATTGCATTTTTGTGTGTCAATCTCGAATTACCAAGGCTTCTGATTGGTTGAAATAGTGCGTTCTTTGTTCAGCAAAAGGCACCTGTCCTTCTCTGGATAGTATAATAAGTTACGAGGTTCCCACCATGTAAAAAATTGAATACATACAGCGCTAGTCAGCGCTAGAGCTATTTTGTTTTTCTAGTAACCGGAGTCAGAATTGCTCTTCGTTTATAACTATAGCTATAACCATTGAAAAAATAAATGGAAACGAAAAAAAAAAAAAAAAAAAAAAATGCACAAGCCAATTGATTGAAATCAATCGCTTGCTTGGCTTTCTAAAATGGCGCCAATGTCAATTATCATAAAATGAATTGTTTGAAAAGAGATTAATACCAAATTTATCGCCCGAAAATCATTAGGCTTTTTCACATTACTGATAGCATTGTCTTATACTAGAACCTTTGCTAGTCTCAGTACGGCTATCGATAGATAGAATCGCTTAATATAGCCTATACAGCTACAATGCCAATTTGTAAATTTTAGAGCTACTATTACTTGTAGTTCTAGATGGACCTTTAACAGGATAATCGGATAAATGGTCAGACGGATTCTCCGGTTATTAGATATATTGCCGTCATCCATTGTCTGTATTGCGTCATGCACGTATTTAGTTCAGTTGGTTGGTTGTTTGACTTCCTCGAAAACCGTCTGTACGTAATAGGCTGCACCTGATGTTGTTATTCGATGCTACCTTTTTTGAAAACTGATAAGGGGAAAGAAATAATAAAGGAAAAAATAATAATGGGAAGAAAGAATGAGAAAGAGAGGAAAAAAAGAAAGAAAGAAAGAAAGGAAGGAAGGAAGGAAGGAAGGAAGGAAGGAAGGAAGGAAGGAAGGAAGGAAGAAAGAAAGAGAGAAAGAGAGAGAGAGAGAGAGAGAGAGAGAGAGAGAGAGAGAGAGAGAGAGAGAGAGAGAGAGAGAGAGAAAGAAAGAAAGAAAAGGAACAAGAAAGAAAGAAAAGAACTGACGAAAATTTCTCTCAAATTTAGTGAAAACAGTACTTCAACAGTACTTCAGGCTTCAATTTTAAATCAAGCCTGGAAATAAACAAAAGATAATACAGGAAACAGCGCCATGGTTGTAGATTTGTAAAAAGAAAAGAACAGAGTGGCCAACGAGAGCCTTGTAATCGACGAAATCAAAATCCATCAACATTAACCTCATGGCTTTATCTTCGCATCTTTCAATGACATTCTAATAAAACCCGGAACAAATTGACACCAATAGATTAATAGACTACTTGCTGACTGTCTATTGTCAGGTTATATGAATAGATTATATTTCCCCCCAGCTACTGATAAAAATACGGCGTAGCTCAGGAGCCTCTTTAGGTGCGAGGGAATGAAGGCAACAATAAAGGAAAGAAATAGAGATTCTAATTTTCCTCTATTTCCTTCGCCCATCGTCCTCTAGATTTAGCAACGACGCGATTCTCGTACCTACAAATCAATCAGTCGTCTTGGCAGCCAATTGAAAAGAAAAAAAATTTCTACCGTTTGTTTTATCGTTACCAGAGAATTAACCATCGATGCGTATCAAATCTATGAAAGTGAAGTCATTCAACCCGTGAAATAGATGTTAGACTAATACACGTTAGACTAGTCGCTAATTCCTTTGTTTTCTTTTGTCTATTTGACTATTACATCTTAACTATTAAATTTCGTTTCACGGGTTTAATGTCTTCACTCTAACTTGTTACTACTTGTTATCGTAAATACTAGGTTTAAAAATTCTAAGTTAATTTGAATAATATGAATATTTGTATCATAATAAACTTATAATCAAATAGTTCCTTGTTGGTTGTTGTTACATTCATAATTGTTTGTTTTATTAACCATAAATTTTATAAATATGATTTCGGCCTACTCGGCCATCCTCAGGGAAATGAAAAGCGTTACAATTCACAAAGAAAAACGCGATCAAACCATTTCAATCAAACCATTTGAATCAAATCATTTCAAATCAAATCATTTCCTATTTGATAAAACACACAAAAAATTCTCATTTCTGTTTCCATTCCTTGTTTCATTTTCAATTCATTTTTCTTCTCATCTTTTCTAATTGTTTTTCCATTTCTATGTCGATTTGTTTTTCTTTTATTATTATTATTATTGTCATCATCATCATTATTATTATTATCCTATTTATATTTAACTAATTTAATATTCATATTAATATTTAATTAAATATTTGATATTTAATTATCATTATTACTTCTATTATTGTAAATATGTTTTTATAAGAATTGAAATGGAAACATTTAAAATTATTATTATTATTATTATCATCTTTATTACTGTTATTATTATCAATTTTATTTTATTATGATAATAATTATACAGCTTCTCATTAATCCCATATAGGTAACTGTCCAATTATTTTCTTAATTGGACAGGTCTTGTCGATATGGGATTAATTAGGCAGCTATATGATTAATAGGTAATGGGATTTGAGGAAAATTTCGAGGACTTCCAAAATTGGATGAAGCCGTAATGATAATAATAAAAATCTTTATCATTATTATTATCATCATCATCATTATTATTGTTATTATAAGTATTATTATTTTATCATAATAATAATAATATTATTATTATCATTATTATTATTATTGTTATTATCATCATCATCATTATTACTGTCATTATTATTATTATTATTTTATAATAATAATAATAATAATTATCATTATCATTATTATTATTAGAGTGCAAACAATTAGTCCGTGAATCACTAATTACTAAATAGACAACAATGGAATTTGCATGAAATTGTGCTATTTAGTATTACTAAAGTTTCACGGTTATATGTTATCATTATTATTATTTTATTACTTCTAGCATCATTACTTCTAGCATTGTAAATATATTACTTTATTATAATAATAATCATTATCATTATTATCATCATCATTATTATGGGTATCATTATTATTATATGTTTATTTCAACTTCAGACATTTTTGCTACATGAATACAGAATATTGCGGGCATGAATAGTCTAAGCAAATATCTGCATGACTGGTATTATTATTATTATTATCATTATTATTATCATTATTATTATTATCATCATTATTATTATCATTATCATTATTATTATTATCATTACCATAATTATCATTACCATAATTATCATTACCATAATTATCATTATTATTTTATTATTCAACTCATTCAAAAATCAACCTTTTTTCCTGACGTCTCGGTAATATAACTATCCGTTTCTGGTTTTCTTTAGGTTTCCCCCAGTAACGTTTGAATAATCTAACGCAATTAAATCATGTTTGTCATCTAAAGTACAAATCCATAAAAGGTATTTTCGATTTGGAGACTTTCCATTCTCATTTCCTCTTTATTCACAGTGATTTCGTCACTCTTCTCTGATTGGTTGATATTTTATATTCTCCAATTTGATTGGTCGTAAAAACAAGAGGTTATTAAGTCGCTCATGTTTACCCATTAGTAAGAGCCACTGATGCGTTCTTCATTAATTAAGCCTGTCTGCGCAGAGAACAAGGGAATATACCAGGTGAAGGAAGATAAGATGGCTATCAACCACTTGAAAGTCAAGGGTTTTATTGAACATTTCCCAGCGGAAAGCTCTTGAACTGCCTCACTGAATATCACGTATCAAACCTGCTACTGAAAAGATGTGGCACAATCTTGACGAAAACTGAAAATATGGACTGGAAACATCCAATAGTCGGTGTAATAGCAGCGATGAAATAAGCTTGATAACATCCAATACCTCTCTAGTCTAGAAAACAATTTTTTTAAGTATATATCCTATCTGTGTATTCTACTCATGCGTCTAATTACTATTTCGCTGATTTACTGTCTTGAAGGTCGATTTCCGTGTGAATAAATATGTCAGGATTTTTGATCACGTGACCTGGAATATAATCACATGCTATTGTCATGTGATCATGGACACTGAACATTTGAACACATGTTCTGGACATGTGATAGCGCGATGAGGAAAATGTCAGAAAAGGTAACCTACTAAAGCCGTGGTCCATAGGATTGAGGGAAGGGATTCTGGGAAATAAGATGGCGGTCCCCTATTCAGTCCCACAATTCTATGCACAACGAAGTCGTTACTAGTCTTTCTTTGAACTCTGCGAGGGCGACACGTGGTTCGCGGTGGGTACCACAGAGTGTACATAGTTATTTCCATTTAGTTTAGTTATTTTTGCTTGAGATAATTTGTACAGCGATTATCTGAAGGATGACCCGTGCGATCGCGATATCGATATTAGACCTGAAGTTCAGTGAACTCAGACTAATAGACTAGAGAATTCTTGATTGAGCTTGATCATCATCAATGGAAACTGAATATATCTTAAGAAACATCTTTTTATAGAGTGTGTGCAACCATGTGGCTCAAAATCCCTTGAGATATGAGTAACAATGAAACAACCGCCATCTTGGTTGATCTAGTTATCGTCAACCAAGATGGCGGCAATGACGTAACATGCACCTGCTCTACAGCACCATGCGTCACATACTCGTCTAATAATACCTGTAATACAAAACAAATCACTCGAAATCGCATGTTGATTTAATACGACTTACTCAAAAAATGCTTTTTCGAAATAATAATAATTATTTTTGTAATTCAAACTCGATTTTCCCTTTCCTTCCCTTTTTATTTTATTTATTTATCTATTTATTTATTCATTTATTTATTTATTTATTTTTGCTTTAGATATATATTTCACTTCATACTTTCCTTTTCTCTTCTTTTTATCCCTTCCTTTTTAAGTTTTTACAAATTTTCTATTTCATCTTTCCTTCTTTTTTCTTCCCTTTTTTACTATATATCTTTGACTTCTTGCTTTCTTTTGTCATTATTTTCCATCTATCTTTTTTATTTTTCCTTTTTATCCTTTTCATCCGTTTTCTCTAGTATTTCATCTCATTAAAAAGCCACTTATACTTCCCCATTTCCTCATTACGTACTGTTTGGTCTTCCTTTCTTCCTATTTCTATATCAAACTGCTACTGTTCGTGATTTTTAATAAATTGTTTTTCAATCTGTGGGTTTTGAATTAACGTTAATTGCGGCTCCTTAAATCCAGTTCACCATTCTGCACGTCTAGCGCCTCTAATTGTAACTTAACGGTAATGCGCTATACTCTGCGTCAATTAGCGACATTACGAAAAATATTTATATTTACAACGCATGAGACTATATATACTTGTATATAAATGTATATCTACACGTATATTGAAAATTCTATCTGGTAGCAAGAGTATTTCTTAATAAATAAATTTGATTTGAATCTGTGTTTATCCTTATAGCCCTGCAACTGAAAATATTTACTTGGCCAATTCATAGGCTCTATCAGTATGACATATATACCATACCGGCATATAAAGTTCCTATAATACACACAGATATTTATACACACACACATATATAGAATAAAGTACATAGCCACATACCTACGTAAATAATATATTAAAGAAAACACCTTATATCAAGTAAAGTACACGAGCGAACAAATATTTCAATGATTTCGAGCTGGTAGGAAAACTAAAAGGAAAAAATACCAGAAATCTGAGTGAATCTAATCAAGGCTTTCCCGATCCGAGAATATTAAAGAAACAAATAGAATACTAAAATATATTAATTTGGCAACTGACCTTAAGGAAAGTAGGTCTCGCAAATCTCAATCCTTCATTCCCTGCCATAGTTTCGTGGCTTAAGACAGGAATTTAAAACTCTGATTTAAACAAAGGACAGAAAAACATCCGGAGAATGGCGTTTATTGCGCCGTTTGACGCGCATGCATGTAAATAACTTATATGAAGTATTTTCACGTCATATATCTGTCTTTCGTAGCCAGTGATTGCCATATCACTTCAAAATAAATCATTCTTTTAGCTCTCCCAGACCTGCGTATTTTTCTGCTTATATATTCAGTTAACCTCTCGACGAGGTTTATGATACCGAGACAAAAGCAGCGAAGCCGGAGTTTTCATTTTAATGTTAGTTTGACTTATGTTTCTGTTCGCCGTAGCCTCAAAGGTGCTCTAGAAGAGCGATTAGACAAGTTATTAAAATAAAACTACATGTATGTAATATTGAATGCAATTCAAAGAGGACAGTTCCATTAACGAACCAGACGATGATAGTTTTGGCACAAAATTGTTAATGACCCCAAAACACCTGCGTGTCAGTTATGTAGCGAACAGAATAGCGAGGTATGGTAAAGGCGACGCATTAGTTTACGACCTACATATGCGATGTAAAATTTTTATAAAACCGAAAAAGCAATCATCATTTGAATATGTTTTTCAAATAAATTGTTGAATTTTAAAAATTTATATTTATATTAAATCTAAAGCGTTTTCTCGAAAATTTGTTACAAATGTTTGACTTCAGAGCTGCGAGTCTTCGAAAGGTATGTAAATCAGTTTCAAGTTTAAGGAAATAGATAACGATTTTTTTGTTGCATTTATATAAAAACTGTCTTCAAAAGCCATTGGAAAAAGCAGAGAAAGGGCTTCATGATTTGGTCTAGACAACAAAAAACGGCGTGCACTTGCGCGTAATTCCCCAGCATAATGCACAAAACAAAAATATCATATTCAAGGGATTGACATAGGGTCAACAACATTACTTCAAATAAAGAAATTTCTTTTTTGTTTTAAAAGAATGCACATTAGTTTTAGTTTTGAACAATGCTGGTAATAATATTCAAGGGCATGCCACATGATTAGAAATGCGATAATGCTTATCAAGAAAGAAATCATATTCAAGGGAATAGCGCTTGACATAAAAAGGTTATCCATTACGAAGTATATTGTATCATGTGATTTTAAAAGTAGCAGAACCTTCAAACTCTTAAAGAAAGAAATAATAATCAAGGGAAAGACACATGTTCTGAAATTGGTAGCATTACGTTACGATGTCAATTTCTCGCGAATATAATATCTGAGTCTAAACCTATGAAGAAAGAAATAATATTCAAGGAGCGGGAAGGACGCATAGTCAGAAACGGGAAAACATTACGCTATTAAAAGAAAGTTTATTTTTTCCAAATGATACCTATTATAGAAATAGTTTTTTTTTTAAATCAGTAAAGAATGGTAAAGTGTTCGCTTCAGTGTACGTTACAATATCAAGCATAAAACACATAGGATCCCCCACGATAGACGAATCTAGCTACCCCACTGCTAATATGACAGATATATATACATCATGATATCAAATAATTCTTACATTGATTTTGATGTATTGCTACTAATATTCTGCCATCAGAAAATCGTATCGTCAGCTAAACGCATTTCAATTTAAACAAATCTGTTATATAGCAGCAGGACTGCCGAAACACTGATCTCTGTTCAACTAAAGGATGTATTAAAATTATTTGAAAAATTGCAAGGAAATGATACAGTTTATCTAATGGATGGTATGAAATTGATTTCGTACCTCAACGGAGAACTCTAAGAATTTTAAAAAAATTTTTTCCTATGAATTTTTTATTTTCTGGTTTACTCGAAACTGAAAAAAAAACCCTGAAACAAGAAAAAGACTCGCCTCGTGTGAGCCTAGCGCGACAGAAAATAAAAATAAAAATAAAATATACTTTAAGATGTATTTTTTGGAGGAAAAAAATCTATCTTGAATCTTAATATCAGAGATAACATAATATCAAACTGATAGTACTATCATCTACATCACTGATTATTCTTTTAAAAAAAAAACGGCCATTGAAATGTTGAAAAAATGGGCACCCGGAGTCTCGAAAATTTAGGTCTTTAGTGATGCCACTAAGGTTAGAAATAGTCTTGAATAACAAAATGTTGTATGCCAAAAATATATAAATACACACATATATATATATATATATATTTTTTTTTTTCCATTACAGCCACGGCTGATGAAAACACTAATGAATGGAATCCTTCAGGACAAATAGTTCTACATATCCTGAATTTGTCCCTTTTGCCTTCAGCTGGTTTATCGTGTAATTTCCGGGCGTTTGGTGTTTTATATTTGGCTCAAAGTGTGTTCAACATGGACCTAGCGCGCGCTCATTCTTTCATGCTTAAGCTTAGGCCTAACTTAGGACTGACTGCACTTTTATAATAATCATTGGATATCATTCTACTCACCACGATGTGTGTATACTGTTACGCTTACGGAGGCTCCTAAAATCCTGCTTGTCTTTCTAACATGTCATTCACTTTAGTTTCCCATATTTCTCAGATTACTTTCGCTATTAAAATTCAAGCCAACATCAACCTAAAACCGAAAGAATATGTGATATGTATTTGTCAAAAAAAAAAATCTGATTACATCGGTATAGATCAAGATAAGGTTTTTAAGAGATCTCCTCTTACAGTAAATCTGTACAGTACTGCATGTGTAGTGGAACCAAGTTCTATATTTGTGAGACCACTTGGGGCAGTATATACTAATAGGTCACGTGGTCAGTAGATGTCATGTTGAATGTCAAGATAATAGATTGTCGATGCTTTTATCCGTTAAATACCGACTAAAGCCCAATATGTGTCAATTGAATGGAAAAGTAGGAATATGCGCGGGGGACTACCGTTTGTCCAATCACGTTAGCGGCTAGCCTCCTACGCTGACGTTGCGTGACAGACACTAAGAACGTAGGAGGCTGGTTAGCGGCAGGGTCACGCCGTAGCAAACACCGGGTACATGTCCGTTTTTATCATAACTTGGAAATTTCTCGCGCGCTGATTGGCTTAGAACCATTTTCGATTAGAGGATAGACCTGCTTGTGCTTACGACATCCGTCACGACGCGCGCACTGAGCGAGCGGATGTAACGGCTTGTTCAAACTATTTACTTGTCTTTTTGTTCATTTTTTTCGACTTTGTTATGGTAAAAAACAAATCAAAGTCAGTTTTCTATGGGTCTGTATTGTAATCGAACATGAAATGACGTCAAAAATGATCCAAATTTTGCAGTGAAACCACTAGATGCGCTCGTGGTTCCACTTGAGTTTGGATCATTTTTGACGTCATTTCATGTTCGATCAAATCCAAATACACGAATGCAAATCAAAATACACAAAAATAATATAAAAACTCAAAACGCTAACACAAATAAAACAAATTCGAATACACGAATAGGAATACCAATACGTAAGAATAAGGGACGTTGTTGCAAATAAAATTAGAGAGAAGATAGCGAGAAACGAAAGCAAGTGGAGTATTTAAGCTCTTGTCAGTAGACTTTTTCAAGGACGTATTGTGGATCAGGAAAATACACTTGATTTTTTGAATCGAGATTGCTTACTTAACTATTAATTCTATAAAAAGGAATTAGGTAGTCACTCTTTCTAAAAAGATATTAAATATTTTAAATAGATAATAATTTGCATTCAAAATGTTTTAATTTACCTGGGGTTCGAACCCACTGACAGAAATTCGAAGAAAAAAAAAAAAATCGATTCAACTTTGCCATACCCCCGAGACATCCGCAGAGCTGAGGCGGCGTATGGACTTCGGACCTGACGGCGATTAAATCCTTCTGCCCTTGGGTGTACGAATTACGCAAGAAAATGTTCTAGCCGAAGCATCAGGGGAGAGACCAGCCGGCCCCCAGACCATATTGGCTGATCCCTTGCATCTCTGCCACGCACGGAATCGGTTGAAAATATAATGTTAAAAAGACTAGTCTATTCGACGCATTGTTTTCACGGCTATTGTTATGCTGATTCACCTGGAACCGTGGTCTAGCGGAAAAAACTTGGATTCCATATAATGACACTGAGTCAAGTTCGGTTGCGGGAAGTTAGTACCTGGATGGGTGACCTGAAACTTATGCCTACTAAAAAAAACTCTTCAATGCTAGTTTTTTTGTTTTTTGTTATTTTTGTTATTTTTTGTTTGTTTGTTTGTTGTTGTTTTGTTTGTTTGTTATTTTTTGTTGTTGCTGTTGTTTTGTTTTTTGTTTGTTTGTTGTTTTTTGATGTTGCTGCTGTTTTGTTTTGTTTGTTTGTTTATTGTTTTTGTTGTTTTGTTGTTGTTGTTTGTTTGTTGTTTTTTGTTGTTGTTTTGTTTGTTAGCTTGTTTGTTGTTTTTTGTTTGTTTGTTGTCTTATATTGTTGTTGTTGTTTTAATTTTTTGTTTGTTGTTTGTTGTTTTTTGTTGTTGTTTTGTTTGTTAGCTTGTTTGTTGTTTCTTATATTGTTGTTTTTGTTTTGTTTTTTGTTTCTTTGTTTGTTGTTTGTTGTTGTTGTTGTTGTTTTTGCGCTGTAACTTTTAATCAATTAAAATCCGTTTATAGAGTTTACGTTGAGAAATCGTCAAAAATTAAAAACTGCCAGTCATTTAATTAGTGACCGGCAGTCTGTAGTCATAAGCAAATTTCCTAGGTACTATACGAAGAGAATCTTTCGTATCCTGTGTTGCGGATAGACAAACACTTAAACTAGCATCAATAGGACTATCCCTCAACCTGATTTAGGAGTATCCATTCACCCGATTTAGGAGTATCCATTCACCTGATTTAAGAGTATCCATTCGCCTGATTTACGAGTATCCCTTCACCTGATTTAGGAGTATCCCTTAACCTGATCTAGAAGTATCCCTTACCTGATTTAGGAGTATCCCTACCCTTGACTAGGAGTATCCCTTAACTGATTTAGGAGTATCGCTTAACCTGATTTAGGAGGCGCGCATGTGTCCTAACTGTCGTCTCGATGGCCACCATATCTTTAACATGCTTATTGCCTTACATTTAGATCTATCCTTTTGAAATATACTGAATTGAAATGGGGAAATCAAACATGTGGAAGCTCAGCTTCATTGGAGCTGATCGATACGTTTTACAGCCGTACAAGAAAGAAGTTGAACTAGTACAATTATTAAATAAGCATGCCATCTCTCTGCAATGGGAATTTCTTTTAATCGAAAAAGATCGAAATAGCTAAGAGAAAATGGCCATTAACTGATCGGTCAAATATGGAAAACCATGCTGGTTCTGCACTAATCGTTCTTTTTTTATTATTATTATTTTAACTAATCTTCCACTAATCCGGCGTTCTTACTGAATACTTTCAGTGTGCACACTCAAGTTTTTCGTCACTTTTGTAAAATGCGTACCACACTATAAACCATCCCTTTAGACAACCGATTGGAAATTAAATTCACTTTGATTATTTGTCGTATTTGAACTCAATATTTTTAAGTATTAAAATTTAAAATTTAAATTTTAGTGGGCTTGAAACAGTAGAAAGTCCAAAATATAATAACTTGGGGGGAAAAACGTTTTCAAGGTTCAAGTTTCCTCACTAGAGACCTTTAGCATCGTTTTTACCGCTATATCCGCTTACTACTAACCGCTAGGAATATCAGGCCCAGAAAAACGCCTGCAAACACGAAGAAACACTCGGCATCATTGAAATTCAATACGGCCACTCTTCCAGCAACAACTTCGTTATGACGTTTTCCTAAATATAGCCTGCTTTCAGCCGATATAAATATTTTGAGTAAATTATACCGGCTGAATGCAGGCTACCTGTATGTCGAAGGTTTGAAGGAAAACGCCTGACGTCGAACTGCAGTTTGAGGTTTGCGGGGCTAGTAAGATCGTCGTGCTATAGGTCTCTTTTGTATCGATAGATGAGAGGAACTACAAACTTGTGCGACGAAAACGGTTGGTTTAATATTAAAATAACTGCTGATATATTCCAGCAGGAGAACCGTTTTATGGTGTATTGAATTCCAGTAAAAGCCATCTGTGGACAGGGTTTTATCTCTCACCATATCTGCATAGAAAACTTGAATTGTTTATGTGGTCTATTGTTCATTAAAGCTAAGAAGTATCTAACAATGTCAATACTTAGACACGAAGTTAATAACTTTATTGTATCCCTGTTTATTTTAAATAACTTTTAAAAAGACTATTCTTTTTTTTTTTTTTACTTTCTTTCTTCGTTTTTGTTCTTCGTTTTCTTCTTTCTTTCGTTCGTTCTTTTCTTTCTTTCTTTATTGCTGTGTGTGATTTGATGTCTTCGTCGTTAATTGCATCGGCTGCCTTCCAGTCTTCTTCTGTCTTCTTTTTCTCGTTTTTTCTGTTCTTTCTTCTTTCTTTCTTTCTTTCTTCTTTATTTCTTTATTTCTTTCTTGCATCTTTTTTCTTTCTTTCTTTCTTTCTTTCTTTCGTTGTTTAAACCTTCAAGTTCAAATTATATCCAAGTATTCTGAAACAACCTCCCGGCTTATCAAAGTCAGGGCACGACTCATAAATATATCGAAAGTAGGCACGACCAAAGCCTTTATAATTTTGGTACTTTCTCGACTAAAGAAGTATATTATTGTTTTTAATCATTAAAAAATGTTACCAACTCAATATGAAAAATGTGATTAGCAACAATGAGTGATTCTAATTTTGATCGTAACATTTTTTTGCCCTTGTGATTCTGACTATTTGGACCTTTGGTGTGGCAAGGTTTACGACGCGGTGCGCACAAGAAAAAAGCATTCATGGCTGCCATTTTTTATTTTATTATATATATTTTTTCACATTTCCCGTAAGAATGTGATGACAGAATTTTATCATAATTCAAAAAATAGAACTATTTATCAAGCCAGATATAAGCGTCTTTTTTTTTTTTTTTTTTTTTTTTTTTGCATTTCTTTTGATCCCTTATATGACTTAAAAAAGATCTTAAATTTCAACTCTCTAAAGAGATCTTTAATTTGAGGCCTTTTAAATTATATAAGATCAAAAATGAACAACTGAAGCCAAGCCCTTGAAAAGCATTGATACATGTGTGGGGTCAATAAAAGGTTATTATTTCTCATTGTTGCGTAAAAACACTTCATTTCTCAACAAAAAAGGTAGATTTTCTTGTTTGTATAATGAAAGATTCTATCGAAATCTTACAATAGGTTTTTTTCTATGTAAATATACGGGTACAACTCATTTTAAATGATCTTAAGCGCTCGAACGATGCGAAACAAAAACAAAAAATTCTGGAATGAGCTTCGTATTCTAACTGATCATTAGTAGGTGAGAAAACTTCTTCAGTTTTCCCTTGAGATGATAAAATGTCTATTGTACTACAAAGGTCGAAAAATTAAAACAGCTTCAAAAAATAAACTTATGGTTGTAAAATAACAGTTTTTATCGCACATAACATGATAATTAGCACCTCCCGAAGATTCATTGTAACATTTGTACAGCTTTTCTAGTGTTAATGGTCTTTCCCACCTAAAACCATGACTTTTAAAACTGTTTAACTCCATTATCCAATCAGAGACAAGAAGCTACATTCTCGTAACAAAAGGGTTACATTAAAAAGGCTCATTTAGTTTTAACCAGTTCATTTGAGTTTACGGATCCATACTGGGAAGATATTGGCTTGCTCTGCGAAGACCAGAAGCCGAGGTAAGAACAAACAAATTTGAATTGATCGTTAAATTAAGTTCGATGTAAAACCGATCCGCCCCGATACGCGAAGATTTTACCAAAAAACCACATCAAAGTTGTTTTTGGAATGCAGATTACCTTTTCACCAAAACGCGAAGGTGAACTCTCCGCTTTATTTGTATCCTGCAATAATGACGCAAGTGGAAAAGGCTTGTAAACGACATTAGTAGGTTATCCTAACTTGGGTAGATTACTGGGTATTACTGGGATATATGTCGTTCCGACTACCGCTTGCTTACTGAAATCCTATTAATTTTTTGCTTCGACCTAATCATTTAATTTGTTATTTCGTATTTGTACGAGTCACAATGTGTAGTAAACGATGAATAAAGTGTTCCAAAAGCCTGGAAAACCAGAAAGAAAAACGAAAGAAAACTGTCATGATTCCGGACATCGAGTTTAAGTCTGAAAGGGAGCTCAATTAGTAATTTTTTTCTAAGTAAATATTCACAAAAAGACCACATTTTTCAACTACATGATGAATAAATAGTCTTTGAATGGGTTTTTCTTACAAATATTTGCTTTATTTTGCTCCAACTTCATCCTTTTAGCGGCTCATCAGCGAGTGACGTCATGTATAAAATTAGCTCTACAGGAAGTATTGCCCCAAATCCTAGATTCTCCATATATGGAGAACGATAAAAGAAGTATATTATAACCCCTGACAGTTGTGCAAGGATACTTTACTGAGACGGAAAATGAGTTTTAACTAACCAAAAATCTCTCTCATTCTTTTTTTTTAAGTGTTATCTCTGGTGTATATAGTTGAGTATATATCATATTAGCAGTATTTCTTTTGGTTCGTATCTAGAATGAAGGGTGCAGTGTGTTTCGTGATGTTGGCTACTTTGGTAGCTGTCACTTTAGCAGATGTTTACCTCCATAACCCAAGAGGATCCAACAATCGACTCAACGAACGAAGTGCTAACAGAGCAAATGCTAACAGAGCTTTTGATTCTCAGGTACGGACTTTGAATTGACAGACTATCGTTTGAACTGCTCTCAATCTCGAACAAACTATTTACTTATGCGAGAATGTACTAAAGTATAAATTCCTAAAGTATGTACTGTATATCTGAAAGCCATTAAATAATGACAAGTATCTTACTAAAAGTTTTATCAAAGTGACTCTAAGTTTCAATTTAAATTAGTAAAACTATGAATATCAATTAGATACATTGTCCCGATATTTCAGGGTTATTGAAAGTGCTAAAATGCTAGTCATTGCACAATACTTAGATAGTGTTTGTTATTGTTGTTCAGAACAATAATCGCGGTGGATATAATGTTGGCGACAAGACGAATCAGGCCTTCAGGAACGAGGACGGACAATACAACATGGTAAAATATATATTCTTTTCTTGAAGATATTTTTATATACAAAATTTTCCTTGAGCCTGAAGCTTTTGAATAATTTCTTTTAGCTTAGCTTTCATCTTTTACCAGTGGGGGATCTGACAGGGGTGACGGTGGGGGGTGGGGATAGTTATTTATTAGTATAAGAAGGGTATACTTTTTAGTACAAATTAGTGCTACTACAGACTGCATAGTCTATTAGTCTACCCCCCCCCCCCCCCCCCCGACTCTCCCATGAGTTCGTACTATTTAACAAATATACTGTTTGAATTCTATGTTTTTCTAAATGTCTGCTTATAAAAATTGTAGGCATATTTCCAGAGCAGCAGAAAAAGTTCTGGTAAGACATACCTGACAATGGAATGGACCAATCAGCATGGTTGTGGTGGGAACGAAAAGAATGACCCACATAAAATGAACTGCCAGGTTGTGCTACAGTATATGTGCCAGGAAGATGTTCAAACCCGAAAACAATCCACAATGAGAAACGGTGCGAATACCAATACCCAGGCTTTTACTGCGAACAGAAAGGGATCTGCAGAAACAAAAGCACAGTATGAGGCACGTAGGAATGGTAATGTCCGAAATGACAGGGTGTTGTTTGAATCATGGGAGTGGTATGATAAATGCCAGCAACGAAACAGGAACAAAGGTAAACTTAACTTAAACTACTTAAAATAACGAAGTTATAGCAAATGTGATTGTATTTTCAGAATTTCCATAAGGTATATCACTAGACTCCTTACATGTGACGTCAAACAAGCTTAAATTTGGAGGACAAAACAAAAGAATTTCAATCTCCTGAGAATTGGAACTTTACAGTACTGGATCCAAGTAAAGTACCATCCACTCACGAGTATGAGTAACGAGTGGCCATTGTCACTCCCAAGTGATGCATAATGGAATATTCATGAAAGTATCACTCACTCAAAATGGAACCAGTGGCCTTGGCTCGTTTGGCTCGCGAGTGTAACGAGTGTTGTAATTGAGCTATCATTTCTAAGTGCTGCAAGGGGTCTATTGTTTTGTTTTACTTGAGGTCTGTTACATGAACTTTGAATACTATTCTTTCTGCATGGAAGCACATGTCAGTGTTTGATCCCCATCTGGAGCTGATAATGAGATCCAAAATATTTTTTTTGCCAAAAAGAATGCTATTGAAAATGTATGATTGCTGATGAACATTTATTTTTTTATGTATATCTTATTGTAGTATATATTTTATATATTTATTGCAATTGTAATTAGTTTATTCATATATAATTATCATTTTAGTAAGCTTTAACGTCTGTTTAAAGTATTTAATAAAGACCCTTATTATCATTATTATTCTGTATAAGATGAGAAATGATGTTAAGTAAAACCAAACAACTAAATGACTGTAACAAATGGATTCTCACCTTCTTGCTAACATGTATTCCATTGTATTGTTTGAAGGTCTTTTCACTGCTGACCAAAAACTCAAGGGTGACCAGAGCATCTACACCCGCCAGAACCCTGCTGGCACAAGGCGTGGTTATGAGTGTCCTGAGGAGCATGATTATTATCCATACTGGCACCCAACAGACTGGAAAGACATTGCTATACTGACAACAGATCCATCAAGATGTAGTTACTACAAAACACAGAGCTTTAACGTAAAACCTAAAGGTATGACATGGGCAGTGTTAGTATCACGAAGCAAAACACAATATGTAGGATAATGTTTATGTACTGTTTAATGAACGAGCAGGATCGTTTAATCAGGGTTTAAAATCACGAGACATAGCTGCTTCAAAATCTTTGAAATAATTCAAACCTTTGGCTGTTTGTGTGTGACCAGTGATCTGATATATAAAGGAGATGAACAACATTCTTATTTTAATGTTGGTTTGTTTGATTATCTTCTTACTTTTAATCATTTTGAAATACACAGCTGAGTGTATTGAAAAGTATTCTGGAGGTGAAGCGAAGCACTGGTCCAAGTATAACAACCAGAAGGATTGTGTAGACAATGGTGGAAGCTGGCTGGAATTTGACAACTATCTAGAGATAGCTCCCTTCGATGAGAAGACATGCCAATCAAAGGGTAAACCTTATTTCTTTGGACGACGGCATGGCATGGTTAATAAGGAGTGCTTGGTAAGATTGCCTCAGCCTGACTGCGAGCAAGCTGGATGGACTAGAGTTAACCACCTTGGTAATGGTAGAGAGGGTGTTCCACTGAACTATACCTGGACTCTTCCAAGCTTCCCATCTGGTAAAGATCAGAGATGTATTCTGAGGATAAGGTAGGTTAAGGAATAAGAAAGGCTGAAAATCAACTCTAGACTGTGAGCAGTCCCTCTTTTTCCCTTGATCACTGTCTGTCTGTCTGTCCATGTCGATTGGCTGAGGAAGATTGGTTACAAGTCAAAGGTCCCTGGGGAGAGGGCTGCGGAGAGGGGGTACAAAAAGTAAATATTGAAAAAAAGAAGCTATATTCTAATGTCAATAAGAAAACTGATGGATTTCTGGCTTACCTATATCTCTATTAGGTATAACATCTCAACAGATGACTATGATCCATGGAAGACTGATGCTTCTTCAAACCAGAACCTGTAAGAAAGCTTAAATAATTTAAAGTAAACTGTCATAAATATTCTATTAGTAAGCATATAGTTGACACCCTTCCACACATACCTTGCCACATGGCAGCATGTTTATTGTTATTTAACCACACCAGTCCCACAACTTCATTCTGAATTACTTGAATGAGAGGCTATGGGGAAATCTATTGTACCAGTCAACATGGCTGCTATGCGATAATGTTCCATTGGTTGATAATTGTACTGTATTAGTTAACAGAGCATGGTCTGTTGTGCAATGAAAGTGTTAGAAAATAACCTTGAAAACTGCAACATGACTTGTCTTTTTCTATAATAAAACAAATAGTTTGCACTAAGGAAATGCCAAAAACACTCAAGGAGTGTGAGAAAAGCCTTACCTATGTAGGTCCTTGCTTTTACACAAAGTCTTTACACTTTAATTATTGTTTTCATGGCTTGTGGCATGCTGTATAAAGCAAAGAAAGAGCTTTTTTGTTTCTTAGAAATTCTGGCACCTCATTTAGTTTTAATGCCAACTTTTGTATCTTGTCTATTATACAGAGGGGCAATGAAGATCTCGCCAGTCCAACAAAATCCAGTAGTTGATGTTGGTGCTGGTATGCAACCACTTCGTCTAGCCATCAACACTGCCCAATATGGTCGTACTTTCCAGGATAGGTCACATCTGTTCAAGTTACGAAGCCGTGACGCTAACAAAGTACCTGAAGACAAAAATATCTATAACTTGAATGTGAGGGGAAAGAGAGGTAACATTGTGCAGACATATCCAGCTGTCGAGTACGACTTTATTCCAAACAGGCTCAAGATTAAATCAAATGACTTGCTACATGTGCAATGGACAGGTAAATTACACTGCTTATTATTGTTCTATTTTCTTTCTTTTCCCTGTTTGCATGTCATGTGTCTTGAAGAGAAGCATGGTGTGGTCATTAGAGAGTTTAAGATCCTCGTTTACGGCAAACACGAAACGTCAGTTGACCATTAGAAAATACTTTAAAATTAGTGAAAAGGAATCGCAAAAATCTCCAAGTAGTAGATAGACAAAAGAATACTTGTCTTTGGTGAGAAGGTTTACAAAAGGTAAAGTGAAATGTAGGGAAACGGTGAAAATGTGGTCGTGTTTGCCGGAGGATAAAAATGGGAATCTTCATCTGCCTATAATCATCATCATCAATTTGTTCTTGCAACACCATGAGTCGCATAAGCCCTTAAGCAATCAACTGGTTGCATATAGAATGTTTTCGGTTTCTGTAACTGCCAACTTGGAGGCCAACATTGAGGGGTGTGTGCTACCAATGTCCCACCTACAATTCTTGAATCTGCCATCATGTGGCTAGTCTTGCTTGTTGGGTCTTCTCTGTACTTTGGGCTTTTTTTCTCTAGATTCATAAGTTCCTCACTCTGCATAAATAAATTTCTAAAATTCCAATTCCATCATGAAATGAGAGCCACAGGTTTGTTAGTGACTGCCTAACAAGTTGTACCCTCAAATCAAGGAGTACACATTGTAGTCATTGGTATTAATGAATTTTGACAGGATCCAATAGTCACAAGAATGGCAACCCTGCAGGTGATGGACAGGCTGGAGATGCTGGTGAAGGAACATCTGGTTAGTATAAAAATATTGTCTATAAGTAATTGCCCTATATCATAATGACGTCACGGTTGGTTTACATTGGCTAAAATGATTTAGGCTAAATTTAAGCTTAATTCTCTTTCAAGATAGTTTAGCATAATATTTAGTCGTTCTTTCCTTCACCAGCTCATAAACCAAATTTCATTGTGATTTAAGATGTGTTGTTGTCATTCCATCCCCCTCCAGCGACCATGATCCCTAGTGTTAAAACAATAGTTTGCTTTGATGTGACATCATTATGAAATAGGGCAATTCTTTAAACAAGTTCACAACATGGATTGACCTACAATGCAGTTGTAACTGGGGTTCATGGGTGTCTAAATTTTTTGCCTGTCGTGTAAGATAAAAACTGAATCTTTTGGTAGGGGAGGGAATTAAGGAAGGGGATGACTTTGACTAAGCATAGTGCGAAGTAGCTCCACCACTAGGCTAGATCATTTCATGTCCAGCTCAATAAGCCCAACCTGTTCACTAGCACTAGCCATGAAAATAGTCCTGAACTGAAAATGATGCCTATTGATAAAAAATGCTAATGGAGTTCACCTTTCTTTCAGGTACTGACCGAAACAACATTGTTGAAACTCAAGACCCTCTAGACAACTTCCCATTACCTTGGGAGAGAGCAACTCTGTTCAAGAATTCTGCAGCTGTTTGGACCAGCTTCCCTTACAAGACTGCTCCTGCACCAGAGGACATTGCCATTAGTATGGCAAGTAGCGGCTATTACGCATGCCTAAAGAAGAAAGACGGATGTGATAAACAATCTACTGATACCAAAGCAGCCATGAACAACTTGTTGAACAACGCACCTGCTTCCTATGCTGGCATGATACTGCAGGTTAACAAGGGCACCTACTATTATGCTTGCAGCCGAAATAACAACTTCTCCAACAGAAGCCAGAAGGGAAGGCTGTATGTCACTCAGTAGTTAAAGAATACAAAATAATGGAAATATTATATGAAAATATCCAAATATAATTGAATCGTATCATCATCACATAATTATTGCACCTCTCATTTTCACTCTACATTTATAGTATTATAGTTGAATGCTAATAGTTTACTCATTCATTGTAAACAGGAGATGACACTTAAATAAATCATAAAAGCATATTGTCACCTTTGGCTAAAGTTGTTTAGCTTCATAGTAATCAAAACTTTTTTGGGTAGATATCCGCAAACTCCAATAAAGTGGAAACACTAATTTGTTCTAAATATCCTTTATGAAACAGACATTTTACTCCTGAGTATTCATTTCAATGTCCCAGGAAATTGAAGATGTGACTACCATTTTGGCAGTACAGTTTCACTACATCAAATCAATTTTTAATTGGTTTTGCAAATCCTGAAAAATTAAACTTGAAGTTGTTGAATTTACAGAAAATTAAAACATGAAATTTATTGTAAGTCAATTAAACAGTTGCACAAAAGCTTTGGCACTCCATCAATGACAGAAAACAACAATTAAATTCCACTAACTTAATAAGCATGTAGAATCACTCTATGTAGATATCTAAAATTTAATAGACCTCCCATTTCATTCTCTTGAGAATAAGATTCTTTTTTGAGTCTCGTCCATGCACATCTTTTTATGTGCAAAACGTAAAACAAAGACATGATATTCTAGGGAATGACATATGGTCTGATCTGAAATGTGAAAACATTACGCCTAAGGTAAAGAGGTCTATCACTGCACCTTATCAAAGAAAACAATAAATGGCTTGTGGCTGTAAATTATCATACTTATTGAGGGACCTTTATTAACTATGATCACATAATAAAGTACTTCAACAATATGGCAATCATCTTGCCAGACAGCATAATAAAACAAAGATATGGAAAATATAGTATAAAGTTTTGTGTGTTTGTCTTTATTGCATGTGGAAATTAAGGTGATCAATGTGCTGTCTAACTTGTCTTTTGTTGAAGAAATAGTTATAAAGCAGTTATAAAGCGTGCGGGGATTGGCAGAACACGAGAAGTGTCAGGAGAAGCGCAACGCATAGCTGAGTTGTGTTGTACTTCTCAACGCTTCTCAAGTTGCCAATCCCCAAGTGCTTTATAACTTCACACAGCAGGGCAAACAAGTTTTCTATTTCTTTTATAAAATATAAATTACAATAGCCTTTATTTTGGTTAGGAATGACGCAACTGAAAGTGCACACACATGCTGTGTGCTCTCATGAAGCACACACTCCAAAACAATCAGAATGCAAGATTTATAGCAGTTCTTTTGTGATGTATTCTCTTGTGGTGATGGTATTACTGTAACAAAGCATTATTTTCCCCCTTAACGTCCCATAATGCCTTGATCCAAGATGGCCACCAAATCATCAAAGTACTCCATTACATCAATCTACAAATTACTTTACCTATAGGCTACAATACTGAACCTCCCAAGAAGGTAGTATTGTCGTGTACAGGTTAATGAAGTACGTCATAGGTTTCTGAACACACAAGTGGGACGAGTGGAATTTTTTGAGGAGTTTGGTTCTCCTCACTTAGAAAAAAAATTAAGTGAAGACACCAAGAATTGAACTCAACACCTTTGGCACCAAAGAACTACTACAATGCCAACCCCAACCCCAACCCTAACCACTCAACCACGAAGCAAATTCGCAAATTTTTTATAGCTTAATTTATGCTATCGTAGGGTTCAACTACTGGCCAACTACTTGAAATTTGAATTTGAATAGAATTCCCCTGAAAATTCCTGTACACGACGATATAGCCCCAAGAGAGGGATACTGTAAGTATGCTACATATTGTCTACCTACATACGATCACTGCTGATGTACTGTTGATGATTCCTGTACTGTTTCCTCATACTGACCTATGACATTGACAATAACAAAGTAAACAACATCAATATTTTATTGAATATTCGATTAAAAACATCACAAGACACAACCATCCGAACTATAACATTCCATAGTTTAATCTTAAAGTTTATAGTCAATCTTAAAATTCTTAAAATGACGAAGATACATGTATGATGTAACAAGTTTCTATTAAAATCAATAAATAATATTATAAGATTATCTGCACAAGACAGAATCATCTCCTAGCAACAAACAAAGGTCCTTGAGTCGTTGCTGCATGGCTGGGATGCCTGCTAGCTGTGCTTCAAGTCTTTGTTTTTCTTCATTTAGAGTCAGTCTTGTTGCTGTGTCCAGTTCTTCCCACTTCCATCCTCCTTCTCCATCAAACTGCAACAGGTGTGTATGGTATTTCCTAGAACAAATTCAAGACTCGTTGAAATATCTTCATCAACATCTGTTTTTTTATTGAAACAACCTCTGATCTTCCTCAAAGGTAGGGTATGTCTAACTAGTTGCAGATTAAACTATAATTTAGGATTTAGCTCTTTTACTCCGACCAAGGACTAGCGTCCAAAACGTCAGTTTTTTCATCTTTTCACAGTGTAAAATTTACCCTTTTATTATTACTTATAATTTAGCATGGTAGGTTTTGTTGAGGGATGAAAGGTGAGTGCCTTATATTTTCTATTCCACCCTTGATTCCCTCAATAACTAAGAAAAAAAATTGAAGGAAGAATTGGAAATATTTGAGTGTTACAGAAGAGAAAGCCTGAGGACCCAGAGAAAAGGCTGTGAATAAAGGGAAACAAACCAACCAATCCAAGGATCCATATTTCTAAGTGTGTACTTGTTAAAACTAACTAATCTTTTTTTAACTCACCATAATGATGGTCTGTGTGATATACTGAGAAGTGTTATTCCACAATCCTTTGCTGCCTGGAATATACTACCTTCTACATCAATGCTGACAGCACTTGTGCATTCATCAAGAAGTGCAAATTGAGGCCTGTAAAAGAATTCAATAATATTAACTATCTATTAATGATTTCCAGGGGGAAAAAGCATTTTGTAACTAATAATTTTCAAAATGGTTCCTTTTATGAGGCAATAAAACCAACAGATTTTTTAAAGGGTTATACATGTAAAATGTTTCAGTTATGTATATGTATCATATTAATCATGGCTAGTTATCTTTAATGGTTTTATCTGTAAAATCAGTTTACCTGTGGTAAAACAGCCTTGCCATACCCATTCTTTGCTTCTCCCCTCCAGAAAAGACATCTTTCCATTCTTTTACAGTATTCCATCCTAAAATAACAATATTCATAGTTGTCATAGTGATCCAACTGGGATCAAAAACCATTTCTTTACATTCTTTAGTACTTCATCAACATGTTTGGCCAAAAATAACCTCTGGTCATCAGACAATGTCTGGGCAGAAATGGAACTTGTGCAGTCAAATCTCTGTAATGTTGGATATTTTGATCAGTAACGTTGAGCCAGAAAGGAGGTATGACTGAGCTAAGACTAATTTCTCTGGTGATCATGACTGATAACTGATTGACCGTTATGCAAGCTGACACCAACAACCTTACCCACCTCCTTCTCTTTTAACGATGTACTGTAAATGAACAGTATGTAGAATGTCTTCCAAGTCCTTTTCACTGATTCCTTTCTTTCTCATATCCTCTATGCCATCAGGGTATATCACTTGATCAAGCAAAGATCCAATGGGCATGTAGGGCCTGCAAGCATAATAAATTATTAAAATTTTTATGATATATAGTACATGTACTAACCACTGCAAGCCAGGGTGGGCAACGCACAAGTCACTTACCATTGTTTCATTGCTATGCTCAGATCAAGACAACAGTTGCAACAGGACCTGGCAATAGACTCAATCCTTTACGTACTCTAGTGGTTTATTTCATTCAACTGCCCGATTTCCCTGTATGGACCGTTGTCTTGATCAGCACGTAGAAATATAAACTGTGGTAGGAGGTAGATGAACATTTTGGACAACCTAAATTGCAATATTCTTGGAAGAACTATGATGACTGTAAGTATTTAAAAGAAAGACTTCCCACCTTTGTGGAATGTAAAACATGTGACTTGGAGGAGGCTTGGCGAGGTGTCCCATATAAATAGGCCAAAGTCCACTCAGGATACGGAACAATGAACTCTTTCCGCATCCATTTGGACCAGTTATGAGCAAATGCATGCCAGGCTGTAGCTATAAAGAAAGTATAGAATAAAATCCTTATGAAACAAGATGAATAAAATCAATTCTTGAGAAAAGTGAGAAATTCTATGTAGGTGATCAGGCTTTAACAAAATAAAGAAAATAATAAAACAAACTTTGGAAATAATTTTGTTATAGTACAGTATTTAGCACACTACTTACCTCAAGTGTTAGCCCTGACACTACAACATCCCCACAAGGAGTTATAATGGCCACATCTTTTAAAGAAATATTTCCATCGGTATCTGTTACATGGCCACCAGGCATCTGGTCCAGTTTTACGACCTGTCCAGGCTTAGCAACCTTACCACAGTTTTCCATAGTGATGGATGAATCAGAGTTTTCCAATGCTCTCATACAGTGGCCTTTTTTAATGTCTTCAAAGACTGAGAGCATTTCAGATACTCTGCTGGTGTAACCACTGAGCTCCGTGATCTGTAATTATAACATAGTGCAGTTAATTTCGTATGACTGTGAAAAATTCACGGCACGAACACAGCCATGACACAGCAAGGGATATGCCAGACCAGTCACATTGCACGAGAATTTACTCTCCATCCAATCAAATACCTTGAACACAGCATAAACATGGCGCGGACACGGTCACGCCAAGGTCAAGGCAATGCCAGACCAATCACATTGCACGTGAAAAAAATCAGCCAATTAAGATTCTAGAAAGCATCAATGTCACAGCACCTCACGCTTATGGCACTGAGCTTTTCACAGTCATACGAAAACTCCACTAGTACGAGCAGACACATGGTTACCTATAGTGTCATATGCAGCCACTGTCACTCAAAGTTTACTCCCATAGCTAGAAAGCTTATTAATGTGATCATGACTTTAACAGTGACTGCATAGAATACTAGGCATTCTAATTTCACTGAGGGACTCAGTCTCCCTCTTTCTTTACCCTCCACAGGAGGCCCCAAAAAAAAATACAAAGATATCTATCAACCAAATCAATGAACTCTGTGCAACCATAACACTGATACAGTACACTCTCTTACCTCCTTATAAGAAGACATGATCCTCTCTATGGCATCTGCAGCTGATATAAGAAGATGTCTAGAAGTTGTGATCTGCTGAGCCCTATTACTAACCCCATTGTCTTCTACTGCAGCTCCCTCTTCTGTGTTAATCAATTAAAAACTATCAGTTACATGTAAAGTAAAGTCGGTCCAAATCAAGATTGCGAGGGCCAACATTGGTTGATGAATACCAATATTCATTTCTAGTACCACTATTATAAACCCCCATTGAATAGACTTTTAATTAGTCCCACAACAAAGATGCCTAGAGGACAAGCAAAAGTGTTTGTATAGACAATGTCTGTTCAGATTTAGAAGTAATGCATATCCGTAGGACAAAAACAAGCAACAATAATTGTGAAGTAATAATCTATGCAAAGCTGATTTCTGTTTAACGAGTTTAGCTGTATTTGATTGACAGTTGCTAAAATGTTGGACCCGGTTGTATGAAGCCTGGATAGCGATATTTTGTGGACAAATCCTTATCCAGTAGATAAATTGATGCTGTTATCTGATAAATTCATCCACCGGATAATGCTATCCAGGCTTCGTACAACCAGGCCCTGATGGCCAACAATTCATTTGAGTTGCACAAGTGTGGTTAGTGGTCAAAATAGACCCGTTTAGGATTCCAAATTACTGCTGTGTTTCTTGATTACAGACTCAGTTGCACAAGGTTAGCCTCCAGTTTGTGCAGAATATTCACATGTTCCAGTCAAGGTCTGTCGAGTTTCAAAGTGTTTTTATTGTTGAAGTTGTGCATTCTTTACTTTTCCGTTGGTATTTGTGAATATTTAAACACTGATACGAGGCTAACCCTGTGCAAATGAATCTGTAATCAAGGAACACAGCGGTAATTTGGAATTCGAAACTAGCCTATTGAGTGACAGCATATAAAAAACCTTGAAACTTACCAGAACCCATTAAAATACTTGAAGCCACCATACACAGCCCTGCAGCACTCCAAACATACTTCATCAAGAACTGCTCTAGCATTACATACCACAGGCGCTTAAAGAAGATCAATTCCATTTGGTCAGCTAATGATTTAAAGCCCTTTAGCAACCAGGACTGCTCTACCTGTAGGAAAAATTATGACAAGTGAAAGCATTAGACAGTTATATAAACCAAGATGGCAACTTATAGATTGAATTTAGCTTGTAAGGTTTTGCAGAGGTGCGAGAAGAACTTGAAGAAAAAACCCTTAAACTAAAGGAGAGAGCTAGGAAACTCTACTCACGTGTAATCTTGAGTCCTGGAATTTAGAGACCCCAGGGGTGAGGGTGGAGTCTACTACCACTACCCACTGAAAATACCATAGGATTGGAAAACTCATAGTTCCAGAATACTGTATACATATATATATAATAACACCCCCCCCCCCCCCCTGGGGTCACCCATGAACCTAACTTAGTCCTCGCTCTGGATCATCTTACCTTATGGCCATTATAAAAAGCAATTTCTTCAGCATTGTTGATGACTCTGGAATGCAGGTGTCTTAAGTGACCTCTGCGCTTGGATTCTTCAGCCGCCATTTTCCCAAACTTTGGTGAAAGAGCACGTAACGTGATGGCTGTCACATAAATGACAACACTAGCAATTGTTGAAGGCAGTTTCCATGAGGTGCCTCTCTTCCTAGCCATTCTATTCAATGTCCAAACAATAACCAATACATCTAAACATGGCTTGGTGAGGTGTGAATATAGATGAGCTATTGAACTACAGAACATACGAATATCTTCCGTCAGGCATTCGTCGGCATTGGTTAAACGGCTGTCTAGATTGCATACCCGGTAATACGTCTGATTGGCGAAGTACTTTTTGTAGGCGTGATTGACAAGCTCGCTGCGAAATGCTAAAGCAATCCTATTTTCCAGGTAACGAATCATACTATTGATAAAAGTTGCCGGTATTGCAACTGCTATCCACTTCATCAAATGGAAAGCAAATTTTCGTGCATTTTTTTGCACAATTGACTTAATGACTTGACCATCAAGTGTGGCCACGTAAATTGACAGAAACGTTCTTGCTACTAAGCAGCTTGAATGAAAAAACAGCAACACAACCTGCTTGCTCCATACTCGAGGAATTACTATTTTTAAAAGCTTTAAAAGTTGGTCAATAAACTCTTTGTCTATGACAAGGGTGTTTTTAACTTTAAAAACGTTTTTGCCGGCATTGGGCCGTAAAATCACCTCTTCTCTATCGGGAGGAATATCTCCCGCTGTTAAAAAGCGAGACTTGAATTTTTGACACAAAACTGGACCGAATTCTTTGAGAAAGTATGCACTGCCTGCAACCACTGCCGTCGTTCCAGCGATATTAACATGTCGGCGAGATATTACCGGCATTTTAGCTTTTTTAGTGCTTTAACGACAGGTTGAAAGAAGAAGAATAGGACGATCAATGACCCGCGCGCAAACACCCTTCCGCCATCTTGAATGAACCGCAATGAACTGGGACCAAGTATCGGCACGTGTTCACGTGATCAGCACGTGATCAGCACGTGAATATACTACGCACCAAGCTTCCATCTACGACTGATAAGGTCCACAGGTAGCCCAATTGGTGGGGGGGGGAAATCTTAAAACGGGCTAAATTCAAAAAATAACCACGCAGAGCGAAAGAAGTGCTATTTCTCAATGATCGGGTAAAATTTCGAGGCTTTATTTCACGTTTCAATGATTTTATTGAAACTTTTGATTGATCCCCATACATTTCCTTATAACAGGACACCACAGAAACCAAGCTTGGGCTACCTGTGATAAGGTCTGGCTGCATAAACAAACATGGCCGACAATCAAAAAAATATTAATCCAGTTTTGATGATTTTATGTGGAATTCCTGCCTCTGGGAAAACGCATTTGGCAAATTCCATGAAAAAATGGAGCAGGCGTTGCAAGGAGGATAAAGTTCACGTTTTGCATATCTGTTATGATGAGTTAATTCCTGTAAATCTAGACTTGCAAACTTCGTCTCTCAATGACCAAAAAGAGGACTTGGAATTCGATGATCTGCACTCGAGCGCTAGCATCTCAGCTTGGAAACATTATAGAAAATTGATTATCCAATGTGTTGAAAGAATTGCACAACAAATTCAGGACATTACTTTTGACTTAAATGAGGAAAACGATGTTGTGAAAAATACTTTTGAACTACCTTCCTTTCAAGATTTCTGGAAAACATTTTATGAACAGACGGCAAGAAAGGATATGTCCTGTGCCTGCTTGAGTTCTCAAAAGTGTGTAAACATCTAAAATAAAAACTTATAGGCATCGGATAATGCAGTGTTGCCATTGGAAAACTCCTAGAGGATATGGGCTCACGATTATAAAATAGCAAGGGGAAGAGATGGGAAATATTGCTTACATAAATGCATATAATTTGATTGAACTTATTATCATTTATCTTTAATTATTAATCGTGTACTCTTAATACAGTTAAAGAATTATACTAAGAGATAATTATTACAGGGCTGTCAACTCTCCCGGATAAACCGGGAGTCTCCAGATTTTGGACCGTGTCTCCCGGTCTCCAGATTAGAGTCTCAAATCTCCCGGATAATCGCCAAAGCTGACCATTTCTTGTGAGACTCGACTTTTACAACCATAAAATTCCAATTATTTCGTGTTGTTTGTGTTATTTTACATCACTAACAAAATCAAAACATTCCTCGTAAACTGTTCTTGCAAGCAGGCCATTGTAATATAAATGATAATCTGATTGTTCAGAAATAAACCAATCACATCAAATGTTACAAAGCGAATGACGGCTTTTCGCACGCTTTTTTCCGCTGTGACGTCATGTCCCTTCGCTATCAATTCTCAAGATTTGAATACCTCGGGGGTTGACAGCCCTGTTATTAGGCAAATGCTGCTCTATGTTCAAGTCTGGACCACCCTCTATAAATTGCCTCACTTCGTAAGCGCAAAGCAATGAGCATAAGTTGAGGTTGCAAAGTAATTTCAATAGATTGTTCAAATTTGTCCCTTGCACCACTAACTGAATGCTTAGTGTTTGGCCAATGTGGAAAGTGGTCAATGCTACCAGGTGCACACAAGTTCAGGTCAGGCTTGCTTGTGATTCCACAAAATATTGTTAAAAAATTAACAAAAGATTATCATTGATTACCAGGTGGATCCATACTGCTCACATACTACTGGTTGACGACAACATGTATTATCGCAGTATGAGGCATGAGTACTTCCTTCTTGCAAGAAAATGTAAGTTACATGTCCAGTGATTGACAACTCTTTTGAACCACCTCCATTAGTGTGCCACACTCCCTTAGTGTTGTGAAAAACGATTTGCTTTTTAGATGGTCTGGGCTATATGCAAGTGTTTATAGAATGCCCGGTTAACACAGCTTTGGATAGAAACAGCCAAAGAGGAAACCCAATAGATAGGAACACCATAGTAACCATGGCAACTAAGCTAGAACCTCCATCACCTGATAAATATCCATGGGAAGAGTACAGTATGGTACTCGATGCAAATGATGATGGAACTAACTCCTATTTGTAAGTTTGAAATTATGGATTTATGGATTTATTCCTTTCCTAGTTGCTTTTGTCTGAAAACATTTGTTTATTTATGGAATACCTTCACCTACCTTAAGCTTTTGTCTGGGCAGTTGAAATATGGAAGGGAATCTAATCTTTTTGTTACTTTTGAAGAACCAGATTATTATCATTGATGGCGGAAGCTGCTTTAAACCCTGTTCAACCACTGCCAGAAGAAAATAAAGAAGAGAAGGTACAGTATATCCCTGCCCTTTGGAAATTCCAAATTTACTTTATGGGAATGTGTGTCTATTTTGTGTCAGGTATTTGTTTTGTATAAAACAAGATGTTTTCAGCTGTCCCAAGTACATTATCAAATTATGGACAATAATTGACACATTGACAAGCTCTAATTCTGTAAAATAAAGTCTTACTAATGCTTCATTTTTTCAGGAGGAAGCCAGAGCAGCAAACTTGACTAGTATGATGCATCAAGCAGACCAGACCCTCCGAAAGGTCATTACAGACAAAATGGCCAAAGCAAAAGGTCTAGTAAGAGCAATAGGCCCTTTGCAGCTAAGCAATCACCTGCTGATTAATTCACTGAGAGCAAATGAATGAACATTTTGATTCATGGGTTAAATTTACTGGAGTGCAAACAAACTTTCTACAACCTGTTTCGAGAGATCGTAATAAAACTGCATTTCATAACACACTAGATACACATGTTTTCATTCAGTTCTTTACAAGTAGCTAAAAAGAAACACCAATTTAATATAAAAACAAAAATTTTGCAGTCCAGTACAGACATGTGACCGTTAACTGCAAAGGGCCTATTATATTATATTATGTTTGCTATGTGTTTTTCCATTTCAGATCATGTCATTCTCTTGAAAATAAGATTTTTTTTTAGTCATATTCATTTGTATTCTAATGCACAACCGTTAAATAAAAAAATGATACTCTAGGGAATGACACATGGTCCAAAACGGAAAAAAATATACCGAAGCTAAAAATGTCAATTGACTGTTATATCAAAATCAGTGCAGCATCACAGAACATAAAATTCCATAATCATAATTATTTTTTAATAATTTTCTAGGTGATGGTTTCACTAAACAAGAGATGAGGAGTTTAGCAGAGGAACTTAATTTAAGGCGAAAAACATTCCTAGACAAGTTAAAAACTGAAGAATCTTTATTTCAGCCACTTGATAACAATGTTGGACAGAAAAGTGTCAAGCCAATCTGAAAAATGTGTGTGCAAAATATCTTCAAATAAAACTGTTTTATCAATCAAACACAATCAATTGTTAGCACAATTACAAAACAAAGAAGAATTTCAAGAAACAATCAAAATGTTATTTGAATGCTTTAGACCATAGGGAGCCCAATTTAGATAAGTGCTAGACAGAAATTAAATTTGTAAAATATGTTAAATCAGAAAAAAATGAGTTAGAGGCCAAGAAAGTGTGCTTCATAATACAAGCAAATAGGAAAATCAAGCAAAAAACCAGTATGAAATTTGTTGTTCACTAACCTTTTCCCGCTATTCACCTTAGTCTTAATGGCCACCAAACAGGGTTTGGACTAAGGACGAGTACATAGAAGTGAGGTCATAAAGGCATTTTTCTCTACCCCACATGATGCATCATGGTTTCCATGCGAGTTCTCTATAGAGTAATTCTTCAGAAGCAAAAGCAAAAACCTCCACATAGATAACCGCACACATGTAGACTTACATGTATGTTTTACTATTTTGTTTTACTAAATTGGGCTCCCTGTTTTTAGACCTTCACAGATGTAAATTAGAAATATATTGAAAATGGAAATAAATTATGCAACTGTAATGAACCTTGCTTTGTGGTTAGCTATCACCTACCATTATGAAAGCCATAACCCAGCAAGAAGCACCTCATTTGTGGACAGCCACACAATTTTGCTGTGGTCCCACAGGTAGCCCAAGCTTGGTTTCTGTGGTGTCATGTCATAAGGAAATGTATGGGGATTCATCAAAAATTTAAATAACATCATTGAAACGTGAAATAAATTTTACCCGATCATTGAGAAATAGCACTTCTTTCGCTCTGTGTGGTTATTTTTTTAACTTAGCCCGTTTTAAGGATTTTTTTCCCCACCAGTAAGAAATTTATTTATTTATTAAGCTCTAATGGCAACTAGACATTAATAACAAGATTTACCTCACAAGTTAGTTTTCACATTTCATTTTATTTTCACTGACAGAATTCCATCTATTCATTCTTTTTCTAATGAGTGAAGATATGATTCAACACTGGAGTAACTAGAAATTGTTTTAAACATACACATAGTAAAAAAAGGAGTCTGCTTTCTTGTGTCATATTTTACACCAAGTTTTTTCACAATGATTTCTTAATGATTCTACACATCAATTCTACTTGGTTTGCATTTAGCAATATACAAAAAGACTAAACATTGAAGCATGAAAATCAGGTTCCAGCAAAACTGTACAGAATCATCAAAGCCATACTCTCTATACCTAGATTGGCATGACTATCTATCATTTTATTTTTGTTTTCAATCTCAATAAACAAAACAACAGAAGCAACATTCTGTGTCATATTTTTCCAGCACAAGTTGACATAGTTATTTCCTCCACAAACATTGTTTTACATTTACTATTATTTTCTAGGATGTAAAATGTTGTTACAGTGGAACAATATAATATGTCAAATAAGTTGAATCATAGTTGTAGCAGACGTGGATGCCTGCGTACTGTAGCTATGGGAAGCATATCATTAGATGCATTATTGATGATGATGGTTTATTCTTATCCTCCAACTTTTACTTGAACTGGCTCATTCTGAGGTCAGGGTTAATATGTTATGAATCTTTGTCATCCTCTGTTTCAAGGTTAATAACTTCAATGTCTTGATTATGAGGGTCTGTTTGAGTCTCTAATAAATTGCAATCAGTTTTATGATATGAAAGGCTGTCCCCACCACAAGCTGATGCTCCTCTGTCTCCCTCAGCTTGCTGTTCCAGTGAGAGCTGTGAAAATTCCTCCACAAATCTTTCATGTTTTGATGTGGAATCTTTCTGAAGGGTGATAGACCCAAGGCTTGATACAATTAAATCTTGAACGAAAAGGGAACGGTCTGCCCTATCTGCTTCAAGTTCTTCCTGCTCGCTGTCTGACAGTGCAGGTTCATTAGCCCTGAAAAATGAAATAAGAAGTTAACCAGGGATTGTGTTGGCACAGAAACTATGCAAAAAGCCAGCCATGATCCTAGCCAATAAAGTTGTGGCACAAGATTTTTGCTTGAGTTCTGCTTTATACCCTTTATAGAATCATGCCTGTTGACATTTATTCCTGTTTGGAATATTTATTGTTATCCCTGAGATGTCTGAAATAAGTAGTAGAAATGTGTTGTTTGGCATATTACTAAGAAGAAATGCAGCATTGTATATCATAGGTTTCCAAACAACGTGAGATTTGTTGAAGATGGCAGCGATGAAGTAATTAACCAGCATTAGAGGGAAAACTGACCTGGATAATAAAAACTGAGAATTAGATGAATTGTTGTTTTCTTGACTTGAAGTCACATTACTAGTCTGATTATTACTAGCAGCAGCTTGTCGTCGTTGAGGAAGTCTTTCTAGTCTTTCTCTTGTCTGTTGCACCTGCTGTCTTTCTAATTGTAGCTGCTGCTGTAATAACTGTAGCTGAGACTGTACTGGCGGTTGTGCCTGTTGCGCAGCTCGCCGCACACCTGACAACTGGGACAGGAGTTCAGCAATAGGATCCATACTTTCTCTAAAACTAGAACTAGAAGTTGCAGAAGAACTTGTAGGTCCAAGAGAACTGCCACTGGAACTGCTAAAATTCATTGCCCCTGTTCTGGGTCTTGGAGGTCTTGGCCCGCTTACCCCTCGACCAGGGTGAAACATTCGCCTTACTTGTCTGCCAGTACCTGGTTCATCGTGAGGAATTATTAAGGATAAATCTCTTACAAAATTATGAGAGATTATGAGAGAAAAGGTATACTTATTTTTTAGGTAATTTAAAAGAAAATGGAAAGAAAGAAATGCTGAAAGAAAGCAATGTCTGTGAACATGTATAGTATTGTTTCAGTTCACTCAAAAACAAATTACTGTATCATCTACATAAAATTAGCTTAAATGAAACAATTACAACAATAATAAATACAAATCAAGCAAAAACCTTTAATAAATTAATGTAGAAAGGATATGATATCCCTTGGAGCCCTGTGCTCCAAAGTGAGATGTGCGGCAAAATCATCCGTGACATGATTAGGGTCACCACCAGGAAGTGCGGCACACACAGGACACACCTGTGATAAAATTAGCATGTTAGACATCAGTGTATTGCATTATTCTGATGGTGTTTTTCCATACTTTTGAATATTCATAATATGTACTTATTGACTGAGTGGGAGGGCCCTACAGGAAAATATTTGGCTTGAGGTGATGCTGTACGGACCGAGCGTGGCGAGGTCCATACAAATGACCAGCCAAATATTTTCCCGTACGGTCCGACCAAACTTAGTCAATGAGCATTTTATCATATGTCTCTCACGAAAAAAATAAATAAAATAAAACAAAAGAAAGAAAGAAATAGTAAATAAAAGCTAAAAAAGAGAAAGCACACAGATTCGAGCAGGGCCGTACAGATTCGTACAGCCCTGCTTGCGTCATTTTCCCAAATGTTTTTCTAAGAGAGCGCGCCCGGGCAGATACGGGTCATATGATAATACATTTTATTTCATTGAATAATAGGGTAATAAAAGGACTCTGTGTGAGGTCCATACAAGCATAACCAGTCACTAATGGAGGCAAGACACTGAGGTAGTCACTGCCAGGATTTTTTATGTCCTTGGTGGTTATTTTGTAAACACATGTTCGCATGTTAAAAATAGCATTCTCCACAGATAACATCACAATTGTATGTCATGTCATTGAAATGCAGAAAAGCCAAGCAAAGCGCACATGCAAACATGCTGCAACAATGTTTTGTACCGTAGTCTTGTTTCTAATCTATTGAAGAACTATGGTTTTTCGACTGATATTCTTTTTTCCACGTAATCGAAGCTTTTATTTGCAATGTTTTTCTGCATTTCAATCCCACAAGGCTTTGCAATATCTATTTTTAGTTAACATGAAAAATGGTATTGCACATGAAAACACCAGCACAATAAAATGAAAAAGTTTCAATCCCTTGCATTGCATTTCTGTTGCTATTTGTTATTTCACACATAATTTTGCTTGAGTTAACATTTTCGTTGCTCGTGTGAACCAGGCTTAAGTGTTGATCCAGCAAGTGAAATGCCCTATTTCACTATGACGTCACTGCTTGTATATGTCGGGGATAGAATCGCCAAATACAATAGAAAATTCAACTAAATTTGCTCCTAGCGAAACAGTTTAATCTAAAATTGCCTGGTTTTCAGATATAATATGTGTTAATATGTACTAAAAAATATGCTGAGCGTTTGCTGGCTATTCTACTTCTCTTCATGGAATGATACAGGATTTAGAACAATTTTCGGTTAGTTTGTGTTGATTTGACCCCGTCCGACAACCATGATCCTCTGCGTTTACACAATAGATTGTTTTGATGTGACGTCATAGTGAAATAGGGCAATTGAACCCACAACCTCCTACTCAAGTCCAGTGGTCAACTAACTGAACTCTATATTTGAGAACATTTCAAACTTTTCTTTGTATCAGTGCTTAATCAATAGAGGTTTTGCACCATCACGTGTTGGCGCCCATAATACAGCTTGGACTGCCTGTGGTTAAATGGCAGAACAATAAGATCCCTCGGGAATTGAATTCTTTCTCATGTAAAATGATTGTATTGTTCCTGCAAACTAACATGGCTGCTGTCACGTGATGGTGCAAAACCTCTATAGCGAATCACAAAACAAGAAAACAGCTTAAACTGTCAGAGCTTTCAAAAGTATTCAAGCAATTCATGGTAGCAGTTGGGTGCACATTTGTACAGAATGAAACACTTTTGCACCCAGGGTGTCCCATGGTGCATCACACCATGAGATCTGGGTAAATGAGACATAGCAAATCAAAACAAAATCTTGAACAAACATCTATGTACTAAAATAGAATAATGGTTGGGATTTTTCATTTACATTTATTTATGGGACATTGTTTGATTCAAAAAAAATTATTTTAAAATCATTTTTATTTTATACCAATAAAGGTGTACAGTCGCAATTCTTCTACTGTATTTTCTATTTTGATAAAAGGAAATAAATGCTAGATCAGTACACATACCACTTCTATAGATGCATCTGCATGTTCAGATGTTACATGTTCCTGCAACAAGGCTTCTGTAAAACCAATTTTACTGCAATATGGACAAGTAAAAGCCTGTGGCTGGTCTGCTGTGAATGCTTCCCCACCATAATATAGATCTAAAATTGAAAATAAAATTAATGCTTAGATAGTACTGTGTTAAAGTAAAAGTGTGCATGTTTTGGTAAACATAATTTTGAATGTAAACTAATTATACTGTTAAATGAAAAGGAGGCACATGTAATTATTATTACAGTGTTTCACATTACTTCCTAACTGTCCAAAATTCAGAAGTTTCATACATCTCCGAATTCTGAACTCTGCTTCCAGACTTCAAATTTTGTTTTCACAAAAAATCCAAGATAATTATTTTGAGAAACTGAAGTTTCTATGAATACCAGTCTTTTTGAACCAAAGTCTTTTTGATCCAGGTCTTTTCGAACCAGGTCCAGGTCTTTTGGAACCACCTATATACACATTTGATCCACATACATACACATTCTATCTAATACAGTTATGAAATATTTTATAGATCTAAAACAATTTGATCAATTACAAAAACAGTTAGCATTTCATATGCTGGACTTGGCCAATGGTATTTCCACTTCATGTTTAGACACAGTTGTTAGATACTATAAACAAGAATTTAAAACAATGTCCTACTATTTAAGACAGGTTAAAGGAGTTTGTTTGAAAAAGTCCGTGACACCGATGTAAACATCATGCCCAGCCAAACTCATAGTCCAACGTGCATAGTTTTGATTTCTTTTTTGATCATAATCTTTTATTCTGTGCTCAAGACAACTTTTTAAACTATACTCTTTTACATTAACTATGTACACGGCATATAGGACATGTTACATGCTTTAGTTAAAAAGGTGGATTGAAAGTGTATATAGGTGGTTTGAAAAGACCTGGACCTGGTTCGAAAACACCTGGATCAAAAAGACTTTGGTTCGAAAAGACCGGTTACCGTTTCTACATTAGAATACAATGTTGGGTTGTACTTTACTAGTATGGAACAAGCTAAGGCAAAGGTCAAGGATCAGTTTGTGAAGAAATAGGAGTAATTGACTCACCAAAATCTGCCCTAGTTAGAATGCACTGCATTGGATGATCGGCTGTATGTCTTGTAGTAGTTGCACCGTTTTCATAACACGTAGAACATAAATCATAATCATAGCAAATTAAACATTTGAAGCGTTTGCCTCTAAAATTGCCCTTATTACATGAGTCACAGCTGACACCTGTCAATCAAATAAATCATAGGTTAGAAACTATTTTGATAATTATAGGTAATCTCATTTGCAAGATTAGTATTATATATAGTTTCAACATTTGAGGATAAATAACCTCTGCATGTAAAGACACATCTCTCTTAAGCCCCGTTTACACTAGCGATTTTTGCAGGGATTTTTGCTGCGATTTTTGCTGCGATCCTGTCCATAATCAATGGTAAAGAATTTACTTGTAAAGTTTTATTCAGGATACCAAGATTTTCCTAGACAAATGTCTCTTTTGAAGGATGAGACAAAAGATTTCATATTCCCGAAAATTGCCACAAAAATCGCAGCATTTTTAAGCTTTTGACATTGAGTTTTGGACCTAAAGTCATATTTCGGTTTCTTAAAATTTTAAGCATGGTCTTTTCGACTTCCGGTGGTCACGTGACATTAAGGAGAGCAAAACAGACATTTCAAAATGGGCTGGTGGTTTTTATTTGAATCGAAAATATGAAGTTATTTGAAGTTGTTAAGTATATTGACCTTAACAAGAATCTGTCCGGAATAGGTGTCTTTCGTTTTTGGCTAAAGGGATAATTGACGAAACAGGTCAAGTGACCGAGTCAAAATATTGGATATTTTTATTTTTTGCCTTAACTAAGAATGATTTTCAACTATTCCGGACAGTTTCTTGTTAAGATTATTGTACTTAACAATTTCGCATTTCAGCCCATTTTGAAATTTCTATTTTTCTCGCCTTAAGGTCACATGACCACCGGAAGTCAACATGACCATTCTTAAAATTTCAAGAAACCTAATGATGATTTTAGCTCCAACACTCAATTTCATATGTTTAAGATTGATAGAGTTGTGGCAGAAACATAGTTTTTCAGCGATCCATTAAAAAACCAAGCCTTAACATGCTCTAGTGGTAGGTTACTTGTTGTAGGTGCAGTGTATACATTGTACAACTGGGGTAATAGAAAATAAAAAATTTAGTCTTACTGTTGAATAGTTAACGTCACGTAAATCAAATAATTTATTCGCTATTTTAGTTGATGTCACATAAATTGAAAATACACGTGCCAATGGTCTGAAAATCAGGGGGGGAAATGAAGATGTAACTGACTGTCTCTTCATGCATTCTCTGGTAGATTCCCCCAGATTCGCATGCCCATTGGTTTTGTGAATACTTTCTATTTCAAGTGACATCAACTAAATACAGTAGTTATCTAAGTTAGATAAATTTATCTAACTATTCTACAGTGTGACTAAATGCACTCTATAAGACATGAGGAACAAAAGATGATGTCACCAAGACTAGACAAGAGTATATTATATTTCCTAGTTATGAAAAATGCTCAATAAAATGCACCGTAATGAATATCAAAATTTATTCTGAGAGAGGATAGAACTATAATACCAAGATTATCTATGTGATATTTATAATTAAAAAAGGCAACAAAAATAGTACAAAATATTCAAGATAAAGTGTGCTATTCTACAGACTGTTCACTATCAAAAATATCTGGCAATAGACTAGTATACATTTTGAGGTCCAATTATATGATAGATAAATTCTTTAGGGAATACATCTTTTTATACTCTAGACATTTTGTATGCCGAGTAATGTATAAAAGATGTGTAAAAATGTACAAACTAGATCTGTTCAATCATTGTTTCCTGTTTCCCTCGTGAAGCCTACATTTTCACTATCATTCCTTTCGATATACCAGGCATACCATAATAACGGAGAATGGTCGGTTAACTAAACCTTGCTATAGTTTGAGAAAAGTTTATAACAGATAAACTAGACGGAAACGAGTGAATTAGTGGGGATTATTAAGTATGACACGATAAAATTTGGACAAAATTCAACGCGACACTCGATTTTGCAACAATACAAATTCCCAAAGCATTAAACCACAAATAGAGGTCGTTTGCCTGATCAAACCGTTTACCCCAATGAAGCTCAATACAAACAATAGTCCATTTTCTGGATAAACCATTCAATCGAAAGCAATAATGATGGTCGTATTCTGTACCTTCATGGCGAGACATAGCCGCATAAGTCCAATGGGATACCTACGTCCAGTTGGGTTTTTCGAAGTATTCTTACCACATAAACCCGTAAATTATAGCTTTCAAAGAAGCTCATTTGATACTTTTTAGATTAAAAATGAATATTGTTAGTTTTGGGAAGTAGTTTGGGAGAAAAAAGGTTAAGAATTTGATAAATTCATGGTTTGAAGAAGAACGAACTGATTAGCCAAGCTCCCAGTGACTACACAGCGCAGGCGCGAATAACGAAATCCCAGAATTCAGTGCGCACCTCACAAGTGGATGTAAAAATTTATATCATGCATCATGCATCATCTTCGCTCGTATCGTCATCATCTTTGGAGAGTTTTTATTTTAAACAATTATATGTGTTTCATAATTGTATTTACTTTATGAGCTTTTTTTTGGTTCGACACGCAGCTGAAAATGGACTCGCACATTAATAACTGCTATAGAGCAGCTTTTTTCCATTTATTTAATATCGGACGTATCAGGAAATTCCTTAGCTATGATACTGTGCAAACTCTAGTTAATGCTTTAGTTACTAGTCGACTAGACTATTGTAATAGCCTCCTTTATGGTCTACCGGCCAATCAGTTATGTAAACTTCAACGAGTACAGAATGCTGCGGCGCGACTTATCTGTAATATCAGTAGATTTGATCACATCACTCGTGCCTTGCACAAACTACATTACATTAGCTACCCGTTAGATACAGAATAGACATTAAGACATTACTTATTACCTATAAGGCTATCCATGGGCTATCACCTGAATATATCACTGAACTCATTAAGTCTAAGGCAGAATCAAGATACAATTTAAGATCATCCAAAGAACTGTTGCTCGAGAGACCAAGAATTAGATCTTTAACCACTCTGGGCGACTGCGCATTTGAAGTTGCTGCGCCTAAGCTGTGGAACGCTCTTCCAGCAGAAATCGGCACTGCCGGTAGCACGCAATCATTCAAGAAGCTGCTTAAAACGCATTTATTCAATAAGCATTTTGCTGATAAGTTTTATAATCAGATTTGATATATATACATACACACCCATGATTATTATTATCCATTGACCCCTTGCAAAAACTCCTGCTGGGCGTGATTCGGTGGGCATGCAGAGCAATAGACACTACCTTATGGCCAGTTCGTTGCTTGCCCTCCTGCTTTGGTGCTGCTGCAACGGTCCTACATGGTATGTTTAGATCATGATTTATATTTTTATATTTCTATTTCAGTTTGTAATGCGCGTGTGAGCATCTTCCTATGTAACACGCGCAATATAAGTATTAAATTATTATTCCATTCATCCCCCCATGCTTCAGAATTTATAAATCAATCTTATACTTTGTCAAACTCCTTCCAAAAAAATTTCATCCGTTTGTTTCGCCGTTTTATAGGCAGACGGTAACGTGAAGGAAACGATAATAATGTCTTTGGGGATGTCAAAACATTACTCCAGAAACAGAATTACTGAAAATGAAATACAGAGAGACATACAGAGGGTTTAGAGATAGACAAACCTGATCCTTAAAGACACACATACAGGCATCCACCATGATATGTTTTATTATCTTAAAAACTACTTTGAATACATTTTATTAAGGTGATACAAACTGACTCGAAAGATTCTTTCTAAGTCTAAAATATCTTCACTCTAAAGTTATCTTCGTAGTTTTTGTCAGTACTGAACTCCTGACGTTTTTTAAACAAGTTTATACATTGCTTTAAGTGCAACATACTTCTCAAAAAATGCTAAAACCACTGCTTTACATTACCATAATTTTATTTCAACTTACGACTATTAGGTTAAGGCCCTTTCTAAGAAGTTGATCTTAAAACTTTTACTCTGTCCATGGAGACAATGCGATAAAAATAGGTTCGCATCCTAAAGTTGATCTGGGACTCCCAAAAGGAGCTATGGGTCATTTCGTTAGTAAGGGTGCTCTGGTAGATGCAATTATAGAAAAGAAGTGAAGAATGAAAAAATGAAAGAAAGAAATTGAAAGAATGTTTTCATTTTCTTTCATTTTCATTCATTCATTCATTCATAAAGATTATCTAAAACTTAACTGACCTTTCACAACGTTACTAAGTGTATTTGCAAACCTTGAAGATTCACTCGTGCACTTGTGTTGCTCGTTAAATATTTATGCTTGGGTTTATATAAGTGTTTTGGCTTGAATTTGATTGTAGTGTCTCGTAATGACTTTGAACTATGAGAACAGAATATTCACATCTATATATATACCTTTAAAATAGAATAATTGAGCTTGGAGGATATCTAGGAGCTTATACAGCTTCCCTGAGATGCCTGCGTGGAGACGTGGAGACAGATTTGGAGTGAATGGTAATCCTGCCTTTTCGAGACACTCGTGCATAGACAGGAAGCGGGGGAACGTACATACAATGAACCCGCCAACCCTAGATTCGCCTCCGTTTGATTAACAATACTATACTCGTCCGTATTCGACGCTACCAAACATAAAGATATAAACTATTATACAGTAACTACAAGTTAAAATCTGCGCAACAGAGATGACTAAGAATTAACTACTTCGTTTCTTTTATCTCGTATTGCTAATCCAGGACCTTTCTTCCCAATAATAGATCCTTTGCACAAAATCCCCACCCTGCCGTCAAAATAATAAAAAATGTTAACGTGAAAAAAGATTTTAATTATCGAGAGAGGGTAATTCTTTTAATTGTTTTGATTCCTAGATTGGGAATTAGTGCAAGGGGTCTATTAGCAGTTGACATACTGACACGATCTGGGAACGTTTATGGCTGTATGGTCCTGTTGTATGTGTGTGGGTATCAGTATTACTAATACAGCATCACACCATCAGCAACAGCAGCTTCGCATGCCTTTGGCGATGTTTTAAAATAGTGCGTCAAGTGAGCTTTACTTAAAAGAAAGATGAACGGGCTCAGTAAGACAACGGCCGCAGCACCCAATAGGACCCAGAATGAGTATTCGAGACTCGCCAGACCTGTCGAATCGAAGCCATGTCTTTTATCATCTGGACGTAGTACATTCTCTTTGAGCTGACTTTCAAAAAGTATGCCGTATACGGCAACAGCAACCAGTATCAGCAGAACTGAAGAGAGAGGAAAAAAAGAAAAAAAAAAAAGAAAAAAAAATATATATATATACATTAATAAATTTCGAAGTATGGTTCGCTGGTTGCTAGCCTCCTTTGCAGCCACTGTGAGGCGCTTCCAGTTCCCGTCCTTCCCCCACTAGCGTCTGCTCAAACTTGAACAACATTCCTTTCTTCATTGTTTTCTATTAGCCAATCAAATTGCTAGGTGATATGCAAATTTTCTATTTTCCCGTGCAAAATGGCATAAGAAAGTTTGCAGTTTATGTTTGAACATGTATCACGTAAATGCGAAAAATACGACCAAAACAGTTCCGAATTTTAACGATATATGTTTTATATGTAAGAAAGAGGAATCTAAGAAAAGCCGTACAAGAATATTTGGAGGAATGACGGGAACTGGAAGCGCCTCACAGCGGCTGCAAAGGAGGCTACTGGTTGCAGGTTGATCCGCGGGTTTTTCGCATGCCCAGTCAATAAGCAGCAGCAGCCATGGCTCCCGATCTCGTACCCAGAGCCTTTATTTTTTACTGCGTATGACATTTCGTCGAGCATGCGCAGTAAAAAATAAAGGCTCTGGGTGCGAGATTGCTATGGCTCCATGGAAGCCAATCTCGTACTCAGGCCAGCGTTTCTTTCGGCCTGCGGCAAAAAACGAGGGCTCTGGCATAATCCATTTTTTGCGCTTGCGCAATTTTCCGGAAGTGAAACATCATCAATGAAAATCATGCTTTCAAACCTGCTTTCAAACAGAGTTCTGCGTTTACTTCCGATCAAAATAGGAATTAGAAATCGGGAGCATTTTTTTTAATTTTTGGCAAGTCTTTTAACGCATGCGCTCTTATACCGGAAGTCCAAGAAATCCTAGTCTCAAAAAATGGATTATGCCAGAGTCCTCGTTCTTCGCCGCAGGCCAGAAGAAACGCAGGCTCTGAGCACGAGATTGGCACAATCCATTTTTTTGGCGCATGCGCAATTTTTCTAAAGTCAAATATAATCAATGAATATCATACTTTAAAACAGAGTTCTGGTTTTACTCCGATCAAAATGAAAATTAGAAATCGGGAACATATGTTTTCATTTTTACAAGTCCGAGCCAGAGCCCTCGTTCTTCGCCGCAGTCTCGAGCTCTGGGTACGAGATTGCATGGAAGCGATTCCCCGGTTCACATTTCGCATTGAACTGATTTAGGCTTTTCTAGATATGGAATAGGGTTAGGGAAATTCAAGAACTAGTTTTAAAGATTAAACGCCAATTACAGCACTTTTTTATATTCTCGTGTTTTAGTTACTATCCTTCAAAATTTCAACCGTTGGAGAAAGTTTATTTTGATATCGATAACAAAACCCAGACGTCAAGTCATTTAATGCACTTAAAGGGGGACTAGCACGTAAATCTTCCGAATTTTAATTCAGCTGAAACTTTTACTGGAATAATCCTTAAAGGTCTAATAATTACTGGTTAAAGTTTTTTCTGATATTCGGATGGGAAGTATTATATTTTTGCGAATTTTTGTAGAAGTTTGGTGACGTCATACACTCAGCACTAAACATTGCTCCATACATTTCTTTGTATTTGGTAATCAAAATATCCGCTAGTTTTATACTCAGTATTGAAGAAAAGATCGATACCATAAGATGATTTTAACCACAAGTTTATGTACTTTAAGTCCCTCGACAGTGGACCTTGGGGCTTATAAGAAATAAAGTAAAACATGAAGTTATTTATTACAAAGAAATGTATGAAGCGATGCTTAGTGTTGAGTGTATGACATCACAGACACCTATAAAAATTTGTAAAAATATAATACTTTCCATTGGAATATAAAGAAAAAACTTTAACTAGTGATTATTAGACCCTTAAAGATTATTACATTTAAGTTTCAGCCGAATTAAATTTCAGAAGATTTACTTGCTAGTCCTCCTTTAAATCAGCTAATTGCCCTATTTCACTATGACGTCACATCAAAACAATCTATTGTTTAAACGCAAAGGATCATGGTCGTCGGAGAGGGTGTCAATTCAACACAAATTCACCGAAAATTGTTCTAAAACCCGTATCAATCTACGAAGAGAAGTGGAATAGCCAGCAAACGCTCAAAATGTTTTTAAATACATATTATATCTGAAAACCAGGCCATTTTAGATTAAACTATTTCGCTAGGAGCAAATTTTGTTGAATTTTCTATTGGATTTGGCGATTCTATCCCCCACATAAACAAGCAGTGACGTCATAGTGAAATAGGGCAATTACCTTGGTAAACTCTGTTGTTATTCTAATTAGGATTTTTAAAATTGTATTTATACGCTTTTCAGGCGTGTATTTTTTTTTGCAAGGTGCTATTTCCAACATGCCTATGATATTTTAAATATTATATATACGGTAAGATCGATAGTTTTATATCTAACTTTATATTTAATTTATTTATTAGCTAGCTTTTATTACCAGTTTTTAAAGTATTTTTAGCAGTAATTTTTAAATTATGATTCATTGATTGTAAAGAGCTTAGCGCAGAGATGAAATAAGCGCTTAACGGAATGCTGTTTTTTTTATAACTATAATAATAATAATAGTAACAATAATAATATATTATTTTTATTATTATTATTATTATAATTATTATTAATATTATCATCATTATTATTATCATTATCATTATCATTATCATTATCATTATCATTATCATTATTATCATTATTATTATTCTTATCATGATGATGATGATGATGATGATGATGATGATGAAATGTTGTTGTTGTTGTTGGCTGGAAACCGCGATGACAAGCGCGCAAGTAAGCGTTTACTTACATGCTATACTGTGTGCAATAAAGATACCAAGAGTCCCACAGATGGTTAGATTAGTCTTGGAGAACTCATTGTAGCAGAGCATACCAATTCCAATACAGATGAAAGGAATACTGAGCAGAGCAAACCCGAGAGTCGCCCACATAGCATTATCATTAGCCACGCCCTCAAACTCGTCTTTAACTGAAAATACAAAGTAGATTAGATTTTAGATTATACATGGTTAGTTGGGTTCGATCATTTTGAGGTTGTTTCAGTGTATCGATAATTGAGCGTGCAGCTCCTTATGTTGTAAATAACTGTAAATCAGAGTTAGCAATACTCCATGCAAAAGAGAGTGCACTGAACTTGAACTTGCACTTGAACTCTCCTGGTCCTATTCTTCGTTTTCACATGACGTCATAGCCGCCATCTTGGTCGTTAACAAAAGACTTTTTAATGAATTGCCCTATTTCACTATGACGTCACTGCTTGTTTATGTGGGGGATAGAATCACCAAATCCAATAGAAAATTCAACAAAATTTGCCCCTAGCGAAACAGGTTAATCTAAAATGGCTTGGTTTTCAGATATAACATGTGTTAATATGTACTAAAAATATTCTGAGCATTTGCTGGCTATTCTACTTCTGTTCGGGAATTGATACGGGTTTTAGAACAATTTTCGGTGAATTTGCGCTGATTTGACCCCCTCCGACGATCACGATCCTTTGCGTTTAAACAATAGATTGTTTTGATGTGACGTCATAGTGAAATAGGGCAATTCTAGTTTTGTCATATCAACCAACATGGCCGCCGTGTCTTTTGTTATATGTTTCACTCCATTGGGGATGATTGAAAACTAGCAATATAAGAATGAAACCTTTTTAGTGTTTGGAAATATCTTTAATAGGCCATTTCACGGATCCCGTTACTCAACCTCAGCCTCGTCAGCGTGTAATATATTCTTTAGAAATTGCCTACAACCTGTGAAATTTTTAAGTGTTTCAATTGTTCGTTGATGTGTAAATTCCTTTCATTACTGCGGACTGTAGGCAAATATCTAAAGAATAATTACACGCTGACGAGGCTGAGGTTGAGTAACGGGATCCGTGAAATGGTCTATTGCTTACTATCAATCACGTGACTTTTTGGAGTTGACTGGGGGGCAAACAAGCGGTTGACTGAGGGGCAACTAGCGGATGTTATAAAGTCAAAACATGTCAAAATAAGTCCTCAAACTATTGTATTTGACTATTTTCACGACATCAAACCAGAAAACAAGAGATCAAAACAACCTCCAAGATTCTACAAGCCAGTATAATTCCAGGGAAAACCAAAATAGTTGCTTGTGGCTATATACTAGAGTGCTCACACTAAATCCGTGAAACAAATACTAATTTTTAGCACTAAATAGTGATAATTAAACAATAGAAAACAAAGGCTTCTTTATGAAATAGTACTAATTAGTACTATTTAATGTTCACAGTCTTAGTGCGTGCACTCTAACTGACTGAGTAAACACAAAGCTGTAAAAGCATTCGAATTAGAATCTTAAATCATTAAAAATTCCCTTAGACACTCATGATGTCGAGTGAAAGAAGCTGGCTATCTCACATGGGTGTCTAACTAAACCTGCAGAGTAGGCTTAAAATAGGAATATTCAAGTCATACTGAAAGATCTGGACGTTTCTTATGCAGTCAGGCGAAAAGTTCCGACCTTTTGCACAACATGCGCTATTACATACTATGGGATTGGTCATTGATACTTAGCATTCTAAACTTCACTTACAATGAATACTTAGTTTTATGAATAACATAATTGTTGATTCATCCGTTCTAAAAACGAATCAATTAATACAATATATGCATTCAGAATTAAATATTCATAAGTGTAAACAATTCATCAGAATAAAAATAAGAATATTAAAGAATACCATCTGAGTCATTCTAGTTGCTTTTACTAGCTTGGATTTAACATAAAACTAGAAAAGCGATCAAATTTGAAATAGTTTTTTCGAGGCATTTGTCTTCGAGAATACTGAGGTTTGCATACTAAAAGAAACGATCCAGCTGTTTTTGTGAAGTTTCATAGAAAATGTCGGCTAACAAACCGCAAATATCAAAACATATGCTAACAATATAACATATTACTTTATCCATACTAAAATCACAAGAAAATCGAGGAAAGAAATATGTATTCTTGTGATATTTGATCGAAGAAAAGTGACTTTGATGTTACGATAAAAAGTTATGTGAAAATTGTTACGGAATATAGGAATTGTGTCTGTAGAAAATTGGCGTTTAGATGGATATAAATCTCGGACATCTTCTTTTTAACACTTGAATTTTCAATAGCTAAGGTATCTAACATTTAGGATCGTAGTTTACCAACAAATCGAGAGCTGGATTCATTTTTTTCGTAGCAGTAAATCCCGGGAGTAGCGGTAGTATAAAATCATAGTAATGTTCAGTAGTTTGTCAGTCCATACCCTTAAAATCTCTGCCTCGCTGGCCCAGACCAAAGTTGACAGTGACATGTCCATCAAATAAACCAAAGTCCTTAGTTCCGCCCGGAGCTGTTGTATTTTCCCCCTTCCTCAGAAGAGCTGCATAGACCCAATGCTCAGTAACCAGCGCCATTATTATCATTACCAAAGCACCGATCGAAAACACGGCTGCGATGATTCCACAGCCTTTTCTCTTAAAAATATTTGCCATTTTGACAATCCTTTTGGCAAGACTGACTCGATATAAAACTACTACGAACTTTTAAAACATTTCTAATCAGTTTTTTGAGCCACAATTTGGTATTGAGTTCACTCTACGATCGATAGTCAATCACTCGAAGAGACATAAATATTCAATAACAACCAATCAGAAACATTATGGCCTTTTTTCATTCAAACGAATCAAGTGACGCGAGGCAATTCGAGAAGTGTAAATTATGTCTTAGTTTGGCTCTAAAGTCATACAAAAAATCTCAAGGAAGATTTTTAAGATTCAATGACAAGCATGTCGTCCGCAGTGTATTTCAAAAGCGTGTAATCGCGGTTGAAACTTTTGGACAGTTTTGTAACTTAGCAACTGAAGCCTCACAACTCGCCTCAACCCAAATTATAATTTCCAAAACATGATCGAAAAATAAGAATTTCCACAAAAAACATTTTGATAATGCATGCTGTCTGAATCGGCACAGGTTATTTATTATACTTCGGATTCATTATTCATGGAGAAGAAGTAAAAAACTATAAAAGGCATGACGCTCACACAAACATTTTTTCCTCTCTCTCTCTCTTTCTTCTTTGCCCTTTCAATTTACTTGCTTTGTTGGTTTTCTTCCAGATTTTTTTTTGAGAAACAAGTTTGTTAAGACTTTTATCTTTTCTTTATTTCCACTTTCGTGCTGATATCGATTCGTAGTGCGCAGTGGGACTGCCTGAACCCCACAGATAACGGTATAAATTAAACTTATCACACCCTCTCAAACACTGCTTTTTACGCGGTTAAGTTAGGTGGACCAACAGGATTGTTTTCAAAGCTGCCGTGCTTCCTAGAGATTAATTGTCAACGTTAATTCAAATTTTGTGCGGCACTGGCCCGGAAAGTCGCTGAATAAGGATTGATTCCTTTCTACTGGTTTAGAAAAAAGGATCGATAATGACGCTTTAGTTTCGAGTTCTCTGTTCCTCAGGGTTAGGTAATTATTTGTTTTCCAGTGAAGATCTGTGGAATTTCAAAGTGTTTGTATCGATGAAGTTGTGCATTCTTTACTTTATCGTTGGTATTTCTGAATATTTAGACACTGATTCGAGGCTAAGCCTGAGTAAATGAGCGTAATCAAGAAACACAGCGGTAATTTGGAACTCGAAAAGGGTCTATTCTGTGGCCCTACCGGCTCGACTCTGTGATTACTAATACTCTTCCGAATCAGCGAAAACAACCAAGTTTACGGAAACTATTTCTCAACGGGTCCAGTAATAAATGCCGGGGAAACAGGAGCGGATCTTATATCCATCAAAATTAGACCACAAACAAGAATATTTAATCTTTATTCAGTTATCAAAATAATTTCGGCATATAATGACTACGTATTTATAAATCCAATGGTTAAATATTCAGTTTCTTGACAGCCATCTTGGAGTGCTACGATAAACCGCGCGATCAACTTGCTCCTAACAAAAACCTGTAAAGAAAATAAACTTCATTATTATTTTACGATAGACAACTGGCTGACAAAAATACGGCAAGGATACGAGCATGTTAGCTTTCTTTGATAATAGTCGTTTCAGTGGAGGTTCAATGGGGAGGTTCGCTGGATGAAATGAAAACAGAAAAATGCGGAGGGAATGTGAAATATATAGTATGTACAGTATTCTGGGACTACACTAGTTACTTGTACAAGGAAAAAAACCGGTTTCCCAAATTGTGAATTTGTTAAGACCTTCCTTGAATTCCCAATTCCAACACCAACGTTGGGATTTATTGTTGGGAACTTCCTTCTATACCCAATAGAAAAACAAAACTCCCAACAAACTAACATTGGGAATCAGTATCACGTCCCCAATTTCGTTCTCTCTGGGAATTGGATGAGAATTCGTTGGGAATTCAAGGAAATTCCCAACAAATTCCCAATTTGGGAATCCATTTTTTTTTTTCTTGTACAAGTACCTAGTGCAATCCCAGAATACTGTACATACTGTGTGCTTTCACACGTTAGTTCTGGGATTAACCCTTCCACTCAAAATACAACGTAGTTGCCTTCCTGCAGGACCGTATATATCCAGGGAAAACCAACATTTTGAGGGATGTAATGGGGTCCAAAAGCAAAGGTCCAACTGGACCATCGCATAGGAGAGTTCAAGCAAGTCCGTGTTTTTTTTTCTTGAAAAGGCTATAGGGTCGTGTGAACATGCTAAGGGTGTTTTGAACCCTTACAGCTCCTGTCTACTAACCATTCGTTCCTACAGGTGACGGCAGCTGCCCTGACAAACCTCTTGTGATCATCCAACGATGAAGAAAGACTCTTGATTACTTTTGATTTGTACACGTATACCTTAGCGAAAATAACAAAACACAGTAACCAACACGAAAAATAAGAATCATTATAAGGATTTCTTCTTTGTTTTCTGTTTACTTTAACAGAGGAATATTGCTAGGGAAATCCATCTAGATTCATATTTTGGTTCCATCAGATTGTTAGCTTGGCTAAATATAGATTGCGCGCTGTGCGATTCATTTTTGTAATTTCACCCTGTCTTTTTACCCTCTAGAGCTGGTGGCGCATTAAAAACTACGGTGCAAGCTCAGCCAATCATAGAGCGCAATACCACAACCAAAAAACCACGGTTGTCGTACAATATGCAGTAATATTTACTACACTGGATGAGATATGGAGAGTACTTACAACATGATGGGGTAGGGTCGTCATGGCACCAAGACATTTAATAGCTTCTATTCGAACCTTCTACTCAAACAAAAACACCATCATTATTTAAGCTTAAAAAGTTTTACGACGCCCAAGAGGTTGAAGGAGGGGAACAGAAGAGAAAGGGGTCTAATCCTGCATTCGTGCTGGCGGAATTGGGATGTTACGCTGTCACCTTTTTCTAAAAGACGTACGCGCAAATGTCATCGATAAAGACAAGGACGAGACGTTCACAAAGAAGAAGAAAAACAGTGCGCGTTCAGTCTTTAGTCCTGAGCTTTAGCTATAAGGAACGTTAAAAAAAAAACACAAGGAAGCTCCCCACCCCTCCCCCCTTCATTCACTATTCCCATTTCTTTGCCTCCGCAAAGGACCAGCGCTGAATAGCAGTTTCTTCCCGCACTTACTCCCGGTGTATAGTTGTGCGCAAATGTCCCTACTCACCATCGAAGATTCAAACTTGACCAGTCTCAAGAAATTGGGTACTAATGACGTCACTTGTCTTATAATCGCCTCAGAAGCGTCGAAGATGAGTGAATAAAGGGTTTGTAAGGTAGACAGGAGAAGACTTGCTTGGTCTTGGGATAGGGACTGGATCAGAAGCGGCATCAACTAGAATACCAACAAATTCCAATAGAGTGGTTTTCATAAACCCGTGAAATACACTTAAGCTTATTTAGTGTTATTACTAATTTCTTTTCTTTTCTTTTCTTTTCTTTTTTGCGGGGGGGGGGGGGGGGGGGGGGTTTCATGCAATACTGATCAGGCCAAAACGGTCAAAACGTTTTGAAACTTGTAAGAAACTTTATGCCGATATTACCACGGCAGTTTTCGAACGCGTATGGACGGTGCGCACTAGTATTAGATTAAGGACTACATACATTAGGTACTTCTGACATGAGGACTTGTTTAGGGATCCACTGAAGTAGATGTGACAATGCACTGAGGTAGTGGTGTTTGTGTCCTAAAAAATAAACACGAACAGAATCAAAAATGACGGCTTGCTTCGCCAATCTACATAGGCGAGCCACATGCAGTTAAAACATCGTCTCCGCCGAAGAATATAATCAAAAACCATGAGGAGCCCTTTACTAACCCGGTAGAGAAGACTGGAAGCCATTGAGTAGCTGAGGAAGAGTTTGTAGGAAGAACCGTTGCTTGTACATCAACTATGAAGGATGAAATGTGAATGAAAAAATAATATACACAAATGCGCTTCAATCTCAATTCTTGATCTGCAAGTTTTTAAAATGAATTGAATTAGCAAAATATATCGAGCCAATCGTAGGACACGAGGGTGAAGTACAGTAAGTGAAATGCGGGCAGCCGTCAGGGTCACGGTCAAGGTAAGGCACATGCATGCTGCTACTGATGAGTGTTTCACATTCAAACTGTATCCACCTTATCGACGTTGATGACACTTACTTTAATATCAGCATGCATCTGTGACGTCATCACATCATCACTGTCTGCTATCAGTATATAGAAACCATCCGCTGCCACCTTACCCACGCTGTCGTTACTAAATATACTTATTATCTGTCAAACAAAATAGAATAATTATAACGTTTTTAATAATTCTCTTTAATATCGCTTATTCACTGTGATGATCAACATTCTAACATTTTTACACCACAGTCATCTCCTTTAAATTCACACTCTTTAATATTGTAGCGGTAGTGAACTCGCCCCTCACCTCTGGAGTCACGAGTTCAATTCCGTGACTCGGCATCACATGTGAGTAGAGTTTCCCTTCGCAAAATTTAACAAGCTAAGGTTCAATTCGATTTGTCAGCCGTGCCCTGACTTTGATAAGCACAAAGGTTGTTTTAGGGTATCGTTAAAGTGAGCGCTCATCGAGAAATCTCACTGATTGTATCATCGAGAAAATAGCCTTACCTTCTTAACAAACTCTTGAGATACTGGAAGTGAGCGCAAAACAAGAGCTCTGGTTACCTGGAATACAGAAGGAAAAAAGGAATGCATAAAGAACAGATCTTTGGCACGGGACACAAACAAACCAACTCTCAATCTTAAATCATCCCCAAATGCCACTTGGATTAAATTAGTTTCAAATAAACGTACCCAGATCCAGGTGATGAGGGAACTCCAATGGTTTTCCTGACATTCTTCATTAGAAATACAAGACCATATTGTCGACATCAAGTTTTGCATTAATAAATCCAACTCTTCTCCTAGAAGTAGAAGATACAATATTAAATCTTGCAAATAGATGAAAGGCAGGCATGTATCACTGGTACTCTTCTTTCTCACTCTCTTTCCTTTTCTTTTTCTTTTCTTTTTTTTTTTTTGATTTTCTAACCCTCTGATAGAGCTACAGTGCTCATTTTTCGATCCCTCGTTCCATCTCACTCATGCCCAGTTTTGTTCTCTATTGCACCCAACTCACACCAATCCTTCCAATCCACTCAAACCTTCTCCCATACATCCTACTCCAAGCTCAAGTGCTAGGGGAGGGGAGGGTGAGGAGGAGAAAGCACAATACTTAGGTCTACCAACACACACCTTCCTTCATCTTGTTGATGAGCCCTGCTAGGCATTTCGCTGCAGCAATATTAGTTCTCTTGTGATTTGACCTACAGGCTAAAGTTTGTAACTTTTGCATCAATATTGAGAACTGTGAAATACACACCTACAGGTAGAAAAGGAGAAGTTAGTTATAAAAGTTTGTATTGCTGTTAAAAGTATTCTCAAATACAAACACTGACAATGATTAGAAAGCATATTGGATTAGATTTTCAAGTTGAATGAAGCAGTTTTCATATCAATAAGTGTAGATAAGAAGAAAAATAAGCCAACAAGCTTACATCTCTTTTGACGGCACACAGACAAGGCATCAACAGAGAAACCAGCTGAGTTTGTTGCCATGGAGATTCAACCTATAGAGAGATAAAAAGCAGTGGATGAGGCTCAGATTTTTTCAATTTTCCATTTTAAAGAGAGTTTTGCAAGGCAACTGATTAACAGCGGTTCAAAGGTTCAAAAACAAAAACAAAAAAACAAAAAGCAGACATTGAATGAAGAATCAGAACCGGATTTAGGGAAGGAGGGTTGAAGGCTGTCAACCAAAAGCTTGTATGAGAGATGTCACCAACAGCAACATTAATATGGGCAAATTTTATGCTGGTTTTTATAGCCACCATTTCATTGGATAAATTATTTGTCTCTTTTGCATATCAACCTGTCTGTAGCCATGTCCTTTATGATTTTCTTTTTTTTACTATTAGTATTTAGTAACTTATTAATATAAAATGGATACAATCCACTTACCTCCAAGGGTAAGAAGGAGTCGACTTTGTAATTATTTAGAGAGTTTGGTAGTTTACCATCCAAGAACAGTTCTACAATTGACTGCAGGCACTTCTCTGTTGATCTAAGAAGCAAAAGAAATGATTTGCCTCTTAAATATATTATACAATAGAAAGGAAAATCATACCAGAGGGAGGTAGTTAGAAGGAAGGAGATGGGATTGAGACATAATAGGAAAGAGACCCCTTTCCCAGTTCTACAATAGACTGCAGGCACTTCTCTGTTGATCGAAGAAGCAATACAAATACCTCTTAATCATTTACGATAGAAAGGAAAATCATACCAGTGGGAGGTAGTTGGAAGGAAGGAAGGGATGGAGACTTAATAGGAAAGAGACTCCTTTCCCTACTTCTTGCAAGGGTGGATCCAGGGGAGTTGGATTGGGTGGCTAGTCACCCTCCTTTGGAGTCAAAATCAATAAGAATAAAGGATAAAGCAAACCTAAAAAAGGAAGCTTTGAGATTCCTTTCTAGGTTATAGTCACCCCCATGAAATAAGTCTGGACCCAACACTGTACAAAAACTTGTTCCATTGGTACCGACTCTATAGAATAGATCCATAGAGTAGGAAATATATTCATGCATTGCTATTGCAATTGATTTTTCTTCTTGCCACTTACTCTGACTGCATTTGACATACTATGGTTCTAAAAATTGAGCTAAAAATCTCCAAGATGTCCGACTCCAACATCAAATTGGTTTCACGACCTGAAGAAATGCAAAACAAAATCAATGATAAAATTAAATATCACACAAAAGTGAAAAGTAAAAACTAGATGATCAAAGGGAATTTTAAAATAAAGTAAAATTAATACCTTGTAAGACAGGCTTTATCGACAAGTGTAACAGATCCGGTATAACGAGTTCAGAATAGTACTCTGGTTGAACAACATTATGTTTTATGGTACCTTTAAAGAATATTATAATAGCAATAAAAGTTATGATGATGATGATGATAATAATAATAATAATGATAATAATAATTTAGTAAGAAAACTTTACATAACGTGACATCTTAAAAAATTCTAATAAAACGTAACAAAGAAAAATATTATAAAAATATATCTATGTGATAATATATTTGCATGGAAATTACAATAATAATTTAAAAGTAAAACAAATTTTAATGTCTATATATATAATATCCTGAGGAAAAAACTAGAAAGCTAAAAAAACTATTGTAAGAAAACTAGTTGTAAAAGACAATGCTTCGCTGCCATCTTGACAACATCATCAGGTCTATTGAAAACTGTAAACTCTAACAATAATAGAAAATGATTTATGCATGATGGCTTCGATTTGCTACCACCACAGATCTTACCTTGTACCACAGATAACAAACACTTGTATGTTCTTAAACCTTTGGATTTCATAGCATCACTCACATCATTAACTAGAAAAAGACAAATTTATCAAGTCATGATTTTTCAGATGTCAGTTAAGGGGTTCATTCAGGAAGGCATTCATTAATAGCATCAAAATATAGAGGCTTTGCACCATCACGTGATGGCAGCCATGACAGAAGGCACAACAAGAAAAAGTCGTTTCCCCCTGGGAAACCAAGTTCTTTTTCATGTAAATCGGATAAGACCAGATTCAAATGTCCCTGCCATGTATTGGTGGCAAGCCTCTGTTGAAGAAAGCATATACAGTGTACTTACTTTCTGCCAGGTTCTTCCCGTGTTGGAGGATAACAGGAATAATGTCTCGGACAACAGATTCTTCAGTACACACTGTTGACAGGGTCTCCATGGCATATCCATGACAACCAGATGAATATTCTGTGTTACCATCCTTTTCTTGTTCCATTGCTACACATTCTTCTGGGAAAATGAATGAAGTTCCATTTTGAGAGTTAGTCATGCCTGACTTCCATCAGCCCAGAGGTTGTTCAGGGTTTGATAAAATAGATGTTGTATTTTAGTTTGGTTGTATTCAATTTGTTTGCTTTAATTTCTAATGGATGGATGGATGCACGGATGGATGGGTTGTTGGATGTAGGGATAGATGAATGAATGAACAATGGATGTTTGGATGGATCAGAAGAATGCTATTGAAAAGAGGTCACAACCACACATCTGATAAAGGGAACACAAAAGTTTTCACAATGAATTGAAAAGATATTATTTGCTAAAACTGCTACCTGTCTTAAGATAGCTTTGTACAGCCGGAAGTAACTTGGCTTTAATGACAGCAGGAAATTTGGATGACAGATATGCCAGGGCAGTAGTACTTTCTTGCCTTAAATGAACAAAGCACAGAGTCAAATTACTGTGGGAGGAGGGGTGAATCAAGTCATATGCACTTGTATCAACTTCTTTGGGTCTTAAATTACTCACCTGACTATCATATCTTTAGAATTCAGAGCTTGTTTAGTTAAATGCTCAACTAAAATAATCACCTAAAAAGGAAATATTTTTTAAAAAATATTTCAATTACTTCTAAGTCAATTCATTCTTCTTCTCAATTAATTTTAAATGCTATACAGAACTTCCTTCCACAGACTAAATTGATTAAGGTATCTGAAGTGAAAATCACCTGGTTGTCTGTTATCATTCCTTTCAGTGTAACCAAGACAACCAGACCAGTTATTCCAGCACAGCACAAAGCATGACTTTCACTAGTAAGTGCTTCAAAGAGCAGAGTCACCAGAGCATCCTTATGGGTAACAAGAGCACTATCTGGTAACCAAGAGAAATATATCAGTAAATAACTTGAGTAAGGTAGGTTTCGCAGGAAAGATTTCAATTAATCATATGACCCGTATCTGCCCAGGCGCGCGCTCCTAAAAAAAAACCTTCCGGAAAATGCTGAAAATGATAAAATGCTTATTGACTGAGTTACGTCGGGCCGTGCGGGAAAATATTTGGCTCTCTGTCATTTGTATGGATCTCGCTGGGCTCGCTCCGTAGGGCATCACCTCGAGCCAAATATTTTCCCGAACGGCCCTTCCACTCAGAAAATAAGTACATAATACTTTACCCATGAGTTTTACCTTGAGTCATGTGATAAAAAGTCTTTGCAACCTTTAATAGTTCAAGAATCACATCTAGTGTTATTTTCTTTGCAATTCCCTAGATATTTCAAACACATAAAAAATAGGTTCAATGAAAAGGTATAAACAACTTGCAGTCCTTCTCTATTGGAATTGTACAATTTGCCATAATTGCTACAAAATAGGGTTTTGGTGGATGTTAAAATAGGGTCTCTGTTATGTTGTCAGAAAATACAAAGCTTTCAAGACTATGTGCCCATGGAGCTTTATAAAAACCTTGATTGACTTCCATCAAAACCTACTTTGTCATGACTGCAATTCCACACCCTTTATTGAAAATGACTGTAATATACAGAAGTGCATGATGGAGAAAATAAATTCTCGCAATGAACATACCATTGGCTGTGAGTTGTATTTGTCCACAAGCAAAGGAAGAGAGGATTGTAAGACTTGCTGATAAGCTGGTTCTGAAATGGTTTTGGAAAAAGAGGTTTTTTTCACATGACATCTAATACCTACTATACCCATTAACACCATATACCAACACTCCAATGGTGACCTACCAACATCACACGGACACCCTACCAACACCCTTCTGACACTCTTACCAAATCCTGGACTACCAACAACCTACGAGCCTCCTACTAACAGTCTGCCAACACCCTAAAGAGAACCTGCTGACACCCTGCTATTAACCTACAGTCACCTTAAGTACTGACACCCCTTGATACCCCCAACTATTGAGGTACAGACATGGACCGTCTTTGGATCAGGAAGCAGAGTAACAAGTAATTCAAACCTGCAGCTAATGCTGTTGACTGTAGGATTCTTCCATTTGGTTTCATCATCCTTAAATCCAAGGAACTCAGATATTCATTACATTCTGCAGTCAGAGAAAAATATAACCAGTTAATACTTGCAAGCATTGACATGTGGATCTCTACAATTTAATTGATCTCATACCTTGTAAAACTATTCCCATGAATTGTTCTCTGGTTTCTACATCATCTGCCTGAGAACAGCAAGAGAATAAACAAAAAAAGAGGATTATATAAGATAGGGTATATATATTGAAAGGGGCTTGTTTGTCAATCAATGGGTATATGCATTGCTTACTTGTGATGAGGAATATAAATTACAAACAATACTTTGTAATGCTTTTAAAGCTGCCTCCTAGAAAAATGAAATAATCATTGAAGAAAGTATTTAGAAAAAATAACTTAATCATACATCATTATGTATCATCATGCGTCATCACGTGTCATCGTCATCATGTATCATTATATATCATCATCATGATGTATCATCATGATGTATCATCATCATGATGTATCATCATCATGTATCAATATCATCATGTATCATCATCATGTATCATCATCATGTATCATCATCATCATGTATCATCATGTATCATCATCATGTATCATCATGTATCATCATCATGTATCATCATCATGTATCATCATGTATCATCATCATGTATCATCATGTATCATCATGTATCATCATTATCATATATCATCATCATCTTCATCTTCATCACAGCTGTCATGTATGAATCTTCATTGTCATCATCACTACCTTGTATCATCATCATGCATTATCATCATCATGTATCATCTTCATCTTCATCACTGTCATGTATGAGTCTTCATTATCATCATCACCACCATGTATCATCATCATGCATTGTCATCAACACCAACTTTAAAACTAAAATCAAATACATACCTCAAGGTCAGAGCTAACTGTTTGATAAACCTATAAAAAGCATCAGATTGGATAATTAATTTACCAACTTTTCATGAATCACAAACCTGAAATAAACTAAGTGTTTCACCTCTTTCTTGATTGCTTGCCAAAATGGCTGCAGATATTCCTTTATCTGTTGAACTGTGTAAACTTCCATACATGATGACTATAAGATATAAACAATGATATAATATTCTCATACTCATGAATATTTAATGAGGAGAAAACAAAGCAAATCACTACTGTGACGGTGGTTTGGAAATGTGTTCTTAATTTGCATTAAATTTTGTAAACTTTTTCTTTGATTTTCTCCAAGAAATATTCATTAGTTTGAGAAGTAATATCAAACACTTGCGAGAGTTCTTCGTCCAATTTCCAAACACCTCAAAGTCAGTTAAAAAAACTCGGCTGCGCCTCGTTTTTTCAACTCACTTTTCGGTGTTTGCAAATCGGAGGAAGAACTCTCTTGCGTGTTTGAAATATTACATAACATCAAGACCAAGTGAAAACAACCAACAACTTGATAAAATATTTATAATGATTAATAATATACTAATATTATGTAAAACCTACCAATGTCAGCAAGGAGTCGATCTTAGCACTGATAACATCTGATTCTAGCTTTTCCAGTAATAACGGAAGGCAAAACTGATGAAAAAACAAATAAAATCATCTCTCGTAAAACTGGTAATTCTTCCATCTATCATTCAATTCACTACAAGTTTTGGGAATGGGAGAGTGGAGGGTTGACAATAACTTACTGGGGCAAAAAGTGATGTTGCTGCAAGACATTTTCTTAATCCTAGTACAAGATCATCTCTTGTAAAACTGGTAATTCTTCCATCTATCATTCAATTCACTACAAGTTTTGGAAATGGGAGAGTCGAGAGTTGACAATAACTTACTGGGGCAAATAGTGATGTTGCTGCAAGACATTTTCTTAATCCTAGTACAAGATCATCTCTTGTAATGCCGTAAGGGTCATCTGAGGACTAAAAGAATGAAAACATTGATTATCTACTTACTCAGGTATTCAGGAATACATACTTGCATCCTTTCTTTCTTTCTATTCATGATTTTTACATAATTGCAAGTGCTAATGTGATGACCAGATGTATTTTAAATTGGGGTTCCTGTGGTGATATTCCACAGGTTCCCCAATTGGTTGGTTTTCAAAATACTAGTTTAAATAGATAAAAGAATTTTGAAATTGTCTACTTACTGGGGTAAAATCAATAGGAAAATAACAAGATGTGACTTCAAAAAGGTCTTCAGCAAATAGGCCTGTAGAAAAATAATTGTAAAACTGAAAGTGTAAAAACATAATTTACTAACATTTTGCATTAGAATTAAAATTAAAATCAAATACTTACTGATTGGAAAATTGAAGATAATTTTCTTTGCAAGCTGAAAAGCTAAAACCAAATTCCGAGGATCCTGTTTCAGAAACAAATGAGGAAAGACTTAGGGCAAGGAGGTTCTTTATGGGAAGGGTGTCTATGAGGAGGGTCTCTATGAGGAGGGTGTCTATGAGGAGGGTCTCTATGAGGAGGGTCTTTATGAGGAGGGTCTCTATGAGGATGGTCTCTATGAGGAGGGTTCTATGAGGAGGGTCTCTATGAGGAGGGTCTCTATGAGGATGGTCTCTATGAGGAGGGTCTCTATAAGGAATTGGAATTAGCTATTCCAAGTTTAAGGGAAAAAACTGGGTTGAGCTTACATTGCTGTGTGCTGTGAGAATGGTTTAGAGGACATATTTCAAAGACGGTGTCTACTTTTTCACCTGAAACAGTCCAACAACCCACTTTGATGCCAAATCAACCTAGTTTTAATCCTATAACCTCAGAATGGCTAATGGAACAAAATGAAAAAGGCTGCAGAGGAGCTACAGTGTTCATTTATACCTTTTCTCCATCCATAGCTTGAATAAAACTAAACACAAAGTCAGATCCTAATTGCTGGAGATCTAGAGACGATGGAAAACAAACTATCAGAAGATAATAATAATTAATAATTCAATGAATTTCTATAGCGTTATATATTACACTCTATAATGCTTTATAATGAATTTTCAAACATAAAATATAGAAATATATATATATATATAGCAACCCTCGCACTCTGTCCAAGCCGGCCCATCAGAGCCCCAAACTGTGACTACTGAAGATGAATTTAAATGAGGTTTGCTACCACAAGGACTGAACACTTACCCTTTAAATTTCTATCAAGGCACAACATAAGCATGTTATAAACTGTGTTCCGACCAGACTGCATAAGAGACTACCAAAATAATAATTATTAATTAATTGGAATACCGTTTAAGACACATATCACTGAAACCCATTAAAAATATTTGAAATGGTTTTTCCATTTCCAATCTGGGTGAACCAAATAACAGTGGTACAGAAGTAGTGAGCTCCCCTCCACCTCTGGAGTCTCACAGATTCCTGGATTATGCATCACATGATTAGAGTTTCTGTGGGTCTCAGTCCCCCTTGACCCAACTCCTTTCTAATCTGTGAGTTAGCCATGTGAGTTAGTCAGGGACGTCAGGCTAGTTAGAGTTCAATAAAATTAAAGAAATGTGAGAGAATAAAGTTAAAGCACTGTTCATTCTTGGAACATCACATACTTAACTTTGATAAAATATTTGGTTTTTTACACTTCAACTATTCTCATGAGAAGGAATTATATTATTGCTCACCATCTAGTGCTGGGTCTTACTGACCTGAACATGAACTTCTGTGAAGACTGTCTGAATTGCCTTAACAAACAGTGGTCCAGATAAATTTTGATTCAAGGCCTACAAAAAAATTAATATTAATCTAATAATAATCTAGAAAAATATTCCTGAAATTGTGCAATTTTTTTTTTGACTTGTCTTTAGGACTCTACATAGATTCTTACCAAAGCTTGGAGCCCAAGAAGAGCATAAGGTACAATTGAATAATGATCCTTGAGGCGATCGCGGTAGAAATTGGCTAGTAGTTCAACTATATGAAAGAAAGGAAAAAAAACAAACATTTGAAAGGCAATATTTGGAGATTGGACTGAATGCATGTAACATGGACCAAAGATAATGATGGTTAGGGCCTGTTTGTGAAAAGGGTGTACTGTATAGTCCTATCTGATGGATAAAACCTTATCCAGTGGATAAGTCGATGCAGTTATCCAATAAATTTATTCACTATATAAGATTTATCCGTCAGATAGCAATATCACATTCTTACATGTACTATAAATGCATGGTAAGATATTCAAGATGGGTGATGTTGACAGTGACTTGAACTTTACTTGCTTTAAACCTACTACTTTTTAGGGTCCTCTGTGGTCTCTGAATAAAGGTTTAACATTTTCCTATTTTCCTATACCTTCTTGTGCTGTAAGCTTGAAGTTCACAAGTCGTTGTAAAATCTCGGATAACAGTTGTACAGCTCTGCTTCGAATTTCAACGTCAGTGCTTGTCAAATATGATCTATAAAGATGACATTATATCATATAGATACAGTTTTACATGACATGAAAATGCTGGGTGAGACAGAAAGACAAACTGACAGTCAAACTGGAAGAGAACTTTGTGGCAAATGAATGTCATTGAATTGTGTACATTGGTGATATCATTAAGTTTAAACAATGTTGGTAATACTGCAATAATATTGTCACTGTGCTAAGAGGATTACATGATGATGATGATGATAAAGTGATGATGATACAATGTGGTGATAATGACAGATGATGTGAAAGATGATGGTGGATGATGTTGTTGATGATTATCATGATTTTGACACATGATGATGATTATGATGCATGATGATGATCAATACAGTACATGATGATACATGATGATACATGATGATACATGATGATACATCATGAAGATACAAAATGATGATACATAATGATACATGATTGTACCCTACGATGATACATGATGACACCACTCATAAAACACAACTGTCACTTACCCTAAATCCTCAACGATTTCCAGCAGATTTTTCCTTCTTTCATACACATCTATAACCAAACAAAACACGTTATATTTAGCTCTCATAGCTTCTTTCTGACTTTCTATTTCTTATATTTACCTTTAACGATGGCTGTTAAGCAAGAATTTGTCTGCTTTTCTTGGTTCTTCATGTACAACTCCACAACACTCTCTTGTTCGGAAGCCATCTTGATTATATAATGACATGCACACGTGGGTCACTACTAACCCAACCTCCACTCTGCACAGTACAGCAACGCCTGTCATAAACGTGCATTAGGAAGACACGTCTACGATGCAGTATTATTTTCATCGATCATATATTAAGTTTGAATGAAGATTTATGCATATATATACTACGATACGACATTATGAAGTCTCTAAGGTAGGGAATACAATATGAGGTTTTGGTGTCGAGTGCTTTTTGCATCCATACTTGGTTTGTCTTTGACTATTCTTGTCATTTACTGGGAGCTGAAAAGTGCGGATTTACAATGGCAATGGAATGGAGGTCCTTCTGTTGCATCATCTCGAAAGAAAGAGAGCTTAGATTCTCCTCTAGAGAGAGAGGATAGTACAGGCATACTGCAGAGGGGTAAAGGAAACAACACGGAAGAGAAGATGGGGTATTTTCGTAGGTTGATTAAAGATACTTACATCTATTCGGCTTTCTACGAACAATATGACAACGAAGATAATTCTGCTATTAGACTGATTATTTTAAGCGGAAAATATTACCAACCTAAACTTATGTGCCACTTCTGCGACCCCTCTGACACTAGCTGCGATTGTCCTCCACAGACCGCGGAGTTATATACGAATAATGAGAACCACGGACGCACATTTGGCGGGTATATTGCAACGTGTGGCATCCCAAAGTGTTTTAGAAGAGATTCTCCCTATGTGTTTATAACTGCTGAAGATAAAGGCGAGACGAGTAAAAAACTACGTGTTTCACTTGTAAAGACAATGCACGAATCGACTCCATTTAGCTATGCTATTTGCATACCTCCTCTGATAGGTCAAGGGTTTGATTCTTTGCACCTACTGGTAGAATTTATTGAACTGACTCGCATACTAGGGGCTAAACATTTCACGTTTTATGAGTATGATTTAGACGACCAGCTTCAAAACGTCTTACGCTATTATCAAGAGCAAGGCGTGGTCAGTGCATTGCCTTGGAATCTCCCAGAAGACGTCACAATGACTGGTCAAAACATCTGGTACCACGGTCAAGTGCTGGCTACACAAGACTGTCTGTACAGACACAAGGGTAAAGCGAGATTTGTAGCCTTCAACGACATTGACGAGTATATCGTTCCACTTGCACATTCTACTGTACCTCAGCTCCTAAACAACATACACTCAGAAATGTTCTGTGGTCACTGCTTTGACAGCGTTATATTCAGTCTCAATGCGCGTATGCCCAAGGCAAAAAAACGAAGTCAGCTGGTCTCGCAAAGGGTATTTCAAAGGACCAATGATAAGCTTTCCTCGTGGTCGAAGTGTATTGTAGACCCTCTTCAAGTGTTTGAGATGGGAATTCATCATGTTAGCAAGGCTAGGAGAGACCGGTTGACCATGAATAAGGTAGATGAGAAACATGGTTTAGTTTTTCATTACAGAACGTGTTCTTCGGCTTACGGGATTGGGAAGGCTTGTGGTAATCTTGTTACAGACTACACCATGGAGAATGTGGGTGAAAAGTTGCAAAAGCAAGTAGATAAAGTACTGAAACATTTAGATATCAAACCTATAAAGGAGGCTGCCGTATTGTCGTAGAAAGACAGAAAAGAGGGGGTCCCCTAAAATTCAGGTTCTCACCAATCAAAATTTTGTTGAAATTCTTTATCGTTCTGTGCATGTTAGGACGAAAGAAAAGATGTTTGCGACTCAATGGATAAGTCTCTCCATGGGTTACATGACGGAAATACCGTAAATTTGATGTTAAATTTCGACCCAAGACTAGCCTCTCGCTCCAGGAATCTCGCTTCGCCACTGGGCTGTGGGTGAATATATTGCCGCAAGGGTGTCCTCTTAAACTGTAACAGCTACATTACAAAAGCGGAATAAAAACCTGTCTTACTTGTAGATCATGTGGTCTGAAAGCTGAGCTTAAGATGTCGATCATAATGGTGGTAGATAGAAGATACAATGACCGACATGCAACCATCGTTAAAAAACGAGTCATCAAAGCTAGGCTGACAGATACCCATGAACCCCCATGTCCCCAATCCAACACACTTACTATCATCAGTCCGGGCACCACTTTCAAAGCAGGCTAAATATTTGGCTGATATCTCAATACAATTATCCTGATAATCAAATAATCAATACATATGTTTAATATATCTTTATTCTTACTTGCATGTTTTAATTAAGTTCAGATGATAACCACACAGATTTTCTAAAGTTATTCAAATAATATACATAAGCTATTGATATGTTCAGTCAAGCGAAGTCTCCTCAAACTTCTTTAACGTATTTATAATACACTGTACAATGAGACAATATTGTAAAACTATATCGGATTCTTAGGCCCCGTCCACACGTATCACACGTAAATTTTTTTTGCGGATACGGGTTGCGTCCACACGTGTCCGGAAATTTTTGTGTCCGTATCCTCAAATTTTACGAAAACGGATAGGTGTGGACGGTGAAAACGATTCGAATACGCTGCGTGTGGACGCAAACATTTTCGTATCCGCAAAAACTAATTTGCAGATACGAAAATTTCCGGATACGTGTGGACGGGGCCTTAAACTTGAGAACTAATCTTAAGGACCTGTGGTCCATAGTCATTGCATGGAATGAATCTATCCAATCAAAATGCTAGAATTTATGAGCCATTCTTTTACGTCTATTAAATCTTGTCTAAATACTTTGCGATATCATTTACATATAATTTTTAGATAATTCAATAATTAATTTCTTATTTTTTATAGATACTCTACCCTAAATTTCTAAAACATTTTATATATTATATTCCTATCTTTTTTTAACATACCTCTAAATTTTCTCTCAATGCTAGTGCCGTTTTTATACATGCATAATTCGATAAATGCGGATACGGACATAACTATCTTACCGTAGCCTTGCTAACGTGTTGTGATTGGATGAATTACTGGAGACAAACAGGAAGCCATTTCAATGTTACATCATGTCGTACCGTGCGGTACGCGTTGTAATTTGAAGTCAGTTCGTGTGTCTCCCGCATAAAAAAAAAAAAAAAAAACGCTAGTAATTTGAATCCTGCGAATCATCTAATTTAAACTGGGAGACTTGCAGTAGCCTATGAATAAACACCCAAATTTTGTTTCATGATGGAATGCATAAAAATGTACAGTTCTCTAGTATGTATACACTTATTTCGATAAAGTTAGTCACCTGAAAAACTATAAAGCTGAGGCCAACCAGGATTATGGGTAGATTCATTTTACACGTTCAACCGCTTGATAACTGTTCATGGACTTGCGAATTTTTTACCGGTTACAGTCTCACCTCTTCTGAGCATCATCGAGCTGCAGTTTGCATTAAAAAAGCTTTGTATATACATGCTTTTTGATATGAAAAGCTTCCCATGATGCTCATTGTTCTCAGCTTTCTAGGTTTTTGGTGACTAACTTTATTGAAATAAGTGTATACCTCTGGTCTTTTTTCAAGAGACATGTTCATAATGAACTAGTGCCCCTTACGTCGTCTTATAGAACCATATTGTTAAATGAATCGAACGTTACGGAATTTGTAAAAATGAAAATTAAGGAATAAACTGAACGTGGGTTTAAGTATGAGCAAATCAAGTATGGAGCTGGTTCTGAATCTTTAGGGAATATACCGTTTTCATAATTGCTGACAAGCGCACGAAAAAACGAGATCACAGTCATTAGTTCACGATAAAAGATATAAAAGCACATGAAACCCGTTTATAGAAGAAAAACATAGAAATTGGCCCTTTTGTTTTGACCTGAATTCGCGCTATCCACCTTTATTTTGAATGAGCTGCCTCGTAAGATGACTGGCTGGCCTAATTTTCGTGCGGTCCTCAGCCATTATGAGAAGGTGTATGTAATTTATTCTTAAATGGCTTTCTCTTTGAGCCAACCAAAACTCGAGAAAATGCGCACCATCCAATCACATCGTTCGGATTGTAAAGCCATTTAAGAGTTATGAAAACTTATATTGACCATTAGTATAAAATGTTCTGTTCTATAGATAAAAGAATTAAAATTTTGAAACTAATCATGGCGTCACTTAGCGTCTTGTTTCCTGATTTCTCTTCTGATGATCTCTAACCAACCGCTTCACCTGCTCACCCAGATCAGCCTCCCAGACTAAAACATGACCAAACTCTCCTTTGGCCTTTTTCTGATTACATCCTGGCCTTTCTACAAAGCCCATTCCTCCAGTCACGATTAAAGAAATAGCTCTTCCAGACGTATTTCCACGTGCGGTAGCCATACAGCGCACACTAGCTGTATATCTGTGCAGGATGCAAAGCGTCTCACACGTAGTTGGCGAGAGTAGTATAATATGACCCGTTCCAAGGCCTACCCATAATGCATTCTGGCCGTGTAACATCATGCATACCACGCGGATGTCACGTGGATGACCCTCGAATCCACTATCGGTCATGATTCGTTGACAGTTGATGCTTCCTCGCAGGATGGGTTGTGAGGCATCCCAGTAGTCAATGATGGGTGAGTCTTTGGTAGATGTCCATATGTGGGACCCTACAGCGATGTTACGGACTAATCCTCTACGGCGATCTTCAATTGACCAGCGCCGCTTGAACTCTATGTTGTCGTAAATCTTCAGTACGACAATGTCATTACCACACCCACAGAAAACAGACTTCTGAGCTATAGTAAGACAAGCAATGGAATGGTCTGCGCATTTCTCCGTGCACTGACCACCTTCTTCAGTCTTTTTGCACAACTGAATTACTTGTCTCATCGCTTTCGGGTTCAAAAGATCATTGGTTTTATAGATGACTAGCTTACCATCCGCTAGACCAGCGATGACTATGTCTAGGTGACATCTACTGTTGGAGTAATGCCGTAGTGCGACAACAGAGTCCGGTAAGGGTTGAAGAGTGTTGACGCACTCATGGGTCCATGCGTCGAATACCCAGATGTTACCCGACTGAGTACCCACTAACACGTGGTCACTCCTCACAGCTGTCATACACTTGACTCTCGTGTCTTTGATAACTGTTCCCTGGCATCCCTGGAACAATTACAACAGTTCTTAAGATGAGTACTTGACGGGATGCGCTGGGGTGGTGAAAGGGGTGGTAAAAGGGGTGACTAGTCCTCCTCTCCCCCCTTTTGCTCAAATTTCTCAGTATATCCTTAGTAACAGTCACCCCCCTTTTCCTCGAATTCCTGGTAAAACCTTTGTAATAGTCACCCCCTTCTAAAATTCTTGGATCCGCCCTTGTGCGGGTTTGGTGGTTGTACGTGGCTCTTTTTAGACATTAGAATTCGCAAGTAAACAATTTATATCGAATGTAAACTGTCAAAGAGTAACGCTGTCAAAGAATGTTTTATTTTTCAGTTGAATATACCTCGTTTTGACTGTCAGTTAAGTTGACCCACGATACGATTCCGCTGTTGTTGTAGCTTGATCCACTGCCAATCCACACTTCAATCTTGTCTTGATTATCCTCTTCGTAGTTTCTAACGGTCATGCATTCGACTGTCTGTTCCTTGAAGACGGGAATGTCTCGCTTGAGACAGAGTAGCTCTGCTTTGGAAAGACGCTCGAAGACCTGTCAGCATTAACAAAAGAATGAATGGATGATGGGAGTTCGACGAATGGATGATAGGAAATCGATGAATGGATGATAGGAGATCGATGAATGGATGATAGGAGATCGATGAATGGATGATAGGAGATCGATGAATGGATGATAGGAGATCGATGAACGGATGATAGGAGATCGATGAATGGATGATAGAAGATCGATGAATGGATGATAGGAGATCGATGAATGGATGATAGGAGATCGATGAATGGATGATAGGAGATCGATGAATGGATGATAGGAGATCGATGAATGGATGATAGGAGATCGATGAATGGATGATAGGAGATCGATGAATGGATGATAGGAGATCGATGAATGGATGAAAAAGTGATTGCTTGGTTGGGAAAACAGAGGGAGGGATAGAAATGGGATGGACAGATTAAATGGATGGATTGTGCTGAGATGCGATAGGACGACGAATGGATCAATGGCTAGATGAATGAATGGGAGCGGCAATGGATGAAAGCAAGAATAGAAGTGAAAACAAAGTGATCTGAAAGGATGGATAAATACGAGAGTAATATTATATATAAATATATACATTATACACGGACAAGAATATGAGCATGAATGGGTCATGCAGGTATAAACTGATACTTAGATGAAATAAAATGAATGAGACAAAGGGATGAATGAATAAATAGATTGATGATCGAAGGACCAAACTGTTCAGTCAAAGTGTTCTTACCTGGTCAGCGGTAGGTCTCATATCAGATCTCGGCTCAAGTAAATGTTGAATCAAGTTATCCACATCAGGCCAAGGAGAGCAACCATAGTCTGTAATAGGGTCCACCATTCGTCCTTGCAAAACAGCAGCGTCGAGTTCGTTACGAAACCGAAGATCCTCAAAAGGTCTTTTACCACCCGTAACCAGTTCATACAGAAACATGCCGAACGAGTACATATCCGCTTTCTTATTATAACCAACGTCTCCCCTAGCAACCTCAGGAGCGCGGTAACCTGGGGTGCCTTCTGATGACTTCAAGCCGTATAACGTAGCGTAGCGCGCTATACCAAAGTCTGATATTTTTGCGTTGATAACGATGGATAGGGATAGAGAGAAGATGAGCACGTTGTGTGGTTTGAGATCACGGTATACTATCTTATGATGGTGAAGATATGCCAAGCCCTCTGCGATCTAAAAAGGGAAGGAAAATGAGACTTAAATGAGTAACTGGAGAAGTCAAATCTCCTTGAGCTAAATGCCTGTCTTGTTTTCATACGACATAGAGAGTGGTAAATAAATGCTTCCCCAAACTCTTTATTGGTTCACGCTACGGTGAGGAAGCACGTGTGACGTAGCAATGAGAGCGCTCGCGTCTCACCAATGCGACCCAGTTTCAATTCCCGGGGGGGGGGGGGGGGCACTCCCCTATATTCGCCATACGGGTACGTGCCGCAAAACAGGGTATGCTTTTCAGCGATTTTACTCTGGAACAGGGTATATAAAATCGCTCTCGCTCTGGGACAGGGTATATGAAACCACGCTCTCTCCTCTCTGGAACAAGGTATCTATTTTCACAATACAGGAACTGGGTATGGTTTTCTTCAGCGATCTGGCTCTGGAACAGGGTATGAATTTCAGCGATTTTACTCTGGAACAGGGTCAGGGTTCAGAGGGCTCAGCGGCACATCCCTACACTAAACGGGCAAGAGTACTCCCCTCCCCCCCCCCCCCCCCCACCGGTTCAATTCCCGAACACGGTGTCAAATGTGATTACGTTTGTAGTTGATCTCCCGTGATTCGAGGGTTTTTCTCTCCGATTCTTCTCGATTCTAAACTGCAATGCGATCATGGAACGAGGGCCACAAGTCCAATAACTAACCTGCAAGGCAATACGGTGTTGTAGACTTCGACTCAGTACTTCTCCTTTACTGAGCAGCGAACTCAACGATCCCAGAGGAGCTATCTCGAGCACGATGGCTCTTGGTCGAACAGACACACCCAGCATGGATATTATACTAGGGTGGTGTAGATGAGCAAGGAAGGTCACCTCTTGACGGAAAGACCGATGAGGATTTACATCACCCTCTGTATGAAATACCTGCAAATAAAACACCGTCAAAGTTTCGTAAAAAAAAATATGCGCATTGTGATTGAAACTTCACTGAGGCACATGTCGAACGTCGAACTTCACATGAGCCGAACCTAATGACTTCAAAGAAAACCGCCTCGTATTCATTGTTTCTATTAGGTTCGGCTCATGTGAAGTTCGACGCTTGATCAGCTGAGCCTAAGAGCAGATTTCACGAGAAAAGCTTATGGTTTAAACTTGCCGTGACCGTGACGGTTAGATTGCTTGTATTCTGATTGATTCATAAAAGGAATATTGTGCGCTGTGATTGGTTCAATTGAAGTCACTAATTCTGCGCTTCTGGGACCGTGCCGTGTCACTTTCCCTTGTACTACTTTCCTCATTCTCCTCACCCGGCACAAAATGAAGGTATGAAGGTGAGAAGCGCACGTACAAACGCGCCGTGCCGTGACCGTGAATGTGCCGTGTTTGAATATTCTGATTGGATGAAAGGGTAACAGCAACCGCGCAATGCCGTGATTGGTCCAACAGATGACGTTTTCCGCGCTGTGCCATGCAGGAAACCATACCGTAAGCGTTTCTTAGTCATATGAAATACAATAATTCTGAGTGTAACATTAATAGAGACCCCACTCACTAAGAGCGAGACTATTTTAACAAGTTGTTGCAACCCTCTAATTACCTTAACAGCTACCATCTTGCCCATATATTTAGCTTTATACACCGTCCCATAACCACCATCACCAAGAACACAATCTTTCTTTTGTTCCAAAACCAATTTATTCTCATCGACGACCAGTTCTTTGTGCTTCAGGTCAGACAGTGCTACATCAGGGGCGACTCTCTCGATTGGCAACAGTTCAGATGTCTTTGGGCAAGCAATATCTTCGAACCTTAAAGCCTGTTCGACACATTCATCGATGGTGAAGGCATGAGAGTTTTCTTTGTCGCACTTGATGCAAGGACATAAACGATTAACCAATGGTAAACACTGGATGGGGTCTACACAACCTGAATATAAAAATACGAATATGTTACTTATGTCACCCGGGTTTACGGTCGAATCTTATGTCGTTCAATGTCTCTCACGTCACCCAATTGCCACTAGCTCTGTCGTTAAGGATAAGCTAATTTTCGCAAAACATTTCAAATGACGCTTAATGTTGCACATGACGAACAGGGTGTCATTGAAACCTCGAGTACGTGAAGGGAAATTAAGGGCAAACTGGCGAAGCGAGGTTACAATCTCTTTATTTTTCGAGTTAGCGCATTATGAATGTACATATTAATATTATCATTATTATTATCATTATTATTGACACTTTATTGAGTTTGAATTTACATGGTAAACAGCGTAGCGAGATAGCGAAATATTATCAGCAGTAAACACGTTTGAATGCTAATTAGGTAAGCTAGATAGGGCGTAATTTCGTAACCTACCAGCATGACAGGATTAATAATATATACAATCACTTAAAACCAATTATTAATGTTCTTAAGATGCAGTTTAAATACTTGGAATGTTTGAAATGTCCTTAAGATGTGATTAATTTAAATGTTCTTGCAATGTTTACTGTGCAGCTTAATACCGCTTTCTGCATTCTAAGTAATACATCTTTGTATCTTGCTCCAAAGATATTCTTCATCTCAGGCTCCATCTCTTTAGACCAACCTCCAAGAGCGTCCAAAATGAGGTTCACTTGCAAGATCATGTATCCTGGGTGTTGTTTTGTGAGCTCAAGTCTAAGTGCTCCATACTTCTTCGTCTTCTCTTTGTCTTTCTTTTCTCGGTTGTTAACCCACGGACAGCTCATTTCCACCATGAGTACTTTCTTGTTATTGTGGTCGATGAAACGCGCGTCCACACGGTTAGATCGTACATACATGTGGTCAGCATATACAGGTACATCCCAGTATGCTTCAGCGTCAGTTGATTTGTAGAGTGGTTTGGGTTTGACATCAGAAAACCATGGGGGTGTACTATCAGCCAGTTTGAGATCTCTTAGCATCTCAAAGAAAAACACTTTCAAAGCAGCGTTGTGTCTATCCAGGTACTTGGACTGTGCAAGAGACGGACATCCAGCTAGTACATGTGCCAGACATTCGGAACCCTCGCCGCACATTCTGCATGTGACATTATTCTTGTCTGTTGTTCCCGTCTTGTAGGCGGAGTAGACTCTAATATTATTATTATCATCATCATTATCATTGACACTTTATTGAGTTTGAATTTACATGGTAAACAGCGCAGCGAAATAGCGAAATATTATTATTATTATTATTATTATTTTCATTATTATTAATAGGAAATAGTATCCCATTCATACTCTCTTGTAGAATATTATCCATACCGAGGTTGAGAAAAAAACTAGGTCGAGTTAGCATAGCAGTGCTTTATAGGACTGTCTTGGGTGACGAAATGGACGCCATCTTGAAAATATATCCCCTCAAACAGTCCCACAATTCACTGCGATGCCAACTCGACTCGGTGTTTTTCTCAACCTCACAAAAGACTTACAGAGATCTGGAAACCACTCTTCGATGAGAGTATCCACGTGATCAACCAAGGTACTCAGTAGGCACACTCCATTGTCGTTTGATGGTACTACAATAGCCAGCACGTTGTGTCCAAATTGAGTAGTAGGATCTTGAAATACGGAGAAAAATGAATGCGTCGTCCAACTGACTTGAATACCATCACACCAGTAGTCTATACTTGGAGACTGCAACAATAATAATATTATCTGATTGGTTGATTCCCGTGGTATATAGGATGCCATACCACGGTAATTGCTGCGCATCTACCGCGGGATTTTAAAAGCAAAACTTCCAAATGCACATAAGTCATCGACTTGGCAACAATCTAAGTCTAACAACGTTAACAATAAACATTTTAATGAAGACAAAGTTGGATCAAGAAGAAATGACAAAAGACAACAACATGGCGGCCATGTTGTTGGTATCAACAAGGGAAGCTAATGAAAAATATTTTGTTAAATATCACCAACATGGCGGCAACGACATAACGTGCAAATAATCTATAGAGCCCATTTCCTAATTCACTTGTTACTTCTCCCTAGATTTCTGAAAACATGTTAGATTGTAAAATCGTGTAAAATTGTTTTCACTGTTCAGTTTGACCGCAAGATTAACGTCACATACAAGGGGGTCTACAATAGAGGGCTATTATCTTCCAACACCATCCCCACCCCCCTCAGGTTTCATTTTGTCTCACCTCGTAACATGTTTCTGTCCCCACCCCCTCAGGTTTCATTTTCACTAGCCTCGTGACGGTTTCCCCGTGACATGTCTCTGTCCCCACCCCCTCAGGTTTCATTTTGTCTCACCTCGTAACATGTCTCTGTCCCCACCCTCTCAGGTTTCATTTTGTCTAGCGTCGTGACGATTTCCCCGTGACATGTCTCTGTCCCCACCCCCTCAGGTTTCATTTTGTCTCACCTCGTAACATGTCTCTGTCCCCACCCCCTCAGGTTTCATTTTGCCTAGCCTCGTGACGATTTCCCCGTGACATGTCTCTGTCCCCACCCCCTCAGGTTTCATTTTGCCTAGCCTCGTGACGATTTCCCCGTGACATGTCTTTGTCCCCACCCCCTCAGGTTTCATTTTGCCTAGCCTCGTGACGATTTCCCCGTGACATGTCTCTGTCCCCACCCCCTCAGGTTTCATTTTGTCTCACCTCGTAACTTGTCTCTGCTTTCCCCTCTTTTGGTGTTATCTCTGGAAAAAACAGCAGCAGTCTAGTGATAAGCCTGGACCAGAAGCCTAACGGTACGAACGCCAATTGGTAGAGCCGTCTGTAATACGTGTCTATTTGAGTCAGGTCTGGTAGATCAACTGACGCAGGCTTGGGCTGTAGTCTGGATGGCATCAAGAATTCTGAGTCGCTTATTGGGAGTAACACTCCAAAGCGTTCCAGAAGCCTATTAATAGAAATGTGAGAGATTAGTTTCTAAGTATAGTATTTTTCTTTGGTCCTTCAATCACCACACCCCTCCCCTTGGGATATATTAGGCTAGCTGAGAAGCAAGGGCGACGTAGAGGTGAGAGCGCTCGCTTCTCACCAATGCAACCCGGGTTCAAGTCCAGCGGGCTCAGTGTCGTACGTAAGTAGAGCTTATTGTTAGTGTTCTCCTGTGCTTCGAGGGTTTGTTTTGAGGGTTGCAGTAGTATTCTTATTCATGTGTCTTCATGCGCAACCGTTAAACAAAGAAATGATACTCAAGGGAATGACACGTGGTCTGAAATGAGCAAAACATCACGTTCAAGACAAAGAACTCTTTTGCCATCTCCATACCTTAAAAACTGTGGCAGTATATCGAAAATCAGTTTAACGGTGGATTTTTCATCCTTTATCCAATTGATTAGCTCATTTATTCTTATTATTCCATTAGTTTTCTGGCCATTCGGACTGCGCACCAAGACGACACTGGAAATCACGTGGCACAGCCACTCGGGTTGCACGAAGAATAAATCGTTCAAATGAGCCACAGGGTCGTCGTAATGTACAATTATTCCTGGTGAAGGAAACAAAAGAACGGAGTACTATTTAACAAACTTTGAAGCACCTCTATAGCATCGAGAAAGGAAAACAACAGAAGACCAACATTTGGGACTAGAGTTCGCGCCAAGATACCAGTTAAATACCATCACAAATGGTAAGCTATTATCGCATATAAGCCCGCGTCTAATGGGAGGGGTATTTTGCTTTGTTGATTACAGACACAATGGTGGGTGAGTGGAAAGGGTAACTACTTCGTATTTTTGTTTACGTTTGTGTATGTATGGGGGGAGGGGAAACGGTGAAGCTAAAGCCCAAAGCGGATTTCTTTTACAAAGAGTTGCGTTTTCAATTTATCTAGAAGTGTCCAAAACACAGCACCTTACAACCTTACATGATTCCACGACTTACCAGCTTCGTGCAGGAATTTCACAGCCTGGCCCAGCTCTCCTTCGTTGATAACCTCCTCACTCTCCATCTTCCAAAGCTTCTTGATGTCGTTCAATCTCAGCACTGGAATTCTGTTGCCCAATCCCTCCACCTCCTTTAAGATTAATCTCTGAAGACGAACAAATTTCTGTGGCACACAGGATCCAAGTATCGAGTGTCCTTTGCACTTACACTTGTTAACCAATTCAACGATCTTATTCCTGAGGGTTTGAATGCCTGGAGTTTCTTGTGTGCAGTTGAGGACGACGTGAGCTTTGATCTCTGGTAAACCAGGGCTCATGAATAGCGAACGAGCACGCTCTTTCATCTGGTCAAGAACCTGATGAATAAAAAAGTACTCTATATTATTTCTGGAAATACTTTTTTTTTGGATCCAGGTGTCATAGATAAAGTTGAATAAAATGTTTCTCTGGATAGAAATAATATAAAAACCATTTTTCCCGACGTTTTGATCAAACCTTTGACCCTCTTTAGGGGAAATTATGTTGTTGACAATACTGGTATCACTAAGGTTCTGTTTGTGAAGCTGAGTAAGAAATACTACAGATACCCGTGGCTAAAGATTGGAGAGCTACTTGGAACGTCAGTGGACTAAGCGAAGAGACTGACGCAGTCCAAAACTCATTTCAACAGGGTGATCCGTCGATGGTTCACCCTGCTCTTAGTTGACAAAGTCCACATTAGAGAAACATACGGCACGGCACGGCACGGCACGGTACGGTACGGTAACTTACCTGTTCGTAGCGCTCCTTGGGTATTTTATCCAGGTGAGTCCCTACCAACATCACTGGTACATCTGGCGCACAAGCATGAATATTCTGGAGCCAAGGGCGTAGTTCTTCTAACTCCTGGCCACCTTTCACTACATCATAGACAACCAAGTAGAGAGTACGTGACGACATCAGTCCCTGATACACATTGTAGAGCTCTTCCTTGCCTTTAAAATCCCACGTGCTAATAGTATAGATCACAGATTTGTGTTGACAGTGTCGACACGTTGCCTTAGTGTCACGCACTACCCAGTCACGTATAACTAACTCATTCTGTGACGGAGGCGCCTTGGACTTCAGAAGCTGGTTGAGGAGAGTTGTCTTACCACGTCCTGCAAGACCAACCGTCACAAGCTTCATGCGGTAATAAGGAACGGAATTCATCAGCTTGGAGTGTAGAAACGCTATAATATTCTTGGTATTGCCCAGCAAAGATTCTTCAAGGTCGAGCTTGACACCCGTCAGCTGCAGGTCCCATAGATTGGACAGTCGACCCATTTCGTCTGGTAGGCTGCTTATCCCTGGGTTATGACTCAGGTCTAGTGACATCAGGGACGCCAGCTGACCAATCTCTTTCGGGATATTCCTGAGAGCGTTATGACTGACAATCAACCTCTCAAGGTTCTTCCAGTTAGTGACGTCGGAATCGAGTTGAATTCTTTTGATATTGTTATGGTCCAATACAAGTTCTTTGAGCTGTTTGGTCATCCACTTGGTTGGAGGTGGAAGGTGGGTCAACTTGTTGTGTGATAAATCCAACGCTTTTAAGTTAGGAAGCATCAAAATAAAACGTGGTATGAAGAAAGGTTCCTTCTGAGCAAGGTTATTGTGTGCAAGTCGAAGTGTCCTCAGATTGGTACAAGAATTGGTGGAGATTTCAGGAAGCGTTGAGAGCTCGTTCCAAGAAGCATTGAGATTCTCCAAGTTCTTGCACTCCACCAGGAAAGAATCTGGTATTTGATCGATCTTATTACGAGACAAATCTAATATCTTCAATCCACGCATCTTCAGACTTGTTGAAGGTAACTTTTCAATTTCATTACCAGATAAAGATAGTTTGGTGATTCCGGGAAAGGACTCCGCAAGCCACTCTGGAAACTCTTTCAACGAGTTATTCGCTATTGATAAATATCCAAGTAAGACCGAACTACATGGCGAACTGGGAGGGGTTAACTGTAACTTATTGTGCGATAAATCGAGGCTTTTAAGTCGTTTGCAGAGCTGAAGACAAAACGGAAACTCCTCAAACTCGTTGCGACTCAAGTTAATCTGCTCCAGCAGAGGCATGGCTTGGCATAAAGCACTAGGAAGAGATGATAACTCGTTATTACTTAGTTCTAACCTCTGGACCTTTGCCAGTCGTATGAAGAAGTAATCCCCAGCTTGTTCCAAGCGACTCAAGTCTCTTATTCTGTTGCCAGAGACATCAATGACACGAACTGACGCACCATTTACGCTTGGGAAGTCAGTATATACGGTACCTCTGCGGTTCTGCATTCTAGAAGAGGTCTTCCTCTCTCGATGTGCGTTTTCTTCTTGCTCATCGTACGCGCTAGAGTCTGTACTCTTGGTCCCACTCCGTCGCCTTGGCGTGCCATCATACATGAATGCAATGCCTGGTAGTTCGAAGGATGGGGTCGTCGTGACCAAGTCATTCTTGTCAACATCCGAGACCGTTCTCCTAAGCGATCCTGGCCTTAATCTTGACAAGTCTTCATCGACACACGCAGGTTTACTCGCTGTTTTCAAAACAGAGTTCATGTTTGACATGCTTTTAGATCTTCTACCTTGAGAAATCATCGAAAACTCGGGACTTTGCCGCGAGGGAGGGCTGTTTTTCCTGCTAATCTTTGTTTCAATGGATCGAAATGTTCTTCTACGAGGAAGTAGGATAGGATCACCCACATTCAAAGCCACCACAACGCGTGGGTCGTAGGAGCTGTACGGGAGTGAAGCACCGGAAACACTACGAACTCGCAAAGGGGCTTCCTCGGTAAGGATTTTCGACTCGGAAGGACCCTCATCACTGCTCGACCAGAACGTTTGTTCTTCGTCGTCGTCGCTGTCATCTGACGCATGAGCGACGACAGTACTTATGATATAATTGCGATCCAAAATATTATTAATGACCGCTACATCCAGCAACTTTTCCAAGACCTTGAAGCGCTGAATAAACGCATTCTCCGCACTTCGTAGGTAGTTGCACCATCGCTGCGTCTCGACGGCCAACCCGAAGGCGCTACCCGAAAGAGCAGGTAACAGCCAATCAGGATACAAGCTACCAAGGTTCAAGCCATTCCAGGATATCACCCCTGCTTCTCTATCGTGCCCTATTTTCTGCAGCAAAATACCAATAATGTTGTGGTGCTCCATCTCTAAGCAGAGGTTAAGTGCTGTGTGGACGTCACTTATTCCTTGAGTCAACAGGTAGCGGACCATTTCTTCTTTGTTATTTTTACACGCCGCGCAAAGCGGAGTGTTTGTGCCTTCACCAGCATTGACATCGGCTCCTACTTGGAGCAAACAGTGAGCGCCTTTGATCAGCCCACCCGCGCAGGCTGACAGCAACATTAGTGAACTATAATTACGCTGACATCCCAGTAACCAAAGGACGTCACTCGCGAGTTCAATCACCTTCCTGTCATCACTGAATTGATCGAGAATAGCAAAAAGCCTCTCATGGACGCACTGGTTCACGAGGGTTACACTGTTGCTGGCGTCGACTTGCGCGATGAGTCTGAGAGCCACGCAAGATTCTTTTTGGACGCACTCGTCGTCGGCGAAACGTTGCATTGCTTTGATGATCGACGACACTGAAGCAACACATTCCTCTCCTTTGATATAACTACAAAAAAAAAACTGAAATCAGTATGAAATTGCTCAGTTATTTTAAACTCAGGTCTGTTCTGATCAATCTTAATAGTAGTTTTTTAAAGTGCAAAGACTGCCCTCCATGCTCCACTATCCATAAAAACTAGCAGTGCATTGTGGGATCGTTAGGGGACAAAACTGACGCCATTTTGAAAATAAATCAGTCCCACAATGCACTGCAATGCCAACTCGACCCAGGTTTTTGCTCAATCTCGGTATGCCTTATAAAACAATAGTATTGTATCATTTTTACCCTGATAACACTTGGATTAGAATGCATCCTTTCTGTTGAATCGTTATAACATGTGAATGAGTGTCCATTGCATTCAAGAATGTCCGCACAACCCCAGCCTCAACCATGAAGTCAGCAAGGTCCTCACAAGCTGTAAAAACACCTGTTGGCATTGAAGTTTAGATTTCAATTAAAAGCAAATCTTTTGTATTGTATAAAACCCTGAAAGGACAACCTCAGGGCTGATCAAAGTCAGGGCATGGTTAACTCACAGATCGAACCCTGAAACAACCTCTGGGCTGATCTAGGTCAGGGCATGGCCAACTCACAGATAAAACCCTAAAACAACTTCTGGGCTGATCTAGGTCAGGGCATGGCCAAATCACGGATAAAACCCTAAAACAACTTCTGGGCTGATCTAGGTCAGGGTATGGCAAAATCACAGATAAAACCCTAAAACAACCTCTGGGCTGATCTAACTGACATATCGATCGTAATGCTCAGGAAATCAGAAATCAAACCTGAGACCCAAGAAGTGAGAAATAAGATTAGTGCACTATTCCTATACCTCACTTGGTTAAGTTTTATTACTTTAGGTCAAGAATTGTTACACAACATAAGATTAAAAAATGCACTTTCACGATTCATCCCAAAAAGGATGGGAACTAGAAAAAGGACTTACCAATGGCTTCCAATGAAATCTCTATTATTTCTGGGTTGTCAGCAAATTTCCTCATGGCCTCTAGTACCGATAAATACAAGCGTTCTACTACACACTGGACACGTAAGAACTCGATGTCTGTCAGCAATAAAGCCATAATTGCTATCGCCTCTTGCTGTACACCAGCATTTTCTTTAAAGCTGAAAGAAAAAGATGATGAAATCTGAGACCGAGTAGCACACAGTAAATTGTAATACATTCCCAGCCGAACAATGTAGTTTCCTTTTTGATTGGAATATGAAGCATGAACTTTGAGTTGTGATTGTGTTGTGATGAAATGTGATTTTTCATGTTTTAGTCAGAAAACATAAAAGCACAAAAATTCATTTATTGAAATAGCTTTGTCAGTTTTACTTACTTAGCAAGACATTTAGTTATAACATCCCATGCACCACACTCCATAATGGTTTCCATATTCTTCACTTCGGACATACATAACATTCTTAAAGACCGGCAACCATACTGTTGAACACCGGCAACAGGGTGTTGTTGCATTGCTTGTATTATGTACATATAGACCCCTTTGTCAAACAAGGACTGTTTGAAAAAAAATTCAAATCATAATAATTAAAAATAAATAAATGGATTTACAGTGGCTTTCCACAGAAAAAAAATAATTGGCCCTTCATCAACTGAAATCCCACTGAAAATATTTGTATTAGTTGATTTTTACGAAGGAACACTGGAGAATCTTGAGAAAAACCCTTGATATCTACTCACATACCACACCAAACCCAGTGGGGATCAAACCCAGGTCATATTGGTAAGAGATGAGCACTCGCCCCACAAGGCCACTCTTGCTTCCCTTCCGAAATGATTAATAGAACATCTAAGTTGTGACATATTTTAGGTACAAAGAATGCTCTTAATTTTTAAAAAAAAAATCCTGAATTGTGAACAAGCAAAATTTCCATCAAAATATTCTAAAACAAAAAATACAGCATTTTGATTTACAAATTGAAATAATTGCTTTGTGACTTAAGCCTGCCATTTTTTTGTATATCAAATGAAATATACTCCAGACTTCATTGCCTATGAATCAATTTTTTCAAAGATGAAACAATCATTACCTGTTGGATGGCAATGGAATTTTCTGCAATACACAATATAGCCTTGCAGGTAACCTGACATATCTCAGCATTGTCTATATATAGAGCAAGAGCAGCCATTATAGCATTGTGTAAAGGAACGCCACCATGATCATCGTCCACTAACATTAACATAGTTGGATGATGTTCTCCAAGTTTAGAAATAGCCTTGCATGCAATAATTAAGGTATCTGTATCATCACAATGAGTTGCCATGGTGACTAAAAGATGTTGTAGCCAGGAGTGGGTGACTTCTCTTTCTAAAGAAATAGCAAAGGAATAGCTGTTACAAGGTTGCTTGGACTACGCGGAGGCTGTTTTATGAATTAACAGCCAACTGTATATTCTGGTTTTCAAACTCAGAAAAACTTGATTTGAGTCACCTGCCACCGAACTAGGTCAGTTGGTTAGAGTGTCAATCCATTGTGCTGAAGGTCGTGGTTCAAGCCATGCAGCCGGACCAACACTTAGGGTCTTAAAATAACTGAGGAGAAGGTGCTACCTTTGTGAATTATATCTGCAAATGGATAGATGGGATGGCTGGGATGCCCACGTTAATGGCCATCCCATCCCTAATCAACTAGAGACGTTAAAAGAGAACCACGAGTTTATCAGTTGAATTACATGTACTGTACAGTGTAGTCCTCTGTTAAACAAAATTGATTGACTGATTGATTGATTGATGGATGGATGGATAAATTGATGATCGATTGATTTACTGCAACTACACCATATAATCTGTTATTTATTTTAGCTTTGGAAAGGAGAATAAATAGAGGATATTACATGGGCACGCGGAGATACGAATTTTATCTTCAAGTGTTGAAAAGATCTCTCATGAGTGAGCCTAGCGAATGAGTGAGAGATTTTCAACACGAGAAGATAAAATTCCTATCTCCAAGTGGCCATGTAATATTCTGTTTATTATATAATTATCAATGAAGTATGTTTTGGTTTTTTCAGGCAATTCTTTCCGTGTATTTTGGAATATCCATCGCAATGGTGTTATTTTCACGTGTGAAAATAACATGTTATTTTCACGTGTGAAGATATCAATTTTTCGAAATAGAGAAAAATAGATATTTCATTGGCCATGTAATATTCTGTTTATTATATAATTATCAATGAAGTATGTTTTGGTTTTTTTAGGCAATTCTTTCCGTGTATTTTGGAATAGCCATCGCAATGGTGTTAATTTCACATGTGAAGATATCAATTTTTTGAAATAGAGAAAAATAGATATTTCATTGGTAATTATATAATAAATAATACTATTGATACTTACTGTTTTCTGAGAGCTGGAGTAACTTCTTGCATATTAAGGTAAAAACTTTCAAACCATTCTTCTGTACAACATTACTTTTCATGTGATTTTCGAGTTGCATGATCTTCAAGAGTATGTTACTAATGTTTTTCTGTACCAAAATGTCTTGAAAATATTCAGTGTTGCCTGCTAATGATTTTAACAACTCTAGTCCCGCACACTGCACGCCATTTGCATTAATGTGATATTCCATTCCGTTCAGTACCACGGAAGCAATTTCACACTTTAACAATTGTTCACAAATGCATGACAATGTGCCTAGAACAGTGAATAGCTGGAAAATTTCCTCCACAACTTCACCTGAAATGTAAAGAATATATCATTAATATATTAAATACCTTAGAAAGCATTATTGAAAGGTATTTATCATTAATTTTTCTACCAAAGAGATTGTTATATCCATATAGTTTTTATCCATGCATCGATGAACATTTTAAAATATATTGGTATTACCCCCATGTTACCGCAACATTATGACATTGATCTAAGATACCTGTCGAAGAAGACAAAGTATTTTTTTCTTTTGCCTCAGTATAACAAAACATTCCTTGTTAAAGGCTCAAAGAAAATAATTTATGCATTTTACAGAAATAAACTTGCAATCTTTTGATTGAAAGACTAAACCTAAGGACTCGTAGTGTGGTATTTGAGTAATGTAACGCCATGCAGTAAAAATTGATGTGTTTCTTTCTCTCATGTAATTGCCCTATTTCACTATGACGTTACATCAAAACAATCTATTGTTTAAACACAAGGGATCATGGTCGTCGAAGGGGGTCAAATCAACGCAAATTCACTGAAAATTGTTCTAAAACCCATATCAATCCACGAAGGGAAGTAGAATATCCAGCAAACTCTCAGAGTATTTTTTAGTACATATTAACACATATTATATCTGAAAACCAGGCCATTTTAGATTAAACTGTTTTGCTAGGAGCAAATTTTGTTGAATTTTCTATTGGATTTGGCGATTCTATCCCCCACATAAACAAGCAGTGACGTCATAGTGAAATAGGGCAATTAGTGCATATGTAATCAGACTATGTGTTAGCACTTTTACTTTACAAGGTAGATCCATTTATTTTCCAATAACTTTGGATATAAAACTTGTAAATTTGTTGTGAATTAACAGAACACTACTACATTTAATATCGCTGGAAGAAATGAACCTTGTCAATAGCGTAATGGCATAAATGATGACATCATCATGTCTATTGAAATTAACACAGACTATGCAATACAAGTGGTCAAACTCTTGGGATTTGAGTATATCTTATGTATAAAGGTACACTGTAATTTGCTCATCATTTAAGTTATCCAACTATGAATAAGTGTTGACGCACAGGCTGATGGCAGATTATCTAGATTCTTCATCTGAATTACTGAGCCTTATAACACTGCATAAAAAAATGTTTATTCAACCAAATACCATGTTTAAGTGTTAATGCACTGCTTGACAGCAGCCTTATAACACCGAATAAACAATATACTTGAATCATTTACGTAGCTACAGTAAGAGGATGCAATACCTGACGCTATGTGCTCCTCAAGGATATCTAGCACCAATAAATGAAACTTCTGCTCCACAAAACTTTCTAGACAACTGTTGGAACTGTTGGTTACAACATGATACTGCATTAATTTTGTCAGGGCTTGTATTGCAGCCAACTGCAGCTCCTCGTCTTGTACAAAGTTGTTCATTGCCTGCATTATGACTTGAATAGTGCTCTCTACGCCCTTCCTTACACTTGCATCTTCTTCCACCAAAATATTAAGAATTCTGCAACCAATCTGCTGGATTACTGCTTCACTTTTGTAATTTTTCATTATTTTCATCACAAAGTCATGAATCTTTGAGCGGATGAATTCCTTTCTTATTTTTACACTCTCTTCCATCAATCGGTACAAAGCAAAGATCCCATAGTATTGTATATCACGATTCGTGAAGTGATTCTCCATTACTTCTTGTACAATTAGATAGGAATCTTCATCTTGCAACCGATGTATTTCTTCTGTAGAAACGTCACCCAAAGTGTGCGCTAGCTCGGTTATACAACAACTTATTTGGACCTCGTTGGAGTTGGCCTTGAGAGAATCGAGCACTTGGAACAACTTCTCTGCTTTATCTTGCATGGGACCCTGCATATCTAAAAACTTAAACGCTCTTTTCTTGTGGATAAGATTAAAATACCGACGAAAGCAGTAATCAGAATAGAGCAGATCCATGTTTAAGCCTGCTGATGTGTTGTCTTGAGTTCTGGCTAAACAGTAAACGCTTGGGCAAGTAATTCATGATAAATAAGCTTAGTCTAGATCTAGAAAACTCGAAGTCTACGTAAAGAATAATGAAACCAAGTCAAGCAAGACGACTTGTTTGAATCACGAGACTACACTCGGCTGCCTTTAGGATCAACTATAGCAATATATACAGAATATGAAATTTGACGCTTCTTCCTGCTTTGGTTCCATGTGTATCCGATGACAGTCATGAGATGTAATCAGTCAAATATTAAAACTAAAGTAAATTAATTCCACACATCATTCAAGTTCCATGTGACACGCTTCCTCTGGCATCACGATTACCTTCCAAACATATAATATTACCACGTCCTATCAATTTGAAAGGTTTTGCACATATTTTTGGGTATTTTGAAAGCCATTTATACGAGGAAATTCTTTCTTGTGCAGACAAAATGGCTGCTAAAATAAATTCCAGGCCTGCAAGCAGGAAGTTTGTGTAGTCAGCGGAAACTCGCTGTTGTGGTCAAATCAAGGGACTAATATTTTGCAGGGAGGGGAGGCACGGGCAATGGATATGAGAATTATCAGAAATACCGGAATAAGGAATGAAAAATATTAACCAGGGTGACTAAATAAAATCAATTATGGTTCATATGATGGGATACAGATATCTTTTTTCTTCGGGAAATCTGATCATACGTAATTTTTTGAATCCGAAACCAAAATCCCCATGTGTGTCACGAAATCAATATCACATGTGATCTCAACCGTCATTTCCCAGAACTTAATATACGCAAGTTCATGCTCCCGCATTCATAAGCGGTTTAACTATGGTATCAATAAATATATACCATCATCGCTCAGATAATTAACACTGTGATTGCCTTTTCGAGCTCAGAACTTGTGTTTTTACTGTGACAATTCAAACCAATCAAATTTTGAAATTCTGGCAAAAAGAAAAAATATAATTGATTAGACCATGAATTTTTGTGCGTGCTGGACTCCAAGTGCATGCAGAGCTGTTTCTGTTTCGTAGTTCCATCCATCATTCTAAACGGCCTTTATAGCGTTATGCTCTTTTACGATGCGCTGGTGGCTTTGGGCCTTGTATTCATTGCACAGGAATAGCCCTTCTGAAAACGACAACAACAATAGCGAATAACACGGGTCAAAATCGAATGGTTGAGTATAGAGCGTTCACACTCACGTGAGAAGGCAGCCATAAACAATAGAAACTTTCTGCACAGTATTTGCATAAAAATAGAGTTCAATTCCCGGAGAATAGAAAATGTATTGTTTTGGTACCCCATAATGGCCGCTGTGACGTCACGTGAAAACGCTCTATAGCGAATAACAGGGGTCAAAATGGAATAGACCTTTTTGCTTTATCGGTATTTTCAAAATCCGTGCACCCTAGAACAAAGGGTGATAATTATTTGCCCGTGGAATGTGGTTTTCTTTGTTTAAGATATAATTGATATGCGTAAACCCTGGTGAACGAGCACTTGTACGGTGTTTGGACGAAAGAAAGCTTTATAATGGACGGTTTCTACGAATAATCTTTATTCCCTCAATTACAAAAAAGATATACTTCGGTAAAAATGAGGGACAAGTGCATGGAATGACGTCATTAGCGTACAGTGTACGCACACAAAACTAATCGAAAATCGATGCGAAGAAATTGCGCGGGCATCTAGCGTATATGTCGTTAAATATGCACTATTGAAAAAGGATATTTTAGGCGAGGTTTGTAGACCTTGTAGACTTTTGTTCATTTTTCATGTACGTCCGTTACGCATTGATAATACGTGCCCTGCCCTTACGTAAACAGGAAGCCCGTCTGTGTTAACGATGACGATGGTAGCCAAGAAATGTGTTTTCTTATCGCCACGATAATAGGTCGCTTGCCTCACAGATGGTCTCCATATTCGATGTATGGTACAGTCTATAGCACCCACTGCATTAGAATGATTTTCACATGACCGTGAAAGAAAATAGACCATTTAGTTTGTAATAGTTGATAAAGAACAAAAGAAAATCATTGGTTTAGAGTCTACTACTAACTATTAGTTTGCCTATTCTTTCACGATCATATGAAAATCACTCTAGGAAAAGTATCCCAGCTATTCCTAAATGTTGCCCACTCGGCAGCATTTGGCCATCGAATTTGATCTCTTAAGATGTACCATACTATGGGAATGATGTGATGAACTTCGTCACTAACTGTTGCTACGCTTATCTGAAAAAATGCACAAACCAGCTCTTCTCTACAATACTGTCTAAACCACGTATTAATGCAGCCAAAAGACGATTTCTTGGATTAAGCAAGGTTGGTCGAATACGCCTTGGTAGACCTACATGCTGCAACCTGGGGTCCGCTTGGTTGGATAATCCAAGGATATGATGTCTGATATAGTCCTTCAAACGTCTCTGGCGTCTCACCAGTCAGATGCCAAAATAAAGGTGGTATATTGAGTAGCTCGGACCATACGTCATTTCCTCTTCGCCTGTGCCCTCTGAAATCTGGAAATAGTCTTTCTAAAACGTCTAGCTCCTCTCCAACATCTCCACAAACAAGAAGCATCGTGGATAATAAACTGAAGTCCAATATTTCTTCTGCTCGTACACGGCAAGACCTCAGAGTCAAGGCATAGGCATAGAGCATATTTTGTTCTTCACAATATTGATGGTCGGCAGTGCCGAACAGATTTCGAAATGGTGCACGGATTTCGAAAATACCGATAAAGCAAAAAGGTCTAATGGTTGAGTATAGCGAATAACAATTGGCGAATAACACGGGCCAAATTCGAATGGATCCCATTAGCGAATAATACGGGTCAAAATCGAATGGATCCCATTAGTGAATAACACGGGTCAAAATCGAATGGATCAAATTAGCGAATAACACGGGTCAAAATCGAAAGGATCCAATTAGCCGGCAAAAAGCGTAGCCTATTCGCCAGACGATTAAAAAACAAAAAAACAAAAAAAACAAAACAAAACAAAACAAAACAAAAAACGACCAAATCGTTAACTCTATCCCAGACTATAAATTTCAAAAAATGATACCCTACCCCAGACCCAAAAGCCGAAAACCATAGGCGGCACATACCCGTATAGCAAATATGCAGAGATTACTCCACGTAAAGTGCCACGAACGATTTTTATTCACGAGTTGTACAATTATAGACATACTGATTTATGATGACATTTGGGATTAATCAAATAATGAATGAGTCAGTCTGGGGAAAGAATTTGAATAAGAAAATAAACGCAAGAATTGCTTGACGTTTCGATGACATCCTGTCATCATTTTTCAAGCGTGAATTACTGTGTGACAAAGTAAATATACGTACATATTCAAACAAAACGTTTTGCTTTCACTGAGTCTGATTGGACGTTCTGTTCAGGGTTGGTTTTAATTCTCTGATGAACAAAAAAAAAAAAAAAAAATCACCATGAGCTTATTATATTTTTGAAAGAAGAAAGGCCATCTTTGAATAGAAACGGAACATTGATTTTACTCAGAATAAATTTAAAAAGTTCGTTGCTCTACTCTTTGCTCTACAGCACCCAACGTGTTTATATTACAGTTTTAAACATGCGATCGTGGTTTACATACATTTATTATACATACATTTTATTACAATTTTTGAATAACATAAATTACATGCAAAAATCTTGACCCGCATTTAGCTATGCTTAGGCGGTTTTACGTTTCTTAAGGTGGCTCGACCCTCGGCTCAGAGTGCGCTGGTACTTGTATTGAAACAAGCCGGTGCACGTTAAAAATTTTGTTTGTGTTGGATTTTATCGCAGGTAATCTAAGATATGACAGTCGTTCCTTGTAGTGCTTGTTTCAACATCGTTCCCAGGGTCCTTTCGGCCCGACTCCAAAACAAAATGGCGGCCCTGGGAACGATGTTTGCGCTACACTTTATGGCAGGCGTTCTTTGCTTTAGTCGGGCTAGCGAATTTACTCCGAAAACCGACGAATAACTTGCTATTCCACTCAGCATTACCTTCCTTACACGATCGTAGGCCATTCGGATCGGCCGAAACCAAAACACTACGAGGAACGCCTGTCACATGATGTATTGCGTGCGCTAGATAGATCAACCAAGAACAATACCTTTCCTTACACAAACAAAATTTTAATGTGCTCCCTCGCTTGAAACGGCTATAACTCCCGCTACAGACTTAAATTGGACATGATTTTTCGAAGACTTACTACACACACACAAAAGTTAATGACAAAAATTCTAGCTTGGTTAAAATCGGAGTTTTTCTAGCGTAGCCCAGGGTTGTCTCTTGCATTTCCAGTGCCCTTACACCTCCCATAGTTGTTTATATCACAATACAGAGACATAAGCAGCCATTTTATATTGCTTTTATAAAATAAGTTTGAACGATTTGCGCGAACATGTATCTGTCCTAAACATGGTAGGGCCAATCAGCGCGCTCATTATATTTCAAATATTTTATGAGCTTTAATATTGTCTGGTATAGCGTTCCAAAGGTTGTGAATAAGAATAAAAAAGAGTCATGAAAAAAACCGATAGAGACTGATTCTGAAACGCTGAACACTAAGATAAAGACCTGAACTAAAGTGACCACAGTAAATCCGTGAAACACTAATTACTAAATAGTACAAAATAGTGCTAGTTAAACAATAGAAAACAATGGAATTTGCATGAAATTGTGCTATTTAGTATTACTAAAGTTTCACGGATATACTGTGGTCAGTCTATTACGGCGTGATTTGTTATTACAATAAGTAATATAGTTGTCAAAGATAGATTTCACGGGGCAAGCAAAATTCATTCTAAATCCATTGTTTTCTTTTGTTTTACTTGGACTGTTAGTCACTGATTATACAACTTTATTTTACGGGCCAAGTCAAATCACTCTAAATCCAATGTTTTGTTTTGGGTTTTTTTAGACTGTTAGTCACTTATACAACCTTTTTTTACGGGCCAAGTAAAATTCACCCTAATACTTCGACATTTCGAAATGCTTCGACGAAATTAAGGCTCTGGAAACTAAGAAAGTTGTATCTTGTTGATTGGCTTTTGGCTCCTATACCAATTGTGTGAACATTCCAAGTCGATAACGATACTGAAACAGCAGCAGTTAGGCGGAGGCGCGAATTGCCGGCATTGTCAAAAATCACAAGTCGAGAAACACCAGCCTTCCCCGGGGTTTTGGAGGTCGGTAACCCGCCCTACAGGGGGTCTTGCGCGATCCGCATGCAGCGCGAAATGTGCCTAACTGCTGCTCTGTTGGGGTCGCAAATGGAGGGTAAAAATATCTTATAAATATACGATGCATGAATGTAAGAAGTTTGTTAACAACTTTTGCATAATTTGTCTAAGACCTAAAGTTATCGTACCTAAGCCAGAACCCTTTTGGTGTTGTGGTAAAAAAATGCAAATAGAAGACGACACGTCAGCACAGTGTTACGAGTGTGGTAAGAATATTCGTAATGCCGTACCAAATGCTACCAGAGAGCAGTATTACGCCAATGGAGGTCGTACGAAGACCCCATACAAAAGAATAAGATACTTCCGAGACTGGATGAGTCATATCCAAGGTTTACATCCGATATATTTAGACACGCAGAAAATCATAGACCACTTAGAAGAGCCAACCCCACAAAGTCTACGAAAGACATTGAAAAAATTAAGACTAGGGAAATATTACAAAGCTATTCCCTATCTTTTGTCAGAAATTACCGGTAAGCAAATTCCGGATGTCCCAGATATGCAAAGGGCCGAGTGGTTATTCTGTCGGCTAAATAAGAAGATTACGTATTATCCTAACGTGATTTACGATATATTCCGTGAAATAGACCCCAACCACCCGCTGTTAGGATGGATTCCGAGAAGATGAAATGTGCAGCCGAAATCCCCCTACGTTCTTTTCGAAGCAGATGTCTACTGAGCGAGCTTTCTTTGGAGCTCCTCTTTTGCCTCCTGGTAGATCTTTTTGCGAGATTCCTCGGACAGATCTTTCACGATGGTTTTTTTATTGCCCGACTTTAATTCGCCGTATTTCTTTTCCTCCGCGAGGATCAAAGAAAACTCCGTGTCGTCTATGCGGCGGTCCCGCAGAGCCTTGGAGACCAAGTCGGCGATGGTGTTAGCCTTTGCTCTTGCTAGGGCTATATGAGTGTCGTGCTTGGATATCTTACCGGACAGTTGCTTTATAATGCCTGTCGTAACAGCGGAAACGATGCCGCAGACGGCTCCAACGCTGGCTAAAGGAACGCCAACGACTATTCCAGGCCCGGTAAGCGAAGTAGCAACGCCAGTGCCTGTTAACGCCACGGACATGGAGCCGGAAGTTATCGCGATTTTATGCAAGATGCTTCGGGCTCTAGCGTACTTTTTTCTAACCTCTTCATAGTGTTTCGCTTGCCCTTCCAAGTAAGCCAGTATTAAGTTCGCCTTGTTTAAACGAAAGTTCTCGGCGTTCAATTCGTTGGGAACATCTGGGTACAACTGAGGTGCTGAAGGTATAACATCCATTATATACTAATGTACGACGCTTTTGGGAATGACGTAGCGGCGCAGCCACATCACGACAACCGGGATTATGCCAACTGGAGAGCATTTAGGAAGAAGTTTCCAAATGTAGACCCAAGTATGTTTGAAAGAAGGTCTGATGGGATTTACTCTGGTGGCTACCTGATATACAGCAATTCGCTATTAGAACAAGCGAAGTTGGTGCAACTGGGTGATGATGGTATACAGCGATTTACTATTGGGAAGCCATCGCCCGTGCCGAAACCCGTTAAGCATGAGGAAAAGCCAAAGTCCAACTTCCCAGAGAATTTACTGCTTACGGATGAAGAATATCCATTTTACGATAATAAAGACACGAAGGGCTTCGAAGATTTGGTTACCACTTTAAAAATACCCGTAGGTAAGTCTTCCTTTAAGATGAAGGTTAGAGACATCTTCAGAGAAACGCGCATCAAGCATACGTCAGGTAAAGAAGCCCGTGAATGGCTTGCGGGGCCTAACATGCGGTATTGGCCGCAGCAGTTGAACTTTGCTGTGTGGGCTGCGACGAAAGGATGTGGAGTAGCCATGGATATGCTGCACATTCCTTTCCTGCGATTTCACGTTGCTTTTACCATCCGCAGAATATTGTTTGAACTAGGAGCACCTCTTCCCAGTGATACTGTCTTTAACGCGAAGGATAATAAGTATGATAAAGTCGCATGGGAGCGTTTGAAAAATGAATTCAACCTAACGAATCCTGACTTTCGTAATAAAGAAGGTGCTGCACACGGACTCGGAGAAACGTATACTTATGCTTCATACGTCGGAGCCAGCATAGAAAGGGCCGGAATGGGATACCCCAGCAGATGGGAATTCTCTGACCTTGGTGGAAGATCATCGAAGGGCACTTTGATTTACTTCATAGAAAGCAAAGAAACCCATCCATGGGCACCATTCGTTGCTGCGAAAGGCATTGGCCTGAAGAACCAAGCAAGGATTAACCGAAGTATTGAAGCCTTCGTCTATTGCGTCCTTGGCGCCCAAGTTAGCACCCGCAGCCCTATCGTGAGTGCCTCTGGGGCATCGAAAGAAACACAGCAAGTATTCCTTGTTCTCTTCGAAAGCGCTATTGTTGAGAATGAAATCTCGAAGTCAGTGCAGAGATATCAATTAGCGGTGCAGCAGTCTAAAGTGAGGTTGGATTACGCATTGTCGCCCGGCTGTTGGTTAATGCCCAGCAATTTAGTCATCAACGCCGATTCCGTCGTGGGTTACAACAACAAACTTCAACGAGCTACTAAGGATATGAAGTTTGGGGTGAATGACGTGAACTCTGACACTCTTACGAACATTCCCCATTTCGTGGAGAAGCCAAAGAAGGAGCACGTAGAAAAACCATCAAAGAAGGCGCATGTAGAAAAGCCACCAAAGAAACCAGTAAAGAAGGTTACCGAGGAATATGACCATAACTTACTAAAAGCCGGCTTAGCAGCTGCAAGCATTGGTCTGAGCTATTATATATGGCGATGAACAACCCCTACGTAGCTGGAGTAGATTGTGTCTATACGACTTATACAGGCGAGAAAAAATACACCCAGGCGTCTTGGGTTGATGTCGCCGGAATGTCTGTAGACTTGAACTACTCGGGAAAGAAGTTAATCCTTTGTAGTATTTGCATTGGCACGAGCAGTCACGCCAACGTGGGCTTCAGGTTCCTGGATGACAATGGCATACTGCAACCTATGAGAAATAAGACGAACAACAGGGAGCCTACGCATTTCTCCGTAGAGCCCAACCCCGGCAGCGCCGAAAACATCTCGGTTTGGACTTTCCACATGGTTGCTGATTGCCACGGGAAGGTAAAGCTGCAAATGAGAGTAGACGACACGGGCGTAGTAACGATAAATAGCATACATGACCAAAGAGATCGACCTTATAATCACGCTACCATTAGCACTCTTACGGTGCTTAGCCTTTAGAAGCAAATTTATTTGCTGAAATATATGAACCCACACGCGAAGGAAGATTGGTTTCTCCATTACCTGGAGGAAAAGGAGTACGTGGGCGACAAGTGGCAAGACGCCGGATTGTGGGTGGAGGTTGGAGGCCTGGGATTGATCATGTGCACTATTTGTATTTCGGCGGGGTACTCATGCAATGCCGGTTTTAGGATCGTTGATGAGAATAACCACCCATTACCGCCATACAGGGTAAAAAGTAATACCAGACATCCAGTTCATTTTTCGTCGGAGCCCGTTCCTCCGCAAGCGGAAGACATAATACCCGTAACTTTTCATATGATAGCCAATTGTCAATATGCGAAGCTTCAAGTTCGCCCCAGCGATGGTAACGGCCGCATACGAATAAATGCCGCCCCGACTGTTAACCCTTCGACGGATGCTACTTGGAATCACAAGCCCATTAGCACCATGACTGCCATACCGCTAGTTCCGCATTATCAAGGCGGTGCGAATACTATCTTTACTTATCCCCAGTCGAGGATGCCTCGGGCGACCGACGATGATAAGCCCCCAGTAATACACAAGGATAAGATTAAGCCTTCATCTTCTTCAGAAGTACCACTCCAATAGCTACGACTAATATCCAAATGTTATTCCCCACGAACTTCAACAGTTCTCCGCCGGCCCTAAGTGCCAAGGAAACAACCGAACCCAGCAGCCCAGGAAGACCGGCTGCCATCTTTTTTCCCAAGTCCGTCAGCCCACTGCCTAATTTCTTTACGCCCGCGCCCGTAGCCTTAAGCGCGGACAAGATCACGCCTACTACGCTCGAAATAGCGACCGCAAACGCCAGCGGAACGCCATATTTCAAAAGGGCTCTTTTTATCTTTTCCTTGGTGGTAAGCCCCAGCTCCTTTTCCTTACCTTCTATTTGCGTTTGTAATTCCGCCAGTCTTTCCTGAAGGGTTTCTACTTCCTTTTGGGCTGCCTCCCTTTCTTCAGTGCTAGTCGGATCTTCGATTATTACTCGCTGTCGATCTATTTCGTACTCCAAGTCTTCGACGGCCTGTTGAAGTTGCCGCATTTGTTCCTCCGCCACTGCCTTGTCCAGCATCAATTGCCTTTCTCTGTCAACAGACTCCATTAATTCTTGTCCTAAGCGCTGTAGTTCCGTGTCTTTTCCCGCCGCTTCATTCAAAGCAGCCCTTAGCTGATTCCTTGCGTCGCTTTTTTCGTCCAACGCCTTAGAAAGTCTATTCCTAAAGTCTACGATTTCGTCGGCATGGCTTTTAGTAGTTAGTTCATTTTGTTTAATGAATTCGTCTTCCAATTCTTCTATACGTTCATGTAATGCTTGGTTTTCCTCTTGGACGGCTTCGAAGCGACTAGTAAGACCGCCTTCTTCCTTGGTTACGTCATCAAGTTGTCGCGTAAGGTCATCGATGGTTATGTTATTTTCCTGTATTTCATTCTTAAGTGCTTCCCTTTCAGCCCTTATTTTCTCTAAGTATCTCATTAAGCCTCCAGTCGCGTCGCTATCTTTTGGAAGTTCTTCAAGTTGTTTGCTTTTTTCCTCTTCGACGGCCTCTAATTGTTCGAGTCTTGCCCGCTGCTCTTCTTGTACTTTAATTGCGGATCTGAGGACATCTCTAGCGGCAGGATTCAAAATAGCTCTACGGAATGCCATTTGGGCGGTTTCTGTCTCCTCTTGAGCTGAAGTGCTTAGCATCGTCAAGTTGGGCGTTCCCAGCGCATTTGTGACTCCTTTTGGAAGCTGGTTGTTAAGCAGGTGGGAATTCTTCCTTTGATACAGGTTGTGCCATTTTTCCCTACCCGATTCTCTAACTTGAATCTGCCCTTTGTCTCCTATTTGGAAGTCCAAAGTAGCCAGGTTTATGTTTGGGTATCGCTCCCTTAGGTCCTCGATGATGTCTGCTATTAAGTCCGACCGCACGCCAAGGGATTCCATTTCTAAGTACTCTGGAATGGGCGTGTGTGGGTTCTTAGACCTAAATTTATCTCTCAAAGAACGCAGAGCACCGCGGGCCCTGACGCCATACTTGTTCAGCAATTTCTCAAAGAGACTTCGTCCGTCTACGTTGTCATTAGGAAGTAAAGACTCGTATTCTTCATCGTTAATGTCAACTTGGCCTTCTTCGGTAAGGGGGTCAAAATCCGTTCCTTCTACTTCCATTATATATGATAAGCTCAAAGTTAAATCCCAACGCATTGCCTAAGCAGGTTGGCGGACTGAAAGCAGAACGCACCTTTCACCGGGTCACATTCACGCCCAGCAGCGCTAAACCTGGAGAAACGCTGTATGTGGGCGTTCCCCGCCTAACGGATAACCTAGTATTGGTTCCTGGCACCCTGGCGTTAAGGTTTGACCTAGCGGTGCAGTCTGACCCCACAGACGAAAGAATTATCGTTAACAACGTGGGTCGCAACATCGTTTCTAAGATGCGCGTAAAGTTCGCCGGGGAATCCTTGCTGGACTTAAATAGGTACGATCTGTATACCACGTACAAAGACTTATGGTTGACGGCCTTTGACCGCGCGCAAAGGATAGAACAAGGAATTGGCAGTGTCATTCTACGTAAGGTTCGCACACCTACGAAAACGCAACCTACTGACGGCAGCGGAGAAACCGCAGTGGCAGACGCAAAGCGAATAAAGACCGCCTATGGTAGTAAGTATGTCATACCATTAGACTTTGAAGTAATCACGAATCACGGTGTGTATTACCCAAGACAGTTATCCGAGCTACAGTTTGAAGTAACTTTAGCAGATGCTAATAACATCATTGGTGGGCTAAGCACTGCGCTTACCACGACAACCCCCTATTCCGTTACCAACTTAGAGCTACAGTACGAAACGGTATACAGCGAAGAGCTGGCCCGTAGCGCTGGCATGGAATACAGCTCCGGCAAGGCATTCTTGTACGACCACGTAGTGATGTATAAGACGTTCAGCTTCCTGGATAAGACGGATGAGGTTATCAACCAAAGCATTAACCTCCCGCAAAGAAGTCTCACGGGGTTAATGCTGGTGTTTGCCAAACCCTACGAGGCCGGTAAGCGCGACAGCGAGGCCTTTCACAACCCTAACATTACTAACGTCGGCGTGAATATTAACGGCGTTCCAAACAAGGTCTACTCGCAGGGAATAAAGCCCGCAGACGTCTACAGAGAGGCAATGCGCAAGTTTGGCGACCAAATTAGCCCCGAGGAATTCTTTAAGGATAAGTATGCGTTATGGATTGATATGCGCACCATTAACGACGAAGACCTACATGGCCAGGGTTTACGTCTAGTAAACACCCAGGATGGCATAACATTGGAGATCAAGCGCACCAAGAATACTGACGCGCAGGACGCTGACAAGATAAACTGCTACGTCTTCGTCGTCTCAGACGCGCAACTGAGCGTGGAAATGAACCAACTTAAAAGTGTTGCATATTAAGGTTAAATATTCCTTAGATATACAATGCTTCGCGTATTTGAAAACAACGAAACCAAACTGCAATGCATAGTGCAAGGCGAAACTTCGTACTTTAAAGCAAGAGAGGTGGCTTTGGCGTTGGGCTATGAAAAGCCCCGAAATGCAGTCAAAGTACATGTCCGCGATAAATACAAGAAAAGGCTGGATGAGTTAAAGGTAGCCCCGAATCGGGTCGCCCTTGCGAATGAGCAGCCACATTCCGTGTATGTGAGCGAACCTGGTTTGTATCAGCTAATATTTTCCTCAAAGATGTCAAAAGCGGAGGCATTTCAGGACTGGGTCCTTGAAGAAGTTCTCCCCGCCCTTAGAAAGACAGGTAGGTACGAAGTGGAAAAGCGCTTTGACGGTCCAAACAAGTTGGTATTCAAAATAGAAAATGAGTTTGACCTGCATAAAAAGGTAGTGGACTACATCCGCAAGTTTTACCCCCAAATGCTCATAGCCCCTGGTCTAGGTGAACTGCAGGATTCAGACGGCAAACGTATAAAGTGCTGGCAGAAAGGATATCAACGCGGTCAACCCGACTTAATGATCTTGAATGCGCATACACATTACTGTGGATTCTGCATAGAGCTAAAGACCCCAAAAGGCAACGGCAGGTTATCTGAGGATCAGCGACTACTCTTACAGAGGTATGAAGAAAACGGCTATAAGGTGCTCATAAGCAGCGACTACGATGTCATTTGCAGGGAGATCACTACGTATGCTGAACACCTACGAATTCCCTGCAGGTGGTGTTGTAAGGGCTTTAAAACCTCGGAGACTTTGGCAACACACTTAAAGATATTTCATAGAATATATGGACAAGGATAAATTTAACGAGTTAAAGTTCATACAAACGCACTGGAGGGATTTGCAGGTGGGGGAGATTTATGAGATAAAGAATTACGTAGTCTTTGAAGACTTGGACCGCCTGCGTTTGGTCTTAAAGAATAAAAAAAGAACATACACCCTTTGGGCGCCCGATAGGATAAGGTACGCCATCGAAGGGCAGGATGTTACCCACGTTATGAGCCATGGTAAAAAGGATGGCAGGTGGGTATTTGACGTAGTCAAGTATGAGCCCGAGAGTCCTCTGCATTCGTAATGTCTGCTAAAGTCCGCTGCGCTTTAGGATCCGCGGAGCACCAATGCCCCACAAAGGATCCTTCCAGGAATACCTTGCCGCAATGAAGGCAGGTGTATTTTTTACGCGGCTTACGAGGGGTAATGCAATCAGCTGGTGGTTCGCAAGTAATACAGTCCATATATTGAAAGGGTAATTAGAATGCCTCCCAGAAAGGCGGCTGCGTAGGCTAGCATATACCTTTAAAAGGGGTCCTTATTTTTATTTATTATTATTCATTATCCTTAATAATAATAAATGAGAATAAGAATGGGGTTTGAGACTCTTTGCGCAAACCCCATTCTAAAAGGGTCTCAGAATGTTGAGTATAAGGTTGTTATATTGTTAAGGACGTTTATTTGTCGAGGCAGTTGAAGATATGTTCCTCTTCTCTGACGCAACCACAACGATCGCACTCTTGCCTCCAATACTCCCTTTTAGTCCACGGAACGCCTTCTGCGCGTTCGAAAGAGGGGTAAGTACGGACTATCTTCTTATGGTAATCTATGCGATTCCTTAAGTAATCCTCTTTATGCGGGCAGCGACTCATCATATCCGCACATTGGTAGCAATCCACGCCTTCCAAGTCGTAGCTCCCAAAGAGAAACCGATAGTTGACTTCATGTGTTTTCCGATGCGTCTGTAAACGTTGACGACTGCTTAGTATCTTATTACAGAAACTACACTGTCTGCTCTGTTCACAGACGCCCCTTTTCAGGTGCTCGGAGGTGTTAGGAAATTCCTTATTACAGCCTTTGCAAAGCCCACAAATGCGTTTGTCTTGATGTTGTCGCATCTTTTGAACGGTACTGAATTCTTTACCACAATCCTTACAAACTTTACTAATTGGTTTCTTTGTGCAAACGCCACGACGAACGTGGTATTGTAGTCTTTGCTTGGTGCTGAACACCTTTTTACACATTGAACAGTTCATTTATACTTAAGTGTACCTTAACCACAATATAACGTATTTTTAACCTTATTGTTAACATTCTGCAGTGTCTTTTAAGACAGGTCTACGGGAGCATAAGCTGCGTTTAAAAGGCACTTCATAATGTTAAAGATAAGGTTATCATATTGTTAAGTATGTCTGCATGCTGCTTTAAAAGACACCTCAGAATGTTAAGTATAAGGTTGTTATATTGTTAAGGATGTGCGTATGAGTCATTTAAAAGATGTCTTAGAATGTTAAGTATAAAGTTATCATATTGTTAAAGATATATGCATGAGTCGTTTGAAAGACACCTCAGAATGTTAAGTATGAGGTTGTTATATTGTTAAGTATGTCTGCACGTGCTGCTTAAAAGACACCTAAGAATGTTAAGCGTATGGTTATCATATTGTTAAAGACTATTATCTTTTCTTTTTTTTTTTAAGAAAAGAAATATCCTTATTCTTAGGTATCTTCTTAAAAAGAGAAATAATAGTCCTTAACGATTTAACATTCTGAAGCGCCTTTTAAACGGCACACATGCAGCATATCCTTAACAATTTAACAACCTTATACTTAACATTCTGAAGTGTCTTTTAAAGCAGCATACACAATTTACGTAGGATATCGCGCATGAGTCATTTAAAAGACACCTAAGAATGTTGAGTATAAGGTTGTTAAATTGTTGAGGATGCTGTTTAAAAGAAAAAAAAGATACCTTAGAATGTTGAGTATAAGGTTGTTAAGACTACTATTTTAAGAGATGTCTCAGAATAAGGTTTGCGTAAATCCCATTCTTAATGAAAACAGCACATCTTTAACAATATAACAACCTTATACTTAACATTCTGAAGTGTCTTTTAAAGCAGCATGCAGACATCCTTAACAACCTTATCTTTAACATTCTGAAGTGTCTTTTAAACGGCACATGCAGACAACTTTAACAATATAACAACCTTATACTTAACATTCTGAGGTGTCTTTTAAAGCAGCATGCATATGTCTTTAACAATATGATAACCTTATACTCAACATTCTGAAGTGTCTTTTAAAGCAGCATGCAGACATCCTTAACAATTTAACAACCTTATCTTTAACATTCTAAAGTGTCTTTTAAAGCAGCATGCAGACATCCTTAACAATTTAACAACCTTATACTCAACATTCTGAGGTGTCTTTTAAACGGCTCTACAGCGGATATCGCATAAAGTCCTTAACGCTTTCTTTTACCCAACCGGCCATCGTCAAAAGCGCACCAAACCTCTCCGCGCGCTTCAGGCTGCACATTTCATCGTACAATTCCTGCACGCGCTCTTTCAGCCGATCGATCTCCTCCCTTTGCATTTCTATGGTGTCTCTCTTATCTTTTGCGTCGCCGGCAATCCTTCTTACTGCGTCCACTGGGTCCATCGTATATATAATGGATCCGAACCATATTCCCTGCAATGCGTTGATCGTAGGACCCACCGGCTGCGGAAAGACCCAGTTCGTCGTGGAGCAGCTATTAGGACCCTTTAGATACCGTTTCGACTACATCGTGCTATTATGCCCCACCTACGTGAATAACCGCACCTGGACGGGCATAGGAGTGAAAGATGACGACTTCTTTGTAGATATCTTAGACCCTAACGAGTTATCCAGCCATTTGAAGTTCTGGCACAAGCAATTCCCTAAAGATACACAGACTTTACTCATATTGGATGACATTGCCTGCGGGGACGACGTAAAAAAGCGCACTTCCGAATTAGTGAAGCTCGCCTTTAGCGGCAGACACGACAATATTAGCGTTTGGTTGCTCTCGCAGCAGCTTACCAGCGTCTCTAAGCCTTTTAGGGAAAACATAGGTTCACTTGTCGTATTTTATACTCCGAGCCGGAGCGACCTGGAAACCATCTTAAGCGACTACGGCGGTGAGATAAGCAAGGAACAGTTACACGAATACATGCGGCATTTAAAAACGCACCAACATTCCAAGATGATCTTCTCTTTGAGGTTTCCCTACACGGTTGGAATCTATGATTCCTAATGTATATGGAGATTGAGCAGCTCTTAGATGAAGTCCCCACGCAGCTAGATGAAAGTAACCTCAAGGAACAACTTAACATCCTTGTGTCTTCTGGGAAGTGCAAAGAAATGATAGGCAAGGAACTTACCCATGAGCAGGTTAATAAGTTGTCGGAAGATGAAGTCAAGAAGTTCCATAAGAGGTACGAGGCCGCCCTTGCAAGTAAGACCACGGACGCCGTAGCAGACTCCGCTATCCGACTTGCGACTAAATTGCTTGGACTTGCGCTGCCTATAGACGACGTGGAGCAACTACAGAAGGACATAAGAGATGACTATGTCATCGCCCAAGAACTTAAGATAACCTGCGGGTGGTTGTCTTTAAAGTGCGGTAAGTTAATGGCAGTCGCCTCTGTGGCTTTGCACGTAGCTCAGCACGTCGACTTGAAGGAGGTACTAGGTTCCTTTGGAACATCTTGGAAGGACTTCAAGAAGGACAGAGAAGTCTTCCAGGCAGCACTTACTGAGGTACCTGATCAAGTCGCCTCAAGTACTTAGTCAAGTTATCCTTAAGTACTTAGTCAAGTCGCCTCAAGTACTTAGTCAAGTCATTCTCAAGTACTTAGTCAAGTCATTGTCAAGTCATCCTTAAGTCATTCTCAAGTACTTAGTCAAGTCATTGTCAAGTACTTAGTCAAGTCATTGTAAAGTCATCCTTAAGTCATTCTCAAGTACTTATCAAGTCCTTCAAGTCCTTAGATATAAATGAGTGAACCAGAGTCGAAGGCAGAGCAGCCCGAGCAGAAGATTACCAAGGCTAAATCTCCAGGCAGAGTCGCCGCGGGAAAGAAGCTCGCAGAGATGAACAGGAAGAACAAAGCAAAGAAAGAGGAAAAGGTGGAAGAGAAAGAAGAGGAATCCTTTTGGAATCCCGGCTACGTCATTGGCGCGATAGGAATTGCTATAGCAGCAGGCAGCCTTTACTTACAATGGCGGGCTACGAAGCCAAAAGTAAAGTGGGAGGCCGCAACATATCACGCACCTGTGGAGGTTAGAAAAAGTAAGATCCCTGAAATGGAGTAATAACCTTCTCGCTTTGTAATATAATGTCAACCGCGTTATTGAAAACTGTTGAAGAAGCAGCTATCATTACTTCCATCGTTGCGGGTATTGGTTGGGTAGGTAAGAAAGTGCTCAAAGAAGACTTTACTGAAGATCCAAGCAAGAGCTTCGCTAATTTTGCTAAAATGACCGCTGCCGTAGGCGGGGCTATCATGGCAAAGAATTACCTACAGAAGGAAAAGTACCTACCTAACATATAATGGTTAGCATGGTCGCAGGTGGAGTTATTGCAGCTTTAGCATTCACTGGAGCTAATTATGGTGGTCAATATTTGGATAGATTAGTTAGAGGTGATCGCAGCGGAGAATTAGCCGCCGAAAGGAAGAGACACGACTTAGCGCTGGAGAAATATCAGCGGGACGTGGCAGCTTGGAATGAAAAAAGACAAGCTTACAGGGATTGGTTGGACAAGAATTACCAAGACAAAATGCAGGCGGATAAAAACTTCGAAAATACAGACTACGCCTTTAAGCTCTATGCGCAGGCGCACCCCGACTTTAGAATGAGAAAGCCTCAGTTTAAGAATTACTACCAACCGTCTAAGAAACAAAAAGACAATGAGCTGGTCTTCGTAGGAGTCGCAGGGCTGGCGGGAGGCGTAGCTTTGGCGTATTTAGTCTAAGCTGCGCTTAGCCTCTAGTGGCGCCTTTGGCGCCTAGAATATAATGATCGTCTTTTTGGAAAGCGACAAGAATGACTTTACCACTTACTTGAATCCTCCCATCAAAGCCCATAAGGTCCGGCTGGTTAGTTGCTCTTTGTACAATTCTTGGTATAATTCAGTCAATGCCTTGGTCACCGTGCATAAGGGATCTAACAATTATCAAGGCGTATTGCTGCCCGATGGACATTACACACCAATCACCCTTGCTAAGGAATTAGCAAAACACGGTTATACTCTCACCACGGGGTTGCCGCACGAAATGACCCTCAAACATAACATGACGAACCTTACAGTAACCCTAGGAAAGTTTGAACCATTAGGAACTTTATTAAATGTCTCGAAAAAGGCAATTACCACCACGGCAGTTCCCGTAAGTTGGAAAGTCGCATCCTCTTACGAAGTCTATTGCGACTTGGTTCATAGTTACAACAATGGAGAAAAGTCTTCTCTTATGTCCAAGTTTCTGCCCAAAGGTAATCCATTTGACCTGGTAGAATACACTCCCATTTCTTTGAGCTATGACTTGTCTAATTTGGTAGAAAGCATAAACATCACCATTAAGGTGGACGGAAAGACGGTGGATTTCAACGGACGCAATATCAATCTCGTTTTGGAATTCATATAATGGGTCGCGTAGAGGACAAACTTAAAAGGATTTACTATGGACCTGAAGGCTATTGGAGAGGAGCGTCGGCTATCAAGAAACTCGCGACCGCGGCCAGGGTATCAGAAGAAACGGCTAAGAACTGGTTAAAAAAACAAACCCTCTGGCAGGTTTATCTTCCCGTGCCTAAGTACATTCCCAGACCCAGCTTTACCGTAAATGCCCCCAATGAAGTTCATCAGGCGGATTTGCTTTTCTTACCGCACGATAAGGTGAGAAAAAAGACCTATAGGTACGCTTTGACCGTAGTGGATATCGCAAGCAGATACAAAGACGCCGAACCCATAACCAGCAAGGATTCTGGGGAAGTCGCAGAAGCCCTAGGTAGGATTTATAAGCGCGTTTTGAAATGGCCTAAGCTGCTGCAAGTGGATGCGGGGACGGAGTTTATGGGCGTGGTTACCAAGACCCTGAAAGACCACAGCACCAAGATTAGGAGAGCTGAAGCTGAGTACCACAGGGGTCAGAGCATCGTCGAAAGATTCAATAAAACCTTGGCCGAGCGTCTCTTTGGGTACCAGTATTGGAAAGAGCTGGAAGATCCCTCCAAACGCAATAGGGAATGGACACAGCGGCTCCCCCAGGTCGTCGCGGCTTTGAACAACGAGGCGGCCAGGGCTACGGGAATGAAACCCAAGGATGCCATAAAAAAGAAACACGTGGAACACAAGTCCTACGTCAGAAGTTCAAGGGCGGTCGGACTGAAGGAAAAAAAGCTACCCCGCAACATAGTGGTCAGATACCTCTATCAGCCGGGGGAACTCGAAGGTGGCAGTAAGAGAGCCACGGATCCTAACTGGTCCCTGGAAACGTATGAGATTTCGAAGTCCGTCACCAAGGAAGGGCAACCCGTGTTGTATTACCTAAATGGCCCAAGTCGCGGATTTGTCAAGGAAGAGCTGCTCATAGTCCCCAAAGACTCAGAGTAGCGCAGCACCACGCGCCCGATTGCACTCTAGGCATGTCAGTCTTACGTTGCCTCTGCAATGCCCGCGCTTATTATTTATGCGATCCACGGAGAACTGCTGATCGTCATTCGGGTCAAACCTCCATAGTAGAGGTATGTTACACTTTGCACACCTTGCCCCTTTCTTATAGACGTCGTCCACGCATAGGTCGAACACCATGCCTTTTCCTTCGTCGTGTCTCTTATAGCGAAGGAGTTTCTTAGCAATGTTCTCCTTTGCTATATCTTCTGGCGTTTTATCGTAACGCAATTGCGGACCCCAAGCCCTCCGCAACTGTTTGGCATGCTCCACACGGCTCACAGCGGTATATATCAAATTACTCCAACATAACCGCTGGTCTATGATCCATAAGGTTTCTTTTATGGTAAGCCCTTGCGCGCTGTGGACTGTCATACAATATCCCAAACGCCAATCTGGATGGGAGGTTATTTTTTCAACCTTTCCCATAGGCACCCAGGCTTTATCGTGCGTTACTGCGTTCTGCAGTTGGACGTCGGTGCCCGGCACCCACACATCACGCTTCTGCATGCGGGTATCGCGAGGCTTGTAGCAAACGGGCACCAAATGGCCAGGGAATCTTTCGCGGTGTACGCTTAACAAATCTTTCTGTATTCGCGATTGTGCTGCGCGCTTGCTGCTCAACACCAAATCCTCTGGATGCCACGCGCAAAGGAAGTCCTCGTAAGACTTCGCTCGGATGCGTTTACGCAGCGTCTTGTTTTGCTCGGCATCACTGAGGCCCCGAAGTTCCGCCTTTAAGTTTCTTACTTGATCCTTGCTGCGGTAGTCGGCGTTGATTTCCTCTGCATGGTCTACCATTCCTTTTAACCATTTATGGGGCATTTCTCCGCAAATGGGAGGAGGTTGGCATGGATCTCCGGCAAATATAACTTGACACTTTCCGCGGAGGAAGTCTACGAATTCCTGTAAGATCTCTAATGGCACGGTGCAAATCTCATCCCATAATATAACCGACGGTATGTCGCGTATTGCTTCCGGCACCCACTTTTGACCATTCCAGCGGAAGAAGCTGTGGTACGTTTGCGCGTCGTAACCCATCTCCGTCAATTCTCGTTCCAGACGGTGCGTCGGCGTCAATACCTTCACGCGAGGAAATAATTCCAAAACCCTGGTGGTCTTACCGCTGCCTCCGGGCCCGTACAGGTACGAAAAGCGTTGGTAAGAAATGGGGTCCACAACGGATGGCAATGGTTCCTCAGTGGGGACGGTGGCACCTTTTACGTGTTTCCCGTGGTATTCCACACGTTCTCTCCAGGCTTTTATCTCTTCATCTTTCACACGCCATTGACCACTTTCCGCGAGTTCATCGGCTGTGTAAAACTCTTGCATTTTTTCTAACACTTCGGGCTTCACGTAGAGGGAATCCGTAGCCACGCGCGGGATATCCTCCTTGTCGAACCGCAACAGCATTGACAATAGATTGATATGCGCATATGCGAGCATGCTGGCGCGCAAATGGTAATATTGCGGGCGATGATCTTGATAATAGCACAACGCATTCCATCGTTGCTCACCTTTACCTTCTATGAAATAATTCCACTTCTCTACGGACACCATCGTTCCTTGCTCATGTGCACGTTTTACGAGGAAGCTCAACTCTCCGTCGTCAGTTATCAAACGCCTTTGCATGTGCTTTTCTCCTTCTTTTGCGCCTTGGGTGAACTTTCCTATGACGATTCTGGCGGTGGGGTTATGCTCCGGTAACCATTGCGTAAATGCGGAGCGGCACAATATGGCTTCATGCGCGGTGTATGTGAGAAGCTCGCGCTCTTCGAGAAACTTCAGCAGGGGTATGGGAATCCATTCTTTCTCCTGCAGATGTTTCCCATACCACGCGTAAATTATCGGATGTAAGCCCTTTGCTAACTTCCACGTGGTCAACCGCACGAACCCCGTAGACTTGGGAGCGTCATATTTACCTGGCAAAGACACACGAAAGAACTGCGAATCCGGATGCCCGTAGCGGTCGTAATACTCCTTGCAATCCCCGAGGCCTTTAAAACTGGCAGGGTAACAATGTTTCATGTCTAAGGAGACGTATTCGTTCTCGTCATACTCCATGTTCCACAGACCTCCATGGCCGTGCTCTACGCAGGCTTTGGCTATGTCTCCAAATTCCTTAGGCGTGGACTTCCATCCATTTCTTTTCTTCGCAGCTAGGAAGTCCAAACTACGAGAGCTAAGGACCTCGTCTGAAAAGTCTTCCCCTAATGTCGCACACGCACTTTGAATACGTTGATGCTCTACTTCAGGGCGGTAGAGAGTACCATCCTGCGTCATGAACTGACTTCCTTCCGCGTCCATCAACCAAACGGAATTCTCGTGGACCAATTCTGCCAACGGCGACGTCTTATAAACTTTGGTTTCCTTTTTCTTGGGGAACCTAAGTTCTCGCCAAGCGTGTCCATTGTGTTGGTAGATGACAATAGGGGCACCTCTACCTCCATATTTTTCCGTCCCTTCGTAGATGTAGCCGCCCGTGATATCCTTCACGTGTATGCGGCGTTCTAAAGCCGTCTCTAACTTCTGGATGTTTTTGATGGTACCTCCGGTTTTATGCGTGTTCTTTTCCCATTTCCTTATGGCCTCTCTCCTCTTGGGCGTAAGCTTACCACCACGAGAGGCATCTTCAAAGAACCCCCTTACTAACTTCCCGACACAATTGCCCGGATGTCGCATTGGTCGCAACTTTCTGACGTCTGGCTCCTCGATCTTGTACGCGCCGTAAATGACGACGGTAACCGGGTAAGCGACCTCGTAGAAGAGCATGTCGATTCCCTCTAATGCCCCCGGCCTCGTTTGCTTATTCAAGACGAACAAACTCTGCTTACCAGACGCCCTGATGGGATTACGGCCCTTTTCTATCACCCACTCGCCGTCCAAATACTTCACGAACGTCAACTCCAAACGGTAGTCGCCGTCCGGCATTCTGTCGATTATCTTTTCAGCCATCTCGTGATTCATCGTCTTGTCTGTCTTTCCCTCCATAAACGTCGCGAAGACAAAATCCGCATCTGAGCTATCCATCACCTGATTTCCCAGCCTGCGCACAGTTTCGTTTTGAATGTCGTTGACGGATGCCATGTATATCTAAAGAATATCTTTCCCTCCATTTGCGACCCCAACAGAGCAGCAGTTAGGCACATTTCGCGCTGCATGCGGATCGCGCAAGACCCCCTGTAGGGCGGGTTACCGACCTCCAAAACCCCGGGGAAGGCTGGTGTTTCTCGACTTGTGATTTTTGACAATGCCGGCAATTCGCGCCTCCGCCTAACTGCTGCTGAAACTGCTTGAACAGTTAAGAATAACTGATAGAAGCGTCTGTGCGGATACCATGGAGACTCATTTTATAAAAAAGATAGCTTGACATGATTATCAAATAGATATTAATTTAGAATAATAATAAAAATTGGATATAGAATCACTATAATGACAGCTTCCATGACATGTTACATAGTACATAGATTGAACAAAAATAGCCAGAAGAAAAAGAAGAAGAAGAAGAAGAAGAAGAAGAAGAAGAAGAAGAAGAAGAAGAAGAAGAAGAAGAAAAAGAATAAATAAAATCAGTAGAGCATACTCTAGCATTCTTATAATTATTCATGAGAAGTTATATAGGTTTGACATTTATATCGCTTACAAAACCCAGCAGTCAATATATGGTTCTGCAAATTGTGGCGCGAAAATGTGATATAGTTAACCTTGATAATCAGTCCTTTGAATTACAAAAAATAGTAATAAAGATGCTACATATATTTGCCCAATAATGGCTAGATTTCACCCTAATATATTCTACCGACTCAATATGTGCTTTTTCTCACTTGAGCGACTTTTTCAGCATTATACTTCTGTGCACGTGTTTCCGATTCAGTGAACAGTTCTGTTTACGAGTCGTTTGTTTCGCGTTTATGCGTTAACACTATCGCCGGCTTTTATAATTATCATAAAAACCTTGTATTGAGTAAACGACTGAACAATCCTGAAAACAAAAAGAGAAATAACCAAAGAAAAGTGTCCTTGTCTTTTAAGATTTGTAAAGTTTAAAGAATTTCTTCGTGCTTAGAAATTAAACGATTCGGAAGATATTAGATCTCTACTGCCGGAATAATTTAAGGTGAAAAATGGCGGGAGACATAGGAGGTAAGTCCTTAATAATATTAGTTATAACTTCAAAGTTTATGATTCACTTTTATTGGTAAGTTAGCTACAATAAAGTAAGAAAGCAATGTAAAAATAATTTTGTTGCCATCTTTTGGTTAATTATGTTTTTTTGCATGTCCCCAAACCATAGTTAATACTGATTAACTATGCCCAACTCCTAACATATTATAAAATATAGTAAAATAAATAATCTTGTTATAAAGTTGGAAATAAACTAGAGTTAAAAAAGCACGTCTTCGTCAGGACACTCTAATAAATCACTGCATGCCTACTTTTGCAAACTTTTATTTATACTTTCGCACACTGAAAATGTAGATGTTTGATGATTTTGAGATATAATTTATAATGGTAATGGAACTGAGTGGAGTGCAATTTGGTCTGAAACCAAAGTTGCACGACACGAAGGGTCGACTGCAAAAAGGCTAGACCTAACCAAATTTTTGATATTAATAGGAAATGTTTTTCAATAATGAGCAATAATGGCAAAAAGCGCCAAAAACTAGACTTTCGTACGAGTTACAAGATTTAAGCCTAGTACAACAGCCTTTCTTCAAGAAATAGTTTTGGCGCCCACTTCTTGAATACGAAAGGAATTTTTTCTTAATTTTATTGATACGCTTAGGCGTGACAATTCTTGTAGCTGACACCCAGATCATGGGGTTGCATTCATTGCCCGGGGCACGCCATAACCAATTTTTAAATATTTTATATTTTCAAGAAATATTCCAGCACATCTGTCACAAATTCGCTTGGATGTTGGACTTGATGTATTAACATATATTATATAAGTCCAACTTCCATTCGGAACTATTGTTTTCTGGTCACTCATGCGAAATCAGTTAATACTTAACAGCCAGTGTCTATCAAACCTGTAGCCCTCATTCCATAATCCAATTGGAATTTAGAAGTTGATCTTTGTAAAGGAAGGAGAACCAACTAGGGAGAGAACCAACTATAAACTCTACTCGCATAAGACACCAAGCGACACACCACGCCCGGCGGGACTCGAGCCCGGGTCGCATTGAGGAGAGGCAAGCGCTCTCGACGCTAAAAACGCCACCCGTGGTTCTTTCGCACTCCCTTCCACATAACCGCACCCCACTTCTAGAATTAAGTGAGCAGTACTATATACAGTCAATTCAAAAAACGTTGTCGTCGACCGGCTCAAGCCTACTCGACTGGACCGAAAGGAATATGGGTAAAAATCACTGAAGCGGTTAAATATTCGTTCTGAATTAATTGTTCTCGCTAGTAATAAGATAATAATGGCGAGAAACAATCCATCAAATGCTGTCTTCGGGTTTAGGGAAAGAAAAACAAAGTAGTTATGATTCAGTTCACAATTTCGAAAATATGAATGCATTGAAAAAATGTCTCCTTCAACACTTCCCGCTGGCCTACGAAGGTTCGTGCTGTAAATGAGGCATAACTAGTCAGATAAAATTATGGAGTCAACTCTGCTTCAATGATTGCTACCCAGAGTTCCTTTCGGTCCAGTCGCGTAGGCTTAAGTTGGTCGACGACAACATTTTTTGAATTTACTGTATGTCCACTTTGAAGTTTTATCATATAATTTATTTTTTCTTTCTTACAGTTATCTACTAAAACTCAGAGACTGTGATGATCATGGGTTACAAAGATGCTCTCTCGTCGATGGCCAAGACTCTACCAATATCCACATTCAAAAACTTGTTCCAATTGATTTGGCCTTTGTATCTATCTTTGTTGATACGTCGGTTCGTTGGGCCGATCAATGCAGCCTTTGCAGGTAGAGTTGGAACGAAAGAATTAGGAGCCGTTGGTATATCTTACGGTCTTTTGGCTGTAACAGCAACAGGCCTTGGTAGTGGCTTAGCAGTATCATATGAGACCATGGCAGCCAAAGCTTTAGGAGCGCGACAGTACCATATGGTTGGAATCCTTCTCCAGAAAGCATTCTTGCTTGTGGGCTGCCTGTGCATTTTTGTGACGTCACTGTGGTTCCATGTCTGTGCTCTTCTTAGATTGATTGGGATCCCTGTGGATGTAGCGGAGAAATCAGAGGAGTACCTTCTAATGTACATTCCCTCCATGCTAGGGATATTTCTGTTTCGAATATTAAGAGCATATCTTATCGTCCAGCGAAACGTTATTCCGTCTTCTATTGTAGCCTTTATTGGAGTGGCTTTTTTAGTCCCCTTTAACTACGCTTGCATGTATCTATTCCATTGGGGAGTATCTGGAATTGCGATAGCAAGTGATTTTTCCTATTTCTTGATGGTTCTTCTAATGATTCTCTACATCCTGATAACCGGGATTTACGAAGAAACATGGCCTGGATTAACAGCAAGATGTTTTCTCCAGTGGAAAAAGTACCTGACCTTAGCAATCCCAGGCGCTTTAAGTTTCTTGCTGAAATCTTCAGTCCATGAAATTGCGTTGATAGCAATCGGCAGGCTAGGAGAGGTAGAGACTGCAGCACAAACTGGGCTGTTCACAACGACTAAAGCAATGCTAACGTTGCCATTTGCAATAGCCATGCCAATGAACATCAACATAGCTAAGAACTTTGGAGAACGAAATCCTGAAGAATCAAGGCGAACAGCGATAGTTGGTGGTCTCTTTAATCTCGTGATTTCCCTTGTTTTTGCAGGAGGGCTACTCGCTCTCAAAGACGTAATTGGTGGAGTGTTCACCAACGACGTTGCAGTTCAAACCTTGATTTCCCACGTGACGCCTTTCGCCGCCTTTTCCTTTTTATTGGAATCCATCACCACTGTAATGTTTGTCATTTGTTTATCCCTACGCTTACAGCTTCATTCGACGGTCATCTATTTCATCTCTTGTTATTTGATTGGTTTACCACTGGGTATCTCGCTGGCTCTACACAAGAAAGAACTATCTTTGTTATGGTGTGGACTAGCGGTTGGATTCTGTGTTCAGTTCTTCATGTTTTCTGTACTGTTTTTTTTCCAAGTTGACTTTGAAAGAATTTCGGAAGAACGAGCAAAAGCGGATGATGATCAAGAAAAGGAAAAAACCGAATATTCTCCCGTAAAAACTGTTGAAGATGAATCTTGTCAGGAGGAAGGAACAGAAAAGAGTGATGCAGAAAATTTGTTTGCAGAAGACAAAGATGACACACGCGTGGGTGATGATGAAGAGAAAATAACACTTAAACTGATCGGAAAACGATTTTTAATCTTTGGAATTGCGATATTTTGTCTTATCGTTTCAATAGTCATTAGAGTGAAAGTGGGCTTGTAGCATATTCAACTTATATACTGACATAATCATATCATATGCAATTTAACATAGTTCCAGTAATTTTTGTTTCACAGCACGAAAAGCAGGGCCCTGGACAGCGCGAGTTTTTCTTCCACATTTTCCACATCTATATATGCCATTGAAAGAATCATCTTATAGTATGGGGTGATGGTGAAGGAATTGAACAGAGGACCCCAATATGGCGTTATTAGCTCTAACTATCAGTATCCCTTGAACACCTTCTTTTTTAAGTCATTTAGCAAATTGTTTTATCATTTCCATAAGAAAGTACAAATTTGAATCAGAAAGAAAATGCGCAAAGCATTTTGGTAGTTGTAGTGAAATGACGCCATCATGTAAACTTCGTATTGCATGCCTTTATTTCCCCCACCTTCAGTGTATGTAACTCAAAAACAGAAAAAAGTATACAGGTTGACCAGTAACCTTCATTGTCGAGCTGCGCGGTTGAGTGAAAAGCTACAACATATTAACCATACCTTTCAAGAACCTGAGCAACTGCTTCAGTTCGTTCATAGCAAAATAAACTAAATATTTTATCTCTTAACAAATGCATGTATTATAGCAAGTTGAAATCCGTTATCCCATGTCTGAAAAGCCCCTATAAAAAGCAGTGTATTGCAGTATTTAAAGCAGCACACACATTATTAGAATGCGCTTATTTATTTTCATGCGAAGATATTGTAAAAAATATTTTAAGAATAATAATATTCTTATTCCGATTACCGATAAAAGACATTTAGACAATCATACATTTAGACATTTAGACATTTAGATATTTAGACTAAAAGAAATATCACGTGTTTCATGATGTATTCTTTGCCTCGTGTGCGTCAGCCTGAACTTTAAAGTAACTGAATTCAACTCGTGAATCGAAAATGCAGAATGCCCCGACCATTTAGTGAGGATTTAAGATGGAGAATGGTATTTCAGCGTTTGTTTTATGCCAGAACTTTCGAGAAAGCACGTGATATTTCTTTTAGTCTTAATGTCTAAATGTGTTAATGTGTAAATGTCTTTTTTCGGTGGACAACGTTAATGACATTAATTGTATATATTTCAATAGTATTATGTTTTTCCGTTTCAAACCATTCATGTGTCATTGGCTGTAAAAATGCGATAGATAGATAGATAGATAGATACTTTATTAACGTGTCAAGAAAATAACTAGCTATGGGAAAACCGTCTACTAATAGGGGACACCTAAGGTATAATAATCAAATCAAATCATAAGATATACGATGATATTAATTAAGACTAAAAATTAATCCAATAAAGTACTAAAAAATTATTTCATATATATAAGTATAAAATATAAAATATAAATATAGTTCTAATGTTTCGATAATAATGTAATAAAAATCCTAATCATCCTTTCAACTATTACATAAAAAACACCCTCTACATCCATTGTCAATTAAAGATGTCAGGTTTTTTTACGGATGCGATTTTTAAAATCACCTAAAGATTTGCTTAATGTTTCTTTTTTGTCTAATTTGCTCCACAGTATGGGACCTAGATTTCTAAGATGATGCTTACCAAACGTGACTGTGTTGCTCAGTTGACATGACCATTCTGGCCTCAGAAATCAGTTTTACTAAGTGGGAAATGAGATTCTCGATCTTTTTTTCTTTTATCGACTTTGGATAACTCACTTTATCTGTTTTCAATTCGGTACGAACTATTATTAAATTTCTTTTTCTCTCAACGAACTTTGAGGTGTACAGTACATTTACACAGCTTGTTATGCAAGGGCTTATGTCTAAGCCATTCCGAAGTTGAGGAAAAAACTGTGTTTAGGTGGAATTGCACTGTATTGTGGACTGTTTTAGGGGACATATTTCCAAGATGGCGTCTAATTTCGTTCCCTAAAACAGCCCACAATTCACACAAGTGCAAATCAACCCAGTTACGTTCTTCCCTCAACCTCGGAATGGCTAAAAGCATGTTTGAAAAACAATAAAGTAGAGAGAATAAGAGAAAAATATCAAATGCCCTTGCACAATTTATTACTACTATACTTTGAAAAACAATAGACTAAACTAATCAAATACCTATATAATACTTGAGTCTCAGATATAGTACATGCGTCCCTTTTCTTCAAGACCTAAGCCGTACATTACGTACGCGTGTTGCTGAATCTGTAAGCCATATACAACTATTTCAATAAAATATGTCATCGCCAAAGGGAATAGCCGGCAATAGGAGATGAGAGATAAGCAATATAGGGCTTTTAAGTTGTGACGTATTTCCGGGTCAAATCACACGAAAGATCGCTAATATCTTGCCACATTTATTCCCAGGATTTAATCTCTACCTTCAACGATTAGATATATGAACAGACTAGGAAATCCTGCTATAAAGAAAAAACACAGAAAAATGTCTGTAGATGCAATTATTAAGTTGGACCAGGAAGTTGTTTTACGTTCGATCGAATTACGTCACACTGAACAGCTCTATAGAGAGAGGTCCTTCCAGGATCCAAGAATACTGTTTCTGCTTCTTATTCCCCTCAAGAATATGGACCTTAGTGTTGGGACTAATTAAATGTTGTTTGTTGTCGATGAAACCATTTTCGTTTCGGAATGATGGCGGTGACAACGTTTTTTGAAATAGAGGTATATAACTCCTAAGTTCTTGAATACGCACGACAGCCGTTGTCGGCACATGAGGGCGATCGAAGGTTAGTTTGAAAATTCTCGATCAAAAAAACTGTTCACATGTAAAAATTCTTGTAAAAATTGCTAAATTAGGTTATACTTATATGACAAAACTTGAAGTGTTCTTAAACTTGGCCTCCCTTTCAAAGTGTTTTGGTCCTTTCCCCGAAGAGAGGGCCTTTATCTTATCTCTCTGCTCTAGTCCTCTTGTCACTGCTTTGCTTGCCCTTGCTGTCCTTCTCTTAACTAGCTGCCCTCAGTTCCCAGCCGAGATCAATCATATAATAAAATACCTAGTGAAATAGATACTGAATAATGTTCCTTACTATACATTCATAATTTCAGAAAGCAAAAGCGAATCATCATTCAGACTCTGAAAGACTTCTTTACTAAACTGACCATTTTCATCGCACAAAGCTTGTGCCATCTTGTCAATAGCAATTGTTGATAACACTGTCTGCACGTATGCCTCGATCAGGTCATCCAATCCCAAGCCAAGCTGGAGGAAATTATGACAATCATGTCGAATCATCCTGTCGACGTCTGAATTCCACGTTCCGTCTGGATTCTTGAAAGAGAGGTTGGTCATGAATGCCTCAGCGTGGTCACTTACTTCACCGAATCCATCTACGATAGGTCGACCTGCTCTTCTTGAGTACATTCCAACGGGCCTGAGACCTGTAGGGCTAGAACTAACCATCATACGAACATCAGATACGTAGACACATCCCTTTTCTGAGGGCAAGGTCCCTATGTGGGTATACCGTTGGACACCTTCGTGACCTTCCTCTCTTAACCCAATTAGTTCCTGGACAATATACAGTTCATATGGATGGTTCTCATTAAGAAAGTCTTGTAGTTGTTCCTCATTCTTAATGATATAGACTCCCTGACCTGCGTTGCTATAAGGGATCTTGATTACAGCCTGGCCACCAAATTTTGCCACCCAATTCGGGATGTCACGCCTTTGTACGTCACATATGGTAAGTGGGGTGTTAATAGCTAATCCAGTATCCAGCAGCTCTTTGTTGAAACTGGTATAGGCCTTGGACGCAAGTAACTTGTTCCTTCCACCAGCTAAACACACAATGGAAGGATTCACAATCAAAGTCTTCGAAGAGATTGGAAGACGATTCCATGGGCGTTGAGTGACGTAACGGAAGGCAGCTCGGATGGGGTGCCATGTTTGATCCTCTCCAAAAACATGCAAGACGCCATCACGGAATTCAAAAGCTGGGTTTGTCTCATCAATGTATGCTGAAACAAAATGGACCTCTTCATTGAATAAATCAGCCATGGCATGAGCATAACCAGTTGTTTCGATGGGGTTCTTATCGTAAAGAACAGCCAGTTCTCCTTGGACTAACCGTCTGCTATTCAAAGTTGTCTTGAAAGTACGCTCCAAGAAGGTACGGTAGCCTCCATGTTTTTGTTCTTTATCCACAAGAGGCATGTATTTCTGACCGGATGGACAAGAATTATTTTCAATAAGCACCATTTTCTTTTCTCCATCTTTTGACGCGACTTTCATCAGATCTGCCCCGGCCCACAGGAAATACCTGGGCTGGTATGCCAACAATGTTTCCAACTTTTCTTTACTAACCATAGGATGTAGCATGCAATAACGTCTCACAATAGAAGACCCGTCAAGTTCCAAAAAGTACTTGGCAACTGGGTCTATCGGTTTCTCATATCCTTTATGTACCCAGTGGTTGTTCGGCTCAAAGGAATTGGGCTTGATAAGTTTAGAGGGTTTAGCTGGTTGCTGTGTATTTGTCGTCATCGTGATTGGAGGGATTGTTGGTCACGCTTCTTTCTTGCCTGATGCTGGGGACTAGGGCAAATCTGTTGACAATAAAAACAAAACTAAGTACCTCCTGACTGGGGATAGTCGTTACGGTAAAGAGAGAATGATAGCTCGGAATTTTTACACACTAAAAGATTTAAGTCTACGCTCCAATTTTGATCTTCAGTTATTTACGTGAGGACTAGGAAGAGTAATCTATTGTAGAGTAACCTTGAATGTCGGCTGAAAGGGACATGACATTCATCAAACTTTACGGTTTTTTTCAGCAAAAGGTAGAGACAGTTCTTGAAAATAGGCCTTATTGTTTTAATTCCTCCTAAAAAAGGACCGTTTTGAAAACAGATTATAAGCTACAAATATATTCTAATACATTTTTTCTCTATAATTTACATATTTTTTCACCGGAACTATGTTTTTTTTTTTTAAGTGATCGACTTTTAAGTCATTTTACTTGCACGATTGCATGGTGACCATCTGGTTTTTGAACTTATTTTGTGTGTTTATTTTATGTTGCTTTTACAAAGTTTCAGAAAATTGACATTCGTATTTGTCCGCTAACGTCCTTAAGTGCATTACTCTAAATGTCTGCCTGTTTGTTTGTCTGTCATTAGCGAGATGAGGGTTGGAGAGAAGGGCGCTGCATAATACGTGACCTGCAGGCGTAAGCAATAAAGTTTGCATGTAAAATGCGTCTACATTGCGTGTACATGCGTCTACATTGTTCAATATATAAATATAATTTATTTATATTTCATATTTATTTTATTCATCGAACAAATTAATGGCTTATAGCGATATGATAAATTCGATTCGGAACTCTTTATTGAGGTGGAGCGAATATTTCAAATATCCGCTCGCTAACGTGATAAAGGCCTAATATGCTCAACTGGTTTTATTCTAGAAAACATCTATATCATTATCAAACTCTCGCTTGCTTTCACATGAAAGTGGATAAGCACGAATAGCCGGTAATCTAATTACATGATTTGATGTAACATCTAAATTTTACTAGACATTTGAAAGTAGTTTTATATCCAAACGACTCAAGTGATTGCGAGTCTCAAGTCAATATATTAGAGTAAGTTTTTCTGGTTTGTAAACAAGAAAGTTTCGTACTTGACTAACAGTCGAAGTTAGACAAAAGAAAACAAAGGAATTTGTACCAACCATGTACTATGTATTACGCAGATTGCGCAGACTATTTTTTTATGGACATGGGCGAATGAGAATCACGCTAGAGTGGTTTACGATCGCTTTCCTTCGATGTACTGTCAGCTTTAGGATGATTTTTTCAACCCGTGATAGAAAAATGAACGTTCCATCGCACTCTTGAGAGTCCGTTCGCCTTATTGTATGCCTGTTTGCTCTAATGACAATGCTTCTTCGCTTTAATGAATATTCCTTTGCGGTTAATGAACAGCAAAAGGTGTACTAGTTGATTATGAAAAAAAAAAAAAAAAACCCCAAAAGAAAACAATGGGTTTAGAGTCTACTAATAAATATTGTGCTTACTATGTTTTCACGGCTTATAAAATAAGATCACTCCACAGGTGGCTGGCTTGATTTAGACATAAATTAATGTAATATGGCATCAAGTTCATGAATGATCTAGACGTGTTCATTATGATGTGTAATCAAGCATAAGCTGCATTAATTGCATGAATCGAAGCGAATATTGGGTTTCAAAACTACTGAAAATTTGAGAACATTTACGTCGATACTTTTTTGAGTGTTTTTTTTCAAGTCTGCAAAGTTCCAGTGCAAGGAATGCCGCCTTGGGTACCTTTGGACGTGGCAACTTTCGGCATCCAACCGCGTATTACTCATGCATTTGTGATTATTCAATGTTCACTGTTTGTTTTCGACTCATGTCTGAAACTATTCTGATATTATTTTGAAAATATCTAAGATATTAGTGGATATGAGATTGTTTTTGAATCTTAACGCATTGTCCTTGCTTTTTTCGTAGCTTGAATATCGATTTATGCTAATAAGCAAACATAAAACGGTCTCGATCCTAATCACCTGGCCTCGGCTCTTGTTTTTATGTACTTTTCAGTTTATTTTATTTTCAGTTTATTCCTTTTTTACTTTCTTATTTTTGTCGTGTTGCCTGGTAGAGTGCAAACAATTAGAGTGCTCACACTAAATCCATGAAACAAATACTAATTTTTAGCACTAAATGGTGATAATTAAACAATTAAAATAATTTTTTTTTGCGGATACGGGTTGCGTCCACACGTGTTCGCAAATTTTTGTGTCCGTATCCGCAAATTTTACGAAAACGGATACGTGTGGACGATGAAAACGATTCGAATACGCTGCGTGTGGACGCAACCCGTATCCGCAAAAAATAATTTGCGGATACAAAAATTTCCGGATGCGTGTGGACGGGGCCTTAATATCATTAAAGTTTCGCGGTTATATTGTTTCTACTCTGGTATAAACTTTAGCGTCAAATACATTCAGTATTTTAGGGCTACTATTTTAGCTAGATTTTAATAGAGTGCAAACAATTAATCCTTGAAACACAAATAACTAAATAGTACAAAATAGTGCTAGCTAAACAATAGAAAGCAATGGAATTTGCATGAAATTGTGCTATTTAGTATTAGAGTACAAACACTATAAGTGTGCAACATAAATACCACTAAATACTGCTAAATAATGCTAATCCTATTGTTTTCTATTGTTTAATTAGCATTATTTACTACTAAATAGTGCAAAGTGTTGCACACTTTTAGTATTTGTACTCTACTCTAGTTTCACGGCTATATTATATTGTTTGCACGCTAGCACATTATTGTCTAAGTTTATTTCATAAATGCTATTACACGTTGACTAATAATTTTTATTTCACGGGTAAATGCCTTCACTCTATTTGTATGGCTCTATATAGCCATTTCCAGCTCCTCTTCGCGTGTCAAACACACAATGAAATAATTCAAATACCTTGTTTGCGTGAA